>NC_056660.1:33320000-34007500 GCF_018350195.1 Panthera tigris | reverse complement strand
GCTATTATGCAATAGTAGTCAAAGATATTTTATTTACCAGCCCAGCTAGTGTGCTCTGATGTTGATAACTTGCTTGTGTTATACCTAAGGGTCCTGTTTTGGCTAGCTGTACACTGATAATGTAGAAAAGCATCCTTGAGTGATTGTTCAAGTGTTGCTTTTTTTGGTTTACAGGTATATAATCGAGAAGCTCATAAACTGACACTTTGAATAACACTTTCAGAAAGACCATCTATAATTTGAAGATTAAATGTTGTGCTTTGAGAGACCTGTATTAACCTACCATAAGAAAGCACTTCCCAAATATGTTTGTTAACATGTGAGAGTTGGAACCAAGTCCTGATTAATTGTATACAGCAGATTAGTTATTGATGAAAAGGTAAGGAGGCCAACAGACTAATGTGATCTAAAAGTGTCTGTGTTGTTCAAAGCTCTCTAAAGGAAATATGGAGACTTTTGTATTCTCAGCTTGCTCACATAAAACCCCAACGTCACACAGCAAATTTTATATTCTAAACCCAAGGACTTTTCTTTTTTCCTTTGCGTGTGCCATACTTTCTTCTCTCTTAGAATTTTGTATATCTCCCTCTCCTCTCGTTTTTGGACTAGATAACACTTATTCTTCAGATGCTACTTTAAGCAAAAATTTCCCAAGGAAGCCTTTCTTGATTCCTCATTGGAAAACAGGTTCCTCTGTTACATGTGTCTAGCCTCTCTTACCTTTCTGGGCTCTTAACAGAGCGATGTTAACAGAGCAATATACAGAGAAGTGAGCAAGTTGGTAATATATATATTCTTTTTTCTAGCCTCCTTCAATTTATATCAGTGTTCCTTGGAGCTCATAAGTTAGCTGATGGACTTCACGGATGTTAGCAGAGGGTAGTAAAGAGAACAGTAAACTGGGGATCAAGGAGGGACATGACTAGAGCTCAGAGGGTACCAGGACTGATGGGATTATATAAGATCATAGGTAATGATTTCCCATGCCCCTATCTAAGAATCTACTCCATGGAAAGAAGAAAGTAGGACTAAAAACCTTGAAATTGATTCAAGGTAAAAAGAAAAACGCTAAGTAAATAATTTACCCAGATATAAGTACTTCACTTTTCGGCATTGGAAAGAATGGAGATTTGATAGAAAAATAAGTCTGATCATAGAAAAATGAAGAAAGTTGCATTTCTGCATTCCCCATCGATACTGTCTAAACTTTATGTACCTCCAAGACATATTTGTATGATTTTAAGTCAGTGTGTTTCCCTCACTAGCTTGTAAAACTTTATGGGAAAAGAGACTCTATTTTCTTAAAAAAAAAAAGTCATCACCTCTCACCTGCCTTTTTAGCAGAGCAACTTGCATACCATAGGATCTTAATAAATGTTAAACAAATATGCCATAAATATGGGGCAATAATTATTTAAAACTGTTACTATATTTTTCATACTTGAAGTATGTTTATCGGGCTTCATCCTAATTATTTAAAAAATCACACCTAATTAATATTTCCAGGATTTATTCTGGCCTTTGGGATAGAGATGTACATTTACTTTTTTCCATATGGTTAACTGCTACAATACCAATATTGAAGCATCTATATTTTCCCCACATTAATAAAAATCTATAGAAATTAAATTATATCTGTTATGCATCATACAAAACAGCTAGATGGACATTCATTAAATTTAAAGAGTATTTTGGATATGGTTTAGCTTAAATTATGGTCTATATTTATGATTAAAAATTCAGTTTGAAAGAATCAAAGGAAATTTAATGGAGAAAGAATAGTGTTTTCAGCAAAAGGTGCTGGAATAGCTGAACATCTGCATGCAAAAAATGAATTAGATATTAGATTTTTCAAAAATGTTAACTCAGATGGTTCACAGATCTAAATGTAAACTGCAAAACTGAATATAAAGATAGCACAGGAGAAAATCTATAAGACCTTGGATTGGGTGATGGCTTTTTAAATATAGCATCTAAAGTATGAGCCATGAAAGAAAACAATGATAAGTTGGATTTCATCAGGATTAAAAATTTCTGCTCTGCACAAGCCACTGAGAATGAAAATCCAGATGACAAACTGAGGGAAAATTTTTGCAAAAGACACATCTGATAAAGGATTGTTGTCCAAAATATAAAAAGAGCTTTTAAAACTCAACAATAACACAACAAATAACTCAGCTAAAGATGGACAAAGGTTTGAACATATAATTTGCCAAAGAAGATATACAGATGGCAAATAAGCATATGAAAGAATTCTTAGCTTCATATATCATCAGGGGATTGCAAATTAACACAATGACCACAATGACATACAACTACACACCTAATAGAGAGGCGAAAACCCAAAACACTGACAACACCAAATGCTGGGGAGGCTGTGAAAAAACAGGAACTCTCATTCATTGCTGGGAGGTGTGCATAGTGGTATGGCCACATTAGAAGGCACTTCTCACTTATTTTCCAAAGCTGAACATACTCTTACCATACAATCCAGCAGTTCACACTCCTACATACTTAACTCAATTGATCTGAAACCTTATGTTCACTCGAAAACCTGCATGCAAATGTTATAGCTGCTGTATTCGTAACTGCCCAAACTTGGAAACAACCAAGATGTTCTTCAATAGGTGAATGGGTAAATAATTTGTGCCATAGCCATACAATGGGATATTATTCAGTGATAAAAAGAAATAAGCCATAGAAAGACATAGAGGAACTTTATTTTTATTTTTGTTCAATATATGAAGTTTATTGTCAAATTGGTTTCCATACAACACCCAGTGCTCATCCCAAAAGGTGCCCTCCTCAATACCCATCACCCACCCTCCCCTCCCTCCCATCCCCCATCAACCCTCAGTTTGTTCTCAGTTTTTAACAGTCTCTTATGCATTGGCTCTCTCCCACTCTAACCTCTTTTTTTTTTTTTTTTTTTCCTTCCCCTCCCGCATGGGTTTCTGTTAAGTTTCTCAGGATCCACAAAAGAGTGAAAACATATGGTATCTGTCTTTCTCTGTATGGCTTATTTCACTTAGCATCACACTCTCCAGTTCCATCCACGTTGCTACAAAGGGCCATATTTTGTTCTTTCTCATTGCCCTGTAGTACTCCATTGTGTATATAAACCACAATTGAGGAACTTTAAATGTATCTTGCTAAGTGAAGAAAATTAAATCTGAAAAGGCTACATGCTGTATGAATCCAACTATATGACTTCTGGAAAAGAAAATGCTTCGGAGACAGTAAAAAGAGCAGGGCTTGCCAGGAGTTAGAGAAGAGTGAGAGAGGGATAACTAGGTAAAGCTCAGGGGATTTTTATGGTGGTGAAAATAGTCTTCATGATATGTAGTGCTCAGTAGATACCGTGGTACCGTTGTCAAAATCCATAAAATGTACCACAGAAAAAGCAAACCCTGTTGCAAACTATGGATTTTGGTGAATAATAATGTATCAATATTGGTTCATAAATTGTAACACATGTACCACACTAATAAAAGATGCCAAAAATAGGGGAAAGTGTGCCAGGGGGAGGGGCGAGGGGACGGAAACATGGGGTATTTATGAATGCTGCAGTTTCTGCTTAATTTTTCTACAAACCTAAAAATGCTTTAAAAATGAACTGATTTTTATAATTCATTTTGAGGAACCTGAGTGAGAGATGAACCTCTTAGGAAGATAAGCACAACAGATTCTATGGTCTACATCCCTTTCTTCGACCCTTGGGTAAGTCATTTCATCACTTTTTCCTTAGCTTTCTACATGCAAAATGGGGAAATAATAATACCTACCACATAAACCTGTTGAGGATTCCAACAGTGCTGGTACATAGTTCATTATTTTCTGTACAGTCGTCATCCATGAGATCGATGGAAACCGAAGTAGAACAAGAGGGTAGTGTGACTTTTAGAGGAAACATGTCTTAATATGAATCCTATGGCCAGAAGGTACAATCGTGGTCTCAGAACGAGGTCCCACATTGAAAGTCACAAGAGCAATTGTTGGCAAGCATTGCTCTATAGTTGGTTAATTTCTCACATGGACATGTCTATTTTATGTTGTCTATGTGATGCCTATAAAGACTATTGCCTCATTCATCAGTTTAGGGAAGATCATGAAGACATAGTAATTACTAGAATGTATTCAGTACTTTTTTGTTTGCCAGGCACTGTTGTAAGAGTTTTGCATATTGCTTAATTTGTACATAAAAATTAGGTAAGTACTGCTATTCTCACTTTACAAATGAGGTAACTGAGGTTAACTGACTTAACTTGCTGGTGGTCACACAGCAAATAAATAAAAACTGCAGTTTGAAACTAAGTCACCTGATTCTAAAATCTGAATTCTTCATCACCATATTATGGTGTCACCTTTGTAATATATACATTCTATATATGCATTTGCTGTGTGTTTGTTTCTTGTTCTAGAATTGGATTTTAACCTGGTTCCACAACTTATTAATTTTATGTCCTTAAGCAATTTTATTGGTCTCCATGGGGATAATGATATCAACAACATAGGGTATTGTAAGGATTAAGTGGCCAGATACAAGTACTATACAAGTACAAAACAAGTACTGTTTTGAAAAGTACTGGGGACAGAGAAAGGACTTAATACATGTTATCTTCGTTATATTTTCATTGTTACTTAATGATTTTATTATCATATCAATCCATCTTTATTACTGAGTATGCCGATAACAACCTTTAAAAATTTTATATCTTTACTATGTGTATATTAAAATATTTTGTAGAGATACACAATATTTGAAATTGTCTTACAGCCATTAACAATCTCTATTTCACAATGTAAAGGGATCTATGGTCATTAACAAAAAGGTTTTGAGTAGAGGAGTTCTATCATCACAGAAGACTAAGTGGTAACACTGAATTTGGCACGGTGCCTTGTCCATAGTAGGCTCTCAATAAATATTTGATAAATTAATGAATAAATAGCACTTATTCCAATAGTGCCTTACTAGAGAACAAACAGAGGAAATGACAATGTTAGCTCTAATACCACGGTTAACTACGAGCACAGAAGGAAACTCAGCCCAACTGAACAAACACAATATACTTAAATCTAAAACACTTAGTAATGCCATAAATCTTGCAGGGATCCAAAGAAATCCCTAGGAAAAAATAATGGAAGAGTCACAGAGAAGTTAAGACTTAAGATCTGACAGGTTAATAGAATTTATTTACTGGGGGAAAAGGCACCCCACTCATTAAACCACATGTATAACAAATGAAAACATTACCTCCTAGTGTTAGGATTGGTATGGGGAGTAATTATTAAATATACTTTTCCTACATTATGACCTATGCAGTATATTATGTATATTTCATGTAGATTTCTATAAATTCATATGTATCTGATAGTTTTGCTCACAATAATGCTGCCTAGCAAACCATTGCAAAATTCAGCGGCTTAAACAACACACTTTTATTCTTATGCTCGCCTGACTGTAGGCCAGTTATGGTTCAGCCAATCTAAGATACATTCTGTCGGGTGTCTCTACTTCATGATGTGAGTAAACTAGGTTTAACCCCATGGTATGGGTTGGGTTCAGACCCACTCTGATTTTCTCACATCCACCCTAGCCCAGTGAGGCAAATTCTTCTTACAGTGAGTGGCAGGAAGTCAAGAGGCCAATCTGAAGGCCTCTACTTCTGTCATATCCAAGAACTTTCCTTTGGCCAAAGCAAGTCACCTACAGTGGTGTATCAAAATGTCCTCACTCACCCCAGTGCACCACAGCAGGAATGCACTTCCATGCAAGGAACTGTAAGCGAGTCTATATTGTCAATTTGAAACAAACTTTGTCAGTCTTCCTTAGAAAACAATGATAGACTCTGAGTCAGTAATAAGCAAAACAAGTAGACATATGGGTAAGAGAATATAGAGGGTATAGAAAAATTTGAGACCGAGAAGTAGGGGGAAGGTGTGACTATAGAAAGCACATTTGGGGCACTGCCTGCTCTTGGAGTGGAAACACAGAAGAATTGAAACAAGAATTCAGAGTCAAGCAAAGAAAACCTGGACTAACAAATAGGCTCCAAAGTCAGGAGCCAGCAAACAAAATTCAGATGTTGAGTCTCCCTAAACTGAAATGTGCATGCTTTCTATTAAATTATACTTATCTACCTGAACATAGTTTGTAACAACAAACATCATTGCTTCTTGCTTTGTAATACATGTAATTTTATTTCATGTGGTTGGTAAAATTCTAAGATGGCCAACACCTATTTATAATCTCTCTTTCATGTGGTGGAACCTGTAACTTGCATCTAACCAATAGAACATGGCAAATATGGAGGGATTGATGATGTAATTAAAATCAAACTAAACAGTTTAATCAAAAGGGAGATTATCCTGGGTGGACCTGTCATAATCAGATGAGCTCTTTTTTTTTTTTTAAGTTTATCTGTTTTGAGAGAGTGAGAACCAGCAGTGGGGAGGGGAATACAGAAAGAGAGAGGGACAGAGAATCTGAAGTGGTCTCTGTACTGACAGCAGAGAGCCTGAGGTGGGGCTCAAACTCCTGAATTGTGAGATCATGACCCGAGCCGAAGTTGGACGCTTAATGACTGAGCCACACAGGCACCCCAGATGAACTCTTTTTATAGAGGGTCTAAAGCTCAGAGTTAAAGCAAAGCACCAGATAGTGTATCTCTCTCTCTCTAGTGTCTTCCTCTCTCTTTCCTTGTGTGTGTGTGTGTGTGTGTGTGTGTGTGTGTGTGTGTGTGTGTGTATGTGTGTGTGTGTTTTGTTGCTGGCTTTGAGGAAGCAATATGCAATGAGGTCCTATCTCTGCAGTTAAATAAATTCCGCCAACAACATGAGGGCGCTTGGACAGAGATTCTGCCCTTACTCTGCTTCCAGATGAGAACCCAGTCTGCCTGACACCTTCAGTGCAGACTTGCCAAGGGCCTGAGCAGAGGACCTGGCCAGGCTGTGATCCTGACTCATAAAACTATGAGTAAATCTATGTATTGCTTTATGCCAAAAGCTATTTGAATACAATACAACAAAAATTATTTTCATGTACATCAGAAATATCGAGAGGAAAAAGTTGAAAGGTTAAATATTGGTGTGTTTCCCCCACCTCATAAACTCAAAATATCATATCCCTGATTAGATTTCCTGGGAAGCAGATTCTGAGATTAAATGGATAAAGTGGATGCAGAAAGATAGAGTATTCTTGGGACCAACACTTGGGGGAGAAGGAAGGAAATCAAGCTGGACAGAGCAGAATGGGAAGTTGTACTCAATGCAATCTCCACAGAAACCTCAGCTGGTCCCCGTGGTAGCTCTGAAGTTGAGGCAACTCTTTAGAGACATCCTGAGCTGGGGCCAAGGGTCCCACCCCTACAGAGACCATTCATGGGATGATGGCTGCACAGGGAAGGGGCAATTCCCAGCAAAAGCTATCCACTGAGGGCTGACATCTGGCAGCAAATACAGTAGTTGACAGAAATGACCATCAGTCCTAAAGGGGACAGGAAGGACCGTGACCACATTTGTGATATATCATTTAACATTTGATCATAGTTGAGGCTAGCTACATTAAGCTGGGAATCAGGAGCACAAAGTAAATCAGGCGTCATTTTCTTACTTTCTAAAGCAAGAACAAAATCGCTTTATTTTTCTGCTCATCTTTTCCTTCATTTTTCCCATCAATAAAATGAAGATAACAGGAGCAATATGACCCTGAAAACAAACTGGGTATGTTCCTTGTATTTAAAAAAGAAAAAAAAAAAAAAAGAGAAAAATGCTCACAAAGCAGAAGACTCTACCAGTCTTTGAAAAAGATACAGTAACTACAAATTATGCTGAAATTAATAGTTACAAATTGCTATCAAAATAATATATTTTAAAACAGCGGGCCTAATTTCTTAGAAACCTACTTGCAATTAGGAATTAAATCCTTTGTGACTTTGTAACATTGGGATTTCAGCAAAACCCTGGACAGTCTTGTGTTTCTGAATACCTTTATTGATCCCTGGACCTTGAATAAAAGAAAATTCAGGGACAGCCATGAAATTTTCAGTGTGGCAGTCGCAGTGCAAGTGATTAAGAGCCTTGTCTTTCACCTTAAGTGTTACAGTTCTGCCCTGAGAGGTTTAACACCTCACCTCAAGACTCAGTCAAGTCCCGAGTGCCTGTGAATAGACACCACAAACACACCTCCAAATTTAACAAAGGAAAAAAAAAGGAGTAAAATGAGGGACAGGGAGAAGGCTATAAGAATCTTTTAAGTTAAGATTAAAGAACAAGGAAAGTCTTAATGAAATTATTTGAAAGGCCATTAGGGAAAGGAACAAAACAAAACACGACTCTCCTGTGACTGAAGATCTGGCCGCCAAAGGAGAGCTCAATTGTGTCCAGATAAAGTACTATCATTCTTTACCTTAATGAACTCTGTACTGACAAGTCTTTTATGACAAATTTTGTGCTCTAGCAGCAACTTCAAATCTATATGAGATTTGGAGCTCCATTTAGAGCCATATCTGGCCCTGTCATGCTTGTGTGACAAGTTCTCTCAGCCCTCATCTGGGTCACTAAATGGAGATCCCATGATAGAGAAAACCGACATCCCATCCATCTTGCTTTGCATGAGTGCGCCTCTGTCAGCGAAACTACATAACAATGTTAGTTTTATATACTCTCCAGAAATGCAGCCATGAATTGGCTTCCAACAGTCCAAACAGAAGAAGAATCTTGCAAGCATCAGTTTAGAAGAGGGTTGTTCCCCTTAACCTAAAAAAAAAAAAAAAAAAAGCTAGCAATCACTCAAACCCTATACCATACAGTATTTTAAACCTTTTGTATACCGCTCCTTTTTTTTTTTTTAACGGAAAGATTAATAGCTCTCCCTTGTTTGAAACAAGGTGAAGACATACCATGTAAAAAAGAAAATTATTCATGAGTAGACAGCGAAAACAGTTTATCATATAGCCAATTGCATTTTTATTAACATTTCACTTCAGTAAGTTGCCCTAAGGAAAAAAAAATGCCCATGGTCGAAATGCAAAAGATTTCATCTTAGAGTCATGGCCGTCTTTGTGCAAATAGGTTTTTTTCTAGCTTTTTTCTTAGTTTTTATTTGTAACATGGATGATTTGATTTTCCTTAAAGCAATGTGTAAAAAATAAAACAAATCCCCGCAACCTCAGTGCTTTCCTAGAAGACCTGAAACACCTCACCATAAGTGAAAAAGTTGAATCTCTAGAACTCTGTAAAATACTCTAAGGTTTTTAATAAAGGTTATATTGCCCTAAGTAATTCTTAAATGATATGTAAATCAAGTTAAAGGTGGCATTGTCATCTGTACAACAAAAGTGGCTCATGCACGTGATTGAACAAAAGACACTGCAAAGATCACAACGTCTTATGTGTTACTTCATCATTATGGTGCATAAGGGAAGTACGAAGGAAACTACATAGGACCTTATGAAGCCTAGAAGTGATAAACAGATTATAACGTAAATCTTTTCAACTGTAAATGATTATTGCAGATGAGTTTAGAACGGATTGTAAAGTTATTGGCCTCAAATAGCAATAGAAAGAATAATAATTGAAAAGGATAGAATGACAAGCTGCACTTTACTATTACCAAAAAATAAAAAAAATGTAACCACTGTATTAAAAAGGACAGGGTTGCAATGCCTAAAACTTTGAAATGCCTTTTAGGAGTAATATCTTTTCCCCCAAGATTTTCTCCAACATACATTTTGTTATAATTCTTCCTGACCTTTTGCTCATCGAGATGCTGGTATCTGCAGAGGAAATTTCATAGAAAGTATCCCCTTGAAATGAAGGAACAACTTACTTTTGCCCTTCACTGATATAAACTATATTGAAAACAATTTTATGTTGCTCAGCAACATTTGATATACCAAAATAAAACCCCACCCTTCACCTGACTCTTAAAAGCAACAAAATTGAATTTCTTAACATGGCTTCCGATATCTATTTAGTTTAGATTAAATGTAGGTTAAAGTGTAACCTTCCTATAATCTGATCACAGGTTCCAACAAATAGGCTAGCTAGGGGCAGGACATGAAATAGAAAATTCCAAATTGTTCCAAGTGTGTTCATATATAGACTGTGAAACAGAATGTCCCCAGTGGCTTCCAGTGCCAGCCTTGCATCTTCCAAAAGATGTGGTATCTCTGAGTGAACTCCCTCTGAACTCCACTTGTCAAAGTAATGGTGAAATAACATCACGTAAACAAAGCAAAATAAGAGGCTGCTTTGCTGCTATTGTTAGCATCATTAAAAATTAAGTATGGCTGATTTAGAGCAAATACTTAATGCTGACGATTCCGTTATGTGCAATGGTTTTCCTCTACCATGTAGAGTTGGTTTTAAAAATATTTTGCAAGTGGTAAGATCTGTCCTTTGATAAAGCATATTTTATTTCCTTGGTCCTTTTGTCATATTTGTGTTTGACCTTACATTAGAGCACAACAACATATAATCTCTTATAAAATACAAAAGTTAATATAATTTCTCTTTTATTTTTTTTATATTTTTAAAATGTTTATTTATTTATTTATTTTGAGAAAGTGAGAGCAGGGGAGGAGCAGAGAGAGAGGGAGAGAGAGAGAGAATCCCGAGCAGGCTCCACACTGTCAGCATAGAGTCTGACACCAGGCTCGATCCCACAAACCACGAGAGATCATGACCTGAGCCAAAATCAAGAGTCTGATGCTTAACCGACTGAGCCACCCAGGCACTCCACATTATTTCTTTTAAAAATATCTCTTAGGAGTTACAAATGTCTTAAAAGTGCTTAGGTATATATTAAATGCACAAAACTTCTAATTAGATTCTGAGAAATCAAGAAAATCGTAGAAGATGTACCTTAAATGTTGAAACTGGTTTTCCATGTAGATCTGTAAGAGAGCATATTGAAAAACCTGAAAAAGTTTCTCTCACAGAGGTGTTTTTTTTTTGGAGGTCCTCTCGCTTATGATGTGATTTGCAATACCCAGGTACATAGCCCTGTTACTGGTGCTCTTTTCTGAAGAAAAATTAAACGTAGTCAGCTCTGACAAATTAGAACGGGTGTTCCATGTCAAGTTTTATGTGTTCTACTCTAACGCCATTAAAAATGGATAGTTTATTCCTACCCTGCTATAAATATCAGTAAAGTTGAAATACTGGAATCCTAGAGGCATTTGCATTTTGACAATTTTAAAACAGCCTACAGTCAGTGGGATGAAAGCAAAGTTGTGAAACTTGAGGAGTTTATAAGATCACTGTCAAATTTGGGGTAATTCAGCAGCTTCCCAACAACTATATGTGTAGTCACATGATTGGCCGTTCTTGTGTTCCTTTGGCCTGGTAAGGGAGATTTCTCACAGATTTTAGAAGTGATGGATATAGAATTTAACACTTACTAAAGTGATGATAGACTACATATGTTTTCTCTTAGAACATCATTTGTCAACTGAATATATGTCCTTGCTTCACATTCTATCCTCCAGTGTTCTTCAGTTCGTAAGGTATGCCCTGATTTTTTGCCCTTTGTTTTTTGCACATTCTATTCCCTCTCTTTGGAATTTTCTTCCTTCATCTTTCTTATGGTAAAACCCTAGTCAGAAGTCATTTCCACGTTGGAATTCCTTTTGCTAGGAAAGCCATATGCATGCCCACTCCAGGGCAGAGTAAGTGCGGCCTCCTATGCGTACAGGGCAACATATCCTTCCCAGTGAGAACACGTTCAGACAGTGTCGTTTTAGGACCTGAGCACCATTTATTTTACTCATTCCTGTTGTATTCTCAGCACACAATATTCTGTTTAGCACAGAGTAAGTTTGTGACTAAGTGCCACTGTATACATTTATAGTCTCATATTTTATCACTCCCACCTTTGTGCTACATTCTCTAGCCATTTGTAACCTGTTGTCATCCCTTAAGTTTCTGGACTCTTCAGATCTCTAGGCCTTAGCTCCTTTTATCCAGAATTGTCTTCTGTCTTTAACTTCTACCCACTCGTCTGGGTAGTTCTTACTATCCTTCAGAATTCAACTCACCAAGACCGCCTTTGGGAAACCACCCTTAGCCTTTCATGAACACGTTGCTGACAAGGGTGTCTCAGTGTCTTTTTGGTATTCTCAATCAAATATCATATCGATAAGACTGTATTGAAATCATCCAAAATTTTCTGACTCTTTGAATTAATTGAAATATCTTAAGTACAAAGGTACTGACTTAATTCTCTATACCTATACTCTAGGTTGATGCATGGATAACATTCAGATATATAGAAGGTATTCAAATGAACTTACTCGGATTAAAAAAGCTGTGAGTCCAGGCTTCAAAATTTACTTCTTATATAATCACTGGCAAGTGACTCAGTATTTCTGAACTTTATTTTCGTTACCTTCGAAATGGGAAAAATAATGCCTGCTGGGTCTATAAATAAGCAGTCTCCTTTTCCATGATATCATGTTTCCATGTGGATAGATTTCAGCTGTAGTAGCCCAGCACATCTCTCCCCACCCCTCACAAGCTCATCCCTGTGGAAAAAATGACTTATCTGGGTGCTGAATCTGGGTTATATTTATTTTGCTAACTTTCCTGCTGCCAAGTTTGTATTCTCCACACTTCAGTAAGACACCTCCTTGCAACTGTTCATACTATTTGAGGTTGTGAAGATAAGACTGTGTGCCTCACAGGTAAAGACTAAGCAAGCCCTTTTGGCACCAGATCTAAAGCCACATTCAACAATAGGCTTTCTTTCTTGTAACAGTAAAATCTTTTGTCTTTTACCAGCATCTGTGGTAGCTATTCAGGAAAGGATATTGTCACTGAATTAGAAACACAACAGAAACACAACAGGAGAGGATATTACTTCTGAAATAAGTGACATTGCCAGGTAGGGCACATGGAATGGGTATTTGGAATACTCTTACCATGATGAAGACCTGAAACCATCTCTGCAAATCTCAAGTTAAGGGAGTCACGCAGTGACCAGAAATGGGAGAACTTTCTTGAGCGTGGCCGGTATCTGCTCTGCAGAGTGTGAACTTGGTTCCAAAGCTGAAGCATACCCAGGCTTGAATCAGCCAATGCCTTGGGACTGGCATCTAGTCACAGTTGTGATAGCTGGGCAGTGTGTATCATGTCCTGTTTTGAGTAGTGTGTCTCCAACCCATCTGACATTAGTCCCCTTCTGCAGACCATTAAGTTCCATGATCACAGATATTTTTGTTTCATTCACCGTTTTACCACCAGTGTCCTTAAGAGTGACAAGTAGGAGTAAGCGTTAAGAAACTATTTGTGGAATTAATGAATAATTGTTTTTCTGATATCTATGTCCATCTCTCATTTTGCTCCAAATATTGCCAGGGAGAAGGGATGTAATTTACTGGATCCTCTGTAATTCTCCAAATGCTTGCTGTATTTCTTAGTGATCCTGGAAGGATAATATTTTCAAAAGTGTATAATTTTATATTAAAAATTTCAAAGCATTGCACAAATGTCAAATGTCCAATACAAATACTATTTAACTTTATTGCTGTTTTAATGTACTACTTCTGCCTTTCCTTTTTATTTTTATTTTTTTTAGTTGAGATATAATTGACATATAACGTTGTATTAGTTTGTATACAATGCAATGGTTCGATATTTGTATGTATTGTAAAAACGATCACCACAATAAGTCTAGTTGACATCCACACCACACATAGCTATGAAATATTTTTCTTGTGATGAAAACATTAAGATTTACTCTCTTAGAAACTTCCAAATATGTGGTACAGTTTATTAACTGTAGTCACCATGTTGTACATTACATCACCAGAACTTACTTCCTTTGTTTTCATATGAACTAAAGCTTTTAATTCACACTGTCTAGCTTAAAGGATACTCATTTTTGTCCTTCATCTTTTTCCATGCTACCCTAACTTTTCTTCTTCATTTATTATTACCTGAAAAATAAAATAGTGGCAATACTAAATGAAGAAAAATAGGTGAGATTCAAATTACGAATTATTTTCTAGAACAACATATGTAAACTATTTTGTTGTATGAAAATTTTGAAGGCAGTGGCTATAGGGTAATGTGGAAAATGTAAATTAGTCACTGATAGTCAAAATGACATCACTGTCTACACTCAAAATACACTACCTACTGGTCACTTATTCTTTCTGAGAGCTATCACATCAACCTCATTGCAGTTAGACTTGATGCTGGACACTTTTTCACCTGGGTGGACATTCCAGGCAGTCTACACTACCTTGACCATGAGCTCTCTTACTTGTTCTCATTGTCCGTGACTTCCTTTTCAGAAACCTAACACCTTTCAGTTACCTCCCATGACACATTTCTTGCAAAAACATTTCCCACTCACATTATTTAAATATATCTAGAAATGCTACTAAAATGTTACATAAGAAAATATAAATTCCACCTCTTTTATTAGGTTTATTCCTAGGTATCTTATGTTTTTTTCTGCAATTGTAAATGAGATTGATTTATTTTCTCTTTCTGCTGCTTCATTCTTGACGTATACAAATGCAGCAGATTTCTGTTCGTTGATTTTGTATCCTGTGACTTTACTGACTTCATTTAGTAGTTCTAGCAGTCTTTTGGTGGAATCTTTTTTTTTTAAGTTTATTTTTTTATTTTAAGAGACAGAAGGAGTGCACAAAGGGGAGGGGCAGAAAGAAAGGAAGAAGCCCTAGCAGGCTCCACGCCATCAGTGCAGAGCTCGACATGGGGCTCAAACACACGAAACTGCAAGATCATGACCTGAGCCAAAATTAAGAGTTGGACACTTAACTGACTGAACCACACAGGCATCCCTCTGTCGGGTTTTCTTTTTTTTTTAATTTTATTTTTTTTTTATTTATTTATGTATTTATTTATTTATTTTTTAATATATGAAATTCATTGTCAAATTGGTTTCCATACAACACCCAGTGCTCATCCCAAAAGGTGCCCTCCTCAATACCCATCACCCACCCTCCCCTCCCTCCCACCCCCCATCAACCCTCAGTTTGTTCTCAGTTTTTAACAGTCTCTTATGCTTTGGCTCTCTCCCACTCTAACCTCTTTTTTTTTTTTTTTTTCCTTCCCCTCCCGCATGGGTTTCTGTTAAGTTTCTCAGGATCCACATAAGAGTGAAACCATATGGTATCTGTCTTTCTCTGTATGTCGGGTTTTCTATATAGAGTATCGTGTTATCTGTAAATAGTGAAAGTTTTACTTCTTCCTTGCTGATTTGAATGCCTTTTATTTCCTTTTGTTGTCTGATTACTGAGGCTTGGACTTCTACTACTATATTAAATAACAGTGGTGAGAGTGGACATCTCTTTTTCCTGACCATAGAAGAAAAGTTCTCAGGTTTTCTCCATTGAGGATGATATTAGCTGCAGGTTTTTCATACGTGGACTTTATTATATTGAGATATGTTCCCTCTAAACCCACTTTGTTGAGGGCTTTTATCATGAATGGATGTTGTACTTTGTCAAATGCTTTTTCTAAATCTTTTGAAATGATCATATGGTTCTTATCCTTTCTTTCATTAATGTGGTGACCTCACACCAGTCAGAATGGCTAAAATCAACAACACAAGAAATAACAGGTGTTGGTGAGGATGTGGAGAAAGAGGGACCCTCTTGCACTATTTCTGGGAATGCAAACTGGCTCATCCACTCTGGAAAACAGTATGGAGATTCCTCCAAAAGTTAAAAATAGAACTACTGTATGCTCTAGCAATTGCACCACTAGGTATTTACCCAAAGAGTATGAAAATACTAATTCAAAGATATATATGTACCAGATGTTTATAGCAGCATTATCTACAATATGCCAACAGCCCAACTGTCTATTGACTGATGAACAGAAAAAGAAACTGTGGTATATATATACTATGGAATATTACTCGGCCATCAAAAATAATGAAATCTTACCATTTGCCATGGCATGGATGGAGCTAGAGAGTATTATGCTAACCAAAATAAGTCAGAGAAAGACAAATACCATATGATTTCCTCATTGAGGAACTGAAGAAAGAAAACAAATGAACAAAGGAAGAAGAGAGAGAGAGAGAGAGAGAGAGAGAGGTAAACCAAGAAACAGACTCTTAACTATCGAGTTTAAACTGATGGTTACCAGAGGGAGGTAGGTGGGGGGGAAGGGTGAAATAGGTGATGAGGATTAAGGAGTATATTTCTTGTGATGAGCGCCGAGTCATTTATGGAAGTGTTGAATCACTAAATTGTACACCTAAAACTAATATTACACTGTTTGTTAACTGACTGGCATTTAAATAACAACTTATATCATTTGCAGCCAACTTTCTTAGAGTACTTACTCTGTGGATCATCCTGCATTCATTCTTTTTCTGTATGATCATATTTAGTTCTTGCAACACTGCTGTTAGATAGGCATATAATCAATATTCTCTTGGTTTAACAAAACACAGAAAAAGAATGGAAAAGGAATAGTAAGTCTCATGGACAACATAGCTACCAGGGGGAGAAGTGAATGTATGACCCAAGGCAGAATGACCTCACGGCCCACCTTCCTAATCAGAATGCTAGACTACTGAGCTCTTTATTACCGTAATTTTTCCCCATATTTTTTAGCACTAGCTCACCTGCTTAAAACCTTTACTGTCTCTTAATTATTAAGTAAGAAATACAGTAACCTGACATTCTAAGTCATCTACAGTAGGACAAATTTAACTTCTGACTTCATCATCTGTTAATTCGAGTCATTCCCATTTTCCTCAGCTCCTCAAATAGTCAACTAGCTATCCCACTCCTATATCTCAATTCCACTTCTCACTTTTCTCCACTGTATATTCTTCTATTAATCAAATTCCATCCATCCTTCAAAGAACAAATTAAAAATAAAAAACTTACATTCCTCTCCATTCTCTTTCCAAAGTGCTCCCGTGATACATGCACTTCTGTTATATGCACAGCACAAGCTCTTACACAACAGTTGGTGTCCAAGTTCCAGTCTCAAATATAAACCACGTCCTTCCTTGAAAGGAGTCTGTATCACCATCAGATTCTTCATTCTCACAGCTGCCAGCCCAGTGACTACTGTACAGAATGTCCCATAAATGATTAGAGTGGATAGAAATGGAAGCCTAATTTCCATTTGTACCAACAGGAAAAGGATACACTGAGAATGAAGTTATTTGGTTTACTATATTCTCTACTTGTTTCTAGTGTGGACTTTTCACCTATAAATGAAACTATAGCTTTCTAAATAAAGTGTTTATTATTCTCATTGTAATTCTATAAAGCTCTCTTTGCAGTAGACCAGATGAATTTTGGCATGGTGCTCTCTGCATTTTTAGTGTGAACTTTAGATAGTACTTACCTTTGCAGTGGGAAAGAGCTGGTACCACATAAAAATCACATCTGCTGTCGTAACTATTGTCATAGGTCCCTTTCTTCCTCCAAAATGGCAGCAGAAAAGCTGTGTACAGAGCAGAATCCCAAAATGTGGGAGCCTGCCCGGCAACCCCATTGTCCTTTCTGTCATGCTATAAAATGAAACAAAAAGCACAGGCAGTTGGCTAAAATCTGACTGCCAAAAGTAATAAATAAAATGTTTAATGGTCTGTCTTTTTCAAGTGTGAATGTCATGGTAGTCCACAAAAAAAAAAAAAAAAAGACATATTAATTTAACATACAATGAACCCCTGTACAGTATCTGCAAGTTTTCTGATAGATGTGATTAATTGAATTCGGGTCTCAGATAACAAGTTCTCAAAAGCATGAGGAGAGACATGTGTAAGAGGAAAACTAGTCTTTGCTTCCAAAATTTACCCAAGGTTAGTTCAAATCTAATTTATGACTTAGTATTGAGGAGAAGAGGGGAAGGTGCTAAAGGGGAAGAAACATTTGAAACCTGGAAGAACTGTATCAGAATCCTGATTTTGGCATTTCATTCCTGAGAGATAGTGTCTTATTATTTAACTCTCTTAATCTTCAGTTTCTTAATCTGTAAATTGAAGATAATATTAAACACCTTTTATACATGTTATAGCTCTTGGAGATAGTCACAATGTCTGAAACATTGGCATTTTGTAAGTAATAGGTACTTCTATTAATATTATTGCCATATGGAAAGTATCAGCACGAATAATAGCAAAAGATGTAAGTATTCTGAAGTATGGTCCATGGAAAAGGATCAGAGAGTATAGGACCCCACTGGAAATCCCCTCCAAGTTGAAAAGACCAGTGCCATCTTCTCTCTTCTGGTTTTCAGATACTCATTCTGGGGGGGGAATGGAATCATTCCTTCAATATAAAAGCTGAAGTAAAAGAACAATCAGAAAGCCATGCAAATAGGAAGCAAATAAACACTTTGGGAGTGTTTATACCTCTTCATAAAAAAAAAAATAAATGAGGAGGACGGAGAGATGGGTCAAAGTACTGATCGTACAACTAGATGGTTTGAAATGTACAAGTTACTGGGGAAATTATAAGGAGAGCTACTTAGTTTATGTCTTCAGTCTTACTTGCTCAAATTTTTGCATGATATAAATTTGAAAGTTCTAAATAACAAATTCTAGGTCAGAATCGGAGTGAAAAATAAATAGCCAAGCACAATAGATTCAATCTAACATAATAGAAATAATTGGGTAACTCTCAATTAAGACATGTAGTGACATAAACTAAGCTGTACTGGTGCTAAGTGATAAAATTGACTCAGCATGGTACGTGTGTGTCTGTTGCAAAGTCAAACTTAAATCTTAATAGAATATTACATATCATTAAGTTAAATCTCCCACTTAATATAGATGTTTTCTCCTGATTAATGATTAACTAGCTCTTATTTTAGTAGAGGAGCCTTCCTCTACAAATATTATTAAATTACTTCAATCTAAAGTTGTTTAGGGAAGTAAAATTGATCATAGCATAGCAACACAAAATGCACTCATCACTTATAAGTGAGTAATCATTTGTAGCATCACTTACAAAATTGTCCGCAACCATTTCCAGCATAACAGTAACTATGAAGATTCTTGCTGACAGTCAAATATTGTACAAATTGATTCCATATTGAAATATATTAAAAATTAATGATAAAATTAAATGTAAATATTTCAAAAGTTGTAGGAGTTCATACCAAAAAAAGGATGATAAGGATGATTGAGAATGCTTTGGATTGCATGCAAAGCCTTTACAAATGAGGATCAGAAAGTTTAATCAATTTTTGAAGCAGTGACATTGAAAAAATTTATAACATTCTGAACATTCCCAAAGAGGGCAACTTGAATACCAAAGAATTAAGAAAGGAGACTGGAGTAATTCATGGAGTGAACTATATAGTCTCAAGAATGATCCTTGCCAAAGTCTAACATGAATTGAAAAATACCACCTTATAAAATTGCATTACAAAATTACATACACACCCAAAATATACCAGTCTAAGTTAACTGATTCAGTCTAACTTAACTTGTAATTACTACAACTTAAAATTTGTTGGCTATCAGATAAAACTTTGGCAATTTTAGTTTAAAAAAAAAATCCCAATATGATATTTTTTCAGTCTTCACTATGAAATTTTATTTCCATGTTTAGAGCGGAATCATTTCAGTTGCCTTTTTCTGACACTAGGTCTACTTAGATAGCAGGAATCTCATCTGCTACCCACTGAGAACCCTCATTCTCTTTTTCAGCAGGTCAGGCTTTTATACTTTATTACCTATTCATTCATTAATATATTCAAAAATATTTGTTGGGTTCCTTCCACGAACTAGACTTATTTGTAAAAGCTGGGGTAGAGCAATGAATAAAAATGCATAAAAATCTCTCTCCTCACACATTTCAGATATTCAGTCGACATCTTAACTAATTCTCTGTATCATCTGTCCACTCTGCCTGTTGCAGCCATACTTAACAAATCACCTCTGCAACATAATAGCTTTCAAATATTTGAAAGCAACTGTCATGTTTCCCTTTACTATTTTCTTACTGTAAGAAATACCCAAGTCCTTTAATTGTATTTTGTTTGACATTGTTTTGAAACCCATCAGCAACCATTGACTTCAAGAGGTACCATGATTTCTAGATTACTTCCTCATCGTTCTTTACATCCTCCTTTAGCGCCTTCCTATAATTTGTTAGAGATGTTTTTAAAATGTAGCTTACCAAAAGTAAATTTGATATATGTACAATACGCACATGTAGAATAGAGAATACATGTCCTATCCTTTGTCCAGAACAGTCCATCCATACAGCCAAAAATTGTGCTCAGAGTTTTTTTTCAGAGACAATACATCAGTGATTAGGGCCTGTGAAGATTTTTTTGATCTAATTCACCCACAGTGGGTTAGCTTAAAAAAATGTTGCAGACTCAGATATTTTCAATCCTTTATTTCTTTACTCGAGTTGAGAGTTTTAGCACTCAACTTTATATCCTTTGCAGCATATTTATCCCTGTTATATTTCATCTTGTTGATTTCAGCATATTGTGTTAGTCTTTCAAGATTTACCGTTTACTGTTAATTCTGTGCCAACAGTATTTGTAATATTGCCCAGTTTTGTGGCACCTACAAATTTAATAATCAGACTCTGTTTCTTGCCGATTAATTCAAAACTAAAAATGATAAACCTGAGACAAGCATTGATCCCTGTGGCACCCTGCTGGAGATTGCCATTGCCTAATTGTTTGCATGAGGATGTTAAGCCAGGTGTGAATTTCCCTTTCTCTGCTATCACCCAATTTATATTCCACAAGTTTACAATCAAGCAGTCATGAATGTGTTTACAATGCTTTTCTGAAACTGGAGTACACAATAGTTAAAGTATGCCCGCTAATTTCCCCCAGAAGAATTGTGTAGCTCCTTTCTCTGTGAACTTATCACACTTTTTATGTACCTACGATATAATACCTGCTCGAATTATAGTAAAATCATTTGTTTGCACAGCAGGTCATTCAGTGGTGCTCAATATTTATTAGTCGAGTGAGTAAATGAGTGGCAGGTAAGTTTGTGTTAACTTCTTAGTCAAGGACCCTAACAGAAAATGACACAGGATTATTGTCCTGTACATAGTGAATGACTTTTGGCAACACTTAAGGTCTTAGCTAATAGGATTCAGTATATTAAGATCATCGCATGACTGTAAGTTGTACAGATGACAGGAATTGCTACTTGCATTTAGTGTAGAGAAACCAGAGTAACTAAAAATTATGACTGCTCCAGGGTCTATGACAAAGCAATTTAAAATAGTACTCACACGTCCTACTTTATAGAAATGTTCCACTCAAATCAGGGACACATCTGTCAAATCACAGTTGCTGCTTGGGGGTATATCATGTTTTGCCAATGCAAATTAACGTAGCGGTTTGGAATTAATGTTTTGTGTTACATGCTTTCTTTTGTTTGCAAATATTTAATAATAGTGTATGCAACTATTTTTATCATTAAATCTTTATTGTATATCAGCTATGCAGTAGATAGTCTATGTATGCATAGCATTGTGCACGCTCTATAAGAGGCATTAAATATAATATATTTAATTTGTTATTTATAACTCATAGATGTATTGAACATATCTCCTCTCTCTTGGGAGCTCACCATCTATTTGGTGAAGACATAAGCGTGAGAAAATTAATAGCCAAATAGGGACATGATTAAGTTTAACCAGTAGTTTTGTAATGTAATAATAATGGTATTTTGATTTTTAAGCAATTAATGATGCGACACATACTTATTAAATAGCTACTATGTACTACTTAAGAAATTACCCCAGTAAGGAAAACGGTTATGGATTCTTCACTCTACCAATTTACAACTCAATAGCAGATACATTGTAGAAGTTCAAAGAGGAGAAATTTGGTTAAGTTCTTTGGTCAGTGGAAGGTTCATAAGGACTTTGAACCTATGCTGCATCTTGAAAATTGAACAGTCACAGAATAGAGGGAAGCTCAACTCTAGGCTAAAGAATAATTGACTTTGTCTATGGAAGAAAAATAATGACAAAAATAAATTCTGCTTCTTAAGAAATTCTGGGTACTTTTTCCCTCTTCTTCATCTTCCTCTTTTGTTCAACCCTCCAGATACATCAAACAGAAAAAGATAATGATCTAGATTTCAATTGGGAGATACCAAGGCTTGCTCAGCACTTGTATCCTGATTAAATGAATCTTAGCATCCTTTGAAAAAGTAAAACATTTACTGCTCTATTACATGAGGATTTATTTTAAGTTCAAAACCTGAAGATCTCATTTATACCCTCTGAATCTAAATGTCAAACCTGGTGTGAAGCCTAAAATAAAACATGACTTAAAGAGAGAAAACTCTCCTACCGCAAGCTTCCAACTCACCTAGAAAAGGCCACTGCAGTGCATTTTCGATGTTGCTGTCATTCACTTCGCAAATTACAGGTCTTCCACTGAACATTGATGATCCATCACTGCCATGACAACAAAAGCGCTGCCTTAGCGACACTCACTGCTGGTGAGAGAATAACACACTGCTTCTAAATACTGTCGTTGAGGGATTAGTGTAAATTCTGAACAAAGGAACTTAATGAATCACACTTTGGAAATGCAGTTGAAGTATGTCAATTTATTTGCGTGAAAATGCATTCCAAACTTTTGCATAGTCAAACTTTATTTCATTAAGTGGTTGAAAGAGATGCTTAAAGGTACGCACATGAATTTTCCATTTTTAAAGTAACTTCCTTAAATTGATGCTGCATCAGTACTAATTTTTAAGCAGAATTCATAAAAAATATAAAACACAGAAACATCTCAATGTAAACAACATTCTTTGAGCAACTTGTTAACAAATGGCAGTTTCACAGGATGAGAAATCAGAAATACTGCCTAACCATCACGACTTTGTCATTTCATAATTAAAAATTAAAGTTTCTTGTGATTACTTAAATTTATTTTTTAATTATATTTACTTATTAATTACACTACAGTTTTTATGAGAAAATAAGCG
Organism: Panthera tigris; assembly: GCF_018350195.1. Classification (NCBI taxonomy): domain Eukaryota; kingdom Metazoa; phylum Chordata; class Mammalia; order Carnivora; family Felidae; genus Panthera; species Panthera tigris. The sequence goes on along the minus strand of NC_056660.1, from coordinate 33,984,561 downwards.
AGAGCTTAACAACAATTTGAAAAAAAATATATTGCAACGATAAAATACATCTATTTCATTTTAGTTTTTGATTACCAAAAGAAATTTTTAAGTAGAATATCAAATATGTAACTACTATAATTTATTGAATTATCTATAAATTTTCAGTTGGCAGCATCTGAACATCTTAAGATTGCCTGTGAGTGGGTACTCATTAGATGAGTAATTGGAACCTCGGATCCTCAGATGACTCAGCTAAGGAAGAATCGAGGCTCTGAGGGTCCCACCCTCCAGGTAGCTTTATTTCTGTACTACTCATTAGAGCTCAAATCTTACACTATTTTAGGTTATCTCTTTAATATGTCTCCATTTTTTTCAATAAACTTGAGGAAATATCTTTTATCTTTGTTCATTTTATCCCTCCATGGCACTTAGGGCATTTCTGAGCACATCATAGACAGAGAACATACATTAGCTAAATTCAATTGAAATTAATTGTAATATTTCCTACTAGTTTATAATTTATAGGGAATACAGCTTTGAAAATAATTTCTTTAGTCGTAGTTCGAGCCCTCTATTTCATCAGAAGCACGCTGCTGGAAAACATCTTAGTTCACTGAGTATAACCTCCCATTTCGTTGGCCCACCATAAAGTCCTCACCAAATCGTTGATGCAGATTATATTTGGATACCTGCATTCATGACTTTACACAAAGTTTTAGGCTATCTTTTCTGCAATAGATAAAGGTAATGTTGTTAGAAATTCTTCATAATATTTATCTGTTTGCCAGAAGTTTTATTGTTTTGTTCAAAATTTATTTCTTTAGTAAGAATTTAGAATATTCCTGGGGTGCATGGCAAAATAGAACAAGTGAAACATGTGACTGTTGGGGTTATAAATTCAACCCCCACATTGGGTCCAGAGATTACCTAAAAATGAAATCTTTAAAACAAAAAAGAATTTTCAAAATCCCATGGGTCAGGAACCAAGTTAGTAAGTGATCAGGATTTCAAGAAAGAACAAAAGAGTTATCTCAAGTCTGAAGAGTTCACAGCAAATAAAATGATAATGTTGTATTTTCATTTTATATGTGTGTCTATATATGTACATACACATGTACACAAATGTGCACACATATGGACATATATGCACATATGCAAATATGCCTATATTTTTCAGATTATAAAATACTTATATGTTAACAGTGAAAAATAGAAACTTCCTAATGATTGAATAATTATTTAGTGGCAGACCCAGCACTCCCAACTCAGATTGCCTTATCTTAGACACTCTGCTCTATAACACTGATCATAACATAGCACGGATGTCTAATCATGAGAGAAAAAAATCATAAAATTCTAATTGAGGGGCATTCTATAAAATGCCTCACCAGTAATTCTCAAAACTTCTCAAACCATTGGAAACAAGAAGCGTCTGAGAAACTTACACAGCCTAGAGAAAGTTAAGGAGGCGTGAGAACTAAATGTAATGAAGCACACTACATGGGATCGTGGAACAGACAAAAGGCATTAGGGGAAGCACCCCCAAAAATCTGAATGAACTGTGAACTTTAGTTAATAATAATGTATCAATTATGGTTCATCAGTTGTGACAAATGTAACATACTATTGTAAATTGTTAATAATAGAGGAAACTGGGTGTGAAGTATTTGGGAACTCTGTGCACTTTCTTCACAATAATGCTATGAATCTAAAAATGTACCAGAATAAGGTTATTTTTAAAAATGCAAGTTGCAGCGTAATCTTTATAGTGCCATCCTTTTTGCTAAAGTAAACCAGAGTATTGTGAATGTATGATATTTATTATATACATACATGCACACATTTTATTATGTTGGAAAAATATGTAGACCTAGCTATTACTGTTGACTATACTATTAACTACCACAGGGAATGGAAGGAAAGATGCTAAAAGGAAATTGATCATTTTTCTTTTACATGTGTGATCAGGGGTTTACAGAGACCGTTAGATATATTTCCTCTCTGAGTCAGACTTTTCTTTCATTCTTCGAATACTAGACATAGAGATTAATATGCTCTTCACTTCCTGTCAAGTGCAACTGCCAGACAATATTCAACTTTTCCCTCAAAGTAGGTGTTTCAGTCATCCCAGTTGTGTTAGACACCAGACTTGATATATTCTATCAGTGATTGGGACGTAGGGCTGAGATTCTTACAAGCTCTACCAGCTTTGCATTTCAGGAAAAGAAGGGAAGAGAGAATGGGAGGGAAAGAGAGAGAGAGAGAGAGAGAGAGAGAGAGAAAAGAAGAAGAAGAAGAAGAAGAAGAAGAAGAAGAAGACAAGAAAGAAAGAAAGAAAGAAAAAGAAAGAAAGAAAGAAAGAAAGAAAGAAAGAAAGAAAGAAAGAAAGAAAAAAAAGAAAAGAAAGAGTGAGAGAGAGAAGAGGGAGGGGAGGGGGGAGGAAAGGAGAGGAGAGGAGAGAAGAAAATCAACAAGGAAGGAAGGAAGGAAAGAAGGAAGAAAAAAGGAAAGAAAGAAAGGTATTCATTGCATAAAAATAACAGGCTTTGAAAATTTATATTATAATTACTTTTGGCTTTAGTTGAGATTTAAAAAAATAATAAACTTCTCCATAATCTATATACAAAAACTTAAAAGTCAGCAGTACTAACCAAAATGATATCTATACCTAAAAGAGTTTTTGCTAAGTGATTGGTTATATATTTTTTTTTTATTTCCAACAGTACTTAGAGCCCATCTTTTACAAAATGTTGAAGGGATCCTGGCCCTCCATATTTTGATAAAATGGCATAATCTATTAGTCACACATGAAAATAAAACATTTCTACATGGTGATATGTCAGAACTTTTAGTCTCTATTTGAAGATATAATAGAGATTATCATAATAACATATTTGCGTTCTCATTAGCTAAAATGATCACATATTATTTTATAGATGGTAAATAAAAAATGAAATGCCTAGAGAAAATGAAACTTTTAAAGGATTATGCATTGTTTGAATAAACCAAATTCAAAGCAGAGAAGCTTTATGGTATGTATACCAATTTCTGAAGATACCACTTCAAACTACCTCTCTATGACCATCTTGCTTCACATGTTTAGATAATGTTTGAGACAAAGCATTATTAATGTAAAAACACTGTGACAAGTGAAAATTCATCCTTTGATCAGTCAATGTGCTATTTAAAACTCCTCAAATAGTCATAATTTTACCTCTTTATACTATGTAGCCAAAAACCTTCTTTTCTTTTTAATTTTGTTTTAAATCTTCATTTATTTTTGACATAGAGAGAAAGACAGAGTGGGATCAGGGGGGTAACAGAGAGAGGGAGACACAGAATCAGAAGCAGGCTTCAGGCTCTGAGCTGTCAGCACAGAGCCCCACGTGGGGCTTGAACTCACCAAGTGAGTTCATGACCTGAACTGAAGTCAGAGGCTCAACCGACTGAGCCACCCAGGTGCCCCTAGAAAAGCCTTCTAATTTTGAGAGTCAAAGCAATTTACTGACAAATCTTTTATGGTTTTTGAGGAAGTAAAAAAAAATGCTTAGTAATATATTTAAGAGTTCAACTTTTATTTTTAATAAAATTAACAATTTGAAAAGGAATATTAAAAAATCATACAATTTAATGATTATGTGTGGTACTGTTTGTTAACTGATTTGTTTAAAATTATTAGCATTAAATTTTCTCTAGGAATATAAATACTGTTTTGTTTTGTAGGATATGTGAAACTAATAATCATTCAAAAATCTCAATAATCCAAATTATAGAAGGAATGATGCTTTGGGCAAAACACAAATATGTTGCTTCAGAAAGAGCAATCGCTATTAAAAAAAGTATGTGCCTAAAATTTATGCAAGTTATGGTATTTTATTTATAAAGAACATTTATATCAAAATATTATTTTTCTGAGATTTAATCCTATCAAAAATGTCAATGCCTTACAACTGTTTGCATATTTACTAATTTCTCATTTCCCTTGAGTATTTTGCTTTTCTTGCTCATTTTTGCTCTTTTTTTTTTTTTCCACATTGTCTCTATTTAAGCATAATATTGGACCTGGAACATGTCCATTGTTGTTGTAAACATATCAGTTTTGCTTTTATCAACTGTCTTTATAAGATATGGTCACCCCTTGTTCTTCTAAAACAATTCCATTGAATACATTGTCTGGTATAATATTAAATTATGTTTGCATAAGCACTCACGTGATAGTGTTGTTCCTTGAATTAACTGCCAGGAAGTCATTTATCTTTTCAGAAGAAAGACATTTCTTTTTATCAGATCATGAAATCAATACTGCCTCATCACCTGACCCTTTTTCTTTTAGCTGTCAAGAAACTCAGAGAAAATTTAATGGCCATTTACAATAACCGAATCTTATGTTTGGAAAACATTTTCCAGCTCATTAGGAGCTGTCTGTTTTACTCAATTATGTCTTATGCGTATGTAAATGCCTTTACTGTAATCTTAAATGGTTTGTATTTTTCTACTTCCCCTATTCTTAAGCTTCTTGATTCACGCTATTTTTTTACTGCTTTTTTTTTTCACTTTCATTTACTATACAGTCTTCAACGACGTCCCATTTGTGCGTGTTTTCCAAAACTATTATCACCAATGCTAACCTTGCTTAGAATTTTCACACAGTGATTTCATGGTGATGATGCGTCAACATAACAACAAACTTGTCCTCCCTTGAAAAATGGTTTCCATTATTTTGTTTCTTCTCTCATTCAATAGTGACATTACCATCAAGCCAATTATTCAAGCTAGAAACTTGGAAGTTATCTTTGAAATATTTGCTGTTACTGTTGTACATTCATGAGCTTATTCTAGTTCAGGCACTCTATTTTCATATGAAATATTTCAATAATTCCTTAAATAATTTATCTTTCTGTAATCTCTATCTCCCTTACATTCACTCTTCACCATGGCATTGGAGTTATATTTTAAAACAGAGATATAATCATGAGATTTTTATTTAAATCTTTTAACTGGCTCCCTATATCCTACTGAAATACGTACAAATGTTTGCACAGCTTTTCAGACACTTCACACATTTTCACCAATGTTCATTTCTACCATTCTTTCTATCCTCCCTCATACTTTCTCTTTCCTCATTCCATGCCTTTTCATGCACTCCTTACTGTTCTTCCTGACAGAACTATCCCTATTCAAGACCAAACAAAACGAAGAATCAAGAACATAAAAATAATTGTAATCATTATAAAATACCTAATATTTATGAATTTTTTACCCCAGACCAGGACTCCTTGTCAATTCCTCCATATAAAATGTCCTTTAATATTTACAGCAACCATATTAGGTAAGTTATGCTGGTAGAGAATTTTACTTCAGATCCAGAGCTCTTTCTCCAAAGCTTTTTTAAAGCCTTGTATGGTTTTCATTTGCACATTTTCGTGGGATAGTTATGAAGGTTTCATGAGTTAATATATGCGAAGCTTTTAGAAGAATACCTGGCACAGAGAAAGCACTGATAGATATTAATAATTTTTATTACACACTACTATACACCATAGCCTCATTCAAATTTCACCTCCTGTATCATCTGTTATGGTCATTTCCCTTAGAATATTTTTTTCTGTAGTCCTCTAATATTTAAACTCTAATGTTGTGCTTATCCAAGCATGTTGTGCATACACATTACATTTGTTGTGTGTATTTCGGAGTTTCCCCAAACCTGGGAACTCTACTTCATTTTATTTTTAAAATACATTTATTTTATATATTTATCCTTACTGACTTCTGTGTCACTTAGTGCCAAATAAATGTCTTTATATACAACCCTTGGTAACCTCGAATTTCAAGTTAAAGGAAGGGAAATGAAGGAAAAAAACAGCTCACTAAGAAACATAGTTTTTTATTGAGTCTCTATCCAGAGGAGTCAGTTCACTCCTAATGCCTCTCTGTCCCTCCTTTATCAGAAAGAACCGTATGTTGTTGGCAAGTGCTGGTGGGCATTTATGGCTTCTTGTTTCTGTCATCGCTTTTTCACTTTCATTTACTCCAGTGTCTTCAACTATGTTCTACTTGCACTTGTCTTCTGAAACCATCATCACCAATGCTAACTATGCTTAGAATTTTCACATGGCCGTCTCATGGTGCTGATGCCTCATCATATCTAAAATCATTATTTTTCTGGGGCGCCTGGGTGGCTCAGTCGGTTAAGCGTCCGACTTCGGCTCAGGTCATGATCTCACAGTTTGTGGGTTCGAGCCCCACGTCGGGCTCTGTGCTGACAGCTCAGAGCCTGGAGCCTGTTTCAGATTCTGTGTCTCCTTCTCTCTGTGACCCTCCCCCGTTCATGCTCTGTCTCTCTCTGTCTCAAAAATAAATAAATGTTAAAAAAAATTTAAAAAAAATAAAATCATTATTTTTCCTCCCTTGAAAAATGGCATCCTTTTTATCATATTTTTCCCCTCTCATTTAATACTATAATTGCTATTCAGGCCAGCCCAAGCTTTCTGAATTCTAAACTTAGCTTTAGTCAACAGCATCTGTCACCAGCGTCCACCTCGCATTTTTGTGGCAATTAAGGTGAATAAATGGCTGGCCCCTCTACCAACTTTGAAATGTCTACTGTGCGTCCAAGGAATGGTCTTTACTAATTTGGTTTTATTAAAGAGTTTTTTTGGAGGGAATTGATACGAGTTCTCCCCAAAACAAGACAGGAATATGAGTATTGCTTCCAATTATGATATTAGAACACCTTTTCCTTTCTTTCCCCAACACCAATTCTGAATGTTTTCCAGACAACACAACTTTCTCCAACAGTTTATTAAATTGACCTCATACTTATGTGAAATAGTCCATCCATGGATGAGAGGGTACTTTTTAACTCATGATAACGTTGTGGATTCTTAAGTCTGGCATCTCAACATCCACCTGTGGAAACCATAATCATTTCTCCGTATACAAATTGGACTACTAAAAGTTCATTCTAGTATGCCATATTTCAATGAGGTGAGAGTTTGAATTAATTTATAATGACTCTCAGAGTATAAAATTAAATTAAAGTCAGAAGAGCATAAAGATGACATCAGTGAAACATTGTCAACACCAGGAATTATTGCCAAATGCAAAATACAACATTCTACCTTGCAAGTGGAGCTTAAATATATATAATGAAAATTTATTCACTCTAATTTATTCTTAGCTAGTAGAAAGCCACAAGGCACCAACATTCAAAACATTATTGCCGCATAGATTGCCACTAACCAAATCAAATCAACTACTAGTTACTGAATTAATCTTTCAGTGGGTCACAAGTCTGACAACCAACTTTCTATGGAATCCAATCTTTGCAACTGAATCATCTGTTGTGATATATCACTGGAAAACCCAAATTATGTATATTGTTTGTTTTGCCTTCTTCCATAAGACCTTCCGTGGATGATCTTAGAGCATTTTTAAAAAATTTTTACATTAAAATGCTTTTGTGAAGCTTGACTTAGCTAATGAATCCTTCTAGCCAAAGTATTTACATCATCTTACACTAACTAAATTTAGGAATCCAAAGAAGACACCTACGCTTTAAGATATGTCTAGTTAGATTTGTATCATACTATTGTACAAATAGTATACAAATATAATACACATACATATATGGAGTTTCTCTCTATATTTTTCAAGGATAACAAATAAAATATCTTTAGTCCCTTATAATAAAGCATAGATCTTATCATAGAAATGTAAATGATTAACACCAGTGTGCATTCAGAAACATGGAAAAATTGTTACTGATATATGCAACCTAATAATGTCATGTAATTTAAATATGATATATGAATTTAAATATAACACTTAATTACCTGGGATGATATTCTGCAAATGCATTTATTTATATTTAGATACACATAAGGAATTACCCTATTTATTGTAACATATTTATTATGTATATTATGTATTGTAAACAGTGTGATCATCTTGGTGTTCTGGATAAACATTAAGCCAAAAAGGTGCAATTAAGTGTGAGGAGTGAAGAAATAATGTAACAAGAATCAGGTTGAGATAATAGTTTACTTAACTGTTGATCGTGGTTTGAAGATAAGGAGCAGACTGGCTTAAAGAACATCTTTTAAGGGGCAAAAAACGCCTTTACAATTGGTACACCTTTTCCAGAGCTCTGCTGTGCAATCAATTTAAGAGGGGGCTGATTCTGCACATTTAGGCAAAAAAAAAAAAAAAAAAGGAAACTTTTATAGCTCTCACCATTTACCTTTCAAAATCCAGAGAGTGAGAGCCTTAGCTATTTTTTCCTTCTCTTCAAAAAGCAGGTTGAATCAGTCCTCTTCAATTGATTACATTGGGAAATAGCTAAAGCAATCCAAAATCTGATTTGTAGAAGCTTGTCATGGGCTCAGAAAACTACCATTAAGTGACAGTTGATTTCACAAGGTTTTCTTTTAAAATTGCCACCTACTGACAAGGGAAAAGGGGAAAAAAAAGATTAGTCTTTAATTTTATTTTCTTTGTTTTAATTTTTTTTTAATTCCAGTTAGTTAGCATATAATGTAATATTAGTTTCAGGTATACAATATAGAGATTCAACATTTCTTTACAACACTCAGTGGTCATGATAGCAAGTGCATTCCTTAATCCCCATCACCTGTTTAACCCATCCTCCCACCTGCCTCAGTTCTGGTAACCATCAGTTTGTGCTCTATAGTTAAGAGTCTCTCTCTCTCTAATACACAATGGAATGCTACTCAACCATCAAAAAGAATGAAATCTTGCCATTTGTAATGGCAGAGATGGAGCTAGAGTATTAGGCCAAGCGAAATAATGTCAGTCAGAAAAGGACAAATACCATACAATTTCACTCATATGTGGAATCTGAGAAACCAAACAAATGACAAAAGGGGCAAAAAAGGGAGAGGCCAACCAAGAAATAGACTCTACTTAGAGGACAAACTGATGGTTACCACAGGGGAGGTGGGTAGGAGGATGCTGTGATGAGCACTCGGTGTTGTATGAAAGTGTTGAGTCTCTATATCCTATACCTGAACCTGATATTACACTGTATGTTAACCAACTGGAATTTAAGTGAAAACAAACAAACAAAAAAAAAAGACTTTCTTCTCTCTTTTTTTCCCTTTGTTTGTTTGGTTTCTCAAATTCCACATGTGAGTGAAGTCATATAGTATTTGTCTTTCTCTGATTGACTTATTTTGTTTAACATAACACACTCCAGCTCCATCCGCATTGTTGCACATGGCAAGATTTCGTTCTTTTTGATGGCTGAGTAATATTCCATTGTGTATATATAGCACATCTTCACATCTTCCTTATGTATTCATCAGTCAATGGGCACCAGGGCTGTTTCCATAATTTGGCTATTGTAGATAATGCTGCTTTACCCATCAGAGTGCATATATCCCTTTGGAATAGTATTTTTGTATTTTGGGCAAATTCCTACTAGTGCAATCAATGGATAATAGGGTAGTTCTATTTTTAACCTTTTGAGTCATCTTCATACTGTTTTCCACAGTGACTGTACCAGTTTGCAATCTCACTGAGAGTGTGAGCGGGTTCCCCTTCCTCCACATCCTCACCAACACCTGTTGTTTCCTGAGTTGTTAATTGTAGCCATTCTGAAAGGTATGAGGTGGTATCTCATTGTAGTTTTGATGTGTATTTCCTTGATGATGAGTGAGTTGAGCATCTTTTCATGTGTCGGTTAGCCATCTGGAGGTCTTCTTTGGAAGAGTGTTTATTCATGTCTTCTGCCCATTTTTTAAAATTGGATTATTCATTTTTGGGGTGTTGAATTTTATAAGTTCTTTATATATTTTGGATAGAGTAGTCTTTAAGTTTACAATACTTCTAATATACTGGTAAACATAAGATTTTACAGAATAAATACCAAATGTTTACAGAGACAGAAACTCTATGTTTCTATATGTCCACCTACCTACCTGCCTGTCTATTTTATAAGGATTTGATGCATTTGATGCATTTGATGTTCTAAGCATTTGATGTTTTTCATAAATAGAAAAGTTATAGAAATGCAGAAAAAAGGAAGGAAGGAGGTATATATAAAGTATAACCCATATTAAATTTAGTTTCTATGTGGCTAGTCTGGGTGCAGATGTGACATTAAAAAAGTCTGACATCTCTAAAATAACATAAAAAATATTTATGTAATGTGAAATCAATGTAAATCTTTATTTCAGACTTATAAAAATGCATGGTGTGATTCCCTCCTCAAAACAAACAGAAGTTAACTCCCATTTATTTCTTGTTTCTTTCTTGCAAATCTCACTCCCACAATAGATGCTCTAAGATTTTTAATGTCAGCCTAAACTCTCCACTCTTCTTGTGCTCAGTGCTGACATTTTGTTTTTCCTCTTTGTCTCTAACTTTATTTATTTATTTATTTATTTATTTACCAATAGCTCTATATGCCATTGAAGTTCAAAGTGGTCTGTGCTTCTCAACCTTTACGCTTATTTTAGTTATCCTGATTATGTATGACAAAGACCTAGGAATTTAATTATCAGAACCCAGATTTCTTTTAACAGGCAGAGGAAGAGATTTTGTGAAAATCCCCTGTTAATATTTTCCTATCCAAGCTCACATACACAGAAACATATGTGCATGTACTTAAGATATCATCAATTAGAAGATAAGTCATCAGTAAGTTGTAGTGATTCCCATAAACCTTGAAGATGGCCAACTAAAACACCACTACCCCTCTATTACTGACCTACAGTATAAACTTGTCCTTAGGTAAGTCTATTGCTTTGATCCCTAGAGTTAATTAGTTTGTAAAGTTGAATTGGTTAAAAAATATATATAAAATTATTTTCTGCTGAAACATTTTCTAATTTCTAATTTAGTACTACCCTTGTATATGTATACTACTATTACATAAAATACATGTGCAAACCTTGTAGAATGTCAATAATAATATATGGCACTTTTTCTAATATGGTAATTTATAATATAATAACTTTTCTAAGCAATATATATAGACATGTGCCTTTGAAGAACATGCATATACATATAAATATATACTGTATCATTTAGAAAGATTAGTATCTACTGGTAATTGACACCAATCTTTGTGGGTGTTACTGAGCTGAGTAGGCAAATGAGATTTTATTTGTGGTCTAATTTTATGTATGTAAATACATAGAAAATATATAAAACAGAAAAAATACATAATTTGTTACTTGTATAAGAACAGGATCTTAATTTGACTGAATGTTAGGTAATTCATTTCCCAAAGCAAGATGCCAGACCAATTATGTGGAATTTGCACAGTAGTTAACCAAATTCTGTCAGTATTGTCCCTTCAGCTACCTCTCCCTTAAAAGAGAGTTGCTTAACGTACTGTGTATTCTGCATCTCCTACCACAAGACCACAGAGGACAGATTACTACCTGCTCAACTTCAATCACATGAGGAAGACTTGGAAATAAATATACAAGAGCTTAGCTTTAAGCTCCCACTTTTTAAAAATTTCTTTTAAATGTTTTATTTGTTTTTAAGAGAGAGAAGACAGAATGTGAGCAGGGGGCAAAGACAGGGGGAGACCAAGAATCTGAAGCAGGTTCCAGGCTCTGGGCTGTCAGCACAGAGCCTAACGTGGGGCTCAAATCCGTGAACTGTGTGATCATGACCTGAGCCAAAGTTGGATCCCCAACAGACTGAGCCTTCCAGGCACCCCTAAGCTCCTACTTTTGAGGCACACAGAGGTGGCCTGATTAATTCCTGAAAAGGCTAAATGTTTATGAAGTTCTAAAGTTATGACTGGCCAGTTCAGATGGCACAATGGGAACTGGCTGCTGTTGGAATGGCCAGTAAGCCCAGGATTTGATGGCCGAACGGTATGTGAGGTTCCCTAAACCAGTTTTGGATCTCATGGAAGAGAAATGCTTTGAGAGGAACAATATCTGAGATGCTTTCTGTGACAGAGATTCAGATATCAGAAACTAGGGCTAAGAGAATTCTTTACTCTCAAGAATTTTCACATTCTTGAGAGATCTCAAGAAATTAGGATCTCCTAAGAACATACAGAAACACCCATGAGAAGAAGAATCAGTATGTGGAGGAATCTCCCCACGATGGGCAATATGGCCAGATTAAATCCATATTAATGTGGTAAACTCTTCCTTTTATTTACCTCTTCAGACTCTCCGTGTTTCAAATGTGTGGGTGCTTAAAACAGCATCAAGGAGGTAATGGAGTGAGAATTAGAGAAGAAATCAAACATATGCTACTTTCCCAGGGAGGGTTTCTCAGCTTAATCTGAAGGAGGACAAAAATAAACTATGTGAGACTTTAGAACTTTGGAATAGTAGCTTAAAATTTTTACATGTGCCACGTATAAACAATGATTTTATTATCTGTGACGAAAACAGCTGTGAAATTTGTCTAAGATTTTATTCCACCATGGTAAAGTTGAGTCCACAGAATAAATTTAATGGGCTATTAGTAAGAAATAATAAAATCTTTCTACCTCCATTCTTCAGTGCAGTTTATTCAATAAAGTCGTTACCTGTAATTAAAAATTTAAGAAAAAAATAGGATAGAAAACACTTCCTGTGTTTTCTAGGGAAATAACAGTGATGTCAATATTGTATTATGTAATCTGGACCTTAAAATAAAGCACAGTAAAAGGCAAAATAAAGAGGCAGTGGATCAAGAGAAGACAAAATTGGACCTAAATCCCAATTTTAAAATAATGCAATTTTCTATGGAATAAGGCTGATTAATCTGAAGCAGTTTAGTTATAGTAATATTAGCTATAAAGTCATTTAGATAAGAAATCCAGTTCATTCAACTAGATGACTTTTCTTTTTTTTAAATACTATTGTGAGTAGAGCTCTGTAATGGAAAACTTCCAAAGTAAAGACTTATTTTTGACATTTTTTCAATATTTTACATAAAAGGTCTAAAATATTGATAATTTGGCATATTTTTGGTACGTTTGCTAAGTATTTCAACTCCCTAAGATTTCTAAGTTCTGTTTTCAGATAAGTAAAAGGATTTTAGAAAGTAACACGTTTTCTGCAAAGAGTGAAAGTTTGACTTCTTCCTTGCCAATTTGTAGACCTTTTATTTCTTTTTGTTGTCTGATTGCTGAGGCTAGGACTTCAGTACTATATTGAACAACAGCGGTGGGAGTGGATCTCCCTGTCGTGGTCCTTACCTTAGGGGCAATCTCTCAGTTTTTCCCCATTGAGGATGATATTAGCTGTGGGTGTTTTGTTATGTGGCCTTTGTGTTGTTGAGGTATATTCCTTCTATTCATACTTTCTTGAGGTTTTTTATCAAGAAAGTATGCTGTATTTTGTCAAATGCTTTTTTAAAATGTCTATTTATTTTGAGAGAGAAAGAGAGAGGCAGAGAGAGAGAGAGTACATGCACATGAGCAGAAACAGGAGAGGGCAGAAAGAGAGGGAGAGAGAGAATCTCAAGCAGGCTCTGTACTGTCAGTACAGAGCCCTATGCAGGGCTCAATCCCATGAACTTTAAGATCACAACCTAAGCTGAAATCAAGAGTCGGACACTTAACCTACTGAACCACCCAGGCACCCCATCAAATGGTGTTTTGTTTTGTTTTGTTTTGTTTTCTTACATTTATTGAGAGGATCCTGTGGTTTCTACCTTTTCTTTTATTAATGTGGTATATCATGTTGATTGATTTGCAGATATTAAATCACCCCTGCAGCCCAGGAATAAATACCACTTGATCATGGTGAATAATTCTTTTAATGTATTGTTGGATTCAATTTGCTAGTATCTTGCTAAGAATCTTTGCATCTATGTTCATCAGGGATATTGGTCTGTTATTCTCCTTTTTAGTGGGGGTCTTTGTGTGATTTTAGAGTCAAGGTAATCCTGGCCTCATAGAGTGAGTTTGGAAGTTTTCCTTCCTTTTCTATTTTTTGGAACAGCTTCAAAAGAATAGGTATTAACTCTTATTTAAATGTTTGGTAGAATTCCTCTAGGAAGCCAATCAACTCTCATCTGGACTCTTGTTTTTTGGGATATTTTTGATTACTAATTCAATTTATTTACTGGTTAGGGGTCAGTTCAAATTTTCTATTTCTTCCTTTTTCAGTTTTGGCAGTTTATATGTTTCTAGGAATTTATCCATTTCTTCCTGATTACCCAATATGTTGGCATATACTTGCTCATAATATTCTCTTATTAATGTTTGTATTTCTGTGGGGTTGGTTGTGATCTCTCCTCTTTCATTCATGATTGCATTTATTTGGGTCTTTTTCTTTTTAATAAGTCTGCCTAGAGACTCAATTTTGTTAATTCTTTCAAAGAACTGGCTCCTAGTTTTATTGATCTGTTCTGTTGTTTTCATTTCAATATCATTGATTTCTGCTCCAATCTTTATTATTTCCCTTCTTCTATGGGCTTTTGGCTTTATTTGCTGTTATTTTTCCAGCTCCATTAGGTGTGAAGTGAGGTTGTGTATTTGAGACATTTCTTCCTTCTTTAGGAAGGCCTGATTGCTATATACTCCTCTCTTATGATCACCTTTGCTGCCTCCTAAAGGTTTGGACTGCCGTGTTTTCATTTACATTGACTTCCATGTACAATTTTATTTCCTCTTTAATTAATTGGTTAACCCATTCATTATTTTTTTAATGTTTTATTTATTTTTGAGAGAGAGAGAGAGAAAGAGAGAGAGAGAGAGAGAATGAGGGAGGAGCAGAGAGAGAGGGAGACACAGAATCCAAAGCAGGCTCCTGGCTCTGAGCTGTCAGCATGGAGCCCAACACGAGGCTCGAACCACAAACCGTGAGACCATGACCTGAGCTGAAGTCGGACGCTCAACCTACTGAGCCACCCAGGCACCCCACCCATTCATTCTTTAGTAAGATGTTCTTTAATGTCCAAGTATTTGTGATCTTTATACATTTTTTTCTTGTTTCATTTCAAGTTTCATAGTGTTGTGATCTAAAAATACACATGGTATAATCTAGATCTTTTTGCACTTGCTGAGGGCTGATTTGTGACCCGGTATGTGATCTATTCTGGAGAATGTTCCATGTACACTAGAGACAAATGTGTATTCTGCTACTTTAGGATGAAAAGTTCTGAATATATCTGTTAAGTCCATCTGACCCAGCGTGTCATTCAAAGTCATTGTTTCTTTGTTGATTTTCTGCTTAGGTGATCTATCCATTGTTGTAAATGGAGTATTGAAATCCCCTACTATTATTGTATTATTATCAATGAGTTTCTTTATGTTTGTGATTAATTGATTTATATATTTGGGAATTCCAAGTTGGGGGCATAAATATTTACAATTGTTAGATCTTCTTGGTGGATATAATGCTTAATTATGATATAATGCTCTTTTTCATATCTTGTTACAGTCTATGTTTTAAAATCTAGTTTACCTGATATAAGTATGGCTAGTCTGGCTTTCTTCTGCTGTCCATTAGCATGACACATGGTTCTCCATCCCCTCGCTTTCAATCTGCAAGTGTTTTTACATTTAAAATAAGTCTCTTGTAGGCAGCATATAGAAGGATCTTTTTTATATGTTCTGATACCCTATGTATTTTGATTGGAGCATTTAGTTCATTTACATTCAGAGTAATTATTGAAAGATATGAATTTTGTGCCATTGTGTTGCATGCAAAGTTGATATTTCTGGTGACGTTCTCTGGTCCTTTCTAGTCTTTGTTGCTGTTAGTTTTATTTTTTTTTAATTTTTTTTTTCTGCACTGAAAAAGGTCCCCTTAAAATCTCTTGCAGGGCTGGTTTTAGTGGTTATGAATTCCTTTAGGTTTTATTTGTCTGGGGAACTCTTTATCTCTCCTTCTATTCTGAATGACAGTCTCGTTGGATAAAGAATTCTTGGCTGCACGGTTTTCTAATTCAGCATGTTGAATATATCCTGCCACTCTTTTCCGGCCAGCCAAGTTTCTGTGGATAGATCTGCTGTGAACCTGGTCTGTCTTCCCTTGTATGTTAAGTTTTTTGTTGTTGTTGTTGTTTTTCCTTTCTGCCTTAATGATTCTTTCCTTGTCTATGTATTTTGTGAATTTGACTATGATATGCCTTCGTGATGGTAGCTTCTTGTTTAATCTTATGGGAATTCTCATTGCTTCTTGGATTTTGATGTCTGTGTCCTTCCCCCAGATTAGGGAAGTTTTCAGCTATAATTTGCTCACATAAACCTGCCTCTTTTTCTCTCTTTTCATCTTCTGGGACACTGATGATATGAATGTTATTCCTCTTTAATACATTGCTGAGTTCTCAGAGTCTTGTATTGTAATCTTTTGCCTTTGTTTCCCTCTTTTATTCAGCTTCATTATATTCCATAATTTTATCTTCTATATCACTGATTCACTGTTCTACTTTGTACATCCTTGCCATCATGGCCTCCATTCGAGATTGGGTCTCAGTTATAGTATTTTTAATTTCAGACTAACTAGATTTTAGTGCTATCATCTCTGCATAAAGCGATTCTATGGTGTCTTCTATGTTTTTTTTTCAACCTCAGCTAGTATTCTTATAATTGTGGTTTTAAATTCTAGTTCAGACATCTTACATATATCTGTGTTGATTAAATCCCTGGCTGTCATTTTTCTCTGTTCTTTTTTGGGTGTGAATTCCTCTGTCTTGCCATTTTTGAGGAAAAAAATTAATAAAATTATATTAAAAGTTAAAATTAAAAAATTAAAAACAAAACCAAACAAAAAATCAGATAAAGGAACCTAGATCCTAGATGTATTTTGGTCTGCTTATTGAGAGAAAAGAACGAAAAAAGAGAAAAGAATAAAATGTGAAAAAAATTGTTAAACTTGAAATAATATTTAAAAATAATATAATAAGATAAAAAAAGAAAAGAAAATAGAATTTAAAAAATGTTCTTTCTGTATCCAAGAAAGAAAAAGAAAAGAAAGAAAAAAGAAAACAACATAAACACAAACAGAAGCAAAGAAAATGAACAAACACATGAACAAGCAAACAAAATGAAACCGGAATGAAATTAGATCCAGTTTCCCCTAGAACTGAAATTTTGCAGCATACTATGGTCCTTAGACTAAGTGGGTGGAAGGGATTTGTGCTAGTCTTCCAGGGGATGCACCTGGAGGGCACAGATAGGCGGGACTTCATTCTCCACTTGGTGGAGCTACTTTGCTCACTGGTGTCCATCAGTGTGGGTGTGCTGAAGATGAAAATGGCTTCACCCCACTCTCTAGTCTCTAGTGCAGGAATTCCATGCCCTTACAGACATGTGATGAATTACCCCTCTTTGTCTCGGGCTTCTGTCGGCTCTTCACCTCCACCCTGTCTGTGTCCAAGCTGTCTGTCTGCCAGGCAGCAGCCCCCTCCAGAGTTTTATCTTAGATGCAGCTGTGTTTCAGAGACGCCTGTGGCTTGGACCCAGGCTGATTATCTGGGGGAGGGTCTTGCCTAGCAAGCCAGTACTGAATTGTTACAGAAAATGTTTGCATGACTGCAACAGCAGAGGTTCGGAAATCACAACACACAGTGGTACCAGGTTTTGCTGCACTATCAATAAATGTGGCAGCTCTCTGGTATCCAACAGGACTTTTGCCCGTGAGGAGACTGTATCACCTTTACCAAATGCATTCCAATCAGGATAACTCCTGAGGGGCACAGAGTCCCCTCAGACCACATTGCCTATTCCTGGGGATTCACACTGATTCCTCGCCGAAGCCCCACCAGGCACACCAGGCTGAAATTTCAGACTCTGTGTTATGCTATTTATAGAAAACTGGCAGTATTGAAACCCTGTCCTTTTCCCCAGGGAATGGTTTTGGGGCACAGATTTCTTGTCAGGTCCTTGTGAGTGTTTTCACTTTTCTCTATTTCTCTCCTGCTATTTTCAAGGGGAATGCTTTCCTTGCATGATCCATATGCGCTGCACTCTCTCCCCCTTTCTCTCCCTCTCCCTGGCCTCTTTCCACAAAAATGGCTCGCTCCCTCCCCTCCATGACACCACAGCTTCTCTCTCCCCCAGTTCACCTCTCCACACTGTCACTTGCCAAGTTCTCTTGTTCAAATTACACAGAGTATGGTGTTAATCCTCAGATCAATATCCTAGGTGTTCAAAATGGTTTGATGCTGATCTAACTGTGTTTCAGGGACAAGACAAGATTGGGATCCCCATACTCCTCCATCTCTACAATTATTCTGTGATATTCTTGATAATGCCTTTGCTACTGTCGTTTTATCACATCTCTGACCATCAAAAATTTATCCAAGCAAGAGATTTAGATTTATTTGAAGTGCTTATAAAAGTCCTCTTTATAGAACCTCTCCCATATCTAAAGAAAGTTATTGTCATCTTTAGTGTTTTCATTCAAGGCTAAGTAATTCTAATGTCATCAACTATTTTTTTAAGATGGTATTTTCTGGTTCCTCAAAGGTTGTCAGTGTTCCTTCCTCTCTGGAGAATTTTCTCTTAATGGCCTCTGTGTCGCGTACAGACCTTAATTTTTCATCTCAGAAGCACATCAAATTATCTAATAAAAGCTTTTAAACAGATTACAATAGCAAACTAAAAATGCTGAAGTCACCAGCCATCATTTTGTTATTATCATAACCTTTGTGCTCATTGTTATTCAGCATTTATGCATCACCTTGATTTTCTCAGAATGTTTATAATCATCATTTTCTAGCTATTTGCAGCTAATATGCAGAATCTATAATTGCTAATGAACAAATATAATAATAATTCATGAACTGTCTGCCCCTCTTATTTCTTAAATAACATGTTTTCTATCTAAACTAGATTCTTCTCATATGCAGTTGCAAGCAAATCCCACGGGATAAAAATTTGGCACATAATTTCTATACTATGTAATTCCTTTACATATGTAAACCTGCCAAACATCTGAACTCACATAAAGATAACAATTTTCTTTAGAAGGGGGGACTTTTGCATTCTTTTTTTTTTTTAATAGTCTTTTTTTTTTTTTACCATTAATTCAACTGGCTCTTTACTGTTCTTCATAATGACAAGTAGAATATAAAGTTATAAAACATTTTAAGGCATAAAATTGGGTTTGAAAGAATATAAATGTAAAATTAAATAATAAAGAGATTAAATATAGACACTTAAAATGTAGAAGAAAGCTTTTGCTTACACTGTGAAACATAGCAGTATTAACAATAATATGTACAATATTTATCCAGGTTTACTTATGCTCTATCAAGCCTGTTTTATTGCTGATGACCTAGGATAAATCTTTTTCAAGGCAATGTTCCCACTTAACAGTTACAAAAAAAGGAAATTCATCTATGTATAAACCCAGAGGCAATAGGCTTTTCTCAATCACTAGTTAAGCACTGGTACTTATTTGTTTATATCCTTTTCACCACGCTCTTATTGCACATTTATATAGTTGACTACCCACAAAAATAACATAAAGAATCCTGTTATAATAATAAAACTAGTTTGAAGAGATTGCCACTAATAATTTCTGTGATAATGGATCTCTTTTATCATCAGTTTCTCTTATGAAATGTGAAAACTAGAATTTTGATCTCTTAGCCCCACTAGAACTTACATTTATAGTGCTATGAAGTTGTTTGTGCTTCTCTTTCACGTTCTTTGAGAACGATACCTCAAGTGTCTTATTTTATTGTTCCTTTTCCTGAAGGCTTTTGCCCATATACAGAAAATATAATAGTTTTTCCAGCACTCTCTGACATTTCCACCAAAGACATTTTTTATTTTCCCCTTAAAAAAACAGATGATGGACATACTGAAAGAATGTACCTGTTGATACTAAAGCCATACTATACTTTACAACATTATCTTATTCATGTTGTCCTAGCAAATTTGTCCTTTAGTCTTATATTGCAAGGTTCTAGAAAAGTAATAAGTAACAAACGAAATAGGTACAGCTCTAATACTGATTTAGGAACAGACTACTTAGATTGTGCCAATAGTTGGGGAAATTCTTAAATCCCTAAAATGGGCAAGACAAATAGATTTTCTTTTAATTGACAAGAGAGACAATATCTATTACTCTTCTTAAAGACAAAGAAAGGATTATGAACTAGAACAAAACTGTTGGATGTGTAAGTTATACTAAACACAGTAGTTTACTTTTAACCTAGAAGAACTCTGAGTTGGTCCTGTTTTGTTTATCACTTTTATCTCTAACTAGAATGAAGGAAAATGTGGAATCAAGGAAACCAAGAGTTAGTAAATTTTAAAATTCTACAGAAGAGAGACGCATAGTTAATGTTGTAAGATAGCAAAATATTTAATAGTCAAATATGTGAATTCGTTGAAAGCACACACATACAGATACATATGGACACATACACACACTTGTTTATATTTGGAATATAGTGTACTTGTATTGACTCTAGCAAATTTAAACAAAAAAGAAAATGGGAATTTTAGTTAATTAAATGTCAGTAATCCCTTAAAATGTGATGAGTTGAGGGTAAAAGGGGCTCTAGTGTGAAAGTAAAAATTAAATCATACTTCTGGGTAGAATTTACATGAGGGACATTTGGGCACAATATTAAAAAAGAAGTTCAAGTAGTGCAACTTTTCCAGCAGTGTATAAAGGTAGCTACATTGCTGTGTGCATTGCTAGAAGAACAATAGAGAAGGTGGAATACTCAAAGGTCATAGATCAAGATACTAAGAGAGATTTCTGTAGTGAGTACTGGTTGGAATAGATGATTTCTAAATTTTGTTCATATTCTAAGATTCTATTATGATATTTTCTACTGATTTATAACTAGGATCTAAAAGTTGTTTCTGTATTACCTGGAATTTCTAAGTATACATATGAATCTGTGATAAGTATAAAAGTATGCCATATTTTATCGAATTACACTTAATACAATATTTGTATGTTGAACACCAGTTAGTACCAGAAGCTTTGTTTGATACTAAAAATGGTACTGAATGAGAATGAGGCAAACTCTGCCTCCTTCAGTTTATACATATATATATATATATATATATATATACTGCAGAACACAAACACATGATCTGACCATTATATGTACTACATGATATGGTAAATGCAGTGGATGTCATGCAGAAACAAAAGAGGGTGCCATGAAAGCAGGGCTTAGAGGGAAATTTAAAGTAGTAAATGTATATCCTAGAAAAAAAAATAAAGGAAATTCTAATCTCCATTGCCTAAACTTCTGTCTTAGGAAACTACAAAAAGAAAAATAAATTCAAAGTAAGCAGAAGAAAACAAATAATAAAATTTAGGGCAGAAATCAATGAAATTGAAAATAGGAAATATACAGAGAAAATCAACCAAATCAAAGGATCAATAAATCATTAAGCCTCCACCAGGCTAACTAAGAATAAAAGAGATGACCTCAAATTACTAACATCAGTAATTAAAAAAAAAATAGATATCATTATAGGTCTCATAGACTTTGAAAAGGATAAATAGGAAATATTATAAACAAGTCTGTCCACAAATTTGATAACCTAGATGAAATAGACCTATTATTTAAAATATATAATCTGCCAAAACTCACACAAGAGAAAATAGATAATATAAATAGGAATATGTCTATTAAATAAATTGATCAATAATTAATGAACTTCTAAAACAGGTAGCACCAGGTTCAGATGGGTTCAACAGTGAATTTTGTCAAACATTTAGGGAAGGAATTACACTAATTCTTTACAATCTCCTTCAGAAGATACTAGAGGAAATACTTTCTAACTTATTTTCTGAGACCAGCATTGTCCCAACACCATACCCAGACAAAGACATTACAAGAAAAGATAACTGTGTGTCAGTATGTCTCATAAATATGGATGCAAAGCCCTCAACAAAATAGCAAATTAAATCCAACAATGCATAAAAAGAATAATATACCATGACCAAGTGGGTTTTATTCCAGTTATGTAAGGCTGGTTCAACATTCAAAAATAAATGTAATCCATCACATCAAAAACCTAAAGAAAATCAATTATATGATCATATAAATAGTAACAGAAAAAACACTTGAGGAAATCCAATATCCATTCATGATACACTAGAAATAGAGGGGAGCTTTCTTAAATTGATAAAGAATAAAAAAAAATCTATAAAAACCCCTATGCTAACATCACAGTGAGAAGCTTCAAGCCACTAATATCAGGCACATAGCAAAGATGCCACCTCTTGGCACTACTCTTTAACATCAAACTTGAAGTCCTAACTAATGCTATAAGACAGGAAAAATAAATAAAATATACATTAAGAGGGAAGAAATAAAACTCTTTGTTCTCAGATAACATCACCCTCAATGTAGAAAATCCAACACTGCTGTAAAAATTAAGGTCTGTTGAAAAAAAGAAGGGAGGCTGATATTGACTTTATTGTTAAAATATATATCTTCTATTTATTTGTTCTTGGAAAAATCTCAGAAAAAAATTTCCAAGAATGAATTCAAAGTTAAAATCAAACTCTGGTATACTTATACATGCAAGTTTATCTCATCTGAACAAATTACTTGACTTTGAAATTTATTTGGAGAAAAAAATATTTTTTTCTGTTATAGAAATTGAGAAGGATAATTTCCTGTTGTCCTTTTAGCGATAACTCTGTGTGTGTGTGTGTGTGTGTGTGTGTATGTGTGTTAATGCATGTGGAGTGTAGGTATATGTGCGTGTGTTATAGATATGTTAGATATTAAATAAAAATGTCCCTTATTTTTATAATTGGATATTTGTGAAGAATATTCTAAATCTAATTACTATAAAATTCTAAATTCTAATACTCATCAAATTTATCATATCTTCACAATGTATTTATAGTTACTAACATTAACTCACAGTAGCTGTCTTATGTCTGTGATATTTCTTAGACCATAAACCTAGACATTACTCTTGAATGATTTCACTCTCTACTTTGCTTCCAATTAATAACATACTCATTCAAAGTTTTCCTTTAAAGTATGACTTAAATCCTCTCTTTTTTCCTTATTCCCCACCATCTTTTCCCAAAGACACACATCATTTACCTCTCTCCCATACTAGTTTAATATTACTAATATATATTCTTTGTTTTTTTGTTTTTTGTTTTTTACTTTCCAATCCATTTATCACACAACTTTAGGAATTATCTTCAACAACAACAATAAAATATCTTCATATTATTCCAATGCTTAAAAATTTTAGTGGATCCCTCATTGCTTTTGGGAAAATATCTAAACTATGTTATAGATTCAATGGCCTTGCATCCTTATCTTCTCAGATTGGCCCAATTGTCTATGTCCCTTCCCTTTAAGAACTTGTTTATTTATGACCTTTTCCTGTTTCCAACATCCCATTACACATTTTCTTTCCTCTCACTAAAAAACAAAACCACTATCACTGTGTGACACCTACTCATCTTTCAGATTAGAGCTTAGATGTCATCTTACGTGTCCATCCATGACCCCCAAAATCTTCACTGCCCTTGTTATAACACCTATCATATTGTGTTTAATCTCTTGCTAACTTTTCTGTGTCACTTATTATACTGTAAAATCAAATAGTAAAGAAATTTTATAACCAGTGTTTAGTGCAGTGTTTAACACAGGAAAGGTACTAAATAAGTTTATTGCAAGAAAGAAACAAAAGACAAGAAAAATCATTTTTACATTAGTAACATTTTGGATGAAATAACTTAATAAGCCACATTGTCAGAGCTTTTTCATTTCTAATCCAAGCTGACTTCTCAGAATTCTCAACTTACCTAATAATAATATCTTTGATAGTTTATTTTAATAAATCCATGAGATTGACAAAATATATGTAATGTGGAAATCTTTTTATCAGGTGAGACTTTCTGGGTCAATTTAATCTTGGTATCTTTATTTTAACTTTTTAGGGTATAAATATGTACAGGCAAATTCACTGTCTAGAATTTCTTCCTAGGTGTGGATTTTTCCTTTCATTTCCTCTTCTAAAAGTGGTTGAACTTCTGTTTTGAGATTACTAAATATGATTAAATTAATATTTGCCTTTGTAATCTATGTAAAAGAGACCTGCACTACATTATACTATTGTATGTAATAATATATGCACATAATATTACATGTAATGTTTACAGACTTTATGAGCCATGTAAATTCTCTCCTGGCATGATGACATATGAATGTAATTCCTGGCAGATAGGGACCTGAACATTTAGAAAGGTTGGATTTCTGATTCTGTTGTCTCTGTTTTTAAATCAAACCATAACATGATAGCTCCATAACAAATAAAAAAATTATTGCTGCTTTAGTTTCCTTAATTCTGTTTTCTCTGTTTGTAAATCTGTGAAATATTTATCCTTCAAACTTTGATGTTTTAGTTTTTATGCCTAAAGCATGCACATTTGAAATGACAAATTTTGAGACTTGCCAAGATCTTGGATTTAGCTTATTCTCAATTCACAAAAGAAGGACCCAAGTATTTTTTTAATTTTTTTTAATTTTTTAATTTTTTTAAATGTTTTTATTTATTTTTGAGACGGAGAGAGACAGAGCATGAGCAGGGGAGGGGCAGAGAGAGAGGGAGACACAGAATCTGAAGCAGGCTCCAGGCTCTGAGCTGTCAGCACAGAGCCCGATGTGGGGCTCGAACTCACGGAGTGTGAGATCATGACCTGAGCTGAAGTTCGAGGCTCAACTGACTGAGCCACCCACGTGCCCCTCCCAAGTATTTTTTTCAAAGATAAACACCAGTCTCTTCCAAAACTATATTGAATAATGATATCTAATTTTGTATCCAGTATTGATAGAGCTATTTAGTTCTACTAATCTTGACCTGACAGCAGAGCAGAAATTTAGGTTTATGATTTTTAAGTCACCATGTCCTCTTCTTGATCCCTTGTCTTCAGTCTTTTAGAATGTTTAACATCTCCTAGTAGGAATAAAAATACCGTGTTTAGGTCATCTGCTTCTTTTTCTGCATCAAAACTTAAAATTCTTCTCTTTCTTTCCTATTAATCATTGAACCTATTAACATTACAGATAATGAATGTGTTCTTTTGTGTCACATGCTAAGCTTAATATCGCTTTGTAATAGCACAGCAGACTTGTGATGTATATGAGAATGTAAATATACTCATTGTAAAGGAAGTTTATGAATGCACAGTCAGGAAAAATGAAGCAGTGTTTCTTGGGTCAATCACTGTATTTAAGTATTAGCCATTAATGGCAAATTGATACACAGAAAAACGTCTCACAAAATGTAAGAATTGTTGTCTCTGCCATTTTGAAAATAGACCAGCTTTTAGAATTCAACAGATCCAATGAGAAAGATAAGTACTAGCCCTGTGTAATTTCAAGTTGAATTTACAATACTTTCAAGATTGTTGCAGCATCGAAAGCTGTAGTGTCAAAATCATGTTTTCTGCCAAGGATTGCTGTTAGCACATAATTAACCTCCCCAATGATAACATATTTCCAAAGGTTGTCTTAGGAGGTCACACTTTGGGAACAGCAAATAGAGTATAATGGCTAACGTTATTTACCAGCTACTAGTCCCGCTATTTGTTTGTCACGTAATGGTTTCTCATTTTATCATTTATGTAACTGGTGATCATTAGCATACAGGTTTACAGTACTTCCTGTACAATAAAAGGGGAAAGAGCAAGTGAGTAAAACTAATTTACTTATGAAATGGCAACTTGAGGAAATGTATTTCGAAAGAATGACATTTCCTTGAACTCATCTTTTCATAAATTCTGTTCTTAAGGGCCTTTAAAAAAAGACCTCAGTGTTCCAGTAAAATTGCTAGAGCAATAAAAGTTCCATCAGATGTGCTTTCTTCAATCCTCTACTTAAGAACTTCAGAATAAGCATAATAATCACCATAATAATGTGTTGCTATTAAATTTTTACCACAGTTCTTCCTAGGAGTTCATAGTATACTGTGTGACCACACTGAATGTATTCTTTAAAAAAAATCACCTGTGGAATACTGTACATATATAAACATCCATAAAGGTTTTGTGATTCTGGAAAAAAATGAAAAATTGGACTTATTTACTGGTTTCTCTGGCCAAGTTCTATTAATCAGCTGCAACATTTCTGAGGCTAAATGATAGGTGCCTTATAAAGATTAATAAATACATCTTTGACAATTTTTTTCCATTTTTTAAAAAACATATCGACTAGAATGATTTTGCCCCAACTTGTAAAAAGAAAGCAGTACCTGGCAAGGAAACCCTATCCATTTTTTTTCCCGTGAATCACGGTGACTATAAGATTTATCAAAAATACATAGGGGCACTTATACCCCAATGTTTATAGCAGCACTCTCAACAATAGCCAAATTATGGAAAGAGCCTAAATGTCCATCAACTGGTGAATGGATAAAGAAATTGTGGTTTATATACACAATGGAGTACTACGTAGCAATGAGAAAGAATGAAATATGGCCTTTTGTAGCAACGTGGATGGAACTGGAGAGTGTTATGCTAAGTGAAATAAGCCATACAGAGAAAGACAGATACCATATGTGTTCACTCTTATGTGGATCCTGAGGAACTTAACAGGAACCCATGGGGGAGAGGAGGGAAAAAAAAAGAGGTTAGAGTGGGAAAGAGCCAAAGCATAAGAGACTCTTAAAAACTGAGAACTGAGGGCTGATGGGGGGAGGGAGGGAGGGGGTGGGTGATGGGTACTGAGGAGGACACCTGTTGGGATGAGCACTAGGTGTTGTATGGAAACCAATTTGACAATAAATTTCATATATTTAAAAAAATAGTAGAAGAGTGATGGTTTTAATAACATTATTTTATGGAAGTCACCCGGTTCTATTATACCAACGTGTAAGTATGTGCTGACCCTCATGACTGACTTAACTAAAGTCTTCAGAGCTCTGACCTCCTTTGAAAAAGAACTATATAAACACAAGATAGTCATCAGCAACTCTGGGAAATACATATGAGTCAGTTCAGGGCTATATTAAACAGGTTGTGATGAGATCACCTATATAATATTTTGGGATGGTTTTTGATGATTCCCTTCTGCTTTTTCTTGCCATACCATATTTCCTTACTTTGACAGGGTAACTTGATTTTTACTGAATATTTTCAGTCACGTGGTGATTCAGTCTTTTTTTTTTTTAATGTTTACTTATTTTTTTTTTATTTTTTTTAACGTTTATTTATTTTTGAGACAGAGACAGAGCATGAACAGGGGAGGGTCAGAGAGAGAGGGAGACACAGAATCCGAAACAGGCTCCAGGCTCTGCGCGGTCAGCACAGAGCCCGACGCGGGGCTCGAACTCACGGACAGCGAGATCATGACCTGAGCCGAAGTCGGCCGCCCAACCGACTGAGCCACCCAGGCGCCCCAATGTTTACTTATTTTTGAGAGAGAGTGGGAGCACATGCACTTGCGGGGCGAGGGGCAGAGAGAGGAGGAGACAAAGGATCTAAAGCAGGCTCTGTGATGAATGAGGGGCTTGAACTCACAAACCATGAGATTATAACTTGAGCCTGAGATCAGTTGCTTAACCAACTGGGCCACCCAGGTGCCCCAGTGATTCAGTCTTTTATATCCATATTCAACTCCAGTAAACAAACAAAAATGCCTTTGAACTTCCAAACTTTGCCAATTGTTTTTAACATATTAACTATTGAAGTTGAGTCCTGAAAGAAGAGGCTCAAAATTTGCTATTTCTCTTTTTTTTATCACGATAGCCTCTTTGGGAGAAGGAACGGTGTGAGATATAATGCAAAGATTACTGAAATTTTTCTAGCCTCCATTGCTAAACATAGTCAACTATGCAATTTTGATAGAAACACGTCCCTTATTTCTTATAAGTAGTGACAGAATCACATATGGTAATACTGAAAATAAGTATTTTTTATAAGAAAATAAAGCTGCAATAAACGTATACCAGGTATGTGTATGGAAGTGTTGAACCACTATATTATACACCTGAAATTACTATTACCCTGTATGGTAACTAACTAGAATTTAAATGAAACTCAAAAAAATGCTATGAACATTCATGCACAGGTTTTTGTGTGAACATAAATTTTGTTTCTGTGAGATAAATACCCAAGAACGTAAACGGCAGGTTGCAGGATAGTTCCCTGAGAAACTTCCAAGCTGTTTTCAAGCACAGCTGTACCATTTTACATTCCCACCAGCAATGAGTGAGTGAGTGAGTGACTTTTTCTGCATCCTCAACCGCCTTTGGTGTTGTAGCTATTTCTTATTTCAGCTACTCCTATAGGTATATTGTGGTTTTAGTGTACATTTTCTTGATCACTAATGATGTTACACATTTTCATGTACTTATTTGGCCTCTGTACATCCTCTTTGGTGAAATGTCTGCTGACATCTTTGGCACATTTTCTAACTGGGATTTTTTTCTTTCCTACTGTTGAATTTTGAGAGTTTTTAAAAAAAAATTATTTTAGATACTGGGGCACCTGGGTGGCTCAGTCAGCTAAGCATTCGACTCTTGATTACAGATCAGGTCATGATCTCATGGTTCATGAGTTTGAGCTCCATGTCAGGCTCTGAACTGGCAGTGCAGAGCCTGCTTGGGATTCTCTCTCTCCCTCTCTTTCTGCCGCTGTCTTACTCTCTCTCTCAAAATAAATAAACATTAAACATTTTTAAAAAATATTTCAGGTACGAAATCTCTATTAGATGTGTAATTTTTAAATGTTACCTTCCAATCTGTAGGTTGTTATCATCTCAATATCCACCTGTTGAGATTTTATTTCCATTATATTTTTTATTGCTATGATTTTCTTTTAATCATTTTTAAACTTCTACATCATTGCTGAGGTTTTCTATTATTTCATTTGTTTCAAACATTTATACAAGTCTATCTTTGTGATACTATTTAAATTATGATCAGGTGATTGCAACATCTGGTACATCTCAGTATTGGCATCAGTTGATTCTCTGTCCTCATTCAAATTGTGGTTTTCCTGTTTCTTGATATGATAAGTGACTTTTTATTTCATCCTGAATATTTTGATTATGTTACAAAATATTTGATTCTATTCTATGCAAAGTTAGCAGAAATATTGTGATAGGCTATATTTCCAATGACTGTATTTCCAATGACTAATTTTCAGAGCTCTTGCAATACTGTTCTGTCCTGCTTCATTCTTCTTTGCTACAGGGGCTCCTGCTCAAACCTTTCTGGATACCTCTTTCAGGGACAGAAGCTAATTTTCAGGGCTATCTATTGTTGTTAGGAACATCTGTGTGTGTGTGCACGTGCGTGTGTGTGAGAATGGTCTGATACATCAAGTTTTAAAACATTAAAGGCAACAAGCTCATTTACTCTTGTTCCCATTGATTGATAAATAATTATAAGTAGTATTGTGTTTTATTATCATTGAAATTTCCTCTTAAGGAAGAGATCATTTTGTGGGTTAATATATTGATAAGCTTCTTGGAGTGATAAAATTACGGGTAGTAGACAACTTTTGTGGGGAAGGATAGTTGTTTTAGGTCAAAGTTATGCTACGCAAGGCAAATCTGGGCTGAAATAATAAATGTACAGAGAATATGAATTTATAAAATAATTTTTTATGAATAACTTGGTGCTTTTATGTATGTTTCCAAATCCTATAGAATTGATTGGGAAAAAAAGGATTGAATTACTTTAAAAATAAAATCTCTATGATCAAGAGCTGCAACTTTTAATTAAAAATATTATCACAAGCTATACTAGGGTAGTTTTGGGGAATCCAAGATTTTTGGCTCATTCTGTGAACCAAAGTAGAAGTCCCAATGACTAAAAGTGGGCTTTGAAGCATTATGACTAAAATGAATCATATAAGATTAATTTGGTACTAAGAAATTAAGATACAGGATGATCATAGATTTTGTGGAATAATTCTAAGGTACCAGTCTAGTGATAAAATGGAATGACAACAGGATACAATCAGAAAAAGGGAAGGAAACAAACAAACAAAATATTCAGTAAAGTGAAAAAAAACAAATAAAAGAACATCTCATTTATACAGTAGAATTTATTGGGATGCTGTATGTTAATATTTCTTTTTTCATAGATAAGAAAATCCTTTCAGGCAGCTCATTATTTTTGTCTCAGGGATTGTCATTTCCTTAAATATTTTAGAAAAGGTAACAAAAAGATAATTCTAGAAGCTGAACAAGAAATATGGAATGGAAAGTATTCATACATAAGAGTTTTTCCCATGAGAAATCATTTCTGTCCTTAAAAGAGATATTCACATATATTTAGTAGTTTCTAATTGAATAGTAATAGTAATTTTCAACGTGGATATAAAATTTGTGTTGATTAGCATGGCTTGGGGAGCAAAGCACCCCATGTAATATATGAAGATCAAAGTGAGGTGAGGAATATAGTCTTTTTTTTTTTTTTCGTTTTTATTTAAATTCCAGTTAGTTAACATACAGTGCAATATTAGTTTCAGGTGTACAATTTAGTGATTCAACACTTCCATAAATCACTCGGTGCTCATCACAAGTGCACTCCTTAATCCTTATCACCTATTTTACCCATTCCCCCACTACCTCCCCTCTGATAACCATCAATTTGTTCTCTGTTGTTAAGAATCTGTTTCTTGGTTTGCCTATCTTTCCCCCCATGATCATTTGTTTTATTTCTTAAATTCCACATATGAGTGAGATCATATGGATTTGATCTTTCTCTGACTGACTTATTTTGCTTAGCATCATACTGTCTGGCTTTGTCCATGTTATTGCAAATGGCAAGATTTCATTCTTTTTTATGGCTGAGTAATATTCCATTATATATATACACATACATATATATATATATATATATATATATATATGCACACCACATCTTCCTTATCCTTTCATTAGTCAATGGACATTTGGGCCATTTCCATAATTTGACTATCGTTGATAATACTGCTATAAACATCAGGGGTCATGTATCCTTTTGAAGTAGTGTTTTTGTATCCTTTAGGTGAATACCAAATAGAGCTATTGCTGGAATATGACATCTTTTGAGAAGAACTGCTTTCCAAATTCCTTATCTTTAAGATTTAGAAATAAACCTGCAAATTTTTTTAAGTAACACATGTTTATTGGAGAAAATAGAAAATACAGCATAAAAAGAGAGTACTAATCAATATTACATTACCTAGAGATAATGACTGTTAATTATATGTGTGTATCCAAATTATTCCCTGAGTGCATATGTACATTCATACACAGAATATAGTCAAACATTTAAAAAATTGAATTTATACTTAAGGTAGTGTTTTTCAAGCTGATATTTTTGTCTCTCAACAATGAATCATGACAATATTTCCATGTAAATAATTGTACTTCAACAATTTCATTTGTCATGGTTCAAATCACTTAACAACAAAGGTTTAATAGCATTTACTCACCAATCTTGTATTATTGGTATTTAAGACTTTTCAGAAACTACAGATAATAAAACCCAAGAGGACCTTCTATCTTAGAAATTAAGAGAGACAAGAAGAGTTCATCAAATTGATTATAATTTGCACTAATGAACAAGCACAGTTAAATTTTATGCTTAATTATATACATATTAAATGGTAAATAAGGTACAGATATATCTATACTCTGCATTTATTTGCTGTCCTGCTCCACTAAGGGGACTGATAAAATATTTATCTGAGGATAGTTAAAATATTAAATATGGTGAACACAAAATGTATAAAATAAACTTTTATAACTAAATAATGTTAGAAAAGAAATTAGTATTTTGTTCCTTTCCCTATTTCTCTATTTGTTTGTTTTCTTCTCTGTTTTTCTCTTCTGTACCAATCCCCAAAATCTATTTCCCCACATCATGGTTTTTATATGCTACATTTGAAATGTGGTAAGGCCTATCTTAGAACTTTGGAAGAAGGTAAAATGTATTTCAAAACAAACCATTTATTACATGGACAACATATTTATCAAAGGTGTATTTGATAGTTCAGGCTTCTGACTCTATCTGATACTAAGACAATTGTTCAACTGCTCATACAACTCCTGATCCATTGACCTATCAACTACTTCTAACTTTTTATTCTAGTCATCGTTTCTCACTTTGCCAGCTTATATTCCATGGTATAATACTATAATCCTATCCTTACATAGATTTCAATTCCTTTTCCTTTCATTTCCTCTGTTCTACTGCAAGCAAAACCCTTCCTCTGATATAAATCAATTCTCTTCCTCTGTGGGCCTTCATTTCAGTAATTGAAATTTTGGGGTAAATGAATACTGGCTACGTGTTCAACCTAAATTCATGACTCCATGTTCACATGCTCAATACTGCCATGAAATCCTTTGAAAATTCCAAAAGAATTTTACCTAATATCCAAGATAATTACTTCAAACTTTATCTCTTTCATCTTTTCTCAACTGATAGCCTTGCATTATATACTACTGAGAAAATGGAGAACAAGTGGATAAACTTTTAATTCTCCTAAAAAGCCTAATATCATCCTGCAGCATATTCCCCATCTGGATTCCAGTTTCGAGAAAACTAATGACATTCATTCTATCAAAGAAAAGTCTCCACTTGTGTTTGGATTCCATTCTCTAAAACCATCTCCGGTGATTTCGTTCTTTCTTTCACACCATACGCCATTCATTCCTACTCTGCTGACCATTTCCACAAATACATAAATTAATTCTGGTATCTCTCAACTAAAAACTCTGCAATGAATCCACAATTTCCTCTAGTTACTAGTCCAAGTTCTTTTTTTCCCTAAAAATCATCTTGAAAGTTTTACCAACATGTGTTTTCTTCAGTTACTTACTTTCCTCATTTCTTCTTTGGACAACTAAAACCAGGATCCTATCAACATCTCTGAACTAAATCTCCTCCTGTCAGGTAATCAATCATCTTTATATTTCTCTACACAACATCTAAACCAGGGCTACTCAAAATGCGGTCATAGTCCCACAATATTAACAATGTAAGAGAACCTTTCATTAAACTTTTCTATTATTATTCTTTCTCCATTAATAGAGCCACTAGGTGCTCAGCCCCCAAACTTAAGAGTCATTCTTGGATTCTCCCTTTTGGTCAATCCCCACATTAGTTCTTTTAGCAAATTCATTTCTGCTGACATGCTCCTTGTACAAAAAGCTATTGTCTCTCATGTAGACTACTATAGGGATTTTCTATAAGTCTTTCTATTTGATCTCTTTCAACACTGCAATACATTTTATTAGTAGAAACCAGAGTGATACTTTTAAAATGTAAATCAGGTCATAATACTACCCTGCTGAAAACCCTTCAGTGTCTTCTCATAGCATTTAGATTAAACTCAAACTGTTGTGGTTAGTGGGAGTGTATGTGATCTGACTCCTCTGTACACTTTCAATTTATAGACTTACTCTGATCCTTTTCAGCTTATAAAACTCTCCTCCAACACAGTAGCCACATAGACCTCTTTTAGGGTCTCTAATCCAGTGGTTCTCCCAGTATAGTCAGTCCCTGGACTATTACAGAAATACAAATTCTCTAGTCTCTCCCAAGTCTACTGACTCAGAAACTTTAAGTGACAGACCTAGCAACTGGGTTTTAGCCAGACTTCCATATGATCTTTTCCCGTTTTACTAAGGTATAATTAACAAATAAAATTACAAAATAGGGGGCGCCTGGGTGACTCAGACAGTTAAGTTGTCTGACTCTTGATTTCATCTCAGGTTATGAGTTTGAGCCCCGTGTTGGGCTCTGCACTGTCAGCATGGAGCCTGCTTGGGATTCTGTCTCTCTGCCCCTCACCTGCTAGTGTGCACTTGCTCTCTCTCTCTCTTTCTCTCTCTCTTAAAATAAATAAATAAACTTAAAAAAAATACACAATAATTAAAGTGTACAATGTGATGATCTGATATGCATATGCATGGTGAAAGGACCCCCCCCCACAAGACACACATTGATTTAATCCATACTTCATCACCTCATATATCTATGTGTGTATAAGAGAGAGAAAGCACTTAATTCCACTCTCTTAGCAAATTTCAATTATACAACAAATGTTGATGTATGCTAAAATCTGAGCATTACTGCTAATACAACATGATATTTATGTCTCAGGGGTTTTGGTTGTCCTTTTCCATGACTGGAATATTCCTTCTGTGGCTCTTAGCTTGGCATGTGTCTTAAGGTCCAGTGTGTGCTGCTGAATCTAAAGAACCCTCCACTACCATTAAATATGATTGAATTGCTTGTTTATTGTATTATCTGTCACTCTCTCTCAAATGCAAGCCCCAGGATGGCAGGGACTTGTCAGTCTTGTTTAGGACTCTAATCACACTGCTAGCACAATGTCTGAGTCAGAGTAGGCACTCCATAAATGTGTTTAAGATGAATGCATTCATTGTGTGAATCTGTAAATAGTCATTGGATTAGTTGATAATTTATAAAGCCTACCAAATTATTTGACATTTGTCTTGAATTGAAAAGAAAAATCTCTTTCTTTCAAAATGACAGAAGATAAAGTTTATCTCTTTCTCTTCTGTCCTTTTTTTTCATGCTATCCACTCTTTCTAGAAATCTTTCCTACTTCCCCTTATCCAGGTTCATTACTGTTCATTTCTTAGGTATCAGACTCAGTTTAGGTTTTAAGATGTCTTACTTGCCCTTGTCTTCCTAGGTTCTCCCACTACCGATGAACCTGAAATGTGTCACTTTCCATTAATTTCCGTTAATTTCCCCTGTAACCAACTCTATACTAACTTATACATTGTTTTATAGTTGTCTATTTTCCTATCTACCTCCTACAAATCTATTAACTCCTTATCTTTAAGGACTGTTTTGTTCATGTTGGTGAGTTACCAGTGAATGTAGTGCCTGATATATCTAGAGGTAGCCAGCAAAATTTATTTAATGAATAAAAATATCTAGGGCTGAAGAAGTTTCTAAAACAAAATTAAACAAGCAAGGAACATCCACTGATTTGAATTTAGGAGCCAGGACTCAGTGTAAGGGATCTAGGGATTAGTGCTTAATGGCACCTGTTGTCAGCTTTAGTCATCACTGCAGGCACCTCAGCAAAAGTTTTTGCACATCCAGCAGCTATTGAGGGTTTCTGGACTCTCCTAAGAATATAATCTCACTGCTCAGTCCTCCCCCAGAAAATTACCTGCAGCAAGTATGCCTAAAATAAATAAAAAAGGATAACAAGAGAAAATAATCCATACTTTTAGAATAAGTTTAGGGTCATCATCTATTTTGGTCCAGAAGATATAAATTTATTTAGATAAGGATGACTTTTACCTAATTTCCCAAATGTTTATAAAGTCTAAATTTAAAATTAGAAACTGTACTCTTTTCTTTAAAAACCCAATTCTTTTTTTTAAACATCCTTTGCTTACTTTCCAAATTTATTAAGATGGAATCCTTTACCTGTGGAGAATAGAGATTGAATAGTGTTACAGATTGTGAGATGAGTCTACTACAGGACCACTGTGTCTATAAAGAAGTTTATAATTATTGACTTACTTGGAGAAATGTGTTTTAAATACATATTTATGGGAATATTCAGGGGATACAATTTGGTATTGCATGATATTTACATTTTAATATTTGTTTTCCTAATGTGTGATGCGTATTGGAATTCATATCTTGAAATCTTCACATCATTAACCCCTTTCATTGCCCAAGGGAGTAAAAATATATGTAGGAAAAGGGATTAATTGATTCATAAGGTTTATCCATAGAGTAATAAACAAAATCAACAACTTTAAAAAGTTGAAATTAGTGTAACAAGAATGAGATAGAGAAATAAAATGTAAGTGTATTAATTTTAATATTATTAAATATTAGTCATATGCTATAACTTAAGCTATGTATATTTATATATAAAACTATATACACTTAAATATGTAACATATACTTATAAAACATATATATTATAGTTAAGTTTCTTTTTCTAAATTGAGGAAATCCAACTAAAGGAATGTGCAAGGCAGAGAAATTTAATTAATTGGCTCAACAAATATTTATTCTGCACCTAATGCCTGCCAGATTTCCTTCCAGTTTCTGCAGAAATGAAAATCACTATGGATGATGTCCCTAAATTTACATAGCTTAAATTCTAATAAACTTCTTATAATCATGTAGCCAAATCATTTTATTATGGCTGGAAATATTACTACTTATCTATCTCAAACTTTTTACCTTAGCTTTCTGCTTGCTATTATAATACCACATTTTTGCAAACCTCAAAAGTTATCTTTATTATTTTTAGAGACTCCCTCCATCCTTAAGATGTCCCTTTAGCCTTCTGTATACATCTATATTCAACTTAACAATAACTTTAATTTAGTTTGGATATATGATCTTTTACTCTTTATGTGGCTATTTGCATAATTTCTAGGAATAACCATGTAACCACATTTAAATGTCCACTTATTAGGCATCTAATAATAATGGTACATATTACACAATGCTGGCCATTTATTTCAATGATGATTCACACCTTACAATGGGCAACCAGTTATATTAGAGTTTCTTTATTAATTCGTTTACTATTTAAGAATTGGGTCTCAGGTAAGAGTTAGGCTATGTGCTAGATAGGGGGAATAAAATGCTGAACAGATTATCCTCATGGAGCTCACAGATTAGTAGAGGAGATGAAAGTTAATCTAAAAGTGAAATCAAATAAATGCATACTTGTAAGTATGGTCTCAACTGAATCTGCTAAGCAGAGCCACAAATTCTTCTCTTTCTAGTACATTTCCTTAACCATTGTACATCCTGAGAAAATGCTCCTCGTGAAGTCCTTATTTTTCAGTAATCACTTTGCAGATAACTGGATAATCTGTATTAAATTTTAAAGATTGATCTGTCTTGGGGCACCTGGGTGGCTCAGTCGGTTGAGCATCCGACTTTGGCTCAGGTCATGATCTCACGGTTTGTGAGTTTGAGCCCCGCGTCAGGCTCTGTTCTGATGGCTCAGAGCCTGGAGCTTGCTTCGAATTCTGTGTCTCCCTCTCTCTCTGACCCTCCCCTGCTAATGCTCTCTCTCTGTCTCAAAAATAAAAAAATAAAAAAAACATTTAAAAAATTCAAAAAAAAGATTGATCTATCTTTTCAAAATTCTTTTTCAGTGTTCCAGAAAAAAAAAAAAGCTTTCCTGAATTAACCAGACCTATAGTTGAATATTTTGGGGAATGTGAAAACACATACGTTAAGTGGGATTTGCAATGATGTAGTAATTTAAACTCATCTATATTAAGTGTTATGATTTATTCAATATTAAGTATATTATTTATTAATAATAATTAGGATACAAGAATGAATTCATGCATGTTAACTTCCATTTTTCTTATTCTGTTTTGCATCCCCTCCCCTCTTCTTACTGAAAAAAAAAAATTCTCCTTTTAATCATAGTAAGGTTCTCAATCAGATCGTAAAAAGCCTAAGACATATGTGGAAGAACTACCTTTTTTATGAATGTTTATTTGTTTATTTTTGAGGGAGAGAGAGCAGGGGAGGTGCAGAGAGAATCTCCAGCAAGCTCCTTCCTGTCAGCTCAGAGCCTGACGCAGGGCTTGAACACAAGAACCATGAGATCATAACCTGAGCTAAACTCAAAAGTCAGACACTTAACCAACTGAGCTATCCAGGCACCCCTGTGGAAGAACTATCTTAATTTTCGTGTTCTTCTTGGTGGCAGTGGCATCTATTAACCCCTTCATTAACTTTTGGTGCCTCAGTTATACAAGACTGACCATTCATGATTTTAAAATATTTATCGTAATTTATATATATACAATCTTGAATATGTTGATATAATAGTTATTTTTCAAGTATCTTTACAATAAAAAGTTTTATTTAGCATCTTCAAAATATTATGTGAATATTTTAAGAATATACAGGCAGTTGATTTCATATTTAAGTTTGACTAAGTGAAGAAAAATGTGTGAATTATAATAGTTATAGGATACAGAAGGCAATATGATGGGAAATCAAATGCATCTGAGTTCCAAGGACAAATGCTCACTTAATTATATGCTTCTGTAGAATCATTGGCTCTGACACACAATTTTTGGATTAGGCTTATTCTCTTTAGTTAACATGCTATTTTTGTTGAATCAGTATGTGGAAGTTAAAAGTCAAATAATTAATCCATAGAGCAGGAGTTCAAATAGACAAAGACTCATTGTGGTTTCCCAAGAGCTAGTTTCCTAAGCATCTTCGGTTCCTTTAAACATGCCTGGAAGAGTTGCATTCAGGCCTTTTTGCCCTCATGTGGCAGGTTGGAAGCCTAATTCATTGCTTCAGAGGCTCGTGGCTTCCACAACTCTGCTTCATACACAAATAGCAACCTGTTACCTGTTTTCTGGAGATGTGATCACATCTCTAGTCTGTTTACGTCTTTCTTCTTGTAGTTGTGACATTATGAATGATATTTAATGGATTATCAGAAGGTAGTTGTGTTTAGTTCACTTTCTTCAACTCCTCAGCTTGGAGTGCTCATTCTCTCCCATTTCCTCTTAAAACATCTTACTTACACAATTATTTACTTGAGTAAATGCATGCACGTCCTCATATCATACATATTGTTATTTTTTATTATTTTTACCATTTTAATTTTCCATGGCTTTTTTCTTTTTTTTTATACTGTCCACAGATCATTCACACCCATACTCAACACATACACAAAACCACAATCTGTGTAGGGATATTTTATTCTGTTTGTTCTCTATACCAGTGTAATTATACATTGTACAAAATATATATAATATCATTATTATAACACATACAGTACACTAAAGATTTATTATAATTATATAAAAATGGGATTATAGTCAGCACATTTGTGTTCATTTTTTATTCAGTTAAAACTTGTGCCATTATTTAAAATCACTTGGTATATTTCTAAGTCACTATTTTGACTGATGCATGGTATTCTAATATGTGATTATACCATGTTATTTTAGTTATACAATTATTCTCTTGTCAATAGAAATCTACTTCATTTCAGGATTGTCTATAACTACAAACAATGTCACCGTAACATAATTGCTCCCGTGTCCTTATAGACTGGTGCCATTGTATCTGTGGGATAGGTTACCAAAAAAGAAGTTTATAGGTTAGACTAGATGTATCTATATCTATATTTCCCAAAAGATTCCTTAAAAGCCATAGAAATTTACATTTCCGTGAACAACATATGATAACACCTTTGTACATTCATACTCTTCCACCAAAAAAATGTTAAGAGTTTTTCGTTTTTGCTAGTCTGATTCCTATGTGGTAGCTCATGGTTACTTTGCATTACCCTGAAAACTAATGAGTTTAAGCATCTTTTCATTAGGATTTGTTCTTCTATGAATTGCCTCTTCAGATATTTTGTAGATTTTCTAATATTGAACACTCTTGTCATTTATCAAGTACTATTATAAATTAGAGATAATATCTCTATCTGCAGCATTGCAAACATTTTATTATATAATTTATTGCCTATCCGTGTATTCTGTTCATACTGGGGCTTATTTTTTATTTGTTTGTTTGGCTTTGTCATGCTCACATTTTCTTAGTCAAGTATGCCTATCTTCAAATATTCCTCATTTGGGAAACCTGGGTGGCTCAGTCGATTGAGCGTCCCACTTTGGCTCAGGTCATGATCTCACAGTTCACGGGTTTGAGCCCCTTGTCGGACTCTGTGCTGACAGATCAGAGCCTGGAGCCTGCTTTGGACTCTGTGTCTCCCTTTCTCTCTGCCCCTCCCCTGCTTACTGTTTCTCTCTCTCTCTCTCTCTCAAAAATAAACATTACAAAAACTTAAGAAATAAAACAAAATATTAAAACAAACAAAACAACATTCCTTGTTAGAGTTGCATTCTTGTCTTTTTATCATCATTTGTGACAGGGTTGGAAGCATGATTCTTCTAGTCAGAGGCCTGCAGCTCTTACTACTCTGCTTCATCCACAAATAGCAATCCGTTATCTGTCTTCTAAAAATATGATCAAATCTCTATGTCTTTCTTTCATTCATGTATGGTGCAATATTGTTACAATTTTGTTTTCTTCCCACTGAATGTAGTTGACAATGAAATGGGGAAAGATGGAACAAGAACAAATTTCAGGTTAAACTTATGATTGGAACATGTCTCCACAAAGAACATTTGGTAAAGTTTCCAATTAAACAGTGTTTCCTCAAATGTATACAGTAGTTCCCTCTGGTAAATTTCAGTAAGCATTAGAATTATACAAACCTAGGGGCACCTGGGCGGCTCAGTTGGTTAAGTGTCCACTTCGGCTCAGGTCATGATCTCATGGCTCGTGAGTTCGAGCCCCACATCAGGCTCTGTGCTGACAGGTCAGAGCCTGGAGGCTGCTTCGGATTCTGTGTCTCCCTCTCTCTCTGCCCCTGTGCCACTCACTCTCTCTTTGTCTCTCTCAAAATTAAATAAACATTAAAAAATATTTTTAATTGTACAAACATAGATATTTACACATTAAATGAAGTCAGATTATAAATTCAGATCATAGACACAAATTCTCACTGTCATCAATGCTTAATGGGTTATTTAGAAGCTGTTATTTAGAAGTTGTGGAGGATGAAGGACATAATTTTGGTTGAGCGGGCCTGTCGTGTATTGCAATACATTTGGTTGTTCTTATTGCATGGATTGAGATGTACATATTCATGCAGAACAAATTGGGATGAGCCAAGTTAACTGCTGAGATCCAAATGAAGGACCTGATAGATTGTATGCTGTTAAGGACATTTAAATTTTATGTATGTTGATTCTTTTTGGACATTTTTTTTTCTGCAGAATCTAAATCCAATTCATATTAATTCAATTTAAAAGGGAGAATATTTAATATCTTTAATGTTCAGAAATAATTATTATAAGTTATCATTATAAAGGAGAACATGCACATTTAAAAATATATATTAAACTTTCAATTTATCATTTCAAATAATCAAGGGTTATTCAAGTAATTGACTTCTTAATATCTTAAGACGTTAGTGGAAGTGAAAGTGGAAACAGGCTGTAAATTCTGTGTGCCACGTTTAAGCCATTTATAATTGAGTGCATCACATTGGAAATAGTGCTTAATATTCATATTCTGGATCATATGTATCTTAAATTTTTATTTTATATCCCATCTCCTTCCCAGTCAATAGAAATTTACTTCTCAAATAAATATGGAACTGTCAGCTAATAATAAAATAAGGAAGAAAAATGGGGTAAAGAATGGAATTAAAAAATAATTATTTTTAAACATCATATATCAACTTAAAATATATTCACTAACATTTTAGTGAGTACAAATAATTACAGGAAAAAAACATAGAAAATAACCTTATGTTACATCGTTTTCTTTAAAATAAAGCAAGAACTTAAGGGGATGCTTAAAGCAGTGTGAGTAGATCTTCTTTTGTGCTAGATCAAACATAGGAGCAGAAATAGCTATAAGGCAGAAACAATATTTGCTTAAGAAACTGTCTAAAGAAGGACAAAGAACTTTTTATAAGCAATCGTAGCAAAAATTAGAAGGAATGATAGAATGGTTATTGCTCAGCCTAAGAAAAGTTCTGACAAAAATTATCATGAGGGCTTTTGAGAGAATGGCTATTCAGGTGTGGTTAAAGAAAAATCAATGATTAAGTTTAAACCAATAATATCAAAAGGCAACTGGATATTTTATTAGAAAGCATGCATTCTTTTATCTACAAATACATCTATCTACCTACCTATTAAGTTTCTTCAAGATATAGGATTTTCCCAGTTATGTAGAATTTTACTGTCTTGAATTAAAATATTTTATATAATTTATATAAAGTTGTATTATAAAATTTTTCAGATATTCTCATCTATTGCTTGATGGTGTGGCTTGGAAGACATTCGATCAAATAAATTGCTATCACAGTCATCTTGGTCTAACTCCAAGTTGTTTCATGCTAAAGTGAATAAAAATTCTGATGATTAAATTTACAAAACTGAGATCCCAATAAATTACAAATATATACATTATTATCTGAGAGTAACGATGTGACTTATAACTCATTTAAATATGTCTCTAATTTTAGTAAATCAATTTAACAGACATAAGAGAATTTTATAGAAATCCATTATTTCTATCTTTTCCATTTAATGTTCTTGAAAACAGAGTGCATCTTCTATTATAGTAAATGCTAAAGTTTTCAAGTTTAATTATGCTAAATCTTACTAATGAAAAAAACCTTTAATCCATTAATATTTAATACATTATCATTACTAGTTACAGCATACAAAGATTGGCCTATAATTTTTTAATATGCTATTTATACTACTTTCTATAGTGTGAGAAAATTTAATAGATGAAAACTACTTTGCATGACTATCAACGTGACCTACCTGTAAAATATATATCATATCTGTCTCCCATTTACTCAGCCACCAGTCTAGTCCAACCCAGCATTTGATATTTCCTTTTCTTCTAGAATAGGCTCCAAACTGATCTTTCTGCTTTCATTCCGATAGTACATCAACCCACTCTTTATGAACCATGTAGATTGATCCTTTAGAAGTTAAAAAATCAGTTCATGAGGTCCTCCACTCCCTCTAAAATGGAGAAACACGAAATGGCTTTACCCCTTCTACTTGGAAAAACATTCCA
This sequence comes from Panthera tigris, assembly GCF_018350195.1. Taxonomy (NCBI): domain Eukaryota; kingdom Metazoa; phylum Chordata; class Mammalia; order Carnivora; family Felidae; genus Panthera; species Panthera tigris. Next base: position 33,942,047 of record NC_056660.1, on the reverse strand, counting down.
CCACCCCCAAAAAAGAAAAACTCATATAAAAGATGTGAGAAAAAATGGTTTTGAAGGCAGTAAAATATGTTCTGAGGTTGCTAAACCAAGGAGGGAGAAATATAATTCAGATTGAGCCACAGATATTGGTCCTCTTGACAAAGACTCTATCTTCAGTGGATTTAATTGTTTGCTAAGTTTAGTTAACTGAAGCGAAGACCAAATAATTACTTTGCTAAATGACTTTAAGACATTAGAAATTCCTGGGGCACCTGGGTGGCTCAGTCAATTAAGCTCTGACTTTGGCTCAGGTCATGATCTCACAGTTCGTGAGTTTGAGCCCCATGTCAGACTCTATGCTGACAACTCAGAGCCTGGAGCCTGCTTTGGATTCTGTGTCTCCCTCCTTCTGCCCCATGCCTTTTTGCACTCTCTGTCTCTCAAAAATGAATAAACGTTAAGTTTTTTTTAAGACATTCAAAATTCCTTGTAAATACAGAAAAATTCCTCTAAAATTTTTCATAGACTAGAATATAAAATATATTTACAATGTACAACTTCCTCATTCAACCCATAAATAGGTCCTTCAAAAGATTTAGAGTAATTGCATTCACCCAGACATTGTAAAATACTTGATGAGAAAGCACCCTTATCTCTGAAAAGAGGTGTTATTGTTGGTTTTTATAGGCAAGGAAGATGCTGTTATTTGAAAGAATAGTTTTAATGAGAATGATTGGTTTTCTAATGAGAGAGATGTTAGGCAGGGCCATTTCTCTGGATCATTTTATGGTTTAATAAGGTTTTTTTTTTTGAGTTTATTTATTTATTTTGAGAAAACAGAGATAGTGTGAGTGGGGGAGGGACAGAGAATGAGAGAGACAGAGAATCCCAAGGAGGCTCTGCACTGTCAGCACAGAGCCCAATGCAGGGCTCAAACTCATGAAACCCTGAGATCGTGACCTGAGCCAAAAACAAGAGTCCAGTGCTTAACATACTGGGTCACCTGGGAGCACTATGGTTTAATACATTTTAATAAGGAGGAATACTCTACATGGTCCAATTTCTCTTAAGAGTATGTAAGACTGACGTTGGAAAATGTAAAGTCTTCTCAGATCTGTAGATAAAAAAGGAAGAAATGAAGGAAACAGTTTATGCCAAATGGAGTCAAATGATAATTCATAACCTTTCCCCAAATCCCAAGGTTGAGTCTATTCACAAGCTTAGAGCCCCTTGAAGGAAGGAGAGGCCATAAACTTTTGAGGAAGGACCATGCAGACACCACAAGAACCATAGTCTTCTATCTACCTCCTGCCCTTCCCCAAAAGATACTGTGGCATTCACTGGAGTATGTGCCTAGACAGAGTGGCTTATAACTTTCTCTGAATGAGGCTTTTATATAAATGTTGGCTAAATATGAGAGTGGACTATGTTAGATACTATGTTCAGTATATTTTGGATCTTCTAGTACAAATATATTGGAGGTAATACGTGTGTGTGTGTGTGTGTGTGTGTGTGTGTGTGTGTGTGTGCATAAAGTTATAAAATTTAAATGTATATATTAAAACTTGTTCCTAGGGAAGAGAAAGACTGAAAGTCACATTTTATTCTCCTACAAATTGTCATAGGTAAAGTGGTTCTGTAACTGGTTACTGTAGCAGCAATTTCCTGACTGAGCAAAGTGGTTCCTTTAACTTCCATTGTTGACATTGGCCTACAACCAGCAGCAGTTTCTGATCATGGTAGAAATAGCAGCTCCCATGGTGGACCATTCCATGCAGGAGTCTGGGGGTCATCTTGAATGTTCATCTTAGCATTTGTTTTCTCAACCCTTCCAATGCATCTGTTAGCTAGAGCTTCCGAGGTGATGAGCTATGGCATGCTAGTGTGCTACAAATGGGTTATGGATGCCTTAATATTGACTACTCTCATTCATTGGGCAACTGGTTTGGGCCTGAGGAAAGCAGATCAGAGTCTGTAGGACAGGCTTGCTTGGGCATAAGAAGTCTGAGTAGTCCATATGATACAAAAATTTGTGATCCCTATGAAGACCTGATGTGAGCCACTTAATTAAATGTAATAAATCCCTTTCTGCTGAAACTAGTTAGAATGGATTTTTTTTTTTTTTTTTTTCATCTGGCCAGGCCTTAACACCATAGACTTTCCTGGAACATCCCTGTTACAATTTGGCTTCTCCAGAAACTAAGTCAGAGGACTTTGTGGTATTGTTTTCTTAGGAAGTCCAGGCCTCAGGAGCAGGACAAAGAGAGTGAAGGAGATGAGGAGGGAGAAGTTATAAAGTTTTGTTATTAGCTAGTCTGTAGTAAGTGTAACTGAATTATTGATCTCACGAGAAAACCTTCAAGAAGGAATTTAAACTGAGGTTTAGTACAATACATAACAAGAGAAAAAGTGGAGAGAAATTTAATCGTGAGCTTCTTATATCCAAAGAAGCTCTGATGAAAGTTTGACCCAGAAAGTGTTAAATTCCCTGCACTTACAAGTTGTGCATAGTGAGCCTTGAGTAGGGAGTGTCCAGTGGCATCAAAAGAGAAGCCACAGGTTGGAAGGAAAACACAGGACAGGAGTCTGAATTGAGGCACAATCAGGTTGTGTCTGCATGAGGTCAGTCAAAACCCACTCAGCTCTGATCCACACAGGAGTTGGTGGAATAAGAAACAAAAGAATCTAATGGAAGTTGCAGTGGTACATGAGAGATACCCCTTTGTCATGGTGATTTCATACAGCTGTTCATTTTATGTGAAATACACTTCCCTTACGTCTTACCAATTTCTACTCATTCCTTGGGATTCATCTTAAATGTTGCTTTCTTACAGAAGCCTTCATGACTCTCCCCTCTTTCTCTGCTGTAATAGCTTATCAGAGCATTATGTCCTCTCTTCTACTGAGCACATATCAGAATTTGTATTAATATGTGCATTTGTAAAAATATTTAATATTAATTTCCTTTTCTAACTTGATTATTCTTGAGGATAGAGATAATTTTTCTTTAATAATAATATATCCTCCATGCTAAAAACTATATATAGAATTTAATAGGTACCTTTAATGAATATTTGTTAAATTAATAAGTGAAGTATTTTTACAATGACCTAACTTTTACTTCAATTCTCCATAAAGAAAAGAAAAGACAGGTATAAAGCACATTTATGTAAGATAAATTGAGTGTGTTCACTGAATGTAAACTTTTAGGACAATTTGCCATAGAATGAAGGCATAGCTGAACAGATCCATTATTTACAGGTAAATTCTGACAATACATAGTGCTTTTTGTTATATTATAGAAACAAAAACAAAAACAAAAAACAGTTTCCACACAAGCATCCAAAACCATCAGATGGACATTCTAGCAGGAAAAATAATTTTGTTTTGTAATCTTTTGTGAAAGGTCATTGCTGGTATTCTATCAAGTTCAGAGAATAGAAGTAGCATAATACATTTCATCTCATCATAACAAAAGAATAAAAATATTAATTTAGTTTCATTTTAGTAGTAACCATTATTAGAATTAATTACTTAACTGTAGCTTAAACAATGGTAAAATAGTCCTTGTAATCATTAAATGAATACTGATGTTGGAAATACATACAAATAATGTGGGGGAAAGTATTATAGGGTATTTCTGATGTGTATATCTACAGATATCAGAGTCTTAGTTGGTATCCTAGTTCTAAAACCTGTTAGTTATTTCACTTTGATCAGGCTTATTTAAGCTTTTCTAATCATCATTTTTTTTTTCATATGGAAAATTGGCACCGGTCTATTTTGAGCAGTCTAAGACATACCTTTATTTTATGTACCATTAACAAAGGAAAAAAAAAAAAACTCAACAGTTACCTTATGGCATTTTATGAGTAGCATGGTAACATGAATCCTGATTTCAGAGTGGCTAAAATAAAAAATAAAGACAAAAAAATAATTAATTGAGTTAAAATTGATAAGGTAGAATAGGCTTTTGTGAAAATTAAATAAGATAATGCACAATGCTTAACACAAGCCAGAGATATCAGAGCTCAATTATATTAGCAATACAAAAGTATGGAAATTTATACTATCTTTAAAGTAACTGGGAATCATAGTACAACACACTTAAGTGATTTTTTGTTGTTGTTGTTCTATATCATGTATTTTCAAAGGTTTTCTTTATAACTGGGTGTAGCAGGCACTGGTATAATCATTTTTGGTTTTGATCATTTAATTTCTTTTGTGCTTCCAAATTCATTTCATTTGGTTTCAAAATTCAAATGTAGTGCATTTGACTTAACAATAAAGGAAAGTAAAAAATGACTAAAGTGAAACATTCTCTAAATAGGCTTGCAATCCAGAAGTGTCTGGCTTAGTTTGATGTATAAGTTTATTCATTATGTTGAAACATACTTGCATGTTTAAATAGATCATCCATGCTTTATACTCTTGATTCTTGCTTGTCATTTATATTTCTAGCGTGTATCATATTTGTCAAATGCTTTCAAGATTCAATTGTGGGACACAGTCCTACTCTGCTGATCATATGTATATTTTCTAGATAAATGCATTTTTGAAAATAATTCAGCATCTAAATAAAACAACAACTCACTATATATAATTTTGTGAAGTGTTTATTATTGTAGCTGTCTAGTTTTATAAATCAAATAGGTTTTAACTCATTGTAACAGCATAGACTGAAAGACTACCTACATTACAATAAATTACTTTTGTTTTACAAATCTTTTTTGTAATATACAAAATGTCTAAACATAACATTTATTGAATTAGCAATAAAATAAGATAGATCTCTAGTTTCTTTACGTGGGCAACAAGAATACCCTTAGTTGCCAGAAATAATATCTGGTTTTACTTTTACTGGTTCTACATTTTATATTTGCTCAGACACTTTCATGCCACTGGTCAATTCTTGATCATCTCTTCTATTTTTACTTTTTACCTCTGTCTCTTCTCTTCTAACTGTAGAAAGTGAACAAAAAAATTGTATATTGGAAAAAAAAGTCCGCGGAATTATATGTACATGCATTAGTAATATTTCTGTATATACAAAAAAATATCTTTATACCTACTATGATAAAAGTTAACTTCTACTGTAATTATTAAAATTTTTTAGTACTCCTTAAAGAAATAATGACACCTTTCCATAAAAAAAAAAAAAAAAAAAAAACATGAGTAATGGCTTCAGTTTTAAAAAGGTCTGTGAGAAGTTAAATCACCTGATTGGGATAATATTTGCTCATATTATCAGACTAACTCTATACCCATGGCAAAATGTGTTAGCACATACATAAATAAAAGCACAAAACATATACACTAGCTAAAACATTCACATAAATAAGAGTAAGGATCTTTATAGTTTTAGAATGTCTTCATGCTCTGCAGAGATTATTATCTTAAAATACATATTCTGAGGGGCTCTTGGGTGGCTCAGTCAGTTAAGCGTTTGACTTTGGCTCAGGTTATGGTCTCGAGGTTTGTGAGTTTGAGCCCTGCGTCAGGCTCTGTGCTGGCAGCTTGGAGCCTGGAGCCCACTTTGGATTCTATGTTTCTCTCTCTGCCCCTTCCCTGATTGTTCTCTGTCTCTGTCTCTCTCTCTCTCTCTCAAAAATAAACATTAAAATCTTAAAAATACACACACACACACACACACACACACTCTGAATGTCCCATTTCAAATACATAGGTGAACTAATTGTTATCGACAGAAACCAAATCTCTCCAAGTTTCAATTATCTCTAGAACCCCACATGATTTTTTTTAACCTGGGCTTACAAACCCTTTATGTGAAGACAGTATGTCCCAGTCTCCTTTGTAGCTAGGTATGGACAAACGACTATGGGATTTGATTTGAGCAGATATGTTGAAGAGAAATCAAAGAAGTGTTTTTATAATGAGAAGGATGGTGCATTTCCCTCCTCTTTTTCCTCTCTCCTGCTGTGTAGAATTGAGAGTTGGAGTTGGGGCATACCTCACGGACGCATGCTGACTGTGAAGGATCAGCAAGAAATAACGTCCTAGGTCCCTGATGCTGTACCCCATATCAGCTTTGGACCAACTCCTATCTAGACATAGAAATAAATTGCTTTTTTTTCTAAGTCAATTTATTTTAGGTTTTCTGTCACTCACAGCTTCTCCTAATATTGCCAGGGAGAGTGACAGACAGCTCTTTTGTTGTTACAGACAAAATTCGTTTTTTAATTGGACAATTAGAATTCTTTGAATTGCATAGCCTTTTATCCAATTTCTAACCCTACATTTTCATTCATTAAAATCTATTATCTATTGGGTTTTGCCTAGGATGTAGAAAGCAGCAAAGAGTATCACTGCTACTCTGGAAGCAAACAAAGCCAGGTAGAACACAAAATCATAACTTTTCTTGGAACTAAAAAGGAACTGAGTCTGCAAGACAAATAGTCTCAAATATAAGGAGTAATAGATATCTCCAAGTAGAGATATAATGTGAGCACTGACTTACCAGTGTTGCCATAAGAGGAAGAGACCCTGGGAAATATATAAATGAGCAAAAAAATAATAACAATTAAATAAGCTTTTTAAATGAATGGCTAACATATGGGTAGGCATGACAGTTAAAGAAATTCTACTGAGTAGAGCAGTAACAGATTCTTGAACTATCTCCAAGTATTTGGAAATGAAATAATATAGTGGTAAAAATTAAAGGCCAAAAAAGTCACACAATAAATGAGAAATATTTTGGAATTGAAATAAAATTAAATACAATACACCAAAATTTGTGGTATACAGCTGAAACAGTACTGAAGGCAAAATTTATGGCATTAAATATGTATAAAAAAGAGAGGTCTTTTTTTTACAATTTTTTTAATATTTATTATTTTGAGAGAGATACAGAGCACAAGCAGGCAGGGGCAGAAAGAAAGGGAGACATAGAATCCCAAGCAGACTCCAGGCTCTGAGCTGTCAGCACAGAACCCAACATGGGACTCGAACCCACAAACTGTGAGATCATGACCTGAGCTGAAGTTGGCTGCTTAACTGACTGAGCCATCCAGGTGCCCCCCTAAAAGAGAGGTCTTAATCAATGACATGATTTTCTACCCTTAGAAGCTAGGGAAAAAAGAGCAAAGTATACCCAAAGCAAGTGGAAGGAAGGAAATAAGGTAAGAGCAGAACTCAATAAATTGAAGCAGAAAGACAATGGAGAAAATTAATAAAATTGAAAGCTGATTTTTTTAAAACAGTTTTATTGAGGGATAATTGATATACAATAAACTGCACATGATTAACATATAATATGCCAAAGCATATGTATGCACCTGTGAAACCTTCACCACAATCAAAATAATGAGCATACCCATCCATTCTCGTGTGTTTTGTGCCCTGTGGTAAGCCCTCACTCCTATCCCGTCCAGCTCTCACTCATCTGTATCTCCAAGAAATCACTCATCCCCTTTCTGTCACTATAGATTTATTTGCATTATCCAGACTTTTATATGAATGAACTCCTACTGTATGTGCTCCCTTTTTTGTTTGTTTTTGTTCTGACTTCTTCCACTCGACAATAGCTATTTAGAGGTGTGTTCATATTGTTGTGTTTTACTTTGTCTTCCTTGTTGAGTAGTGTCCCAGTGTATGTATGTAACATAATTTGAATGCACCTGTAGATGGACAGTAAGCTTGTGCCAACTTTTAACTATTACCAATGAACTACTACAAATATTCATGTAAGTTTGTATATATGCATTTATTTATCTTGGGTAAATACTAGGAGAGAAATTACTGGGTCATATGCTAGAAGCATGTTTGATTTTTTAAGTAATTTCCAAAATGTTTTCCAAAGCAATTTACCATCGTTCTTTCCTACCAGCAGTGTATGAGAGTTTCAGTCACTCCACATTTTCACCAACATTTTAGTATGCCCGGTGTTATTGGTTTTTAACATTCTAATTGAGGTAAAATAGCATAAGGTTTGACTTACTTTATGCTTTCCTAATGACTACCCACAATGTGGGTAGTGTCCCCTTCTCTCCTATTTGCATGTGCTAACTTGCCGTCAACATGTTTTTATGGTGACAAGTCTGTTCTAATCTTTTGTCATTTTCAAATTAAGTTTTGCTTTTATTGTTATTGAGTTTTGAGATTTCTTTATTTGGGGTAAAAATCCTTTATCAAGTATGCAATTTACAAATCATTTCTCTGAGTCTGTAGCCTATCAATTATTTTGATAAAAACTTACAGAAAATAATAGCTCTTAATTTTGATGACGCCCTACTTATTCATTTATTTTTAAGGTTTTTGTTTTTGGGTTTTTGGTTTCTTATCTTCATTTACATCATAGTTAGTGGTGAAATCTCTAAAAGTTTGCCATCTGTTTTTTCCTCTGAGCTTTAATTTTCCATGGGTAAATGCATCCATAGTAAAAACTTCCATTCTTATATAGCTCCCCTGTGATTCAACCTCCTTAATCTCATTAGAGTTTCCTAGCCATTCCACCAGGGTTCTTTTCTTAACTGGTATCTTTTTTTTCCCCTATCATGACTTTAACCAAGCAAACCTCAAATCTTACCAAACCAAACTCCAACTTTCCAATAAAAATACCTTGCTTACATCAAATTGGGTATAACCCTTCTACCTTTCTCCCCTCCTCCAACCAGATTGCTTAAAATCTAAAGCTGAACCTTCAAGTATTAAATACAAAACCTTTGGAAAGCTGCATTTCTTTCTAGAAGAGGATACTGTGGATTGACACATTTCGCATGCATTCCATACTTCTAGAATAATTTTCTTTATTGAAAAGTCTGAACTGTTAAAACAAAAAATAAAAACCAAAAAACAGACAAACAAAAAACCTCCTGAAGAAAGCCTAGGTGGCTCAGTCAGTGAAGCGTCTGACGTCAGCTCAAGTCATGATCTCATGGTTCGTGAGTTTTAGCCCCGCATTGGGCTCTGTGCTGACAGCTCAGAGTCTGGATCCTACTTCAGATTCTGTTTCTCCCTGTCTCTCTGCCCCTCTACTGCTCTCACTCTGTCTCTGTCTCTATCAAAAATAAATAAACATTAAAAAAATAAAAAAAAATCCCAAGAATCTGGATTGTAGATTGTAGTTCAGATTTTGCATTTATGTGCAACCATTTGCTATTTGGAAGGTAGCAGTGTGGTGATACCATTCCCTTGCTGCTGTTTATGCTGGCATTACAAGTAGAGAAGTGATGGTCAAGAGGCAGTTGTATCAATGCCTGGACCCGACCTTGTAGGATCTAACCGCTAGCTTTATGACTAGGACAGTTGCAGTTATTGTTTTAGCCAGAGGTCATTTTCATGTGGACTCTCAAGCATTGTTTAGGTGATGATCGGTGCTCGTTTAACAGAGGACACTGCCAGTTTCTTAAATATCAGCATTGAGGCTACATTACAATGGTTGCTTTTGTACTTGAGCCCTTTAAAAGTAGATTCAACTCACTTTCCTCATTTCTCCAACGTTTTGCTTGGACCTAATTCTGTATAATAAATTATTTTTTCTTTAAAACACCCCAGAAAACCTTTATTTCCTATAGCTGCATTGTATCAAAAGTAGGGGCAGACTCTGATTATCTTTCCTGATTGAATGTGTGGGCAGTGAAGAACAATCCTGATACTACTGGAAAATGAGATACTGGTAGTCTATGGCACATAGTGGCAGAACATTAGAAATTAATCAACTGTAGCCACCTGGAATAAAATTCCTGTTAAAGACAAAATTTGGCATACCTAGTAACTGCTTCACCAGATCATCATGAGGAATAAGGAATACAAATACTATTAGTCTTGTGTTTCTGACTGCACAGGAGAATTTGAAGAAAAATGGCAAGCTCGGGGTTTTACAATTTTGACTCAAGACAAGGTGAAAGTAGTTTCTGTGACTGCCCCAGAATAACTTCTCACTTTGCCATAGTCTTTATATGTCTAAAAATCAGGTGTGAAATCTGAATGTACAAATTGCTGAATTCCCATGTTAGCGGAAATCTTGCTGGGTTTTTCTTTTTCTTTTCTTTCTTTCTTTCTTTCTTTCTTTTTCTTTCTTTCTTTCTTTCTTTATTTCTTTCTTTCTTTCTTTCTTTCTTTCTTTCTTTCTTTCTTTCTTTCTTTCTTTCTTTCTTTGTGTGTGTAAAATTTAGTCGTGTGTTAAAAAGATAATCTTTAAGAATTTTATTTTAGGTGAAGTTCTGAACCCCGAGTACCCCTGAGTTTCCTTGCCAGAAAGGACAGTCCCTATATCTCTTTGTGATGTGACCAGATCTGCCTTATAGAAATCCTGAACTAGTTTGAGGTAGCTTTCTCTACAAAGGCTACAAATTCTCCCACATTCCACCTGAACCTCCATTCATATATCCAAATATAGCTAGAGTTAAAAGCAAAATCATTACCCAGGGAGACAACTAGAGCATCTGATAGAGTGGGGAGATATAGGCTTCCAGTTATGGAATAAATATGTCATAAGAATGAAAGATATAGTATAGAGAATATAGTCAATGATATTGTAATAGCATTGTGTGCTGACAGATGATAGCTGTACTTGTAGTGAACATAGTATAATGTATAGATTTGTCAAATCACTATATTGTACACCTGATACTAATATAATATATTGTACACCTGATACTATAACAGTGTTAACTACACTGGGATTTTAAACCAACCAATCAAAAAAACCAACCAATCAAAACCAAGATTGCATCAACTTACATTGACATAAATCTGGCAATGAACTCTAAAGCTTCTGCAGAAGGAAGAAACATAACTCCAAATTTATATATAACAATGACTCAAAGATTAAGGACTTCACATCTGAGCATAAGTAAACAAAGAAGACACTAAAGTTTACCTCAGTTGGTTAACTAAAACTAGATTAAATTTGGCCCATATTGAATGAAGCTAAACTGTCAAAAATAAATGCTATACTATAGAAAAAGGAATCCTAAGTCTTAGGGAGAGAAGAATGTTTGTGTATGTTTATCATGTTGAATTTATTACTCTCCTACTACCACATTTTCCAAAAAGGCTAAGAAGACAGTTTCTCAAGCACTGAAGAATAATAGATAAGGGGAGGATGGGTGTCTTTTTAAGGACCTGTAACTGGTTCTTCTTAAAGGTGAGTGATGTAGGTGAGAGGTGTGGCATTGAAATGAATTCCCTCAGTGAAAATGGATGAAGGGCTCTCAAAAAGTAATCTCTAGTAGCAGAAGCAATCCCTAAGCTATTGGCAGAATTACCTGGCAGCAGGACCAGAACAGACTGTATCTGTGTGGAACTTTGATGATAATCGAATTGATCATGATATTCTAGCTCTGAAAAATATTGATCCTTCCTGATTCATCTATCTGGAAAATCTCTGTGTGGTGAGCAAGAAGCTGACCCCAGTTTAACATTATATAGAGTTACGGCTCTACACTCAATTACACTTAATTCCCAGATATGGTCTGGACCATAGATCAGTATCTCACCAATGAAGAGACACTGAGGACTTCTGAAGAAGGGCTCTGTGACACTGCTATGACTATCTGTTAGCTTTTTCCAAAATGGTGCACAAGTACTTACTATATAGCTGTATACTAAATAATGAGAACAAACTTTAGAAGGAATTTTAGATGCATTCTCTAAGCAAATTCCAACCATTGGGGGAACCAAACATCACTGGGGTCCACCACTGGGAATAAAGTCTCAATGTGGTTGGAGCCAGACTTTGTCTTACTATAGGAAAAGAGTCCATTCAGTAGTTATGTCCCAGTCTCTGAGTGAAGAATTAGAATATTTACACATTAATTCTGGGCCCAGGGAGTAAGGTTATGATGATGCAAAGAATAATATAGGAATCTCTTAGGCTATATCTATCTGTCAAAATGGTAGCATAAAATAAATAATCACAGAGATCAATGCCAAAGATTTGAAAGATTCAGAATAAAAATTCTGTAGATCTCTAAATGACTTTCTTATTTGGTTTGTGCCAAAGAGAGATAATACTTGGGAAATGACAATGGAATATGCTGAAATTATTCAAATGATAATTCTTATTACAGATGATCTTCCAGATATGGTTTTAAACTGGGGCAGTTCGATATTGCCAGTGGTACCCAGGGTATGCTTATCTACCTAATGATCAGTTACTATCCCCCTATATCAAAAAGATAAAACCAGAATGGTTTGTTTCCACCAAGTAGCAAATAAAGTACATCTTAACTATGTTGCTTTAGGGTTATATCACCTAGTTTATCTCATGCCCATTTACTCTTTGAGTAAGAAGAATGGGGTGTCCTAAATGCCATGAGAAGATATAGGCACATTGGAGAACGAAAAGTATAAATAAATATTTAGCAACCTTGCACTTCAGTGAATTTTCTAGGTATATTGTAATCTGATTCAGGCTCAAATAATCTCACCAAGGAAAAACAAAAATTTGAGTCCTTCGATCTTCTTACCACTTATAGATAAAGTGATTTCTAAGATTCCGGATATTGGAGATATTACGTCCCATTTTGGTATCACATTTTGCTCTGACTCATTCACTGAGTGACTCATAAGTTACCAAGAGAAGCCAGTTCATCTAGGCTACAGAACAATGTTTGAAGTGGCTTCTATTTAGAAGAACCAGAAAGTTATCAATAATAATAAACATTTGTAGAACCAATGAATATAGTGTGTGTGTGTGTATACATATATGTACATATTTAATTAATTATTTTGAGATATATACAAAGCTTAGTCATTTTACTTTACTGTTCATTATTATTTAATACATGATGTACTTTGAATATTGGCTTTATATATTTTTTTATATTATAGGGTATCAAATAGGAATTTGAGCTGGAGGATAAATGAATATCAAATAGAGTTTACATGGTGATTGATAGAACTTTGAGTCTTTCCTATTGGGGGGGGGGGTGAGTAAATCTTTCCTTACAAAGCGGATGGTCTTATAATGATGCAGATATCTTGTTACTACTGGTATATTTTAGAAGTATATGTGGAAGCATATATGTGGATATTGAGTATTCCAAGAGATGGTCTGTGAAGAGTACTATCTATTAGTATTTTTAGTTTTCTCTCCAGATTGCCTTCCCATACTGAAAAGACATCATCCATAAATCAGATTCCACAAATTAAACAAATTCCAGGGATATATGGTAGATAATAAAGCCTATCTTCCTGCTACTCTTCTAGCTGGCAATACAAGTCACAGGGAGGTTTCTGTTGAGACAAAACATCAGTGGTTGGGTTAGGCATTCTTGTATCTGGGAAGTGCTTTGTGGGTATTGAACAGCCATGGCCAGAGCGGTAGCTTCTTCACCTCTGAAGCACGGTTTGAATAACATAGTTTGCTCTAGACATCAGCACCTCCTGAGGCAGCTCCATGACTTTTAACTCTCCAGCCATTTCAATGAATTTGTGAACTCCTACTTTCCTGTATTAGATCTTCTTTTTTAAATACCTAATGTGGATAATATTTCTTAAATTAACCTCATCTCTTCATCTCCAAATTCAATTCTGCCTTCACCTACTTCCTATGGTTTAACGACTGAACTTTTCCAAAGACACAATATTCTTTCATGGCTCAAGCTTTAGCACGTAACATTTTAACTGACACAGTATATCTCTTTACCATATGGAAAATATGTCCTCACTCTTAAACCAAATAAAAACTTCTTTTGCGAAGCTTTCCTAGAGAGTGCTTTATTCTCTGATGTTCTCTTTGTTGTTTGTACACACCCATATGGCATCTATCCATCTAGTGCTGTCATTACTTGTTTAAATTTATTTTCCTATGTTAAATTTCAAATTTCTTGAGAAAAAAAAAGATTACTCTTTATTAGCTTTGTTGTCTCTGAATATCTCCTGCCCAACACATATTCTCTGTCTATGGGTGCCTGAAAGGACACGATTTCTAACTTTGTTGGTAAGTTTTAAATTATTTTATTTATTATTTATTTATTATTTATGTTTCTTCTTATTATTCTACCATATTTAGGTAGTTTAATATATTACATAGAATTAGGAATTAAAGAATTGAAAAAGATGCTTCAATCACAATAAATTTCTAATTCCAGTTTATTTAAATGGCTGGAATATTATAAGCGTTAGGGAGTAGGAGCATTGTTTGTTTTGAAAATATAAAGTAACTGGGGCACTTGAATGGCTCAGTCAGTTAAGCACCCAACTCTTGACTTTGACTCAAGTCATGGTCTCATGGTTGGTGAGTTTGAGGCCTACATCGGGCTCTGTGCTGACAGTACAGAGCCTGCTTGGGATTATCTGTCTCCTCTCTGTCTGCCCCTACCCTGCTCATGTTCTCTCTCTCCCTCTCTTATATAAATAAATAAATAAATAAATAAATAAATAAATAAATAAAACTTATTTTTTAAAAAATGAAAATAGAAAGTAACCAAAGTATGCTAGGTTTTAAAGTTATAGGTAGGAGAGAGTCATTTAGATGGGATAGATTATTTTTTGTCAAAATCCAGCAAGGTTTTTAAGTCCTATTCCACCGAATCCACGGATGACACTTATGGACAGACACAGGAAATATTGAAATATTGTAAAATCTGGACAAGAGCCTCAACTCCAGGACGTCTGCAGCTGTATGAAACAGCAAATCTATAAAGAAAGTAACAGGAACCACAGGCTAACATTTAGTGAAGACTATGCCTCAGAAACCCTAAATTAACTGAGTGCATACATACAGTATTTGATTTATGTCTCAGTTATGGGGTTCACCAAGGAGGTAACTTTTTTTTTCTTCCTCAAGGGGTCAGAAATGTAGTTGTGTCTGTTAGTGAAGTTTTATAGGTCAAGAAATGTGAATTCTAGAAGACTACCTGACAGCAAGAACTGAAGTGTTATTTCAAGCAGCATGCCAATGGGATCCCAAAGGCACCAAACCGGCAGCAAGTTTTGAGACCCAAAATGCAAACCCAGTGGAGGGTTTGAGAATCAAGGAATATTAGAACAAGGAGCAGTTGACCAGGTTGCAAAAATAGGCATCATTGTGGATGAACAAAGAGAGAATGGGCCATTTCTCTCTATTGTGATTTTGCAATGATTGATATATTTGCAATGATTGATAAATGGAAACTAAGAACTTTGCAGGGTCATAGCATATATAGTGAAAGGAAATGGCCTGTCTTCCTTGGGTTAACAGAGGAACAAGAAAGCAACTTCCAGAAAAGAGGATTTTGACCAATTTAACAATTCTCTGAAAGTTTGCGGTCTAAAGGTACATTAAGTATACAGAATGGTGATGAAAGCATAGCCCATAAGGTCAGCTCTACCCGCTGTTGAATACTGTGTTTGCTCTGTAAACTTTATCAAGATATCTAAACATTCCATGCCTCTGTTTCCTCTTATAGAAATTGTACTAGTACAATTACTACTTGTTTAATGTTGTTAAAAAACAAAATTCTACTGAGTAAATTTTACAGGTCTTATTGGCTTAATCCAACTATTCATGAATCAGGCAGCATCCCATCTAGTGGATAGAAAGGATAACCTCCAAGGAGTTAAACAAAGTGAAAACTTTTATATGAAGAAAAGAGAATAATGAGGAAATTTAATACTAGTAAAAAATTGATTGGTTGTGGCAAGGTCACTTTCTTTTAGGGGATGGTAGGATTTCTACAGGCAAATAACCTCACCAGGTAATTCCTGATTGACTGGTTTAAGATTCAGTTTCTGGAGTGGCTGAAACTGTAATTAAGTCTCAGTTTGGTGATGTGAGTACTTACTTAGCCTAAGTGATTCCATTTTGGGTCTGTTGTCTTGTTTTTAATATTGTAAACTACCTGTATATTAATGTATATTTATAATTCATTCCATGGGTCAATTTGAATATTTGCAACCATTTACTTTTGTTATTTTATAAGTTTTTAAGTGAATAGAGCTCTTATCAGGTGAAATTAAGGAAGTATTTTAGCTGGGTGAACACTAACAACCACTGTAGTCAAATTCTTATACCCATGCAGGAAAAACCAAGCTAATACTATCTTTTACAAGATGATTTCAAAAACTATTCTTGTATTGAGGTGCCCTTTATTACTTCAGACATTGACCCTCAAATTAATGTGCTCTTAATCTCTTTAAAACTCAGTGTGTCTGTAGTAGTGAAATGTTATTTGAGTTACCTTTCATTACATAGAGAAAATTTAATCCTTATTAAATCTAGATGCCACTTCACTTGATGATTATTTGAATCATATTTACTCAAGGAGGAAGGCTCAGTTTTTCTAAGGCCAACTATTTTCATGTTAATTGAACTTGAATTGCAACATTAGAATCCGTGAGAGAACGGGAGTTACGTGAAAGAAGGTCACTAGTAAACTGAACATTTGCTCAGACACAAGATTAGCCAGATTTTTGGCTTTAACAAAATGTTACCAGTCAGGAACTGCACTGTTGAACTATTACCCAATATCCAATAAAGCAAGTGGATAATCAACCAAATTCATGAAGAATAATGGCATATTGATTAAGCAGTTCTACAATCTTTCTTTAGATTACACTCAAACAGACATCCTAAAAAATCAATGACAAACTGAGAGTCAAATAAAGGAAATCTTTCCAGTGTTCCCATTGATTTTAGAATGGGTTTGGAAGCTTAAAGACCATCAGAGTTCCCAGTAGGTTGTTTTCACCCTATCAGAGAAGAATCAAAATGCAATTAAGGGCAAAACAAAAATATTTAAAGCTTTGTCTTATATTTAATGAAATTTAAATAGATGCATAAATTTCTTTCAAATAAACTTCGTGCAATATGCATTCAAGTATTTTTTTCAAGTCAGTGTGATACTGTAGTATGCACAAAATACATTCTTTTGACAAACTTTGGCTACCATGAATGTATATTGATGTATAGTGCATATAAAAATATATATGTATATATATATACATATATAGATAGATATGTATATATATATATACCCGCACACATAAATGTATATATGTGTGTGTGTGTATGTGTGTGTGTATATATATATAAAATCATAATCATTAGTCTCTTCACTTCACTTTTCAGAGATAAGACTTTACCTTTCAGAGATAAAAATTCAAATATATTACATAGCATTGATTCTAGCTCTCAATATAACATACATTAATGTTACTACTATACACAAATATTAATGTTAATTATTACTTTCACAAAATATCTGTGCAAACCCTAAGGAATATATGTACATATGTACACACATATACGCAAAATCTAAGTGTTAAAGGAAATCTAAACATGATTTGACTATTTTTCAGAGTATTTCATTTCACTTGAACTAATGTGGGAAAATATGAGGAATACATTTTCTCCATTTAAATTTCTAAGAAAAGTAAAAAAAGCCCTTTCAATTTTTGAGAAAAAAAAATAAAGAAAAAGTAGACAATAGCCAAAAGAAAAAAAAAAATACCTATTTTCTGCTTCTAAGCCAACAATTTCTTTGAGCAGAGCAAACTATTGGGGGGTGGGTGGGCTATCATGTGCTATTGGAATGAGATCATCAGAGCAAATGTGAGTTTCCAAGATAATACAATAGGTGACCTCTGAAGATGGCACCAGAATGATCACCCTTATTTAGTGTTCCTGTCCCCTTAAATGTACCTCTTTTTCTAAAGATCTTTCTAGCCAGGCCTATGCCAAAGTACAATGATGCAACACCGTGGCCACCTACAACAAAAAGGTAGAGGAACTCTACCAATCCACATAAAATCATGGGCCACCCCCTCTGTAACTGTGACAGGCTTCTTCTCCCAGAAACAAGAAGAATTGAATTTGTCATGAAAATGTGTGATTAGAGAAGGTGAGCTTTCTTCATCATTTCTAATTGTGATCATTATTATTTCACCATTAAAGATAATTCATCACATTAGTAACTGTCAACAATGGTCACGTTCAATTCAAATATAGCTTATAATTATAGAAATTAGAATGCTGTAGGAGTCACATCATTTCTCTCAAAATTGATGTTAAAGAAAAAATTCACTGACGAGGAAGACTTTATTCAGAACTATTGCAATAAGGATCAAGACTATGGCAACAGGGAAGAGAGATTGAATTTAACTTCTCAGGAAAAAAAAAAAAAGACACAAGAGACTTTAAGGCCTGGGGTATGTTAGTAGAAAAGTATTGAAAGATGTTAGGAGAGAAGTTGGTCCCTGTTATGAGGCCATCTGTGTTTGCTAATTGGAACTTCTTAAAGTTAGGCTCCTACCCTCCCACAGAGACAGATCCTGATCAATGTATTTCAAGCCAGGGCTCCCAGGTCCTTGAGAAAGACATCCTGGGTTGTAAAACTAGCAAGAAGCTGGGAGAAAATTTACATCTAAAAGAGCTGAGAATTTACAATTCAAAGTGTTCTAGAGTAAAAGCTCTATCAAAAAGAATGTCAAGGGCAGACAGTCAAGAAGAAACCTACCTAAAGTTTAGTCAAGCAAAGGGAAGTTAAGGCATTTTTGGTCATGGGATGTGTTCATAAGATAACAGTCTCAGGAAGTACACTTTGGCTGAGTCTACATCAAAATTATAAAGGATTTTCAGTACATATTGAAAGGTAGCATCGCTGCTTTGCAGAGGTAAATAGTTCTAATCATAGCATAGGCAATACTCTGAAAAGGTTAAGATAAATTGTATATCAAAAAGTAAATGGCAAACTTCCCATACAAATGAATTTTTAATATATATATTTTTAATTCCTAACCCCCCACCCCCACCCCCCCACCCCGCCTCACATGCCCACACACAATTTCAGTACACTGTTTTCTTCATTAGACTCTTCACTGTAAGCTCTCTATTTAGGAGTGTGCTCCCTAGATGTCAGACAGAATACACATATAGCATATAGCACACAGCATGGATAAAACATATAGTGCCAATGTTGTAGTTTCATAGTAATGTTTTTTATTACCACTAAAGGACATTGGTGAGAACTCCAAGGAACTTCAGACCATAACATTATAGGGGGAGAAGAAAAAAATATATAAATAATAGCTTATTATTTTTTTAATATAGGCTACTCAAAGGCATATGGAAAAAAAAAAAGAAGAAAATGGGAAAATAGTTATAATCAAGTAAATTAAGGAATTTGCAGGGTTTTTCTTCCCTGAAATTTGCAGGTAATTGAGGGTAATTTTTGTTTTTAATTTTCTTTTAGTTAATTAGAAAATTATTGTAATTTGCCAATTCATTTGCAAATTCACTTTTTTTGGGTAAACACAAATTAACTGTACTTTAAGTTGTAAATGGAGTCAGTGAAACAAAAATTACAAAAAACTTTGTCGTCAACACTGTTTATCAAGTAAGTAGAACAGCTGTCAAATATGATGTACTTCAAATGTCACCCAAGAATCTGAAAAGAATTATGGCCATGTAGAGAGTCTGTGATGACTGACACACCATGCTAAGAAGTTGTGAGTGTAGCAGGTACCATCTGTGAGAAGCTGTGGCTCACAGACACTAAAGAATATAATCGGCAGCTTATGGAGTAAATGCCACATAAGCTGCTCTCCGAGTGAGCCCCACCTTGACATGGCAGTGAAAAAGGAGAATATTGTAATGTAAAACCCTGTATTTATATAGATCATTTCCTTGAAAAGCTCTTAAATCCTTAGCAGATTCTGAGCTCATCAATCCTTAAATTCCAGTGAAGTAAGCATTATAGAAGCACGTAATCCTCAAAATAATTATTTAGTGATCCAAGAAAGACAATTTTCTAAGCCCCCGCCCCCCCTGTTTTATGAATAGTTGTGTGATCTTGATAAGGGGATTATTTTTGTTAGAAAAACTCAATCTCCAGAGAGTTTGGAAACAAAGAGTACAGAGATTTATCCCATTTTACTATATATATTTCTGTAAGGTGCTTTAAATCCTTTTTGAACTCTGTGGTAAACAATAAAGACAGGATCAGGAATGTGGCATTATTACATTCAGATGGAAGCCATGGTAATTCATATATAAATGATAGCATAAGCCTACAAGACACTCTTATTAAGAATATATCTTCCTGAATATCTTGTTAGTTGATATGCAATGCTGCTTGTACATCTGATTTGTCTTTTTTATAATTTATTTTTTTCCATTGCTAACATCACTACCATAGTCGGTACCTACTCAGCATTCCATATCTAACAATGACAGTCTCCACTGTCCCCAGAAGCGAGATCTGAGACAACGAGGATTTTCATCTGTTTGTTCACTGATACCAAAGTACTAAAATAATGCCTGGATCGTAATACAGTCTAAATACATATCTGTCAAAGGAATGAATGGATGGATGAATGAATAATGAATAGAATGATCTCCTTACCTTTTGCCTTGCAACTTCACAACTCATTCTATACAGAAAGGAGTCTCTTCACTGCTTAATATCACACAAGTGTCACTCATTTTTCTTTTAGTAATTCTCTTCATCATTCTTCTCTCTATTAGAATGCCCTCCAAAAATCTTCCACATGTAGAAATTTAATCCAACATACAAGTTGAAAACTGAAACTCCTAATAAACCATAACACTTTCTTCCCCAATAGCTGTTAAGGACAAATTTTCCTTCCAATTTTTATCTGAACTTATAATTGTTTCTACAAATAACTCCAAATAATAATTTAGCATATTTAATAGCATATAGCATGCATTACTTGGCTGGATTTTATGATTATTTTATTTTCAAAAAACAGCTCAATTTTTTTTATTGTTTATTTATGTCTTTGAGAATATCTGCCCACTGCTTTTACATAAAGTATCTAAACAGTATATATAATCTGGGGATCATACTTTTCTCCCTCAGAATTTTGTAAAAATCTTTCATTATCTTTACATATTACATTGACATGCAGAATCTTAAACCCAGGTCATACAAAAACATTTAAAATGGCAAAAAATTATCAACAAACTCAATAAGATGGTGATGTGAGTGCAAGAATTGTAGGTTTAAAAATAAACATAAAATATAAAAATAGAGAACTTACTTTTTCTTTACTCAGCAGCATCTAGGTGTCTGAATATTATAAGCAGATTGGGGGTGTATGGTAATCAAAAGGACATTATAAAAAAGGCAGAGTGGGGAACTCCAAATTTTCTCTCTCTCTTTTTTTTTTTCAGGAGTTACATATATTTTATTCAGCAACTATATCTGTTACTCTAAAAATTTTTTAATTGTATACACCCAATCTGGTCAGGTCATTTAACATGAACTCACTGAGGAAAGAAAGAAAGAAAGAAAGAAAGAAAGAAAGAAAGAAAGAAAGAAAGAAAGAAAGAAAGAAAGAAAGAAAGAAAGAAAGAAAGAGAAAGAAAGAAAGAAAGAAAGAAAGAAAGAAAGAAAGAAAGAAAGAAAGAAAGAAAGAAAGAAAGAAAGAAAAATAAAACCCCAGATACAGAAATGATAAGCAGTTTTCAACCTACATGCAAGCACCAGACTACTGGTCATGTCTGCCAAGATTTCTTTATTGGAAAGGATTAAGAAACCACTTTTGACATCAGTGAGGAAAAGGATAATGACTGATTGGTAATATTTATCATTGGTACAAAATAGGGAGTCATACATATTGTGTATTTACTGACTCTGTGCCAGAAAGTAATAGGTATGAATCAAATGTGTTCATCCAAAGGTATCACATAATAGAGTCTTGTCCTGGTGTCTCTTTTTGTCCAATTATGTTTTCTAAATTTAAGACTAGTAGTAAATTACCATACTGTTGTTATGGCATTACCAAGAAAAGCAACATAGATATGGAAATATTCACTATAAAAAATGAAACAGGAATTGATTTGGTACATCACCAAATAAATTTACACTTATCAACCTCTGACTCCCCAAATTATTCTTGCATGCTACTAGTAAAATAATTCTGGTTGTTTCCTTTATTAAATCTAGTTTTCAAAATTATCTTTTTTTGAGAAAGATTTGCATGGATATTGAAACAGTAACAGTGATGCCATTCCATTAATTTTTCACAGTTTGCAGAGGGTAAAGATAAGCCATAAGTACAGCAAAAACAATAAGCAAAAAGCTGATGTGGCAAGATTCCTTTTCAAAGTTTTGGTCAAAAAGAGTAGATAGCTCGTTAACAATGATACAGCATGCAAAAGAATTATCAGGAACCCTTACTGAACTAGGAGTAAATTAAACAAATTGAATAAAACTTAAGAGCCATAGGAGAATCTCAGAGAAGTAGAAATTTTGCCATGATTATTTCCATTCATTAATTATTTTCAATGTTTTAGATATGAAATTATCTTTTTGCATATTAAAACAGAATTCTAGGGGAGCCTGGGTGGCTTAAGTTGGTTAAGCATCTCAGCTCAGGTTTTGATCTCAGCTCAGTTCATGATCTCAGTTCTTGAGATCAAGCCCCACCTGGGGCTCTGTGCTGATAGCTCTGAGTCTGCTTGGGATTCTCTCTCTCTTCTCTCTCAACCCCTCCCGTAGCACATGCGTGCATGCTGTCTTTCTCTCTCTCTCTCTCTCTCTCTCTCTCTCTCAAAATAAATAAACAAACATTTTTAAAAATTAAATTGGGGTGCCTACGTGGCTCAGTTGGTTAAGTGTCCAAATTTGGCTCAGGTGATGCCCCACATCGGGCTCTCTGCTGTCAGCACAGAGCCCACTTTGGATCCTCTGTCCCCCTTTCTTTCTGCCCCTCCACAACTCATACACTCTCTCTCTCTCTTTCTCTCAAAAATTAAATAAATAAATAAATAAATCACAGAATTCTAAAAGATCAAAATTAAGATGATGATATAGCTGCCAAATAGATCTATCCAGATTTACAATATCCAACATCTACTCTTTTAAAGCAGCTTAGGAAAAAAGGCAAGTCGGTTCTCACCCATGTGTAGGTAGAGTGAGTCAGTTAGCCTAATTTCTTGTTAGTAACTTTAAATATAAAATAGAAAAGAGTAAATTTTCCATACAAGACACCATCACTAAATGGAGACAGCTGCTTATTGTATACAGCACTGATGAAGAGTTGGATTATTTGATTTTAATTTTGAGGTTCCATCACTAATTGTGTGATCGCTGCTAATAGTTTAACCGTTTTTGGGCTCACACTTTTTTCTATTGACTTCTCATTATTATAAAGACTTGAAAAAATGCAATGGATGTGAAGACACATTGTAAACTGCAAAGCACTTACCAGCATAAGAAATCATTATGACTATTCCATTTCAGTTAAAATTGTATGTTAAAGAATGGAAAAAATAAATGGAACATTTTGATACATCTGAAGCTAAATGGAAATCTCAAATATTTCTCTTATTTGGAAGAGTTTCCCTTAACACTAAATAAAACACATTTTATTCTCTCTTTTATTTTTCATTTCATTTGTCAAGGGAAGGAAGCAGGCTAACAGAAATCAAAATTAGTTCCATAAGCAAAGTTGTATAGAATTGTATATTTTTCCTCATAGAAAAAGAATAATTTCTACAAATGACATAATAATTTATCTGAAAGAAAATCACTGTAGCTTTGTATCCTAATTATTTAAATAATCAACTTTTTTCCTCCTCCAAATTGTTGAGTTTTAAAAGATGGAAAAAGAACAATAGATGCAGATTTAAGTTAAAAAAAAAAAACCTCTAATTTCTCTCCTCATAAATCTTACATATTAAATTTATATGGGTTTAAAAAGATTATATTGTCATATTATCTTTTACCCAAGTAGTCTATAGGTATCAATACATAATTTTTTAATAAACTAAATTGAAAGTGTCTTAAACAGGACAATTTTGTCTCTGATTATAAAAAAAGATCTTTGTTGTTTTAATATGAAAAATAAAAACAAAGCAAAAATCATTCAACAGATATTTATATAAATCGCTATGAATTTTGAATAAAACAGTGTTATTTGATATAAAATGATAAAATGAAATGGAGGGAAAGGGAATGGAGACAGGGTGGCCAGGTAGGAGCTTCTGTCTGACAAAAGTTTGAGCAGGACAACAGAAATGAATAAATCTGTTGTGTCATTATTTATACCTATCTTTGACAGTATTATGCAGTGATTGAGCACATGTACATATATTATTACTTTTTCATATTTTCTAAAATACAGAAAAGTAGGGATAATTATCCCCATTTAAAATATAAATAAACTGAGGGTTAGAAACAATTTAGGATTTTCCCAAGGCCACGTAAGGCAGACCTGGGATTTTAATCCAATTTTCCTAGACTTCAAATCCACATCTTTCCATCATACTCTGCTGCTTTCTCAACCGATGACTGATTTCTCAGTGGAAAAGGAACAGTTACAAATTTTTAAAAGATGAAAAGCAGAATATGGCGATGGATTAGGCAGAAGGAATCAAATATTTGAAGTTAAATGGACTTAAAATCTCTCATGTTGGCCTAGAAAGAATGGATGGAACTATGGCAGAAGTAGACCTGAAAAAATCTATATCCACAGGACTCCAGGAATAAAGCTTTCTGTAATATCTTGCCAACAACAATCAATGGATGTTACGAACATTCTATTTTATATCTTCTTCCTCTAGAGATTCAGATTTATGTGGTAAATCATATACTTCCCCCAATACTCTGAGAGACATGTTAACCAAATATTTTGCCACTACCTAGCAATTGCCATTGGTTTGGAGTTTAAACTCCTTTTTGCCAGTCAATAGGTGCCCTAGGAAGGGTGCGACCTTAGACAAGGCTCAGGTGACTCTCTTTAGCTTAGGAAATTCCTGGAAAAGGATGACAGCTGAGGACTGTAGCTGGGGTTGTGTGTATCTCTAATTCCAATGGGAGAATCTGGGCACATGACACAGTGTCTCCATGCTTAATACTCAATAGCTATTTTCATGTTTTATAGCTCTTAACAATTGCACTATCCCTCTATGTCCGTGTCATCACCTCTAAATTTTTCACAGATCATTTAAGATTAGAAAATGAAAGCTTATTTTATTTGAGCTTTCATACCAGAATAAAAGGAAGAATAGAATATATATTTGGGTAATCCAAGACTATAACTACCTCCCCAATATTTTTTCTACCTTATTATGAAGTCCAATATAGTCTAAATCTGCTGGAATATATTTGTAGGATTTCTGGGTCTCTTCATTAGGAAGGCTATGTTGTAACAGCAGATTCCATTCAGTCATGTTGCCTGGCTGGTGAGTCTTGTTGCTGTATAATTGGGGCTAGGTGATGGCTACTGCTCCTGAAGTACATTTTGTGATGGCTCAACGATAAATCCTACACGAAGAGAGAAAGCTATGGGGTTATAAAATTGGCAAATTAGAGGTTAAGTAGAATTTTCTAGGACAGATTCACAATAAAAGAGACGTGTCTTAAATGGAGAGAGCATTTCTTTCTCATGGAAATAAACCTGAACGTTAGGGCAACACATTTCCTATGAAGTTTAAGTGAAACTTGTTCTATCAGATCACTTTGTAGTCTTTTTAAATTAAATATATCAGTTCTGTTTCTCTCTCTCCTACTTGTAACAGAAAGGATTCAGTTGCGGAGCCAGAAATAATTAATAGATTAACAAATAGTGGTAACTACACTTTTTCATTTCAACGGCTGTTACACCTGGGGCTACTTCCCACAAATGCCTGCACATGACCTCTTCCTACTTTTACTATTTCTCTGTTCACCACTGTGCTTAAAATTTGCCTAACCACAATGTTGAAACTTTTCTTACCATGTGACCCTACTCTTAGAATATTGTTCCCTTAAATAAATCACACATTTTTCTTTATCTCCAGATAAAGAAATATTAGAAATCTTAACAACTTTCTTAAATTATTTTTAGTAACTCTCCACAAGACCCAGACTTGAAAATCAACTCTTTCCATGTCAAGTACTAATGGTATTTTTTTCTTCCTAATGTTTATGCCTTTAGCTTGCCATGGTACTCACATATAATTTCTCTTTTGTAATATTCAGCAAAGAAGAAATACTCAACTAACAAAGCAATAATTTTTATGGTGCTATAAAGTTACATTTTATTTAGAAAAAATATGACATCCTTAAGGTAAGAAAGTAATTTCAAGACTATAAATTATTTGTCAATAATTTATATCAAGAGGGGTATTGATTAATAGAGATTCAGGAGAATCTTCAAGAGAGATGGAAACATACAAAGACTGAACTATCCAAGGTAATCATGTAAAAAAAAAAAGTATTTGAGGCTTGAAATATGGAAAAGATTTAGAGAGGGGTAATGAATACCATGTGACGTATTTCAGTTGTTAAGTCCCTGAAAAAAATCTCAGCATTATGATTTAGCACCCAATGTGAAGAAACTGTGAAAAGTCATGTCGTTTTGGAGGAAGGGAAAATACTAGATTATCAGGGGATAGTTATTGTAGTTAATCATGAGTTCATAACTATTTTTTAAAGGAAAATTAGAAAAGGGCTACAGAAAATAAAGGGGTGATAAATATATTTCAAAGGTAAAAGAATCCTCAAATGAAACATCAGTGAGAAACCAAATGTAGTTTTGGCAGGCAGCACGGTGAGGTGGCCAAAAGCATAAACTCTGGGGCCACAGTGAACAACATGGACTTGAGACCCAGGTAGCCTGGCTTCAAATTCCACTTTTGATATCGGGCATGTGGCTTCATTTCTTTGGGCACAGGCTCATCTGTCTTTTGAAAATATTAATATAACCACCTCCTAGACATATTACAATTAAAGGGTAAATAACTATAGAAGACTTAGAACCGTGCCTGCCAAATTATAAGCTATTTAAAATTGCATATAAATACATAAATAAATAATAGAGAAATAAATAGGAGGTTGGATAGTATCAGAGGTGATTTATAAGTTTTGAGCCCGGAATTTAGATTAAGTAGGAAACTGTGTTGTTATGGAAGATAGAGTGAGAGATTGCAAATAGGACTCCAAATTCTTCCCTTTCCATGACTCCTTGATTCTGGGATGACAGTTTATTTTGACCAACTTGATTTTGGCAACCATGAGGCAAACAGAGGTCTCAGAAGTTTATGTTCACTGGCAGGTGCTCATGTGCTGCACTTGTCACTCTGGATCTACCAGCTGAACAAAGCTGAGCTAGCCTGCTAGAACGTGAGAAACCACACAAGTAGAACTAAAGTGACCTGGTTGACAGCTTGCCATCCTACAGACAAGGGATTAATGCTATCTGAGAACACCAGCCACCAGCCAATGAACCAGCTAACCAAAAATGTATAAAATAGCCAAGCGGATATTTATTATGAAGCTAGCCCAGACCAGAACCTCCCACCCTTAAAATCCTCTACAGAACCTGAGCTAAGTCACTGAATTTTGTAGCAATTTGTTATGTAAAAGCTAACCGGTATAGGAATGGTAACCAGAAATGGGGTAGTACCATAACAAAAACCTAAAATATATACCATTGGTCTTGTGACTGGGTGGCAGGCAAAAACTAGAAAAATTGTGGGGAAGATATAAGTGAAGGCATGAAACAAGAGATCCAATACTAAGATAATAGGAAAGCAAGCCCAGGGTGAGTGTGAAAGGACTGGTGAGCAAAGAGGTAAAATAAAGTAGGAAGTCAGAGGGCTCATGGAGTGCTGTCTCGAGGAAAAAATAAATAGAACTGATAAATTATCAAATTAGCATTCATCATATGTCGATTGAGATGGAAGTGAATATTTGAAGCTCTTGGAGAATGTTGGAAGAATATTCAGATGTGAAATAATCATGAACAAACATGAGGAAGATGATATGAAATTAAAATTAAAAAGTTACATAAGAAATGATAAACAAGCTGACAGTTTAGCGCTTGGCTCAACCATAAACAATATTTACATAAACATAGTAATTAAAATATTAAATATAAATTTAATACAATTTGAGAGATAATTACACTGGCAGGATGAAAGATTCTACATATGAGTGAACTAGTATTCTTATTTACCATCAGAGAGTCAATAAACAACATCAAATTGATAAATGTACATACAAGATCTCATAACAGGTTATAATAGCTTGGCATTTAGTGTAGGAGTATAGAAATAACAGATGAAACAATGAACAAACTTCCTCTTAGAAATGAGTTAAGGTAGAAGGACTTTTGGAACTTTTAAACACTATTTCCTTTTTTTAAAAAAAGTATTTGCATATGATTGTTAAATAAACAGTCATAATTTACTTCCGGTTGTGACACATGATATAAACTAAATCGTATTCCACACCCCCTCCACCACCTCCACCAAATTTAAATTTAGCTCCTGATGTGATAGTATTTGGAGATAGGTCCTTGGGGAGGAAATTAGGATTAGATGAGGTCAGAAGGGTGGGGTCCTCATGATGAGATTATTGCCCCTATAAGAAAAGACACCATAGAGATTTCTATCTCTCTCTGCCATGTGAAGACACAGAAAGAAGGCAATTGTCAGTAAGCCATTGACAGGAAGCAGAATATGCCATCCCAGAATGTGCCACTTAAGCATGTGGACTATTGGAGTAGAAGATAATCTGGACCAAGCAGACTCAGGAGGAGATTTTTACTTCCCCTGAACTGCCTAAAATAATTTAGAGAAGGAAACTACACAGAAAAAGGGTATTACCAGAGATAATGTTAGAAAGACTTATCTGCATGGCATGGCAGACATTTGTTTACCAAACATTTGCTCTTCCCATGTGAATTGTTATCCTCACCTTTGAAGCCCAAGATCCCTATCTCCTTCTCCTTAGCTCAGAATGGTATATAACCCTCAATTACCTGACTGTCAGGGAGTTTCATATTTTTATGGGTCTTCCACATGTATGAAATTTGTTTTTCTCCTGTTAATCTGTGTTGCATTGATTTAATTATTAGGCTAGCCAAAGAACCTAGAAGGGAAGAAAAGGGAAAACTTTTCTGCCCCTTGGCCAGAAAGAGTGTTCTCACCAGAACCCTACTATGTGGTCACCATGATCTGACTTTCAGCCTCCAGAACTGTAAGAAAATAAATTGATATTGTTTAAGCCACCCAGTCCATGGCATTATTTAATGGTATCCCAAACTGAGAAAATGTAGTAGCTTATGTTTCATTCAATTTCTCACCAAGAACATCTAAAAAGGCTGGATAAAATACAAAAATTGGTATCTGAAGTCTTTGAAAAGCAGTCAAGGCAATCAAAACCTTGGGAGATCAATGTCTTAGAAGTAAAATTTATCTTATAAGGCTGACATTTTATGCCTTATTTCCCTTCAAAGTATTTGCTAATCTGTAGGAGGAAAAGAGAAAACTTAACACGAGGGAGAGATTTTGAGAAATTTGAGAGAAGATGTTTAGAGATTTTGGTAATCTCATGAGTTCAGAGCATTGTATTTTGAGTCCTTCAGAGACAGACATTGTGACAGAGTTTGGGGTACAAGATACTTACAAAGGTATTAGCTGTGAAAATAAAAGAAGAGTAAGTCAAAAGAAATAGTCATAATGCCATCTAGAAAAATGATTAGTTAAACCAGTAGGAAATTCTAGGATAAGAAATGATGTTAACAGTGCTCCCTCTGAAGCCAAAATGATTAGATCTCTATCCCTGTGTTTGTTAGTCACTGGATAATGGGCTGTTCTGGGATGGGTGTAACTTTAGGTTTGCTAATTCTCTGAAGGTAAGGCAAACACTGACAGAGCTGACAGTAGGAAATAGCTGATGACAATACTCCCATGGTTGTTGAACAAGTCCTTCATTGAAGAGTGTCTGGGAAGTACATCTCCTTCTCTTCCATAGTTTAGCTTATGTTCAGTTTAGATCTACCTTTTCATAAACACAGAGCAAGCCTCCTGTAGGCCTGTACTCCTTAGGGGAGATTTAGAAATAGGAGTTCAGTCAGAAGAACCAAATTTCCTACTACTTCAGGCTAGGATCCTCAATTGAAGCTCATTATATTCGTACTCCACTATCTATTTTAGGTTTCTTTGTAGTAGCTTAACTGATAGTGTGACCCAGACTGGCCACTTGGAAAGGTCTGACCTCCTCCTAATCACAATGTCCTTTTCAGGATACAGTGGTTGTACCCATCCATTTGTAGCACAACTGAGTGAGGAGGTACCAAGAGGCACCCAACTGGATCATCTGTGTTGCACACGTATTCCTTTTTGGTCCTTTCCTTCTCTGATTCATCAGGGTTAATAGCACTACCAAGAAAGCAACTTCATTTATTGACTGCTGGTCCATGAACAGCAAGGAGCTCAAAGTACCCAGGTGGCAGCTGCAGTTTATGATTCAATGCTATTCTTGTTGTATCTCCTGGAACAAGACCACCAACATTGCAGAGCTCAAAATGGGTTATCAGGAATAAGAAGTGTGACCATTCCTCCTCATACTGTCTGTTCCCAGATCACGCATTCTTATTGGAGACACCGAGCCAAATAAAGGCCTTTGATTCAACACATATCCCATATCTATAGAGTGGTACCATATCCTTAGAAAGTATTACCTCCAATTTGGTACTTCAGCTTTTTAGTTTGCCTTTAACAAACTACCCAGCATTTTATCAAGCCAGCAATTTTTTGTGGTATGGTAGATGATCCAAACAGTGGATCCTAAGTTCATGGGCCTATGGTTTCATCTCCTTTTACTGAGAAGTAGATCACCTAGTCTATTGGGACATTATGTGGGATCTCTTGCTAGTAGATCAAACCCTTAATAAAACATTAGATAGCGGTGCTGATTGAGGCCCTGATATCAGGAAAAGCAAACCTATATATGGGAAATATATCTATTCCTGTGGAAAGGAACCACTGGTCTTTCCAGGATGTAAGAGTCCCAAAGTAGCCAACTTCCTGATAAATAGAAAACTTCCTGATAAATGGCTTAAGGAAGAGCGCATTACTGAAAATTCAACCTAATTCCGTATTGCTGGCAAGTTTGAAATTCTGTGATGACAGCAGCTAGATCTGTTGAAGTCTGTGTTTAGCCTCCATTTCTGCCACCATGGCTACCTCATTTATATGCCCATCATGCCACAAATTGTGGCAAAGATAAAAACCAGCTGATACCAACTGGCTGGGTCATTTGCTGTACACTCTTCGTTTAGTGCCTTTTCTTAAGTGGATGCTCTCTGGAGCTGGACAAAGATCTTCACATTTCTTGTCCAATTTCATGGATACCTCCATAAACCACTACTTTAGATCTCCTTGTACTTACTTTCCAATCTTTTGCATCTGTGACCAGCCAGCCAAGTCATTTTGCCACTGCTCAGGAATCTCAATATATTTTAATTTCAGACCTCTTATTTCTAAAAAAAAAAAAAAAAAAAAAAAAAAAAGTAAACACTGATGTACTACCTAAAGTTCTGATTATTCATAGGATTTTCCCTCATAACTATCTAAAAATGGTATTCTTTAGTAAATGGGCATACATTATTGATCTAAACCTATATATTGCACTGCCAGATAGATAAACCAAGATTGGGCATTTTCATCCTCTGTCATCTGGTCATAGGCCTGAATAGATGGAAGGGTGCTATTGTAACAGTGGGTCTAGGCTAGTTGCCTACACAGCTTGCTTATGACCCCTGATCCAGGTAGTACTTGATTTTATATATACCACTTCTGTTGTACAATGGATTGCATGTGGATCTGCTCAAGCTTATGTCTTTGTCACTTTGACAGGTCCCCACTCATGATAGATAATTCTTGCTGCATGGTTACTTGGTATTCCATAGTTAAGGACTTTTTCTCTTCCAGCGTTTGGTAGCACGAAGGTATTGTTTTTCAAAAGGTGTCTGATTTTCCACTACAGATGACATGGTCTTCCTCAAGAGCCCCTGCATTATGATTCTCCCATTAAAGCTTGGCACAAGCTCTAAACAGCATCCTTTCTCACCAGTGATACTTCAGTAATCTTAGGGTCTGCAGGATTATATTGCAGAAGTTACAAAGCAGCTTGGACCATATTTTAGGCCTCCTACAGCACCTTTCTTTCCAACCCCCCACCCCCCACCCCACCCCAGCCGCCTCTGGATGACTTTTGTATCCCCCAGCATATCAGGCCAATAAGTTTCTCTATATATAGAACATACTGGTTCCAAAAAACTAATGAAGCATACCTGCTGTTGTGTTTCATTCTTTGGTTTAGGAATTGCAAGATTTAATAGTTTACATTTCACTTTGCAGGAGATGTCTTGGCATTCTCAAGATCATCAGACGCTTAAATTTGTGTGCATGTGACAGTCTCCTGAATCTACACCAGGTTTATTTCTTGCCCTTAGGAATGCATGTGTCTTAGCAAGTTCTCAGGGCTCCTAGTCACCCATTTTTCATTCAACTTAACTGATATAATTACATCAACTTAGTTGATGCAGTGAATCAATGTGATATTCTGAGACTGTCAAGATAGTCCAGATTTCTTTAGACTGTAGGATAAAAGGGTGGGAGAATTTACATAATCGTGAGGCAAAATTGTAAGTATATACTGTTGTCCGTTTTTGATTAATGAAAACCACTAAAATACTTCTGATTAGTATAGAAAAGAACACATTCCTCAAATCGGTGTTTGCGTATAACATGTCTGAGACCTTACTAAACTGCTCTAGAAAACATATCATATCTGTTGCAGTGACTGTGGTTAAAGTCCTACTAATGAGTTTGAGATACTCTATAGCCAGCCTCCAGTATCCATCTGGTTCTATAGGGGTCAGGAGATAAATTAAACTAAGGCATGATGATAAATCCTTAAGAATGGCATTGATCTCCACCATTCATCGCAGAACATAGTTTTATTCAATGTTGATGGCTTCCATTTGGCCTTACCCAATATGATTTTTTTCTTTAATTAATTAATTAATTTATTTATTTTTATTTCTTTTAAATATGATATTTATTGTCAAATTGGTTTCCATAAAACACCCAGTGCTCATTCCAACAGGTGCCCTCCTCAATAAATTAATTTTATTTTTTAATTTACATCCAAATTAGTTAGCATATAGTGCAACAATGATTTCAGGAGTAGATTCCTTATTGCCCCTTACCCATTTAGCCCATCGCCCCTCCCATAACCCCTCCAGTAACCCTCTGTTTGTCTCCATATTTAAGAGTCTCTTATGTTTTGTCCCCCTCCCTGTTTTTTTTTTTTTTTTTAATTTTTTTTTTAACGTTTTATTTATTTTTGAGACAGGGAGAGACAGAGCATGAACGGGGGAGGGTCAGAGAGAGGGAGACACAGAATCTGAAACAGGCTCCAGGCTCTGAGCTGTCAGCACAGAGCCCGACGCGGGGCTCGAACTCACTGACCGCGAGATCATGACCTGAGCTGAAGTCGGCCACTTAACCGACTGAGCCACCCAGGCGCCCCCCCCCCCCCCCGTTTTTATATTATTTTTGCTTCCCTTCCCTTATGTTCATCTGTTCTGTGTCTTAAAGTCCTCATATGAGTGAAGTCATATGATATTTGTCTTTCTCTGACTAATTTTACTTAGCATAATCCCCTCTAGTTCCATCCACCTAGTCGCAAATGGCAAGATTTTATTCTTTTTGATTGCTGAGTAATACTCCATCATGTATATATATACACCACATCTTCTTTATCCGTTCATCCATCGATGGACATTTGGGCTCTTTCTGTACTTTGGCTATTGTTGATAGTGCTGCTAAACATTGGGGTGCATGTGTCCCTTTGAAACAGCATACCTGTATCCCTTGGATAAATAGCTAGTAGTGCAGTTGCTGGGTTGTAGGGTAGTTCCATTTTTAATTTTTTGAGGAATCTCCATACTGTTTTCCAGAGTGGCTGCATCAGCTTGCATTCCCACCAGCAATGCAAAAGAGATCCTCTTTCTCCACATCCTCACCAATCACCAATATCTGTTGTTGCCTGAGTTGTTAATGTTAGCCATTCTGACAGGTGTGAGTTGATATCTCATTGTGGTTTTGATTTGTATTTCCCTAATGATGAGTGATTAGCATTTTTTCATATGTCGGTTGGCCATCTGGATGTCTTCCTTGGAGAAGTATCTAGTCATGTCTTTTGCCCATTTCTTCACTGGATTATTTGTTTTTTGGGTGTTGAGTTTGATAAGTTCTTTGTAGATTTTGGATACTAACCCTTTATCTGATATGTCATTTGCAAATATCTTCTCCCATTCTGTCGGTTGCCTTTTAGTTTTGCTGATTGTTTCCTTTACTGTGCAGAAACTTTTTACTTTGATGATGTCCCAATAGTTCATTTTTGCTTTTGTTTCCTTTGCCTTCAGAGATGTGTTGAGTAAGAAGTTGCTGCAGCCATGGGGCGCCTGGGTGGCTCAGTCGGTTAGGCGTCCGACTTCGGCTCAGGTCATGATCTCACGTTCCGTGAGTTCGAGCCCTGCGTCGGGCTCTGTGCTGACGGCTCAGAGCCTGGGGCCTGTTTCAGATTCTGTGTCTCCCTCTCTCTGACCCTCCCCCGTTCATGCTCTGTCTCTCTCTGTCTCAAAAATAAATAAACGTTAAAAATTAAAAAAAAAAAAAAAAAAGAAGTTGCTGCAGCCAAGATCAAAGAGGTTTTTGCCTGCTTTCTCCTCGAGGAGTTTGATGGTTTCCTGTATTACATTTAGGTCTTTCATCCATTTTGTTTTTATTTTTGTATATGGTGTAAGGAAGTGGTCCAGGTTTATTCTTCTGCATGTCACTGTCCAGTTTTCCCAGCACCACTTGCTAAAGGGACTGTCTTTATTCCATTGGATATTCTTTCCTGCTTTCTCAAAGATTAGTTGCCCATGTTTGTGGATACATTTTGGGGTTCTCTATTCTGTCCCATTGATCTGAGTGTCTGTTTTTGTGCCACCCAATATGATTGTTAAAATCAGTATCAAAATTTAATAAGATAGAAAACAAACACATCAAACTAAATTGCAGAGACAAGAGTTGGTTGGATAAGCCTTAGAAAAAGTTAAAAAAAAAAAAAGAAAAAATGTAATGTTAGTAGTGGGAATGAAAAAAGGAACATTGCTATGAAGATGACAGATACGGGACACCTGTAAGGATGTGAATACTTCTTTGCCTAATAGAATTGAAAGTTAAAGGAAATGAACAAATTTCTTATAAAATATTCCTCCCTAAAATTGCCTTAAGAAGAAATAGAAAATTTGAATTGTCCTCTATCCCTTAAAGAGATATAGTCAATAACTTAATAATCTCACAAAAAAGTCCCACTTGTTTTCCATCTAGTATCACCAGAAGATTCTTCTCAGTATTAGGGAGTAATAATATCAATCGTATACAATTCATCCAGGAAATACAAAAAGGGAATGATCCATAAACTAAGTTATAAAATAGACATAATCTCAATCCCTAACATTAAAATAAAGACAGAATTCAGGCCTAAACAAAAATAATATGAAGAAAGATGAAACAAAGATGCATGAAACGTACAGATGAAAAAAATCTAAATAAAATATTAGCAAATAATATAGCAATATTACTATATCACAATATCTTAGATTAACTTGAGGAATAAGCTGGTTTGACCTATGATAATTAATCAATGTTACAACAAAGTTAAGATAATTGTCTTAATTTGATAAAAGTAAAAACCTGCAAGAAAAATATGGAATGCATACTTTAATAGTGAAGTGATGACAGCTTCCCCCCTCCCACCTTTAGAAATGAAGCAGGATGACCACTATTAATAGTTTTATCCATCACTATACTAGTCAGACCTTGCTAATGCATTAAGGAGAGTATAAAACAAACAGCATAAGGATATGACAATGTTTTAAAAATCATTGTTTGGGTACTATATGATTGTTTAAGAAGAAAATTCAAAATAATCTGTAGATACACTATTAGAATAAATAACTGAACATGAGAATTTATTGTATATAAGACCAGTATAGTAATACCAATTTTATTTCTACATGTGAGCAACAAACAGTATATTTAATAAATAATTATGCATCAAATATCTAGTAATTAATCTAACAGATATCAAAAACCTAAGAATTAATGTGATAAAAGATTTCCAGACCTCTATTTATCCATATCCACAATATCATTAAGTTGTTAAATCCTTTTAAATCCGTATAGATTTTCTTCTTTTTTTTTTTTTAAATCCGTATAGATTTTCAATGCAAAAACAATTTAAATAGTGCAATGTTTTCCATTGGCAAAGTAACTCTTAAATTTATATGGAATTGCAAATGCCAATAGAGTAACAAATTTGGAAAATTTGTTGTATCATGTATCATGACTTATTATATTGCTAATGTAAGAAAAACAATAAGGTAGTAATTAAGAAAAATAGAGTGATATAACAAAATAAAGATTCAAACAAGAAATTTTCAATATATTTGTAACTAGATTTATAACATTTAATACTTCAAATGCAGTGACAAAATGATGGTCTTTCAAATTAAAGGTGCTGGGCCAAGTTGATATCAACGTTAAGAAAAAAATAATCTTGACCTTTACCTCTCCAACTATATAAATACAAATTTCACATGGATTAAGGAATGAAAGTTGAAATGTAAAACAGTGACTCTTTAAGAAGATAATATGGAAGGATATTTTTGACTTAGGCATTGGTTAAAGTTTCTTAGTATTAAAATTGCAAATTACCAATGCACACCTGCCAGAAAAACTAACATTAAAAAAAGATGATAACAAATACTGTTAATGTAGAGCAACTGGAACTCCCATACTCTGGTGGTGAGTATGTAAACTGGAACAGTCAGTTTGGACAACTATTTGGTTACAAATATTAAAGCTAAACATGTATGTAATGTTTGACCTATGAATTTAACTTCTCTATATTCACATAATAGAAATGAGTACACCTGAGACTCCAAAGACATGTACAAGCGTGTTCCTAATAGCAGTATTTATAATAGTTCTAAATTGTATTCTATCTGTGTCCATCACCTGTGAAGTAAACAAAGCAATTGTGGTGTGTTTAGAAAATGAAATACTATATGGCAATGTAAATGAGTGAAACATTGTTTTGTAAGAACATGCAAGAATATCACATATATCAGGCAAAAAAAAAACAGTATAAGGGCAATTCAATTTATAAAGATCAACAACAGACCAACTTAATTTATTGCATTTAAAAGCAGAATAGCGGTTACTAATGGTAGGAGGGGTTTTGAGAGTACAGAGGCACAAGGAAGGATTCCTGAGGTCATATATTATCTTATTTTCTTAATCTTGGTGGTGGTCATATGAATGTAGTAACTTTATAAAGTTACTAGAATGTGTACTCACAGGTTTTACACTTTTCTTCATCATTGTTGCCCTTCAATTAAAAAAAAAATAACATAAGAAAAATTTAGGGCTAGAATTATTAGATTTAAAAATAAATTCTAGCTCAATAAATGAAACTCTAATGCAGTATCTGCTTAATTGACTAAATCCTGGGAGAAGGAATCACTAATAGTATAGATCTCATTCTTTGACCTTGATTTGACTATGCTTTTGTAGTGATGGTCATTGTATTTTTAAGGTGTTTCTCCTCTGCCCTTCATCTCCCTCATTCTTTCACCACATGTATGTAAAGCATTATAAGTTATATATGATATACTCTTCAAATTTAATGATTATAAAATATATTGTACATATGTATATATGTACAAATTTATATATATGTATATATGTACACATGTATATATGTACAAACATAATGTAACTCAGTTTTCCATTATCTTTCACGTCAATTTGTTTTCTCAGCGCTATGGTCCCTTTCATCCTGGAGCTGATTGCAAGGTGGAAGATCTTAATATCTGGTTTGAGTTCAGGGTGAAGAAAAGGTCAGTCATTTAGCATCATAGGGGTTAGGACACTTACTGCTATGAACAAAGACCGATCAGCTAGGATTTGGAACACAAGTATAGCTACTAATCAAGTGGGATTTACATCTTTTTTTTTTTAGCCTGTGGTCCATTGAATGTATGTTTCCTTCATAATTTCAATATGTCAAGGAGTGGCTGGACCAAAGAATTATTCAATTATCTCTTGGTCCACTGATGAAAATACCATGTGACAGTGTCACAAACTGAAAGAACACAATATATCCATATTGCAGTGGTAAAATCTGACAGCTGGATTCTTGGATTGAAGTAAAATTAACACCTACAAGTAATGAGCAGAAGTGTCCTAAACTAGCATAGCTATCCTACCTACTATGTTTTCTTATGACAAACAATATCCACAATTCTAATTATTAATCAAGACTGAACCTATAGTCTGGGTCATATAAACAAAATTACAAAATTAAACAAACAAAAACAAAATTAAACACTTAAAAGGCATTGTTTTTCCTTAATTCCCTATAGACATGGCTGTGAGAACATGAACAACAAATGCTCAAAACCTCACCTCTAATAATCTATTGCTGTTTAGATAAACAGAGGCTAAGACCAAAGAGAAACAGAGAGAAAGGTTCTTTCCAGACACTAGAGCTCACCACAGAGTAAAAGCAAAGAAATCAGTATCATGTACTATTTTAAAAAATCCAGGTGAAAAATTGCACAGCTCTGTGGAACTGTTTTATGTTACTCTAGCACTACTATAAGTTGACGTGGTGTGGTTACTGTTTGACCATATTCCTGCCTCCAGTGGCCTGCTCTTTGAACATCATGATAGCGATAAGCAAGCACAGAGTGAGAGGCTAAGTTCAGCCCTGGAGAGAAAAGATAAGTAGTGTGATGATAGTGAGCAGGTACAATTCAGGCAGGACGAAAAAATTAATATAAGTTTTGGCTGCTGTAGGTGTTCCTCTTCCTCACTCAGAGCTGAGTTTTGTCATATTTGAGTATCATTAGGTAAGGTCCCAAAAGTTTGTCATTGTTTACAGTAATTTGGTCAAGAAGGCTCCAAGTTTTCCATAATTCAGAGAGAAAAACATCACTCAAATAGCAGATCATACTAGAATAAATATGAGAAATACAATATCACTAGGCACAATACAATATGACT
This sequence comes from Panthera tigris, assembly GCF_018350195.1. Taxonomy (NCBI): domain Eukaryota; kingdom Metazoa; phylum Chordata; class Mammalia; order Carnivora; family Felidae; genus Panthera; species Panthera tigris. The sequence continues at coordinate 33,903,250 of NC_056660.1, read as the reverse complement.
AGACTGTATACCCTTTAGAACAAAAATATTCTAAGGCTTTAATGCTCTCTTCCTCCAGAATTCACTGGCCTGTCCTTTGACCAAAAGTTCCAATGTTCCCTTAGGAGAGTCGGTGGGCACTGCTCCACTTGGAATTTCGTCCAGCGATGCAGTCACCTTTCACACAATGCACAAGGTCTTTAGAGCGTGGTGCTGGGTACATAATGTTATGAGCTTCTTTATATCCATTAGCCTTTCAGACCTGTTGACTCTTCGCCACCATGGATCACTGTGCTCCTTCTGACCCTATCTGCCCCTCTGCTCATCACCATAAGTTCAGCTTATTCGTACATTTTCCTGTGTAAGCTCATTCAAATAGAAATAGCAGGTGCATAATTGACCTCATAAATCCAAATATAATTCTGATTCACATAGATATTGTCACACCTTTCATTTCTCCTTATGTCTTGGCAATTGTTTAGAAAGGAGGCTCCTTGAAGACATAGGTTATGTGCTTTTTATTTGAATATTATTTGAGAGGTTACAAAGATGAGTCAGTTGTTAAACAAATTCAGTTAAAATACTACTTTGTGTTAGCCACTGTCCATTAATATTCACTCAGATATACTACCCTTGACACAGTGAATAGGGTCTAGCCAGGAGGTCAATGATAGAAAGGAAGTTTGAGACTCGAGTGGCCAGAATCCTTAAAACACCTCCCACATTTATCCAGAGGGGGTGTCCCAGCAAAAGACACTGATATCAGGAGATTCCCAGACTGCAGTGAGATTTCTGTTAGGTCCCTTAAAATGTGAAATAGATACCATCGTACATTTCTTATTGATACTTAATCTTGATTAATCCTTGATACAATTCCATTCTACACAATTTTAAACCAGTGACCCAAAAACAATCCCTATGGACTTTCCCCCTATTTTTTCCTATTTCTTTGTTTCATAGTACAATATTAAATATTATAAGAAATAATATTTGGTCATTTAGATGTTTTTTTGTATGATTCCTTATTCACAGCTCTCAAAACTCTTGGGACTTCCTGACCAATAAAAGCAATAAGAATATCTTTGTCTTATTTGGTCTCTTGTCCTCAGTACCTAAAATCACTTCAGAGCCATAAAGTTGAAATGGGAATTTTTTTATTCATAATGAGACCCTTTCCACAACTGGGTTTATGTTAATGTGGTGACTTTCAGAAAGCACCTCAAGATGGGGGCTGGTTGCCAGGGGAACAAACCAAAAATAGACGGTTGGAACTTTCAGTTTCATGCCTTGGTTTCCCAAGATGAGAAAGAGGCTAGAGATTGAATCAATCACAAATGGCCAGTGATTTCATCACTCATGTATATGTTATGAAGCCTCCATAAAAACCCAAATGGGGAAGGTTCTGAGAGCTTCCAGATAGGGGAATCAGACTACTTCCATGTGCCACTGTGCCAGGCCCCAAATTCCACAAGGACAGAAGTTCGAGACTTCATCCTTTTCATCTGCTGTTGATTTTTATCCTTTAATATCTATTATAAATCTCCAATCTAGTGAGTAAATGGGTGTTCTGAGTTCTATGGGCTGCTCTAGCAAATTAATTGAAACCAAGGAGGGGTTTGTGGAAACCTCTGGTGTATTGCCAGTTGGTCAGAAGTATAGGTAACAACCTGGATGTCTGGTTGGCATCCTGAGTTGTAGAGGGTTGTTGGAACCTCCAGTTTGTAGCCAGTGGGTCAAAAGTGGGTGTCAAGCCAAAAGACACAACCAAGCCAAAGAATAGGAAAAAAAAAGGTTTTATCTGCAACAAGCAAAGGAAAATACCGGGGATATTTCCTGAAGTAGTGTCTCTCCAACAACACTGGGGAAATTTTAAGCTAAGTGTGTATGCATATTCATGAAGTGGCTTGCACAATGGGGAATACAACATGTAATTGGGGCAAAAGTCATCTTAAGGTGACTGAGTCCAGGTCAAAGTCATGAGGACCTGCAAGGGTTAGCATCATCAATTCTCTGGCTCTAATTAGTCTGGTATCTGTGTACTTAAAGGGTTTAGATCCTACAAAGATAACTTAAGAATATCAGTGAGGTCAGGGCACTTGGGTGGCTCAGTCAGTTAAGCCTTCAACTCTTGATTTCAGCTCAGGTCATGGTCTCATAGTTGGTGAGTTCAAGCCCCACATCGGGCTCTGTGCTGACAGCATTGAGTCTGCTTGGGATTCTCTCTCTCCCTCTCTCTCTGCCCCTCTCCTGATCTCTGTCTCAAAATAAATAAATGAACTTAAGAAAAAAAACAATATGCATGAGGTCAGTCTTCAGTTTTGAATATGATTTACTATCTCCTGCCTGATAGTGGCTGTTTGTTCTTACATTCTGTCACAAGATGGCCAGGGGGCAAAAACACTTTTCTCATGTCAATAAAGCTATGTCTCTTTCTTTTTCTGGGGACCCCTAACTCTTTGTGCTTACAGAAACACAGGTAATAACCGGGGCTTGAGATTGGTGGACTCTGATCCTACATCCTGGTAAATAGTGTCAGAACTGAGTTGAATTGAAGGACATCCAACTGGTATCCTATGCTTGGTGGTGTGGGGGGAACGCTCCCACACATACACACATGTTGGAATTGGTGACTGCAACCACTAATACATAGTAACATGTTCTACCCTCTTGCTCTTTAATTAGCCCGTACAATGATGGGAGGCAGTGCGTTATATGGCAAATAACAACAAATATGAAGTTTAAAGTTCTAGCATTTATTGTTTACATTTAGAAATCTGCTTATCCTCAGTAAGTGGTAGGCCATCTGTAAAATAGAAGTGTTGAAAATTTGGCTTTTATGATCATCAGATAAGATAAAACAATTTACCTATAAGTTTGTTTGTTTATTTATTTATTTTTATTTGCATGTAGTTTACACACAATGTTACATTAGTTTCAGGACTACAACATAGTGGTCAACTTCTCTATACACTATGCTATGCTCACAACAGGTGTAGTGACCATCTGTCACCGTCCAACACTATTACCAATATCATTTATTATTTTCCCTGTGCTGTACCTTACATTCATGTGACTTATTCATTTCATAACTGCAAGCCTGTATTTCCCACTCCTGTTCACCCACTTGAACCATCTTCCCAGCCCCCTTCCTTCTGGCAACCATCAGTTTGTCCCTGTATTTATAGGTCTGATTCTGCTTTTTGTTTGTTTATCTATTTGTTTTGTTCTTTTTTTTTTTTTTAGATTCTACATGGAAGTGAAATCATGTTGTAATTAACTTTCTCTGTTTGCCTTATTTTACTTATCATAATACCCTCTAAGTCCATCCATGTCACAAATGGCAAGATCTCATCCTTTTTTATGGCTGTTCCATATAAATATATTTAAAATTCAAAAATTATGTTCAAATGTAATGAAATATTATTAATATTATTTACAGTCACTGGTATCTTGGAACAAAAATCAAAGAGGTAAAATTATAGGACAAATAGTACAGGTCTCATAAAACAAAATAATATGGATCACTTTCAAAAAAATCTCAATAGAATAAAAAGTGCCTAAAGATAAGTCAACTCTAGTGTCAATAATTAGCGTTCCTATACACAGGAATCAACTCTAGATGACATAAACAAAAAAGGTATTTTGATAAGAAATGGAAAAAAAATATTTGGGAAGGTGGCAGGATTAGAATCTGGGAATCCAATCTTGTGGACTGTTGAAATTAAGAAAGTGCCTGAGAGCTAAGATGTAAAGAACATGGAGAAAATAGCCATCTCTGAGAGGAATGACTGGTCAGCTTACCTTGACTGGTTAGTCTCTGCCATTGTCACTACCTCCTCCCATGCAGTAGTCCCCACTGATAAGAACTCCATTGTCAGCTGGTCACATACCTGGGGGGGGCTATATCAAGTGGTTGAGTGGAGAAAGGACAAGTCCACCTGGCTTCAAAGGTGAAAGGCGGGCAGTGATAGTAGGGAGCTAGAAAATAACCTTCCATCAAGATTACAGACAGCAAAAGAGAGGCAATTTCCTTTAAGGATAATAGGATAATATTAGAAAGGAAGATTACAACCCAGGAAGCCCAAGGCTAATGAAAGTCCTTTTTAGACAGTCCCTATTTTCTCCAGCTTGCATGTGGGAAAAAAATTTCTATTTAAGGGAAGTTGTAAGCTTAAGAATCATTAATAAGAAATCTATGGCACTATTGTAGAGCTATATGATGACTTTGAGGTTCATTTACTCTGTGTATGGTTGGTTCTTCCCCATCCAAGCTACCATAATTCACTATTGAGAATAAACGAAACATTTTCTCATCTAAGAGATGAATAGCTTTCCTAGTGCTTATCAGCTAAAAGTATTTTTTGTGGAAAATGTGCAAGAAAGTTTGGAAATTTATTTTAATTTCTAAAGAATTCTATATTAGTACCTGTGTTCTATTTACTGAAAAACTAATCACGCCAAATATTTTCTAATTGTTTTTGAAATCATTTGCACTATTTCCTCTTTTTTTCATGAGATTATTAACTTCTCAATATATTCAGGTGTTTTTTTTTAACTTTTACCATTTCTTTAGACAATTCAGTAACCAGATTTCTGAAAGTAAACATTGACCACTTTCCTTTTTTTGTTAGGTAAGAGATGCAGAGAGAAACAACATTAGTCAATAATGATTGAAAAATCTTGTTATTTTCAAGATTTATTTATTAAATAACAAGAAAGACTGTTATTTTTTATTACACTAACACTGATTATTATAGAAACTGAAAATGTAGTTATTGTCAAAATTTTTCATTAAGTAAAACATTAGCTGTGACAGTGTGTCCAGTGGAAATGTAAGATATCAGTGGGGGGGTTAAAGTAGGCCTTCTGGAATTAAAATTTTCTGCGTCAATCCATGTCCAGATAGATGAGGCATAGTGTGATTTAGAAGTGCTTCAAAGCCCAAACATTACACATTTTCAAATTCAGCAATAACGACAATTATTGATTTCATCAGGTGACTTTGGTTTTCTCCAAACTACAAGCCATTTCCCAATGAAAAACAAGATCCAAAAATCTCTTTTGGAAGTTGTTAGTGCCATTTTGCAAACATTATGAGAATATGGAAAAAACAACTCCCTCCCTTCCTGCTTTGGCTTCCTGTTTTCAAATCTGTTCTCAGGGCTGCTTTTCAAATCTTTTAACGACCAGAAGAGTATTTGGTTCTTCAAGTAATGTGTTTATGAAGTACGGTTGCTATTTTTTTTTTCCAAATTCTGCCAGCAGATTCCTAGGCTGTTGAAGAGAATTTATAATATGAAATATTAATGTGTTAATTAGAAAAGGATTTCATTCATACCATTTTTAGTCTGGTCTTATAGAAAAATTCAACATGCTTTTAAAATACTTCAGTGTTAAATACAGTAATTGCTTCATATATTATATAGTGCATTGCAAGAAAAGTGTATCTGTTATTAGCGTTTACAGGAATACTCATTTATCATGTTATTCTTCTGTAAAAACTCATGGAATAAAGATCTTCGTTCTGTGTTATGAGAAAAAGTTTTGGGGACTGGGAAATAAGTGCATTGTTTGTCTGGAAAGCAAAACAAGAAATAATTGATGGCATGTCACCAACTTAAAAAAGTAACAGCAAAGCAAAACAAAACACAAAATTAAAAATAACCAGAAAACAGAATAAAAACTATGCACAGAAATCATTACTCAAAAATATGCTACCTTCGTTAGTGAGCAGAAAATTGGTATATGTAATAAGAAAAACAGAGTTGGTAATAGCAAAAGTATAACTTAAAGATAATTTTTAAAACCTGTCTCCACAAGTGTTATGATATATTTTCTATTTTTATTAGCCCACTCTTTTTCTGTTTTATATGGTCTGTTTTATCATAGTAGATGGAAGTACATTTTTAAAACCACATGTGCCAGGGAAAATACCATAATAATTCTTTCCTATGTTTTCCTCTCTGAAAAGAACCTAGCTGTTCTTTAGAAACTGGCATTCTTCCACATCTCTTACCAGAACATATTTCAATTTTTCTGAAATGTTTGATTATTTGCTAATGTATCCAAGAGCTTAGGCAGAAGTTTCTGCATCATCTTACCTCCATCTGCTATAGTTCTTGCCATGTTTGGCAAGATTTTTTAAATACTAATTTTAACTAACAGAAAATCACTCATCCTTCACCATACCATTGATATTTGGAAAATTTTATTTCAAAAGGAAACATTTTATTTCACATATTATACAGCCAACTTATTTTGCCTTCTAGTAATTTCTTCTCACTTTATTTATTTATTTATTTTTTAACGTTTATTTAATTTTGAGACAGAGAGAGACAGAGCATGAATGGGGGAGGGGCAGAGAGAAAGGGAGACACAGAATCGGAAGCATGCTCCAGGTTCTGAGCCATCTGCCCAGAGCCCGACGCGGGGCTCGAACTCACGGACCGTGAGATCGTGACCTGAGCTGAAGTCCGACGCTTAACCGACTGAGCCATCCAGGCACCCCGTCTTCTCACTCTAGAAAAGGTGTTTGTTTGTTATCAAAATATGCTCTCGAGCCTTTTGTATTCTCATTTCAGAAATCAGAAACTTACAAGTTGTTGATATTAATGGACTAGGCTGCTTTTTGGCTAGACGCCAGCAGGGTTAAATTTTTTTTCCTGCTAGGTCATTAATCCTCTTGCATAACATCTAGGATTTGTGATACTGAAGAACAGGTCTCTGTAAAGAAGTATATTCTCTGTCTCCATCATAACTGAACGTTAGCATCATTAAAGTGGGGAAAAAAGCAGCCAGACTCCAGCTTGACACTGGGTCAAGTATTGTAGCTCATTTTCTGGAACTCTTCCCATCTAAGCAATTTTGTCTTTTTCTCACTACGAGGATTTGAAGATCACCATCTCAACTGATAAAAACCACTATGGGATGGAAATTTTGATCATTCAAAAATAAAAATATTTTGCTTTGACTACTGAAAAAGTATACCAGCTTTGAGTTCAAAAGTAAAATAACAAAGAATGAAAGATTTTCTTACTTTCTGGTGTTTTCTAAGTCTAATGCTCTCAAATTTCTTAAATTGGTAGCCAATAGCACCTAAATGTATGGTGTTATTTTTCCAAGCAGCTTTTAGAAACACTATCTTCATGCCAGGGTCTGTATTTCACTATGTCACTAGTGTCAGGATATCACTCAATGCTTATGAAATACTTCACATTTCATCTAAAAATTCCTTATTTTAATTATCTTATTAATATGTCATCTGTTTGAGGTAAATATAATTAGCAGAATTTGTTAGCCCTAAGTCACCCTCAGAACCCTTCTAAGAATAAGTCAGGCAGTCTCATGAGAGTATTAGTAAAAATAACAGTGCATCATCATGAAAAATAAACTAGTGGATCAAACAAACATGCATTGGCTACACAGACAAGACTAAAATTTTAGATGTTTTCCTAATTAAAATTATTACACCCATACTATTTTTAAACAATGATATTATAAATGATGTCCTTACACATAATATTTAACAGTTGGATTTTTTAATGTGTAAAAATACTTTCATAAAAGAAAATCAAGTACATTATTTTATAAATCAATCAGTTGAAGATATTGGATTATTACATTACAGGAGCTACCAATTGGTTCTACACAAATGTAAATATAGAATTATATTCATACCTTGATTACTCATTCAATTATAATATATTTAAAATAAAAAGAAAGAGAATTGCCCGCTACACAGTTTAGCTTTGCGGGTACCCCGAGTTAACCAAACTACAAGACCAAGAGGCCAAGTCTGTTCAAGACTTCTAATAATAACTATTAAGTTCTGGGTTTTCCCCCAAACCACCTTCAGGTTTGATAACTCACTGGGAAGACTCACAGAAGTCATTGAAACCTATTATACTCACAGTTATGTTTATTTCAGGAAAAGGATACAAGTTAGAAGCAAACAAAGGAAAAGACAAAGTCTAGAAGAGCAAACATGGAGTTTCTGGTCACTTTCTTCCTGTGTACTCACAGACTATGTTACTTTCTCCCATCTACATTATATGAGTAAACACTCAAAGCATTGCCACCCAGGCAAGCTCACCTGAACACTGGTGACCAGAGTTTTAGTGAGGCTTTATTACACAGGCATGACTGATTGAGTCATTGCATCTTTGGGTGAACTCAATCTCCAATGCCCTCCCCATTCTATCCACAAGTCTGACTGATAGCATGTGGCCTCAGGGTCCTCAATCACCCTGTTAGCATAAGCCATCAGGTATAGTTCCAGATGCCTACCACGAATAACAAAGACATTCCTATCCATTGGGAAATTTCAAGGATTTTTAGGTTAGCCAGGGACAAAGGCCAGATCTCTCTTTGGGCAAAGCCAAATTCCTTATTACACCATGGGACAATAATGTTCCTTACTTGTACATGAATAGACAGTTATAGAAATTTGCCATTTGATTTATACCTAAATAAGCAAATTTTGCAAGAAAATAGTCAGTAAAACCACCTTTTTAAATAAAATAGTCACAGCTCTGTATACATTTATATCCTAGTTAAACTATTAATTTAACTCAATATTAGAGGTTTTAAAATAAAAGTGCCACAGAACCATATGTGGAATGGATTATAAAATATATTCCCTCATTTTCATTTATATCATAGACTCAGAACTAAGAATCTTGATTAACCATTAGGAAAGTGATATTTATTGATGTGATACAGAACCATCATGGTTCTCTTTATTTTATGAAAACAAAGGGAAGAAAGATTACTTTCAAAATCTATATACTCACAAACAACAGATAAGTGCAAAGAGGATACATAAATCTCACCTGCAGCTTGGCAATCAGGCAGTGCACACTGTTGTAAATATGAATTGTTTACAAGATCAACTTTCCATATGTATGATCTAATTTATTTTATATTTTTTTCCAAATGATCTGACTTACTGTGAGTTTACTTCAAACAATCCCAATATATTGAATCAGGTATAACAAATTAACTCCAATAGCATTTTTGGCATGAATTTAATATGTCTCACTTCCAGTATTTTGTATTATCTGAATGTTCCTGTCTTCCTGTTAGGGAAATCAACATGCAAATTCTGTCATAGACAGGAAACTAAAGTTTATTGATGATCCATAGGAGTTTTATATTAAATACATGAACACTAACACTTAAAATGTGTTGATAGTAAATGAGATACAGATTAGAAATCCTACTCAGACAGATTTAGTGTGTATGTGTGTGTATGTGTGTGTATGTGCGTGTATGTGCGTGTGTGTGCGTGTGTGTGTGTGTGTGTGTGTGTGTGTTTTAAGATAGAGAGAGTGAGAGAGGAAGAGAGGAAGAGGAGGGGAGAAGGAAATAGAATCTTAAGCAGGCTCTGTGCTCAGCACAAAGCTGGATTCAAGGCTCTGTCTCTTGTCTAGCCATTCACACTATGGCCTTCAGAAGCAATAGCTCTCCTATCTCCATGCTAAGTCAGGGTTTCATGTTCCTTGAAGTCAGGAATTTCATTTAATGATATGTGTGAATTCCTCATAATATTGAAATCTGGATGAGTACACAGTGGACATAGTTTACAAAGATGTCTCTCAGAAGATAGTTCTCATATTATTGCATTGCTTTATACCTGACTTCTTGAGTTCATGTAATTAGAGGTTAGAAGAATGCAGAAAATTTAAAGAAGGATGAAAGACTTATAGGTATTGTAGAATCACAAAAGGAAAAATCAGTACTATTTATTGTATATGAATTAAAAACTGTAATTGATATTAAACTTTACCTGTAGAAGAACCAGGAACTTAAAATACATCAGATATTATGTTTCTTAATATTTCTTAAGAAGAGAGACAAAATGGGGAATAGATCATTTGCTATTAATTACCTCAAAATATTGATCATTAAAATAAAAATGTTTTACCACTTAGAAATGAGACAATTGAATTATAGAAATTCCACTGTATCTTTATAGCCATGAGTTAGATTGTGTAAATGATCACATTGAGCATTTGGAGATTTTTTAAAAATTACATTCATGTGATGATAATCACTTCTCTTTAGTATGGTGTCTAAAAACAAGCTACATGCCCACTAGAAGAAATCAGGCTGTTTCTTTTTACCTAGTAGGTGGATTTTTGTTGTATTCATCTGTGGCTGTCATTTTTTTTTTTATGATACATAGTCTAAATAACACACATCCAGTGTTTGTGATTTTGGCATTTGTTTAGGTTTTGTCATTCAGAAAATACTGTAATAAAAAGAAAGGGTCAAAATATTAATCTTACAAAATTACTGATATTTTAACTCTTTTTTTAATTTAGTGTTTATTTATTTTTGAGAGAGAGAGAGAGACAGAGAGACAGAGTGTGAGCAGGGAAGGGGCAGAGAGAGAGGGAGATGCAGAATCCTAAGCGGGCTCCAAGCTCCAAGCTGTCAGCACAGAGCCCGTTGCGGGACTCGAACCCACGAACCGTGAGATCATGACCTGAGCTGAAGTCGGACACTTAACCAACTGAGCCACTCAGACACCCCAACTGATATTTTAACTTTTAAGTGTACTTGTTAAGTTAGTGTTATATATAAATAACTAGAATAATAACACTTATTAGGAGAGTATTGTGTGAATTCTATATTATATAAAGCAAGAGAATAAAAATAGCTATGACAAAGAACTAAGAGGTGAACAAAATGTTTTTGCTTTGTGTAAGAAGAGATGGTGATCCCTGACTTTGAGTAAATGTGAAAAGAAGTAAAGAAACAAAACAAATAACAAATATATAGAGGTGTACATAATGGGAGGCTATGAGAAAATCAGTCTGCTTCACCAGACCTAGTAAGATGTCTTTAAATGTGTATTTTGAATATATGTTAGTCATGCAAACAATCTTAACTATATATTAAGAAAGCAAACTATTCAATATTTAATTCTCATAGGAATTATTAGATAATTGTAGCAACGAAAGTTATAGACATTAGAAAGAAAAAGACTGATGAAAATTTTTCAAACTTTAAAAGGGGTAAGAATAAATCTTACTCATAAAATGGTGCTTTGTTTTATTGGACACATGAATCATTATAGGAATAGAAATTCAATTAGTCAATTATTGAATCACTTTGCTCAAGTTTTATTTTAATAATTAATTATAAATTACATCTTTAAATGGATCAACGTAGAGTCTTTTTTCTGAAACTCCCATCTTTTCCTTCCTTTTATCATTCCTTGCAGAGGGAGCATCATAAAGAATCAATAATGGCTGGAGCACATCTGATATGTTCCAATGCTGGTTTATTTATTTATTTATAAATATAAGAAAAATAGTTTGGAGTTCCCTTTCAATCTAAAAATTTATCAGTGAACATGCAAATGATGGTTTTGCTGTTTTATAGCATATATAGTTTAACTATAGTTTAACTATAGTTCTTAACACATTTCTACTATTATTTGTAAGATAAGTGATGTTCAAGCTACCAAAAGAGAAATTTCAGTTTTTATAAATAAATTATTGAAGCTACATTTTGTCTTTAAATAAAGATGGCAAAAATTAAAATATCGTATATAGTTTCATAAGTCATTTGCATAAGTGGATTTTAATCATACAGTGTAATGGAGGAAAGTGACTTTGAAATTAATCCTTTGTACTCAGTCATCCAATACATGAATCTTTTCCTTCATATTCATATCAACTTGTCATTCAGTCATGTGTACTGTCATTAGTATAAAAAAAGCATGAAATTAACACCAGTTATGTGATTATCTTTCTCAACAATATTCAATGGCTCCAAACCATCTAAACAATATAATATAAATTATTTAACATCTATTTAATATAATATACCTTATCAACAAATCATCTCCTCTAGACAAATTACCTCCATTTCAGAAGCAACTTTAACCTTTATTAACATTTTTACCTTTGTCTACATTTTCTTTGCTAGCATTTAATTTTTTATTGGAGTATAATGAACACACTATGTTGCATTAGTTTCAGGTGTAGAGTATAGTGATTCAACATCTCTATACATTATGCTGTGCTCAACATACAATGCTATTACAGTGTCATTGATGATGTTCCCCATGCTGTGCCTCTTATTCCCATGACTCATTCATTCCATAACTGAAAACCTGTATCTCCCACTCCCCTTCACTCATTTTGCCCATCTTCCTACACTTTCCCTCTGACAACCATCAGCTTGTTTTCTGTATTTATAGGTCTGATTCTGCTTTTAGTTTGTTTATCCATTTGTTTTGTTTTTTAGATTCCACATTAAATTAAATCATATGGTATTTGTCTTTCTCAGTATGACTTTTTCACTTCTTGGTGACATTTTTTCTTCTGACACAAATTCTACACCTCCATGAAATCCTAGCTCAAATTTTAATCCTAAACGTAAGAGCTAGAAGCCAACTTTATCTTCCATAAATCTCTAGTTTTTGTTATTGTTATTACCTTGAGGGTCACTGGTGTTTAATAGTATGTTTAAATATATATCAAGTTTCTGTGTAAAATTTCAATACTTAACATTGTCTTGTGCAATGATAAAAAATGAATACACTTTTAATTGATATAACTCATTAATCAGTTTGTTGTTATTTGTATTTAGTGGCATATAATGAGCTTTAGGGCATATTCATTTATTTTATTATTTAGAAAGAAAATGAATATGTAAATTTAATTTAATTTAATTTTTTAAATTATTTTTAAATTTTTATTTGTTTTTTGAGAGAGAGAGCATGAGTGAGGGAGAGGGAAAGAGGGACAGAGAAATAGAGAGAGAGAGAGAGAGAGAGAGAGAGAGAGAGAATCTTAAGCAGGCTCCACACTCAGTGCAGAACCCAACATTGGCTTGATCCCATAACCGTGAGATCATGACCTGAGCCAAAATTATGAGTCGGATGCTCAACCGACTGAGCCCCCCCAGGCACTCCTGAAATATGTAAACTTAAAAAAAATTTTTTAATATGTTTAAATGCTACAGTCTTTATTAATTGTATTCTCAAATAATTCAAGAGCTTAGTCATTATTTCTATTCAAAATATTTGAATTAACGATCTTGTTATGCTTTGAAACTTTCTGTTACAATCTGCTTCTTGGTGTCAGAATAATTCCTACATAATAATTTCATACAGAAAAAAATTAAAATAATTTTATTGTGTAATACATTTATAATTGTATATGCCACATTATTGAGCATATTTATGACAAGAAAGAATTTCTGTTTTGACTAAGTATTAAAACTGTCGGCTTATACATTTGTTGGCCTGATTATTGGAAGAATTTTCCACAGAGTAGCCTCTTGCTCCATACATGTCAAACCTTGTTTTAATTTCACTTCCCACATAGCTCTCTATGTGATACTGGGGACATAAAATATGCCCACCCGATTCTATGACTTCTGGCTTGTACCAGAAATCTGAGTTGATAGCATGTCACATAAAGTGATGCAGTGGGAAGTAGAAGATTTCCTGGAAAACTGTCACACGTTAGGGCAGCTGGCAATAACTTAGCTATAAGAAAACAATGGTGAACCACACGAATACCTTTTTAAAGCCAAACTGAGAGTATTTCCAACTCAACTTCCCTTAGACAGATTTCAATAATTTCCAGTCACTCTGAGGGCACTAACACAGTGGCAAGTATGCCAGAGGGGAAGTGGTAGTGGAATGATCTTATCATTAAAGCACAGATGTTCCATAAACATGTGATCATGTGACCATATTGCTACATCCACCCTCACACCTCCCCCAGGCACTGAGACATGAGTTTATTGGTTCCCTTAAGTTTAAGAATCGTTCTATGCCTTGCGGTATTTCACGTTGTGTTGACAAATCATCTTGTGGGCATTTTCTATCCCCAATCTGAGAGAAAAAAATTTCTCTTTAACTTCATTTACTTATTTATTATTTGTTTACACATTACCCTCAGCCTGCTTTTCTGTCTGTCCTTTTGTTTCTAGAGACATGACTTGACACTAAGTAACAAAGTTTTTGACATTTGGAGTCATTTTATAAATGTTTTTAATGTTTATTTATTTTTGAGAGACAGAGAGAGAGAGAGAGGGACAGAACATGAGCAGGGGAGGGGCAGGCAGAGAGGGAGACAAAGAGTCTGAAGCAGGCTCTAGGCTCTGAGCTATCAACACAGAGCCCAATACAGGGCTCGAACCCACAAGCCATGAGATCATGACCTGCGCCAAAGTTGGATGCTCAACTAGTGTCATTTTATGATAGTGTTACCTCTAAATTTAATTTTCAATATTAGTTGACATTCTGTAGTTTGAAATAATGCAGACCATCTTGTTTTCTGCATCTCGAGTGATGGCCCCCTTAGTATTGCATTACACTGTATTTTGTCATCCATAGAAGACAGTGAGAAAATATCTTCAAATCAGTAAGGACTTGGAGCCCTTGTCAAACTCAGAATAATAAGGTAAATTTCAGAAATGGACTAGGGAATTGTCCAAACTTGGAAAAAAGGGGAAAAAATAAATTTTCATTATCTAACATTTTATTTGGGTCATGGAAAATAAAGATCACGAAAATATTTCTAGCATCAATTCTCATAGCAGGCATAAGTCTACAGACATAGAAGGTGCTCAGTGAATGTTTTGATTGTTAGTCTTGAAAAGTCTATCAGCAAAGACACAGAAACAGTAAACATTCTGTCTTCTATCACAAGGCAGCAAAGACCTTTTCTGCCCTCAAGCTGATGTGTTCTCTTCAGTGCTCCCTGGAGTGAGTCAGCATTAAGACTGATTAAGCCAGTTGTTAAAATTAAACTGCACTTGTCAAAATAAATGAACCAAGTACCAACAAAAGAACTTGAAAGATTTTTTCCCCCTCATTCTCTTTGTTTTCTTTTTGTAGCTAATCATTAAAGGGTAACATTTGATAAGCCTCAGTGTATGTATCAATAATTAGTAATTAGACTGATGGTGATAAACTGAGAGTAGTCTTAATGTATTATATAAGAAAAGATAATAATATGCTATGTATTTTTCCATATAATGAACAAAGAAGAAATGCTTTCCATCAACCAAGATACTTTTGATATAAATTATTATCTTTGAAAAAAACTGAGTGTCTCAGAATAGACAAGAATATCTTGTTTTGGGGATGTGGCGTGTCATGGTGGAAAGCCTTCAGAATGGAAGCAACCTTGTCTACTCTAAAGTAAATACAATGGTCATCAATAGGGGCTTAAAGCAGTAGATGTGAAAATTTGTTTCAGGTTGCCTACTACCCTCAAACTCTATGAGTTTGCCTAGTCATTTAAAATCTCTAGGTCACAATCTGTTCACTTATAAAATATGAGTAATAAACACTTTCAAAACGCAGAATTTAAAAATAGTAAATCCATTACTGATGTTTGATATTACTTGTAACTCATCCTTGTCCATCTGCTATATGAGAAGTACATTTACTGTTGCTGTTTCTGTGGAAAGCTTAGTCTGCCCTTGTGATTAATTACTATTTCATGTTTAGTGTTTTACCTTTAAACTTGACAGGGCAGTATGCAAAGTTTATGAGCCTCATCTGAGTTCTCTTATCTTTGAATTCTTTGTACAATTTCTTTGGATATAGAAAGATACTGATAAATAAATGTTCAGTATCTGAAGGTGTATTGGCCCACCAAATAGTAAATGTGACTCCCTGTCTATTGATTCTCTGAAGAAAGGCATAATGGAAAAGTCAGGTGTTTTCTTTATTAATAGTTCATTAAATGTTCTTTTAAAATTCATTTTGTTATTATTCTCTGAGAACTTAAATATTACTGGCTTTGCTTAGTTGCGAAGAAGAATCACTGCAAATCAATGGACAAGTGATTAGTTTTTCCAATTAGCAATTCAATAGTTAAAAAAAATAAAATGATTTTTAATTTTTCCTTACTAAACAGAGTCCAAATCTGTATTTCCTCAAAACATTTCTCTCTTCACAAGCCACAGATATCACAGCTGGAATCCAGGAATATTTCATCACTTGTAATCTGTGTTTTTAGTTTTAAGATAACAGTTAACATTCAATAGCATTTCTATGTGCTGTTTCCTCTGCCTAAACACTTTACATACATCATATCACTTAATATTTCCCAAAATTCTATTCAACAAATATTTGTTGAATGCCCACTGGACAAGATACTATCTCAGACATTAGGACCATGATGAATAAACAACCGGTGAGAAAAGAATAAACATCCCACATAGTTATTTATTACATAGGAACCATTCTTCTTTTTTTAATTTTTTTAATGTTTATTTCTCGAGAGAGAGATTGACAGAGTGTGAGCAGGGGAAGGGCAGAGAGAGAGAGGAAGACACAGAATCTGAAGCAGGCTCCAGGCTCCGAGCTGTCAGCACAAAGCTGGACGCGGGGCTCAAACCCACAAACCGTGAGATCATGACCTGAGCCGAAGTCAGATGCTTAACCGACTGAGCCACCCAGGCGCCCCAGAACCATTCTTATTTGTATTCTCCAGAGGAAGGAATAACAAACAGAGATTAGGCATCCACATATCTTGATCTGAAAGCTTGCACTTTATGACCTCTCGCCATGTAAACCTGGTAGACAGTGGAAATCCAAGTGATTTTTGTCCTTTTTACTAAATAATGTTATTCATTTTGTATTTTGAATTTTAGAACAGCCAATTTCACTTTGATATTATCCAGTCATTTTGGCCTCCTTAAAGGTGGAAATTGCCTTATTAGATTGTGATCTTCAAGGCTGGACGAAGTTCTGGTACATAGTAGATGTCAAAAATGTTTACTGAATTTGGCTGTTATCCTTGGCGAGACCAAAAGGTTAGACAGCTGCCTTGTTCAACTAGATTCCTATAATCATCTTTTGTGCCCATGCTACATGTACCTTCCACTTTCCCCATGTGCTACTAGTTCAATCCCTCCTTCTTTGTTTCTTAGGTTCTTCAGATCTCTATTTTTGTCTTTTTGACTACATTCACCACTACTTTTACATTTTCCTGATTTTCTTCCTTGTACTTCTGGCCACCACGTCTCTGATACATGACCTCATCTTGCTACACTCTCCACCCTAGACAATACATTCTCAAATATCAACAGGTGTTACACGGAAGAACAAATATTTTAATTGTATTAAATGCCTCTCCAAAGAGTTGGGGGAAAAAAAGGTAAGCCTGAGCTCCATAGTACTTTACTCAATCTTCATCTGGTACTTATCATATACTGTCTTTTTAGAAATATTTATATATGGGTCTCCTACTACCTCCTAGATTATAATATGACATTTAAAATGGGATTGTGGTGGATTTTTTGTTTGTTTGTTTGTTTGTTCTCTGTTTTATAGCATATAGCAAAGTATCTCATGCATAATAAGTTCTCAGTAAATGTTTACTAAATATTCCATTTTGTTGTTTAAAATTTTGTTGTTTGTGACTCTAAGAAGGTTCACTTGAATGACCTACTTTCAAACATCAATCATTTTTTATTTTCTTATCTTGATAGATTTGTTTTTCTAAGTCTGTGAAGAGCTGGTGACTTTTCTAGTTTTTCTTTCCAACTAAAGTGATAGCTACACCATTATGTATTATTATTCATATTGTATGTTCATATATTAGATTATCCATAAGTTTCTACCAGCTCCAAAATGTTTTTAACATAGCTTGATTGTGATTTATTGCATCCTATGAGCCATGGCCATTTCTACAAGGAGAGAAAAAAAACTTTTCAGAGAAACAATGTTTATGTCTTATCAATTCCTCTGAATAAATGACAAGGAAGAAAACAAGTGAAATAGTGGATGAATTAAAGTAAATGTAAGAGATAGAATACATAAAACGTTTGTTCCTATTTTAGTTCTATTTTCATATGATTTAGATGGCCAATTAATCTATGGAAGACAAGTTAAATATCTATAAAATACCAAGCTGGCCAAACAAAATTATTTCTATCATCCTTAATGCTACAACCCATATTTTAGGATAAAGTATGTATAGAAACTATCTCTAAACCCTTAACTCTAAAATTCTGAATTCTCGAATGCGTTATTTTAAACCATATGCAAAAGAGATGGCAAGAAAACCTCTGAGTCTGCCTTCTAAAGAATAGATGATCTGATTACGTATTTAAGATATCCAAGTAAGCGTGACAAGAAATATGTTGTTAATGTATTTATCAAATTATGACAAATAGAAACAACTAAGAATGAACAGATTTCTTGGCATTTAATAAATGAGTATAATTTTGTTGTTTCAAAATTTGGCTATGCTGCATCCAAATCCATGAAGATACACTCAAAGATCCCTGTTGAAACTAGTCCAAATATTCACCTGACCATCTTTACTTTTCATCTATGACCTGCTTATTTGATGAGCAGCCACAGTCCCTTCTGACCAACCATAAAGAATGTGAATCAGTCAGAAGTTAATCTGATTGACCAAACACAGTCAATAACAAGCCAGGATTCATTTATAAATTATTTCCTTTTACTATTTTATTTGCAAATAAGTTTAGGAGCATATTAGCCATGAACTCTGAACCATCTTACTTGCTCTGACTTCAGTTCATTTTTTGAACTCTATCATGCTACTTTGTAATGTCTGAGCTGTGGTATGACTCAGTTATCTTAGTGAATTTGGTTGAAGTGTCTAACGATTTCAATTATTAGTTTTATCATCTGTTACTTGAGGAGAAATGAATAAGCCTATTCCAATATCCCTTTCAGCTCTAGATATCTATGATTTAATTACCATTCTTCAACCATGACTTAGTCTCAAGAGCTACTCAATAAAAGAAAAAGAAAGGCTAAAATAAAGAAAGTTCTAGGCTATGTGTCTATTAAATGTTACGGAAATACAACTCTTATTCTTAGTTATTTTAACTCAACTTGCTTGACCTAGCAATATCACTTTTCCAGAATAGTTATTCAGTTAACTGACTACCCAATTTTTCACATGGTGTTACATATAGATTCTATACTATTAAATTTTCACAAAGCTTTCAAAGCTTTTGTAGGTATATTGACACAGATTTTAGCACCCAGATGCTGTACAACTCCCCCATATATCCTGATGAAGGAAGGGCAGTTGATTTTTATGATTATGTGTTTAAGAATTGATTCAAGGCTGGCCTTTGTTGTTCTCTTGTTCCAAAATGTTTGAGAAAGGCAAAACTTTCTGGCAAACTAAGAAAACAGGTGGCCTCTAAAGGCTTTTACTACTCCATCATTCTATGAATAACTGTCTAGAAATGGGAAACCCTGCCCCATTTTCACCGTGACTCTAAAACAGTAGGTGTGATGATTTCAGAAAATCACGTGGTAAATCTATGGTTAAACAAACAGTCCTCAATGTCTTTCACATGGCTACCTGGGAA
The DNA here is from genome assembly GCF_018350195.1 of Panthera tigris. Lineage (NCBI taxonomy): Eukaryota > Metazoa > Chordata > Mammalia > Carnivora > Felidae > Panthera > Panthera tigris. Next base: position 33,883,924 of record NC_056660.1, on the reverse strand, counting down.
ACTAAAACTGAAAGCAGGGAGTCAAGTAGGTCAAATAAATTAAGCCAAGTCTATAAAAAGAGAGTTAAGCTTCCAGTTCTCCAAGTGAAATCTAATTTGAATAAGTATAATAGGTAGGAAAATCAAAAAGGAAGAAAAGAAAATAGCAAAATAAAATCACTTCATGTTGAAATTGTTGTCCTCAAGATAGTATACAATGTGTCATATACCTAACCCTAAGTAAAAAGAACATGTGGGTATATATTTTATAGGACTTGAACCATAGGAAGAGTGTGTTTGAGTCACCCACACTTTAGTCACAGAACATAGCACTGCTCAAATCAGTGAGATAGAGCTCCTTCTCTTGGATCTCATCTATACACCGAGGATCTCACAGGGGCTAAGCCATATCTTTGGCTTAACTTAATGATATATGATACCATGTTTTTCTTAAAAACACACTTTTGCCCCACACTTTTGCCCCAAGCAGTAGTGTTCCCAGATAAGGAAATAGGCCCACCTTCATGCGCAGCAAACTCCCAGCCATATGAGAGTTTCCCTTGTGAAGAAATATAACTTGGTGAATCTATGGAACTTAGAACCAGGTGCCTTTTTATCTGGCAGACATCACTGCCATTATTTCTCCTTGATGCTTATTTTTCCTATTTTAATTTCACAAGAGAAGGTCAGGAAATGTGTTTCAAGAAAAAAAAGAAAGAAAGAAAAAATCTGTTTCCACTCTTTGCAAAAATTCCTAAATTTTGTGATCTCTCTTTTAGTCTCTCTTTTTTTAAATGTTTATTTATTTATTTTTGAGAGAGAGAGAGCACACGCATGAGCAGGGGAGGGGCAGGGTGGGAAGGAGAGACAGAGAATCCCAGGCAGATTCCACACTGTCAGTGCAAAGCCTGACTTGAACCCACGAACCATGATATCATGACCTGAGCAGAAATCAAGAGTCAGACGCTTAACCGACTGAGGCACCCAGGCACTCCATCTCTCTTTAGTTGCTAAAAGATATACTGTGAAATTGGATTTCTTCATGAATACCAAGTATACCTAAAAGGCTCCCTTTTCTTCTTAAACCTTCTACTAAATTGACCACCATCTTTGTGGGAATCTAGTGATGGTTTTGCTCACTGGTGCTTTTCAGGAAACTGCATGCTCTCTCTCTGTCTCTGTCTCTGTCTGTCTCTGTCTCTCTCTCTCTCACACACACACATACACACACACACACGCACACACGCACTTGCACACATACACATACACATATGGAAACTTCTTGGGAATTTCAATTTCAAGGTTCTACCATTTCCTCCCTCACCCTTTCACCTGTATACCCTGGCTTCATCAATGACTGTCACCTGCTTTAGTCCCTTTTGTACCATGATTGTGAATACTTGAAATTTGACTGACTTGGAAAATTAACTTTGCTTATGGAGATACAGATGAAGGATGCTAATGCACTTTTGACATTTTTAATTATCTTTCAAACTGAGTCTATGACCCTTTCACACAGTAGGGAACTGCTGTCAACAGTACAATGATTAGTTGAAGAATCCCAAGATAAATTTTGGTATGAATTTCTTCACAGAAAGAATGATGGTTACATATTATACGTAGATTGAAGACTAAGGTTACTAAAATTCATACACATACTAAGCCAGACTGAGAAACTAATTACAGTTCTAACATTATTTCAGTTTCATGATACGTTCTCATTTAGAAGTTAAGATCAAAACTGTTTCTTCATTTTGCAATGTTTTCACAAATTGGAGCCAACCTGGGCTGAATGCAGGCCTTATGCCTAAATGCAGTCACTGCCAACCTACTTAGTATGATTATTCTTTTTCTTTTCTTTCTCTGCATGCAATAAAACTCATCCCTTTGCAGGTTCTGTTCTAAAATTTTGACATTACAATTACGTCACCACTATCACAATCATGATGTAGGAGAGCTCTATCATTTCGTGAAATTCCACTTTCACATTTTGTCATCCATCCTGATGTTGGCAACCATTAATTTCTTTTCTGTCCCTATAATTTTATCTTGTTCAGAATGTTATATACTACAGCATATGATTCTGCCTTTTGGGTCTGGCTTCTTTTACTTAACATAATGCATCCTTATTGTTAGGTATATGAATAGTTTATTCATCTTTAGTGCTGAATAGTATTTCATTGTATGGGACAGAGTTTGTTCATCTGTTCACCACTGAAGAATATTTAGGTTATCTTCAGTTTGGGGACATTATGAATAAAGGTACTATAAACATTTGTGAACATTTTTGAATGAACACATTTTTTTGTTTCTCTTGGGTTAGGATTGCTTAGCTCATTTAGTAAGCATATGTTCAACTTTGTAAGCACATGCCAAAATATTTCCCAAAATTATTTTAATACATTGCATTCTTTCCAGCAATGGATGAGAGTTATAGTTGCTCTGAATGTGAAAGAACTTGATACAGTCAGTCTTTTTTGGAGTAATATCTCATCATAGTTTTAATTTGCATTTTTCCTAATGATTAATGATGCCATCTTCTCATGTACTCAGTAGCCATCCATGTATCTTTCATATCTCTCTTCCTTGGTGAAGCGTCTGTTCAAATCTTTGCTCACTTTTGGAAGTGGTTTGTTTATTTTTTATTACTGAATTTTAAAAGCTATTTATATATTCTAGTAACAAGCTCTTGGTGAGATATATATAATGGAAATATTTTCTCAAGTCTCCATGGCTTGTCTATCAGTCTTTGAACAGTGTCTTTCACATAGTGGAGGTTTTTAATTTTGATGAAATTAAATTGATCATTTTTGAAAAAAATATATCATGCTGTTGGCTTTTTATCTATCTTGTAGCTATCCTTAATCTAAGATTACAATGATTTTTATGCTAAGAGATTTATGTGAGAATTGGAGTGAAAATTATGCAAGCAAATATTCTGATAATAGCAATCATCTAAAATCAGTTCAAACAAATAATTGGTACAATCAGAAAGGTTGCCTCTAAGATTGCTGGTGGCCCGTAACATATTCTTCAGGGTAAATAGTGTAGCTTCCTCTCTTTCACTGTGAAATAGTCAATATATACAATTTATAATCCACAGCACACTTTCTGGAAGCAAATCTAATCAAACTTTAATGTTTTTCAAAGCCTCCATTTGTAATTTTAAAAAATGTGCATGTGTCTCCATGCATATTTTCTTTAAAGAGCTATTATATTCGATCCCTATTTTACTCACTTGTTACAAAGATCATTTTTACTACACCATCTTGATAGTATTCACAGGTTTTTATCATTGGACCATACTATTTGAGATTATATTAGTATACCTCAAAAATATGCATTTATTGAGCACCTAACATAATCAAGACACTCTACTACCCTTGTAGTGAAACTATGTATTAGCTTGGGAATTTTTGGAAGGAGCTACAATTTGGGAAACTAAAACAACTAGAAATATGTGATGAACAAAAGGTTCTCCAGCGGAAAATGTGATATAATAACAGTAGGGGTAATAATGACTAGTGAATCATAATTATAACATTAGATATGAATAGGAAGAATGAGAGATGTCACTTGTTAATATGCTTTGGAATTGAAGAGAAATCATTATCAAATTCTCAATTAGTTAGATAAGTGTATCTCATGAGTATATTTTTGATGAGTGTATTTCTCATAATTGTTTTTTGGGAAGCTTTATTATCAAAACATTTTGATATACTGGAGGGAATCGTGTATCAAAAAAAAGATTAAAGGGCACTATAATGTGATATTTGAATATACAGTTCAAAAACTAAATGCAGCTAAATGAGTAACATAGATGCTTAGATGAAAGATTAAGATACCAAAGAGAAGAGGGGTATTCTTTTTGTTACCAGAGGACTGCATAATCAGCATATATAATCCACCGATAATTCTGGGTATAATAAAAACTCAAAAATTTTGACTTTGTGTAGCGAAATGTAATTAGAACAAAATGATGCTTTACTTGAGCTCTATACACTTAATTTATCAAAAAAGATTTTTCCCCTCCTAATCCTAAGGCTTTATCAACACCTGGTGACTTATTTAAGCTTCTTGTGAAAAGTGAATTTAAATTTTTCTTTTCCTAATGGGCAATCAATTTTCATTCTTAAAGAATAAACTAATTTAAATGCCCTTAGTCCTGAAATTCTGATTAAGAATTACCAAATTGAGTGTGTGCTTAGTAGAGTTCAAAGACACTTTTCCCTAGAATTACAAAATAGTTGCTCAATATTACTGAGATTTTCAGGAATGTTGGAAATCAGAAGTGTTTGGGAAGGAGAACTACAAAGAAAGGAAAGTACAGAACTTGTCATGTGTTCCCATATGGGACAATATTTCTGTTTCTGTATGATGGTATGTTAGGAGCTTTGACATTTAAATTTACAAAGAGGATAGAAAAGCTCTTAATTAAAATACAGAAAAACCAAATTTGTGCATTATGTTTATTTATGGCTAGAAGACCTATATTTTATCCATTCATAGGATATTATTAACTAAAGATTGTTGAATGCATACTGTGTACCAAGTGTTAAATGAATATACCATTGAATCTGCGTTTTTTAAAGCAACATTTTACATTTATTTAACTTTTTTTTAAGACAGATTGCATTCACTTTTTAATATTTATCGAGTATTTGGACATTTCTCAGGAAATACAGGAAGCCTGTGGGGTTTATTTTTAATGTTTATTTATTTGGAGGGGACATAAGCAAGGGAGGGGTACAGAGAGCAGAGGGAGAGAGAGAATGACAAGCAGGCTCCACACTCAGCATAGAGCCAGATGTGGGGCTCAATCTCATGACGGTGAGATCATGACCTAAGCCAAAACCCAGAGTCGGATGCTCAACTGACTGAGCCACCGACTGAGGCACCCGGGCATCTCAGAAAGCCTGTTGTTTGTGTTTTGTCTCATTTTTTAATTTTATCCCTGTCTGTAGATTTCCCACACTGCTTGTGATGCACCAGATATATCTTAGGGATATTTGAAGAAAATGACCCATTCTGGAAAATTGCCCCTAAAATTTGTGTATAATTACAGTCAATCAATTTCAGAATATTTATAACTATTTTATTGCAATAATGGTAAACTAAATTATAATTTCAATATTATTTATGTTTTAGAGTAGTGATATTCAGGCAATTAGATTTGATTTGAACCAATAAAATACAGGTTGAATCAAAATGAAACAAAAAAGAATAATATTTTCAATTCAATCTGTTGTTTCTATCACTGTTCCAATAATGCACCATTTATTTGCCTGGCCATGGACGCGGGAAGGAGTGGAGTGGAGAATGACAAGTTTTAGTCACGGTGGAAATCAGTAAAATGTCCTCTGATTCTCTCTTATTTAATTTTGGAAACCCCTAAATATTCCCATTCTTCACTCTTCCTGTAACCTACTGATGACAACGATAGCAGCGGATGCCCACTGAAGTCGTCATCAGTCCTGAGGATGATTCCTATTTTCTTTGTCAATCGTGTTTTGCAGTATCAGAGAAGCGAATAGTTATTCTGGGTGCTGCCTTCTCACGGTGCTGATGTTGAAAACACTAACCCTTGATGCTGAAGAAATTGTTAAAAGTTTTGACACCACTTTGCTTTCTCAAAATTGTACACAGTGTGCACTGGCACGTAAAAAAAATATTTTTCTCACTCTTTTATTGCATGTTTTTCAATTTAAGATTAATTCATGACTTCAGGAGATTGAAACAGGGAAATCTGAGCATTAATACTATGCTGCATTAAGAATTAACCTCTCTTTCTTAGCTCAAACAGACCATCTGTGCTTAATTCTTAAATATCCATATGTAACCGGATTTTTTTATTTATCTATAGCCCAAAATAAACTGGGAACTTTAAGACCTGAGCCAAGATCTAACTCGTATTAGTCTGGAGATGAGAAACAAATTATTTATCAGTGAAATAGTGAATAATAGATATTTTTTAGTGAAAAATATTAAATCTCTTTCTTTTCATATATAAATGATGAATAAATATGGAGTAAATCCTACTCAGTGTTAAAGCTATATTATCTGAAAAATGATCTAGCTTATGTATCAGTGAATGAATCTGAAAATAATATGCGAATTGGTACACATAAAAACAAAGACTTCATTTTCTTTCTCTGATTTTTAAAATTAAGTTTATAGAGAAACTTGGCTTTGTATCACAAAGCAAACTGTAGACTTCTGAATAATATTCGTGATCTGAAGGCAAGTTTCTGGGAACCATAGAATTGTGTGAATGGCAACACAGCTGTTAAGTGTTCCAGGAATGATTTTCGAAATGTTATAAAACTATGAACACACTTAAAATTTAGTTGTGATTTTAAAAATGTGTAACAATTAAAATTCGTTTCCTCAGAAGTAATCATCGCTATGTGCTTGGCATTGAGTTATTTCATATGAAATGACCTAGTACTAGTAGCTAAAATACACACAAAAAGCAAATATTGACTTAAAAGATTATAGGAGTAATACATTTCGTATTAGATTTTAAAAACGTCCTAAATTCAGCTTTTGGTACACATATTGTTTCAAATAAATTATTTATATATATATATATGTATATATATATATATATATACATATATATATATATGTGTGTGTGTATGTATATATATATGTGTGTGTGTGTAAATGCAAATACATATAAATTTATAAATATAAATTCAAATATAAATTCAGATAAATTATATATATGCTATATATATCATCAAGATTAGATGAGATGCATCATTTATCTCTCAAAAAATATACAAATTGCAAATAAATAATTATCTAAATTTTATTTAAAAATAAAACTTATCAAATAAAGTTAAAAAAAAAAACTATAGCCCCCAATTCTAATATTCTATATTAGAACTTACCTCCAATATATCACTGCAAGAAATATCAGTTTTAAAGCTCTTATTTAATAATTTACATCATGACCTACCTTTGCAGGGCTCCTCAAGGTGTGCTTGTGGATTGGCTATTGTGGATTGGCTATTCATCTCAGATTTTGTAAGCAGTCTATGAGCTGTGAAGTTTGTAGCCAAATGGAAAGCATCTGAGTCACAGAGCTCACTATGTAGTTTACCAGACCTTTCTAATCACGTTGTTTAGCAAGACATTCTCAATGAAGGAAGCAGTGCACTGATTGACGTTCTAGTTTAAGTGTCTTATCTCTCCATGCATCTGCACTTGGAAGTAGAACTCTGTATGTTCCCTTTACTTTTTTCCTACTACGCTTACTTCAGTACTGGCGCACTTCCCTTTGACAACTTGCAAGAAACTTAACTTCTATATAGACTTCATTCCTTATTCTTTCTAGTAGATTTCTCCTCTTCAATAAGCTTTGATATATGGTCTATAGAGTAAAGTTTAGAATTTAAAAGCACCATTTCTACTTAGGGGCTCATAGCTTCTTTTCATGTGGTGTGATAATGAGACTTTGATTTTATTCAGTATGCCGTTCATGCTAGCTTAGCCACTACATTTCTCATAATTTATTTTTGAAATCCACTATTGATATAAAGAAGTACTGCTGTAGTTCTCTAAAATGATCTTGAAAGCTTAAAATAATTTGTCTGTGGTTAAATAAAAATAAGAGACATATGGGATAAATGAGTCTTCAATACAGTTTTATGTGTATAAAAGCATGGGAGCATTCTTGGATCAGGGTCTTGCCAAAGTTGAACACATTAAGGAAAGCTTGATTTGTTGCATGTGTCTGGATTTATGTATTTATTTATTCTTGTCTTAGATGAGAGAGAAACCTATGTGAGCAACCTGAACAGTAGAACTAGTGCAGATAATGTGCTTGAAGAAATATGTAATATAAATATACATAAACTTGAAACACTGAATGAAATTATACATATTATATGTGCATTAATGTACAGATACATTATACACAAAAGAAAATACATTTGTACATTTATTCATTTGCATTCAATTTTTTGTTAAGTAAAAGCAGTACCTACATAAACTTTAAATTATATTCCTACACGAAAGTGTTATTTCAAAAGATTTATCCTGTAATGGATTTTTTGCGTGATTTTCTCTATCTGTATTCGAGGAGACCTGATGATGTCTGAGGCAAATTTCAGAATTAGGCAAAAAATAAACAAATCAGTCTACCTCATCATTATATAATGAGTGGTTTGCATTATGTTGCTTTCATTTCACATAAATATAGGACAGGGGAATAAACCATTTCTCTAATTGATTCTTTTATCAAATGCTCTAACCTAGTACAGAAGAGAACGAGTCCCAGGGTTAGAAAGTTTGACTGAGCATCACTTTTTAAAGTGCACACACACACACACACACACACCCCTGGTCAATAATTTCTTCCTATTGTTGAGATAATTTCTTCCTACCTCAACAGTGGCTGCTGACCCAGTAAATGTTTGTTTGTGTGTTTGTTTGTTTGTTTAGAAGATTGTATTCCCATTTATCCACACTTATGTATTCTGCTGACAACAGCAGGCTCTATTATTTAATATAGCTTTTAAGAAAATGGAGACTAAGAATTCCAAAATGACAATAAACCATTTAATTTTAGTTAATTTTATGACATATCTGGTTTTAACATTTGTAGCTGCAATAAAACATATGCTAACTCCCTAATAAAACCTGAGTGATGCTGTATCTGTCACCTCTTTCTGTGCACAAGTTATTACCTCGAGAACAGTTGTCCCCGTCTCCTGCGCAGATCCATATCGTTCTCAAATTTGCATTCTGATAGAGAAGCAACAAATGTTACTTAAATCCCGTGAAATGTGTTAATTATACCGAGCTCTATGAAATTATGGGTGAGAGAGCCAAAAGGAATTCTACAGCTGCATCTGGGGTCTCTTGAGCATATCTTGTCAGATCAATGTCTTTGTCACTTATATGATAACCTTAAAATTGCTTTCACCCTGAAGTGGTGTTTCCCTAAATCTCAGTCATAGGGAAAACCTCACACAAAGCTAAATAGCAGATGTACTCTGGTGCTATTTATACAAATAATAGTGGTATCTTTAGAGAAACAAGTCAAAATTTAATTTCAAAACTGATTTCAACCAAGTATGTTTTACCAGTTTTACTGAATCATCAATATTTCCTCTCATTTTCTTTGTATAGAGTCTGAAGCATAGCATATGGGGGGAAGATATCTCACATCATTTCCCAGTAATTACAAGAGAGAAAGATTCTTTAGAGCTTCCCTTCGTCTCTGGGCTCCATGTGGAAGAACCGGAAATGGTTCCCTTCATATAAGCAAAGCACTGAAATGCAGAAGTACTGCCCATCAAGTTTTTCTAGATTATATGTACTTGAAAACAGACAGTTTTGTGAGGGGAGGGAGTCTTTAATGCGATTCTTCTTTCTGGCAAGTCAGGAAAAAAAGGGAAAGAGGTGGGGAAAACACACATATTAAAGTGGAATTTTTAAGCTGCACTATTTCCTCTTTTTTGCTGTTGTTTCGATCTTATTAGACCCTGTATTGCAGGATAGAATGGGAGCTCTGGGCTCAGTTTCCAGAAAATCAGATTGTTTGCTTGGGTTTGTTTCTCGGTTCCATTACTTGCTGGCTGGGAGAATGTGGACATATTAATAGTGTTTCTATGTCTCAGTGTGCTCACTTGTAATTGAGATGGTAATAATAGTTACCTCACATGGTTGCGGTGAGAATTAGAGGTATTAATATAGGTAAAGTGCTTAGATTGGTTAGAATGAGCCTTGGCTTGGAGCAACCACTACCAAAATGTTATCAATTGTTATTACAAGAATCTTGAAGCAACGGCTCTGTACGGAAGAAATGGAAACGTTGGGGCATACTAGGCATACAGTTCCACAGAGCGAGTTCAATAGAGACTTCCTTCTAGAGAAAAGCATTCATATGTAAAATATTGAATTTCAGTTCCCCACTAGGGGCCATTCTCCACCCTCAGAAAGCAGCAACTCTTAGAAAGTCACCCTGTAACTGGGGAGACCTCAACCCATTGGAAATCTATATCATATGTCAGACCCATCTATGAGACAAATCTCATCCTTTTGGCTGAAAAATAGCTTGCAGCAGTGTGCCGTCCTTAGTTTTCTATCATTTGGAATGAATGGTTTGGTTTGGCAATCAATGTCCTAGAGCCACCCAAGACCTTGACGTTACCGTTTTTCTTTGAAGCCATAAAGAGGATTACTGCAAAAGCAGATAGTCTGTAATTTTATACAACAACTTGCAGTTTTGCTTGTCACTGACTTTATGGTGCTGGAAACACATCATCAGTGTTTTCTAAGGATCCTGTTGAAATTTTAATTGCTTGGATTCAGTTTTTAAAGCTGTGATTTTTATATTTTCATGCTAAAAAGGATCTCTTTTACAATAAAAAATCCGTGCACTTTAAATTAAAAAATGTTATAACAAAACATATGTGCTGAATTGCTTAGTACTTTATCATTTACCAAATGATATATGTACTTTCATATACATCATTTCACTTGATTTTAAAAATAAGCCTATAAACTATCAAGGACAGCAATTTTTAACACCATTTAATGGGTATGGATGTGGAGCTTGTTATTCTACAAGGTGCCCTCATTTTTTTTTTTTTTAAGTTCACAAAGCCAAGATGTGGGACAGCAAAGTCTTAGACCATCTACCACCAAATCCAGGATTCATTTAGTTATATCTCATATATGGAAGAGAGCACTTAAAAATAAACTGGAAATACTAATTTCTGGATAGCTGTACTCAAAATTGTAGTCCATTTTAAATATCACAAAAGCTAAACTTAGTTTAATTTAAAAACGGAGCCATATGATAATAACTTGGTAGTTGTAGAAAATCTCAACACAAGTAACTATAATAATATCTTACAGAGCAAAACGAATCAGAAGAAAGTGATAGTTGTATGATGAATTGTTTAATAATAATTTCCCAAGGACTTGCTATTTTCTGTAGGGAAGATCACTGGGGGAAAAAAACAAGAGAGAGAAAGAGAGGGCAAGAAATATTTCTTTTTTGTCACAACACTTCAATTATATTTTGTCAGATAACAGGTACATTTAAATAATATGATTTAAAGAATGTAATAAAACAATTCATTTTATAAGAAGTTAGGACAGATGTGTTTATACTGATTGTGAGGAAATACCATAAAAATATTTAATGTTAAAGCATTTTCCTTATCTTTTCTTCTTCTCTCTTTTCTCTTCTTTTTTCTTTTTCCTTTCTTTTCTCTCTTTTTTTAAATGAGAATCTAAGAGCCTTGACATAGAGCTAAGAAAGAAAAAGCAGGTTAAGAGTGTGGAGTGAAGGTACTCTCCTGTGGTGTTGAGGAAAACAGACTCTGACATCACCAGGAGGGCAGGAGAGTTCACTGATGACGAGGTGGAATGTGTGACCGCCATTATGCAGAATCCATTACGGTAGAAGAAGCCCAGACTGGTCCTTGAACAGACAAAAGAATGTGAAGGATGGAAAAATACAGCCATGTCCTGGCCAACAGTCTGTACAACAAATTTTGCCAAGACCTGGAGGGACTGAAGAAGACCCAGGCCCTCAAAATGCTTCACCACTTCTGAAACTTCATGTTGGAGGCTGGCACACAAGACCACAGGCCACTGTGGCTGCACTGTGGGTGTGTCCAGAAGAAATATATTTGTAGGCTTTGATTGTTAAGAAATAGTTTAGGGGTGCCCGGGTGGCTCAGTCGGCTAAGCATCAGACCTTGGCTCAGGTCATCGTCTCACAGTTCCTGAGTTTGAGCCCCCACATCGGGCTCTCTGATGTTAGTGTGGAGCCTGCTTCAGATCCTCTGTCTCCCCCACTCTCTGCTGCTCCTCAGCTGCTTGCTTTCTCTCTGTCTCTCAAAATAAATAAATAAACTTAAAAAAATAGTTTATACACCTAAAAAAAGGAGACAAAAGAAAATGTAGGTCATAATCAACCAGAATACTCTGAATGTACCTAAACTGAAAAGACATGATTTATAGGAGAAATGAATGTAACTAGCTTTTTTTTTTAATTAAATTTTTTTTAAACATTTATTTATTATTGAGAGACAGAGACAGACAGAGCATGAGCATGGGAGGGGCAGAGACAGGGAGAGACACAGAATCTAAAGCAGGCTCCAGGCTCTGAGCCATCAGCACAGAGCCTGACGTGGGGCTCGAACTCACAAACCATGAGATCATGACCTAAGCCAAAGTTGGACACTTGACTGACTGAGCCACCCAGGTGCCTCAATGTAACTAGCATTTTTAAAGAAATGAACTATATGACTCTGATTATTATCTTCCTTTTAGCTTAAATAAATGAAAAATTCCCTGATGAATTCTAAGTATAAATTTGTTAGTGAGAAGTTACCTGATTTCTCATACCATTTAATCCCACACTGTTCATTCATTCATTCATTCATTCAACAATTATTTGTTGAGGATCTCTTAAATGGAGGTGTTATTCTAGTTTTCAAAACCAGAAAGTTGAGTATAATGTAGGCTAAATGAAGTCAATGATCACTAGAACACCAAGATAGACAGTCATACACACGAGGCATGCACAGCAATAAATATGTGAGGACATAGAGAAAACAGCATATTTGGAAGTACAAAGGAAAAAGATACCTCCAATTCTAGGAGAAGAGTTCAAGGAAGGTTTCCTGGAGACGGATGTGTAGGAACCGTGTCTGAAAACAAAGTAAGAATTATGTACCAGGAAGAAGCAATGCAGAGGCGTGAACATTTCAAAGTAGCCTAAGCACAAACATTGAGATGAGAGTGATTTTAAATTTTACCTGCATGGTTCTTGCAAAGAATTAAGGCCAATTTTATATGATTGGGAAATGCAGTAAAAAGGAATGGCAACATAGAAGATGGCATTATTGACGCCTGATTTAGAAAACAAGGAGGACCTTGTTTAGGGATGATGTGAAGTGTGCTAGTAGAGGATACTGTGATACCACTAGAAAACCCAGAGGGATTCCAGAAAACACTTGTCTGCATGAGTACAAAGTTTGTAAGTTACGTCAAGTATGCCTATGAAAACACCATCACATCCCTTCCCCCCTGCTTTGACCTGTGCTTTAAAAATATTTCTCAGAATTATAGAATACTTCTCTTCTCACTCAGTGTGTATGTGTGTCTGGGTGTGTTTATGTGTAAAACTGCATTTCGTGCCTACCTTTTGAGCTTATTATATAGGAAAGAAATTTGAGTTTGGGTCACAGATAGACCCTGGTTCATGTTATTGTAGCTATACTATTTTTTCCCTCTAAACTGAAGATGATACTAATGTTCCGATTTGGGGTCTGTACTGCCAACTATGAAGATATTATAGATTTTTCAGATGCTGCATTCACATCCTCTGGGCTTTGCCAGAGTTATAGCTTCCTTGCCTTCAGCTGCCCATCCAGCTGCCAACCACTTTGCTCTCCTTCCTGAGAGATTATCATAAGAGTACTTCAGTCAAATGTGTGCTGAATCCTGGCTTGATTTTCTACAGCAAACACCCAATATCTCTCCTGTACATAAATTCACACTGACTACTTTACTCCCTCCTCTTCTCTTCTAAGTTAAGGCAAAAGATAGATCTTCTCAGACAATGCCATGAATCATGTTTCTTAATGCTCACTCTTGTTCCAAGGAACTTTCCAACACAGAGAATTACCATAAGGCAAAATCAAAATGCAAAACAAGATGCATTAAAAGACAATAAAAGAGAGAGAAATCCAGGAGGAAAATGATAATTGTGTCTCAAGTTTTTCTCACAACTGACATTACCCCCAATACAGATTTATCACTGTATATCCGATTTTTCCCTTGGCACATTACCTGAAGTTGAAATAAGGTGGGAGACGGGTGATTGTGCTATGAATCAAGTGAGATATTATAGGGAACAGATATTCTAAATGGTGTTAAAAATAATGCAATCCTATTATGATTAGTGAATGAAAACAGCATTCCCATCCAATTTGGAAAATACGTGCCTGTCTACCATTAAATGGTACAATTGCCTGCGGCGGGGGGAAATAAAATTATAAAGTTACTTGATATCACCACTCAGCAACTATAAGTAGCTCTCGGGGTATCAGGAAAGTATAGAGTCAGGGAAAATCAATACATCCAGTTTGGTTTTACCTGCCTTGCTCTTTCTAGCACAATATCCTACTAATCAAGCCTGGGGGTAGGGATGGGACAGTGCCAGCTTTTAAAGATAAATATTCTTTACGAGAAATAAGTGACTTGATTTTACATATGACAAAGTAAAATAGAAATGAAAAAGGTAAACAAAATTCAATTTGGAAAAATAAATGTACTAAGAAATTTGATTATTTCTTAGGAAATATTTTTTCCTGAATTCAACTTTCTCTATAGTAGAGGAAATCTATTACCAGTGTACTGGTTTGCTACTCCCAGTGGTTTGAAACCTTCCCGTAATGAATCCCACGGTTGTGACCCTATCTTATACTTACAATTTCCTGACTGTTGCAGCCAATGGTGACATTATTGCCCATACCTCATCATGCAAATTGTCACTAGAGCAAGTTCAGCTAATGGTGACAAGAAAACTGATGGCGAATCTGTGAATGGAAAGACAACTGGTAGACATATCATCAAACCTCAGATGAAAGCTGAAATCACCAGTAAAACATCTAAGAATTTTCCAGAAATATATGCTGAAGTAATGAAGAGAAAGGCTATTGTTTGAGACAGATGTATAACATCTCTCAGGGAAAGTCACCTCTAGCATTCATCAATCAAAATCTTTTAAGACATTCAAACACATATATTCTATGAAAAATTTCCCAGACAATGCCTCTAATATTAAATATAAATGTAATACTCTTGAAGAAATAAAGTCTTTTCCCCAGTGGAGATTTTATTAAACTGATTTTTTTTTGAATATCCTTCTTTGTAGTATGCTGAAAATTCCTTCGAAAGCATATATTTGGTTCTTAAAACACTTGCTTTCATTCATATAATTAACTTGTACTATTTTTGTTTAATAATAAATGCTGGAATTACTAGAATATGGGATGTGTTCCAACATCTGAACTCCAAAATATAGCCTATTATCTTTAGGAAATAAGAATGTTTCACTTAATCAGATACTAAGTAGAAATAAGTATGATTTTATCTTGCTGGTATTGCTTATAGATACTATCAACTCTGTTTCTTTTGTAGACCCCTTAATTCCACACGGGAAAAATAATTTCTTTGAAAGAACTTTGTGAAATAGATTTTTCTACTTGTAAGATTCAGGTAGTGCACCGAAAGTGTGATAAATTTAATAAGAGCTGATAATTTTTACAATATGGTGTTGTAAAGACACCTGAACATACCCTGAGCTTTTTATACATTTGGCCACATCACATTAGCTATTTTCATCTAAGCAGAGCATCATTGTTGGAGAAATATTTTGTAAAAACTGACCCAAAATAGCAAAAACTCCTTAGAAAATTTGATGTCATGTCATATTTTTTTTTTCTTTTATTCCCTGTGAAACATTGACTCATTCTGAAAAATCCAACCTCTACATTTTCATTATGCGGTCCACAAAATCAATTAATGTTGAAGATCATAGCTTAAAATAGAAGAAACTTATTCATGTTTAATCTTATTGCTGAATATATACATTTTAACCTGCGGTTATTTCTTTAAAACTCAACAAAGAATGAATGTAGCTTTTTGGACTTTTTTGTTTGGTTTTGTTTTTTGGTGATTTAAAAAAAATCTACAGGCTAAATGTTCAACTCCCAAGTTAAAAAAAAAAAGTTATTTTAAGATTCTTAATCAACTCTCTTCTTTTTGGTATAAAGGGAGATTTTGATGTGTTTGGTCACCGTGATTCAGATCAGGGACTTTTTTTTTTTAAATGAAATCACAGTTTTCCATAGCAGCTAATGAAGTTCCCTCTCAGCTCTGCCAATACTACATTAAATTTCTCGGTAGCCTTGCTGACTGCTGGGATTTGGTGTCCTTCATTTGATGTTTGGATTGGAACTAATGACAAATTATCCTGGGGCTGGAAAAAGCAGCAAGGTCTTCTTTTGGGGATTTAGGGAAAAAAATCCCAAGGGGAAAAAAGAAAGATAAACTTCAGATTACCAGCAATTTATTTCTGAATGACATACTTTTCTGCTTTATTTTCCTGTTTTTGAACAAATTTAATGCCACACTTTCTATCTTTTCCCGATGTGGTAAAATAAGGCAATGTGCTAGATTATATGCTTGCTATTTAGTTGTCAATCAACATCCATGCCTACAAAGATCATGGTAGAGCAATATTTATTAAAATGCATCTTTTGCCTATGCTATTTAAAGATCTTGATCTGCACTAATGTTATGAGCTGATATTTGTGAAAGATAATGATTTGTTTTTTTCATCCCTCTTCTAGAATCACTGTTAAATCTGCTTATTGCTGCAAGCTAAGGTCACATAGCACTCAGTCTTATTATAACTGACAACTACATCTTGGTTTGAACTCCAATTCAATTTACACAGGTTTCCCTTACACATTTTTTCTCATATATTAGGTAAATAGAATGCTCACACAGCCTTAAATCAGTCAAAGGGCAGATAGATGTTTTGTTGTACAAACTCCCTCCAAACAGCTTGGCAAAGAGCTTTTCCTGGGCAGTAAGACTCTGATTCCCCTTGGGCAGGAACTTGTCACCATAGTTCATTGAAGGAGGGGTGACGTTTTTCACATTCCATAGAATCACTAAAATTTGTTTGTGATGTGTGCTAGTAATTAGGATCAGAGACAGCCCCCAGAATTGTCGCTAAACAATAATTTCAGAGATCCTGCTAAGGAGACTGGATGTCTGTTTCACAAAGGTCATGTGAAGCTGCCTGTGCAAATTTACCTCTCAAATCAAGTAAATGATCACCAGGGCTGCAAGCTATAGATTTATCAGTGGCCTCTGGCTGCAATGACTAATTTTTCTGCTTTGCTAATTTTAGTGTTCTGAATGCACTTCTCTTCACAACTCTCCATCTACAGCACCTATTCTGCCTTTTCTCTATGCTCCCCATTCCACTGTCACTCCTTGTGGGTACCTAGACTTCCTCTCCAGTATCTGTTCCTATTAAATGACTCATCATTGTATCTGTGGCTTTGTATTTTCCTTCCCATTTCTTCTTTATGTCCTGAAGAATCCTTTGAGAAATCAAACAAGAAAATAATGACATCTAATTTCCCTCTTCCTTCCTCTAGCAGGAAGCTGTCTTTGTTATAGATTGCAGGTATGGCCAATATTTAATAACAATGATGCCAGCAGGCTGGGTCCAGGGACCCAGAGGGGGTCCTGCAGGACCAGCCAAGAGGGTCCCTGGCTTCCTGCAGGATAGAAATCAAACACAAGCCAGCAGGAAGTGAAAGCAGAGTTTATTGCCCATATATAGAGAAAAGATACAGATGTAGTGTGCGGGGGGCCTTAGGAAAGGAAGGAGTCTTGTCTTTGTTCAGACAGGAGGGTTTAATGGAGGACAATGGCCTGGTATACATGTCCCCTCAGGCATAGGCATCCAGGAACTGGTTAGGATAAAGACAAGGGCCCAGGTGTTATTCCTTAGAGCCAAGGGGTCTTGGTGTTGAGATGTCTAAGCACTGGTGGTTTGGAATATGCATTCGATAGTTTTGTCTGGTCATTCTCATCTGGTTGGTCCTTCCTTAGATGTTACCTATTCTAGAGACATCATTAACTCCTTGACCTTTATAAGGAGGACGAATGCTGTTTGCATTCTGAGGCATGTGTAAGGTGGGGGTGCAGGCCCTAGCAAGAATAGAAGCAGATAAAGGAGCCAAAAGTAGGTTTTTTATGGAGCCCTTCTGTTTCCCTATCTTAACAATAATTAGTATTTAATGCTGATCTAGCAACTACTAAACTATTTGTTAAATATAAGATAAATTGATTTATAAAGATTTTAATGTGCACATTTAAATCCTATTTCTTCAGACCATACAAAGTAAGAAAAGGTAAAAAGTTGGGCTTCAAAAAAAGTGATCAGTTCTCAGAGTTGCTCCTAATATACTGTTATGGTATCTCTGTCACTACTAAACATTTCCCTTTAATGTCTCATCACTTTGTTCTTTCTTGGAATACCTATAGGATTGCCTCTGATATTTTAATGAAAATGACTTTTACTAGCTACCAAAAGGTAATTTCAATTTCATTCCCTTCTTTTTTTGTTGTCTTGCTTTTTCTATTCTCCACATGTCACTTTTTCAGTTAGGCCTTCTCTGACGCTGCGTACTTAATCTCCCTACTCAATTTTCTTAATCTGTTCCGGCTACTGTAACAAAACACCACACTGGGTGGCTTATAAACAACAGAAATTGATTGCCCACAATTTGGGAGGCTGGAAGTCTGAGATCGAGGTCCTAGCATGGTTGGATGAGGGGCCTCTTCTGGGTCATAGACTTCTTGCTGTGTTTGCACAGGGCAGAAAGAGATAGAGATCTCTCTGGAGTCTCTTATAAGAGCACCCGTCTCCTTCATGAGGGCTCCACCCTCATGACGTAAGCACCTCACAAAAGCCCCACCACCTAATGACTTTGGAGGTTAGGATTTCAACATAGTATTTGGCGGTGGGGGGGGGAGAAGGGTCACCAACATTTAGACCATAACACCAGTCATTCTTTAACACAGTCTCTCAATATTAAATTCATGTTATGTATAGTGATGACACTTAGCATTTAAAAAAAAATTAAATGTTAATTTAATTAAAAAAAATAAAAATTAAAAAAAATTCTTTTCCGTCTCCCCCTAACACATACACTTCACATGTGCAAGAAATTCATCTTGTTCACCATGGTCTCCCGGGTCTTAAAAGATAAATTGTAGATGCTCAATAAACACTTGTGCATGGACTTTTATCAAGGAATGAATTGCTGCAGAAGTAATTTCCTTGGCTATTTCATTTAAGCTTTTCCCTGTATCACCAAGTCAAGTATATTCATTCATCATACATTCCACAAATCCTTCTTTTTTTTAAATTTTTTTTAATGTTTTTTTTAATTTATTTTTGAGACAGAGAGAGACAGAGCATGAATGGGGGAGGGTCAGAGAGAGAGGAAGACACAGAATCCGAAGCAGGCTCCAGGCTCTGAGCTGTCAGCACAGAGCCCGACGCGGGGCTCAAACTCACGGACCGTGAGATCATGACCTGAGCCGAAGTCAGACGCTCAACCGACTGAGCCACCCAGGCGCCCCTCCACAAATACTTCTTAAGTACCTATTACATGTCATGTAATATTATAGACATGGAAAAAGTGGCACCTTGCATGTTGTAAGCCCTGAACAAATATTTGCTGAAAAAGATTTCCCATGATTATATAACAATTAACCTTATTAGAAAATGTTGCCATAGAGTAATTGTTAAACTGAGAGGTTTATGAAATCCCTTATTTCTTGGTAATTTAATTTGGAAAAAAAAAGATCAGTGGCTTATACAAAAAACGCTACAATTTGTGAGAGAAATAATATAAGGTATATCATGTAAAACTTAAAAAAATTTTTTTTAATGTTTATTTACTTTTGAGAGAGAGAGAGAGAGAGACAGAATGTGAGTGGGGGAGGGGCAGAGAGAGAGGGAGACAGAATCCAAAGCAGGCTCCAGGCTCTGAGCTGTCCGCACAGAGCCCAACATGGGGCTTGAACTCACAAACCGTGAGATCCTGACCTGAGCCGAAATCGGATGCTCAATCAACTGAGCCACCCAGGCACCCCATTATGTAAAAGTTTTAAAAAACCTTGTATGTTACATTTGGCAAAGTCAAACTTTAAGTTGCTTTCTTGCTGGGTGCAGATGCCATCGTTGCCTCACACATATCTTCTCACCCTGTCCTCTTCAGGACAAGTTGGCTCCACTTCCAGCTGCCAGGACAGAGCTTTCTCTGGGGGACAAGGCCCCTTTTTACACCTGCATATAGGCCAGAAGTGGAAGGAATTAGCATCCTTTGGGAGAAGTCTTCTTCTATATATATCTTAGCTGTATGGTTTATAAATACCCTTTTCTTAAAGTTGAGAGAATCCTGGTGAGCATGTTTTGCACATGAGGGACATGACAATGTTTCAGTGGGTCAAACTCAAGTTTTCCACTGGAAACCGGATCTAGTAATTCCACTGGCAACTTACTAGGTAAAAAATCCTGCATTTTTGTGTTCTGTTCCCTCTTTTACTCTCCTCCCCTACCACTACTTTCTACAATCCTCTTCCAAATAAACTACTACAATTTGAATCATTTCCTCAGCATCTGTTTCTCAAGGTAACTCCAAATAAGATGTAACCCTTCCAAATATAAGCTTTTTTCCTTCAGTTCCTAACACTGAGTGCACTATCATCATCCATGCAGTTATCAAGATGGAAACCTACCGGTCATCAATTACTTCTCCCCCTCTCCCTTCCCCCCATATAAATTTCATAAATCCATGCCTGTGGTCTAGGACTTCTGCCATATCATTACATCATGTGAGAATCAACTTTGACTCAAATTGCTAAACTAACCTTTGTCTCTTTTATCAGTTTTTCTCCTTTATATTTATTCTCCCCATAGCTGAAACAACCCCCCTTAAACTAGAAGTTCAATACATCACCAAAACTCAGTTTTCTCGTTGTGCTTAAGAAATGTGTCTTCCGACAACTTTTATATCTTAGCTCCAATCTGTCATTCTAATCTTATTTTATCCCTACTCATTCTTTGGATTAGGAGTTTGATTGTTACTGAACTAACAGAAGGTAAGTAATCCTTGGAATGGAAATTTAAATTGGTGGGGGAGGGGATAAGTGTAAGAGTAAATCCAGTGGCAATAGACCAATAAGGGATTTAGAGTAATAAGCAAGAAGCTTGTTGAGAAAAAATTAAATCTTTTAAAACCATAGGAAGAATGAACTATATTTGTAAATATGGTACGTTTGTGTATGATAAGTATTTATAATATATACTCACTGATTTATTATAGAAGATTATCAGAAGAATTATCCTCAGCATGTGCTGACTATATTATGTCATTAAAAAAATTGAGGTGGGGGACACCTAGGTGGCTCAGTCAATTAAACTCCCTATTCTTGATTTTGGCTCAGGTCATGATCTCATGGTCATGGGATCAAGCCCCATGCTAGGATTTGCACAGAGTGTGGAGCCTTCTTGGGATTCTCTCTCGCCCTGTTCTATCCCTCCCAGCTCATGCTCTCTCTCTTTCTCTAAAAAATAAATAAACTTATTTTTTTTTAAATTTTTGACTTATTGAAAAATGAAATCAGGGACAAAATTGTTTTGCCCTTACATGAATAGAAATAGAGATAATTGTGCTATTCTCACAATATATAACTAACTTCCCAGAGAAGTGACCGTATAGAGATATGAATAACACCTTTTAGCAAATGCAGTGTATTCTATCTTTTTTTTTATTATATGAATTACATGGACATTATTAACATAATGTCAACTTTGTAAGTTACAAATCAAGACATGTCCTTGTATGACTTTATAACTCCCATGTGTGTCTAGGAACAAATTGAAATATAATGTAGTTCTATAGGAGAGGAATGGGACACAGGGAGTAGTATGTGCCCACTGTTGTTAGAGTCGTCTTTTTTTTTTTCCCCCACAGAAAGGGACATGTCCCTTCAAAGGTATTGTGCATTTCACTTGTCAGCAGTTCCTATTAAAAAAATAAAATGCAATTAAAAGATTTATCTACTTCCATAGAAGAGTAATCATTTTCCAGGAAGATCCAAAAGGAAGACAGTGTGGAAATGGTCATGGAGAGAAAAACGGTAGGGGGGAGAATGCCATGTCATGAGTAAGCATTTAGTAGATCACCTTGCCTGAGAGATCTTCCGTGACCCGCCTCCCATAAATATCATTAATATCAAATTTTTTTTTTTTTTAATTTTTTTGATAGATGGAGAAACAGAGCATGAGCTAGAGAGGGACAGAGGGAAAGGGAGACACAGAATCTGAAGCAGGCTCCAGGCTCTGAGCTGTCAGCTCTAGCATCTACCCCAAGGAAAATTACTACCATTATTAAGTAGATTAAGGCTTGAATGAAATTTTTGTTTTCGATCCCATACTGAGCTATTATTCTGCATATGTTTGTATTCTTTCTTGTCTTGTATTTTTGCTCATTATTTTTTCTCCACTCTATAAAATTTCTTGCTTTCATCTGAACATTATTCATCCAAATCTAATTACCAATAGTAAATTCTTATTCAAAGATTGGGAAAAAATCACATGAGAGAAAACATAAAAGCAATGAATGATACTTTGTTTTCTTATAGAAGTATATTGTCAGATGTGAAAATAAACATTCAATTAAAAACTAAGCCACGAAGTGTAATATATAGTACAACTAATTTTGCAAATATACATAAACATTGTTATAAAATGGTATATGCAAATCTTCTGTTGAGTGAGAAAGCATGAAAAAAGTGATAAATGATTTTTTTAAAAAACAACAATTATTAGTATTGCAGATTTATAACTAAGAGGCTCAATTTATTATTTTTGTGACTGTATTTGGAAATAAACAAGAGTAAAATAGCAAACACTATTGTAAGCATAGATAATAAATGGTAAGTTGTTATGCCTTTCATTTTTTTTCTACTTCATGCTTTTTTTTTATTATTCCTCAAGAATTTTAAAAACAGCATCTAAACATGGACAGTGCACACAGCGCAGTTCAATTACCTGACACACTGTTCTGCCCTTTTTAATGGTCTGAATGAGATGACTAACACTTTGTAACTTACACATCTTTCAGTGTTGGTCCCCAAAGACAATCAAAGGTAGAAGTGAAGAAACGTTACATTCAACTCTGGGCAGAACTCAAGTGAAGAGCTATGTCTGATCAATACAGACCCTATTAATTCTGATCCTAGCTTGATGATTGTTGCTTCTGCTCCCTCCCCAGAGTTAAATTACTTTGAAACAGCACAGAAACTACTGAGAAGGGTTAGTCAGAAACCACACAAAATGTTTTCTTCTTAACAGTCCAGTTATCACTGAGTTGCACGCAGTGAAGAGATGAGAATATGGTTTTATAGTGTATATTTCATGGCACAGGCACCCCCCCCCCCAAAGTGCTCTATAATGGAGGTAAATATCAGTCTGGGTAATTCTGAAGCTGTTAGGTGAGTACTCTATGAGAGTTTGCCTTGGGATATTAGAGCCCATTTTGTTGAAAGGTAGAATGTTGGCTAGCACCCCAAGGACATTCTTTACGCTTTCCTGGAAAAATGCTTGATTTTTTTTCTATTTCAACTGTAAAGGTCACAAACTCAGTCACAGGCTCAGTTTTTTAAATGATGAGGATGTTTTAAGTGTCTATAATGTGGTAGTGAAATACAGGACCCACAAATATGAATGAAAAATGGCTACTGCACACCAGGTGCTCACCATCCGATAAGTTTGGCTGCTATTTAAGTGTATAGTAATAATTGGCAGTGAAATTAGAGATTGTCATAGCCTAATGGGGGAAAAACATACTACCCTGCATTGTGGAGTGTTGTTGACAAAGCTGCAGAGGAGATATGAAACTTGAATTTCACTTTGAAGTAGGTGTTTATCAGGTTTCTCAGTTAGATTTACCAGAATTAAAGAGGTATATCAAGAAAAAAACGGAGAACTCAACATGTAACAGGTACGTATTTAATGTCACATATAAGAAGACTGCCATTAAATCAATGTGGTTATCAGGATAAGAAAATATAAAAAAGGAAATGGAGAATGATATAGGCAATGTTATGGAAAGTCCTTTGAATTTATTCAAAAATAGTTAAGAAAACTGGAAAGACTTGAAGCAGAAAAGTGACAAATTTTGAGTGAAAATTCTGGTAGCAATATGGCAGATGGGTTGAAAAGAAGAGACAATGAAATAAAAGAGAGTTTAAGACAATTCTGTCGAGATTACTAGTGAGAATTAGTGAGATTAGAAAGATTTGTTAAATAGGTTGATAATGGTTGAAAGAAAAGACAATCTATGCAAGAGATATGTTAGACAGAAAACATGTAACGAGTAATATAATTTTAGTACCCATGTATTTGGAATTTTTTTCCTTAAGCAAGTAAATACCTTACATAATGCTTTTAAAATAGGATATTCTTGTAGCAGAGCATTCTTGTAGCAATTTATTCTACCTTATTTACATTTGACCTAAACCCATAAACTGAAGATAGGAGAAAGGTCAAGACCAGTGATAAAGTTAGATGCATCTAGATAAGTGTAGATAGTATTGAGTTGGTGCCAGAGAAGTTGAAATCCCCACTCAACATGAAAACAAGAAATAAAATGACCAGGAAAGAATTATGAAGAGCCTGAAACTTTTAGGAAATAACAGAAGAAAATAAGTTAATACAAATGGGGAGTGTTGTCTTCATTAGCTATCTGCGAAGAAAACCAGGAGACCATGTTCCAGATACCAAGAAAAGAAGGAATTTCTGTAAGAAGTTAGCTTCCACCTTCCCTCTCTTTTGGCAGCCCATTGTGAGACTACATCAAACCTTCCAAGTTTCCCTCTCTCTAGTTATGTCTTTTTCAAATTATTCATTTCGTAAACTTACATATTTGCGTTTGTTATCCTGTATCAGACATTACTTATGCAACATAAATACTTAAAATTCTTTCAGGTTTGTGAGTTGTACCCTATACATGGTCTTCAACTTTTAAATGCCAACTTACAATAGGCTTCAAAAGTTAAAGAATGATTTCATTTATTTCATAGCAGTGACCTGGAATAGCAGAAAAGAATAGCAAGTTGCTCTGAATAACCCACATTGTGGCTGGGCCCTCCTTTTCACCGCCACCTGCTCTGTCTGTGGTGTGTATGTGTGCCAATTGCCCGTCCTTTGTGTGGGAGGAGAATAGCAAGTAACGTGTGCTGGTAACTTCTGTAAGATTCACATAGAATATACTGTGGAATGTATTTCTACGTATTTATGGACCACTTTATACGATAATATAAAATTAAAATAATTCAGGCCAATCTTTTCACAAGACTATCTTGTTTATCTAAAGATAACTATTTTAAATGTGGAAAACCATAAAAACAGACTTTCAGAATAAGCAAAAAAAAAAAAAAAAAAAAAAAAAGAAAGAAAGAAAGAAAGAAAAAAAAAAAAACAGTGATGGTTTTATATCCAGGATACATTTGTCCCAGAGAGAATATAGGCATTATTTCATCATTCAGTTTTATTTACTTGTAGTTTATTTTCTTCAGACATATATTGGCTTAATTTGAACAGATGGATTAATGTTTTAGATAAGGCATTTAGCCACAAGCTATTTTGTAGTTAGGTTCTTTTTATAGCTATTCACCATATCCCACCATCGATCCATACACAGAATTGCCCATTCAAATCAATGATGCATTCTGAATAAAAATACATGGCAAGGAGCAGAAATTACTTTGATGTGGGCTTTATAAACTAAAATGTCTCCTATTTTGTTTAACTTACATACTTGGGAAAACTACCTACCTTTTTTTGTAATATTAAATAAAAACAGCTCACTGACTAAAGAAGCATCAGTACAGCTATTCAGTATATATTTAGCTAATTTTGGCGCCTTTAACAAATGGGAGCTGACAGTAAAATGTGCATTAGTGACTATTTTTCTCACTGTTCTTTATTCTTTGAATTGACTTTTGTAAAGAGATTCAGATTTAGAAATGATTACAAAAATGTGTTTAGCTTAACGTGCTTTAAAAAATAAATAATTTCAAGAGAGTACACAAAACAAAACAAAATAATGAATGAAAACAAGTTATAACCTATCAGTCAATAATGAAGGTGGTCATTTAAAGAGTCATTATGGGTTAAATTGTAGAAACACTTTTGAATTAACAAAAGAAGGTAATTATTTGCCTCTACCACCTCTCAAGAGGGGAACATTTTTTTTTAAACTATCCCTCCTCTCTCCCCAATCTCTTTTCTTTCAATAAAATTTAAACTGAATTTATCAATATCTTTATATTTGACATTGTCATACAAAAATTCATATGGTCAAATAAGAATGATTTTCATTGTTCTAAAATATATATAAACCATATATACAGATAAGCACTGGAGATAGGACACTAAATGATTCATGACACCTTTTCATGATAGGTCTTTTTTTAAAATTTTTTAAAATTTATTTATTTTGAGAGTGACAGAGACAGTGCAAGTGGGGGAGAGGCAGAGAGAGAGGGAGAGAGAGAGAGAAGCCAAAGCAGGCTCCACACTGCCAGTGCAGAGCCCCATATGGGGCTTGAACCCAGGAAACCTCAAGATCATGACCTGAGCCAAAACCAAGGATCGGACTCTTAACCAACTGAGCCACCCAGGCGCCCCTCATGATAGATCTTTATAGCACTTAATTCTTTAAAAAAAAAATTCTCATATGCAGTTTATATAGAGATAGTTCTAAATGCTACACTGACCAGCAAACCTAAACATTTATATTATAATCCGAATGTGATCTCATGTGGCCTTTTCTTATTGCCTGGAAGGAATATTAATGCATATCCTCCAGAAGACAAATTGGTTGGTGAATTAATGTGCTCAATTAACCATATTTAAAGAATATAATTTATATTACAAAAAATCAGAGAGTGTATATGTCCATCTTTCATAAATATTATTATAAATATTATTTCTATTAATCCAATTGTTGATAGACTGAGTGGCTTGACTATTTGAAATTATCCTTTCAAAGAGGTTCTAAGAGCTAATTTATATTTTGTTTTAAGATAGACCCACATGCTTAAGATAAAAGATAATCAGGTGGTAAGAAATCAGTAGTTACTCCAATGAAAATTGGAAATTCTAACTTGGAGTCTCAACTTCTTAATAGACTCGGAGGAAATCCACAAGAAGAGCAAATCCAAAATTTTCTTTAAGGAACAGTTTTGAATCTACTGCAACACATCAACACGTTTACTATGACATCTTTAAAACGCTACATCAAAAATCAAAATGATTTACGTCCCCTTAATTTTCTGAGGAATTATCTACCAGAGCTGTAAAGAAACATAATGTTCTCTCTGAGTCCCTAATTATATGTGAATAGTTTCTTCCTCAAGCCAATGAGATGAACTATTGACAAAGCATACTCATAGTAGATGACTGCATTAATTTATCAGTTATGTGTTATTATTTGGACTAAACAATGCAACTTGGAAACTGATTGCCAGATATAATTTCACTGGCTTTGCAAATTAGTCTTTTGGACAATAGTTTGTTTCTAGTATTCATTGTCAACTGAGGTCAATAAAATTTCTTGAATTCAAGAACAAGCTTTGCAGTATAACTTTAGAAACAGTTTGAAATATCCAGCATAAATATGTAATAAATGCTTGTATTTAGCGGTATATAAATATAGTAGAATAATATATACTTATTAATATATTGTTATTGATTTGTTCACAATTTTTTTTTTTTTTTAAAAGCCACTTACATGAATGGTATTAGCTATGAACTGTGTTAGCCAGTAAAGTTATGTTGGTAAAACAAAACACTGTCCCACTGTTTGAGGGCACATAATAACTCTCATTTCTCTGGGTGATGAGAATAAACATTTCTTACTTTTCTATATTCTTAACCTTTTAAATTAGTTAGCATTAAGTACTTCAATACTCTTAAAAGAAACAAATTAGAGTCAGTGTTTAGACTATATGTCTTCTCTTGTGATATCTCTGAAACATCAAATATTTTCTATCAACTTATCTACAAAAAGAAGGAGAACATTTTTTTAATATTAAATAGAAAACCTAAAACCTCTAAAACTACTACTACTTTGGAGTACTACATTTATCTCTCCCCCTTTATATTTTATATAAAAATATATAAAATATTTTTTAAATATATCTCCCATCAGAATGGTTGAGAATGGAAGAGGGAACAGTAACAACAAAAGAATATAAACAAGTATAACTGAAATAAAAAATAAAATAAAATAAATAAAAAAAAATAAAAAAATAAAATGAATAAATAAAATAAAAAAAATGAATAAAATGAAAAAAAAAATTAAAAAACTGATTTAGGAGATCCAAGAGTGTTTAATCCTTAATCTACTGTAAGAAAAGACATGAAACAACATAAAGTATATCACGCACAATAAAAATAAAGCTTAGTAAGGACAATACCACTTCCTGTGCTAAGAGAACTGAATTGAAGACTTTTGAAGAATCCCTGAGCCATTTCTCCATGAGGCATGTCACTGACCCTTCTCCATCCAGGTAAAAGACATTTAAACTTTAAAGAAGGTCAGAAAAAAGAAAATGCAGGGTAAATGAGGGGAAACAGCAAGGCACTGGGGAGGAGAGAGTATATGTGAAGTCAGAGGTTAAGACAACACTCTCATACTGGATGATGTGGCATGAACGTCGTTTCCTCACTCATCTCAGGAGAGCTGGCATCCAGCCTCATATGCAGTAGTCAGGAATCTGGAAGAGGTTTCCTTGGTGTACCAGACAAGATAAAAAACCTGTTAGGGGCACCTGAGTGGTTCAGTTAGTTAAGCATCCAACTTGGGCTCAAGTCATGATCTCACAGCTCATGAGTTTGAGCCCTGTGTCAGACTCTGTGCCAACAGCTCGGAGCCTGGGGCCTGCTTCAGATTCTGTGTCTCCCTCTCTCTCTGCCCCTACCCCACTTGTGCTCTGTTTCTCTCTCTCTCTCTCTCAAAGATAAATAAACATTAAAAAAGATAAAAAACCTGTTAATCTAGGGGTTTCCCAAGAAAAGCATCTGACTGGATTACCTTCAAAGGAAGGCCACAATTGACAAGCTTACGCACAAGGAACTTCCAATCAGCTTTCTCCTGACCACTCTTAAATATTAACAGGCAGGTAAGGATTAACAGACATATGTGAAAAGAGGACAAGGCAATCCTTTAGGAAGAAATAATTTGGAGGAACTGGTACAATGCCCTGAAAAGAAAGCTTAAAAAGTTTTATCTTAGTCTATCCCAGCTTCCACAACAAAATACTACAGGCTGGGTGGCTTACAAACAACAAACATTTATTTCTTAAAGTTCTAGAGGAAGGGAATTCCAAGATCATGGTGCCAGCAGATTCAGTATCTAGTGAGAGCTTACACCCTCAGAAACATCTGTGATTTTTCTACAACCTCACATGGCACAAGAGGGGAGTCGGCTGTCCAGGCTCTCTGGGATCTCATTCATGAGTATTCTATGACTTAATTAGGTTTTAGTGACCTAATCACTTCCCAAAGGCCACAGCCACTAACATCATCACTTCGGGCATTAGCTTCAACATATGAATTCTGGGGAAGCACAAACATCTAGTCTACAACAATATTATATTCACCTAAAAGGGACATGAGAAGCTATGGCCATCAGTAAGACTAAAATGCTGTAAAAATGGAATTGGACCATAAATGAAAAAGAGCTCTTTAGAAATGGTAGTAAAATTGGAAATTCAATGAATGTGATGAAAGATGGTGAGGAAAATAGAAAAACGGAGACATGAATAAGTAATAAGAATGAAAACCCAGTTTGAAGACAAGTCCAGAGGGACAATATCTAAGCTGTAAAAGTTGTAGAAATCTGAGGAAGTGGGAAGAAAGAAAACAGAAGAGATGGAGTTATGGGGTAGTGAACTTGGGGTTGAATGAACATTAAGACCACAGAAAATTAAGCAAGCAGACAGTTACTTTCAGAGAAAACAGAACTGAAGGGAAAAAAGCAAACTTTTGATATACAACATGTAAATGGTGTTTGGCTTGTCATAGTTATAAATCTTAATTTAATCAAAATTGATTATTAACTATATTTTGATGATAAGGAAACATGAAAAATGTGTGCCAGTGATGAAGTGGTTAAGGCAAGAGAAGTAAAAGAAAAATATTCCATTTTCCTGGGATAAAAGTTCAAAGATTTTGCCTAAAATAGAAATAAAAAAATATTAAACTACTGGGGCGCCTGGGTGGCTCAGTTGGTTAAGCTCCTGACTTCGGCTCAGGTCAAGATCTCACAGCTTGTGGGTTTGAGCCCCGCATTGGGCTCCGTGCTGACAGCTAGAGCCTGGAGCCTGCTTCAGATTCTGTGTCTCCCTCGCTCTCTCTCTGCCCCTCCCCCACTTGTGCTCTCTCTCAAAGATAAATAAACATTAAAAATTTTTTTTAAAAGATTAAAATACTTACAAGCACATTACTTAGCAATATGGTTAGGTGTCTCACAGTAAGTAGCAAAAAGAGTTAAAAGTTCCTGTCCTCTAGACAAGAACAAACAGTGTATATGTATTTGACTCTTTGGGTTATATAATGCAGTCACATGTTAATTTTAGATATTTCCACAGTCAGATGTGAATGATAAAGCAGTATAACTGAAAATTGGCCTATTTTTAGGGTCAGTAGTTTACGACCCATACAAACAAACAAACAACAAACAAATTAACAGATTAATAATTAAATTGAATAATTGGAGTTGTTAAAATCAAAGCAGAAGTGTCTTGGGACACCTGGATGGCTCATTTGGTTAAACATCTAACTCTTGATTTCAGCTCAGGTCATGATCTCATGGTTCCCGAGTTTGAAGCCCAGTGCCTTGGGCTCTGCACTGCTTATGAGTCTCTCTCTGCCCCTCCCCTGCTTGTGCGTGAATTAGAATTTGCCCTCTCTCTCTTTCAAAATAAACAAACTAAAAAGCAAAATTGTGTACTTGATCATAGCAACTGAACAAAGCTGACAAATGTAGATCTGAAGCCCTGTGGTGATAGAAGGGGGAGGGAATACAACCTACCCAGTAAAACAGGAGAATACTGCCCAAAGGGAAATTTTAAATTTTATTTAACCGTAGCAACACATAGGGTATGACAGCATGGTTTTATTAAAGGGAACACATTCTGAAATGTCACACTATACTATGTGACTGAGACACTAGTTGAGAAATTTACAAATTGGATTCAGAGTGAAAATACTGTGTATATTGAGATAATCATCTTAAGGGGCTATTGTCAATGCATTCAGAATCATAAGCTCTTCTTGTCAATTTCACCACATTCTAAAGACGCTTGACAACTTTCATTGCAATATATTGTGAGCAATCCTTCACTCCTGCAGCAACTCAGTTAGTGTTATCACAAAGATGTGAAATGCTCTATAAAGGTAAACCAGATAAAGTGGATCAATACGGGCTCTGGCAATATAAACCCTCTGGCATATGAGAAATACCATGGTGATGCAGACTCTACAGTTGATATTGTCCTACTGGACGGCTCTCTATAAAAGCTTAGAAAGAGACAAACAATCAATCTGCTAAAAATCCCTGTAGATGTTTCAAGATTTAATAAAAATATTGCTGTCTGGGAGCCTCCCATGATGACCTCTTAACATGATTAATTCACATACATAATTCACATACATTAGCCTTTTCTCCCCAATTTTCCTAAATACTATCTGAGATTCTACCTCTTTAGCTGTCACATCATTGTGACATAGTTGTACACAGCAAGACTGGACTGTTTCAAATCAGTGTAGCAGTCCAAGGTTGTCCGAACATTTGGCTTGCTTCCTCCTCCGTCTCCCAGAGCTTCTACAGTACTCATGAGGTCTTTCATTAAAAACTAACATTAGTCTGGGATTTTCTAGTCCAGCATGTAAGGATCTCAGAAGTCACCATTCTCCTAACAACGAGTAAAAAGCTGAACAAACTGAAAAATCAACACCTCTTCTTAGACCTGTCAGAGAAGTGAGGACAAAGTGAGGACAAGTGAGGACAGGGAAAATCACTGCTCCCAAAATTGGAGAGACAGGCAGAGTTGGAGAACCACAACTTACCGAAGCAGAAACCCAGGAGTAGAAACCCCCACGAGGACCAGTGCTGAATTAGGAAAAACTAAGTTCTCATTCACAAATGACCGGAGGGTCAGTGTGAACAATACTGAGAGTTTAAAACCGCAGGGGAACCCAGCTGTGGGGAAGTCTTTGCACTTTTCTGTCCTTTACCTACAGGGGCTCTGCCAGGTCCTCAGAGGGAAATCCACTCCTGCTTCCAGCAGGGGAAAGGGAATAGGAGCCATTTTGAAATATACCACAACATTTTGATCTTAATGAGTCCTGCTTTAGGAGAAACTATTATACCAGAGTCTAACCTTCTGGGATTTTATCAGAGCTTGACCTGTCTGGGATGGCAGGGAAATACACAGCTGTAGCCCCCTTTAGTCTTCCATGGGGGAGAAGGGAAATACTCAACTCCAGTTCCTGCTAGCCATTCTGTCCACATAAGAGGGGAGGAAAAACCGAGAAGCAGGGTTGAAGTTCGCAGTCCAGGGGCACAGGCTGACCCAAAGACTGAAACAATCATAAAGCCACATAACACTTCTCCCCCAAATCTTGCCATTGCAAAAAGCCTGTTTACTGCCTAAAGTTTCCCTTTATCCAGTACATCATGTCCACCTTTCAACAACAGAAAATACAAATCATACTAAAAGGCAAAAAACACAGTTTGAAGAGACTGAGCAAACATCAGAACCAGAGTTAGATATGGCTGGAATATTGATATTATCACACCAGAATTTTTTTTCTTAACTATGATTAATATGCCAGGGACTACAATGGAACAAGTAAATAACATGAAAGAACAGATGGATAACATAAACAGGGAGAGGAAAATTCTAAGGAAGAATAAAAAACAAAGGCTACAGATCAAAAACCCTGTAACAGAGTTTTCCTATCAAATCAGGTTTGAGAGAAATAGGTGATAACCTTAGTCCCAACCTGAAGTCATTCTTCCACCTATTAAATCACAATTGACAATTTACTAAGCATGACATTGTACTGTATGCTAAGGAATCAAGAAAAATAAGTTAGCCTCTGCTCACAGCATTTTTCAGTCTAGTGAGAAAGAAATGTAAATTGGAGGGTACAGGAGCCATAGAAGGAAGGGTGATATAGATGAGGAAAGACTTCCTAGAAAAAAGAAGTAAGGCAGGGTCCCAAGGACTCTACCTTAAAGGAGCTTAAATGCTGATTTGGAGAGACATCCACAGAAACCTTGACTTCAACAGAATAAGATGTATTCTCTGTTAAAGGTAGGAATGTGGGCTGGGCAACGTTTTGCCTCTAGGTAAATATAAATAAGTTCTTTTAAATAACTATTTCACCTTTAGAATTTACCTAGAAGAGGTAGTAGACAATTATGCCAAGATGTACTCATCAGTGTATTATTGCGGCCTTTTTCATTATAATGATAAGTGGCCAAACATTATAGAATCCATCAATGAAATATAACCTATCAGAAGTATAAGATATATGTACACTGATTTATATAACACAGTGTGTTATGATATAGTAAGAGAGCTTAACAAAAAATAAAAAAAATATGTGGTATTGCCCACTGTAAAAGTGTTTATGTATGTGTTTGTGCACATAGTGCATGTGTGTGCATGCACAGACAGAAATCTTGAATGATTTTTCTAAAATGTTAATGGGACTTTCAGGTAACTTTGTTTTCTTATTATTTTTATTTATTTAAGTGTGCATAATTCAAGTCTAGTTTCAATTATAAAATCCATATGGACTACAAAAATATATGTGAATATAGTAAATTAAAATGAGAGTGTTAAACTGTATTTTATATATATATATATATATATATATATATATATATATAATCTTTAAGTTCCGTTATAAAAAGCACATTAAAATATTCTAAAATTACAATTATAAGTACAAAATGGCAGGGTAAATATGATGATGACAGCTTTCAGGTGGCAAGGAAAGCATGGAGTTAAAAGCAGTCAGAGAGGTTTACTGTACTTAAATTGATATTTTGGCGACATTTGAAGTAGCTATAACCTTCAAATAAATTGATTCCTTCTTAGAAAGTAGTCGAGTTAATAAAGTCGCATTGAGGATGTTTTTGTGTGTGTCTGAATGAGAGGTGTCCCGAGTAATCTTTTATCCAGTAAGTCATATTAAGTGTTCCCCATAATTATTGACTTTTTTAGAAACAGAAATCCAAAAAAGTTACTAATTTTTCTAATATATTTAAAAAGAGCCTCAAATATCAAAAATGGCACTTTATTAAGTAATGCATGTAATAAATCAATTTTATTGAAAATAACAAATATATAAAACTGTGCCAGTCTAGGATAATTGGTGATATGTGGTCATCACACATTAATGCAATGTTCAAAATCTGTCTAACATGAAATGATGATACATCATTTCAATCCCCTAAAGGAATTAGGATGAAATTTGGCTCATTTACTCTAAGTATAGCTTTTTGTTTGTCTATGTTTTGCATTTTTCTTGAATTTTTGAATTTTGTAGGAAGTTTTTAGTATATACACGCATACATACACACATAATTATTTTTATTGATACTTCAAAACTTTTCCATAAATATTCATTATATGTTACTATAATATGGAAGCCCCAGGAATTCCAGATATTCTCAAATTTTCTTCCTTCAACTCTGAACTGCTGTTTTCCATGGGGATTTATTTGGAAATGTAATCAAGGTTCTCCATTTCAAAGCTGAATATTGGCATTATCATTTGTCAGCAACGTAGACTTGCATGATGCCAGCCAAATTATTTCATGGTTGGTTAATTATATAGTACTTAGCATTTCTGCATTTGGCTATCTTGGTCTGTAGCAATTACCACACTAATGATGGACACAATTTGTTCCTTGAGGCACAGCATCTCTATGAAAACTTAAATGACAAATTCACACAAAATGTACCATGTACTACAAGCACAATCGTTTGTATTATATGATTCTCTAATAGGTAGGTTAGAGTTAGGCTCTTTTACAGAGCTGACTAAAGGTTTTGACAACTTAACCATGAGTAGAAGAAATTGTCTATTTTTTCTTTCATTTGAGAATCAATATTTAGCCATGATTCTCAGAATAGGATTTTTGTTTATATAATTAAGTATGGTAAAGCCAAGAAGAAAGTTGAATAAAATATTAACACTTACATTTTCCTATTAAAGCTGAGGCACATGCCCATTAAGCTTATTACATCAATCAAGCACAGTACTCTTCCAACATTTATTGCTCTTAATTTACGAATAAGATTTATCAGATCATGTTATCACTATTTAAGTGCTTCTTCCATCTTTATAGTCAAGGGCCTGGTCCTACTTCATCAACTCTGAAAATATCAATGTAAAATTATATGTACAGAATCTTTAAATCCATGGTAAATGACCAGGCCTATTACCCTCACATAAATTATTTCCTGGAGGATGTCAGTTACCTTAGAAAGTTCATTAACGTTTTAAACTTCAAAGAACCTAAACTTACAGGCTAATAAATAAACACAGAGAACATAAACACACACACACACACACACACACACACACACACACACACGAACACACACACACACACACACACACAAACTACAAAGTTGAAAGTTTATGTTATTTATTTAGACCAAGGATAACCATAAAATGTTTGTGAATATATTATTTAGAACCTCAAATAAGGATTTTGATCTTCACAGCTTATTTTACACAATTGTTTCTTTATATTATGTTATACATTGCTGAAGAAAGTATGTGTATCTCAAAAACAAAACAATATTTTTGATTAAAATTAGTACTGTTATTTATATTAAGCATTACCAATTTCAAAGATATTAAAGACATGTATTTGATCAGGAACAAATGAAGGGTAAAATCTTAGTGTTTTCTGACTCTGATATAAATTAATAACCATATCCTGTATTCAGTGAGTTAGGTTTTGTTTCGTGCAGTTATGAAACAACAGCTCTTATGCAAGGTACAGATCATAATTCATTTATTGTAAATTTTAGTCTTTAAAGGCATAATCTTGAATTCTTTATCACCAAAGACCTTCAAGCCAAAAATCAAATTAATTAAATTCAGCTATATTAATAGGACACCTGCAGCTTGTTACCAATGGTAATAGGTAATTGCTCTCGAATATTAAATTTAAAAAAATAAAAATAAACCGCTACTGAATTGGAGTTTTTAAACAGAGGATCTCCTTTCTTTTTTAATTTTAATGTTTATTTATTTTTGAGAGAGAACGAGAGAGGCAGTGTGCCAGCGGGGGAGGGACAGAGAGGGAAACACAGAACTTGAAGCAGGTTCCAGGCTTGAGCATAGAGCCTGACGTGGGGCTCGAGCTCACAAACCGTGAGATCATGACCTGAGCTGAAGTCAGATGCTTAACTGACTTAGCCACCCCGGCGCCCCAAACAGAGGATCTCTTAATAAGATGTAACATCTATATTCACTGATAAAGCTGAATGAATGAGAATTTCCAGTTAAGAATTCTATTTAAAGTTACTTGTTCAAAACTAGACAATTAAAACATTACATTTATACAGAGTGTAAGCACTGGGAATTGACACTACTATATTTAAATCTGTTTATAAATGTTGTCATTGCTGGAGTGAAGATAACTTGAATAGTATTAATTAAAATGCCTTTTACTGCAATGAAAAAGAAAACCAAATTCAAACTTCATGAACAGGTAAGGAGATTGCATACACTTTAGTAACTTTCTGATAAATAAGATTAGCTATAAGCTTTTAAAATATAATCATGACAATTTACAAAAAAATAGGAGAAAATGTTATTTTAAACACAAAAGTGATTTCAATTTATCCCAGGACCTAGAATAGATGGGGTTTTTTTGATTATTATTATTCTTTGTCATAGTTGAAATATGAGATACAAGCAGAAAAAAGCAACAAGTGAAATAAGAAAAAAATTAAAATAAACTGGTGAAAACATTTGAAAAATAACACAGAATACTATAGCATTTTTTGATAATGTAATGTTAGGATTACGATCCTTGGGAAATGTAACATTCCTGGAAATAAAGAGTATGGCAGTATTGTTAATTTCAAGAAAAATACATAAAATCAATGGTTTACTTTTTTTTGTATTTTAGGAGTATCTAAAAAAAATAAGGGAAAATATTACATTTGTAATGTTGCAAAATTTCAATACGAACAAATTTCAAGCCCTCTTAAAAATGAACTATAAAATACAAGGTGCCTGGGTGGCTCCATCGGTTAAACGTTGGACTTTGGCTCAGGTCATGATCTTGCGGTTTATGAGTTTGAGCCCCGCGTCGAGCTCTGTGCTGACAGCCCAGAGACTGGAGCCAGCTTTGGATTCTGTGTCTTCCTCTCCCTCTGCCCCATACCCTGCTCATTCACTGACTCTCTCTGTCTTGAATAATAAATAAATGTTAAAAATTTTTTTTTAAATGAACTATAAAATAACATGTAACCTGGTGAAAAAATTGACAAAGGATGTGCTTAGGACACTCACAGAAGAGTACATTACAATTGTCCAAACACTGCAAAAGAAGGTGTCTAAACATAGTACTCAGTAAATTAAATGACAAATAGCAATTTGTATATTTCTGGCTGGCAAAAATTTGTGATATATCCACTTTTTGTAGGGCTGTAGGAAGAGGGTATGCTCAGTTCTTATTGGAGAAAATGTGAATCATTTCAGCATTATGGAAAATTACCACAAAATCCAACATAACTATTTAAATTTATCTTTTGGCCTACCAATTATATTACTAGAAAACTTATTCTATATGGAAAAAAGCACTAATGCAAAGTAAAATATGTACAATGATATTAATAGCAGAATAAAGTAAAAATGTAAGCACATACAAAAGCCTTAATTAAATACCCATTAATAAAGAATGAGTATATCTATACCAAATAACATTATCTAGCTTCTAAAGCAATTATATAATTTTACCAGTTAACTGACATGGATGTCTAAGAGATCATTTTGAGGGTGCAGAAATGTGTTTAAAATGTGATTTCAGTCTTTGGCAAAACAATAACAAAGATATGTTCATATTGGCATGGGATAAAACATGGAAGGTGATATCAACAGAGTAGTATAGATTACCTTGGGGACATGAAAAGGATGGGGTAAAATAACCAAAAAATAAGAAAAAAGATAAAAAGAAAAACTTGTCTACACCAAAATCTGGACATGGATGTTTATAGCTGTTTTATTCATAATTGCCCAAACTCGGATGCAACTAAAATGTCTGTCAGTAGGTGAATAGATAAATAAACTGTGGTATATCTAGACAACAAAATATTATGTAGCGCTTCAAAGAAATGAACTCTCAAGCCATGAAAAGCATGGAATCACCTTAAATACCTACTACTAAGTGAAAGAAGCCAATCTGAAAAGTCTATATACTATATGATTCAACTATATGATATTCTTGACAAGGCAAAACTATGGAGACAGAAAAAAAAATCAGTGGTCGTGGTCAGTGGGACTGAATAGCTGAAGCACAGATTTTTAAGTCAGTGAAAATACTCTCTATGACACTATAATGGCAGACACATGGCAGTATATCTTTTTCAAACTCACCAAGACCGGGCACTAATGTAAACTA
Organism: Panthera tigris; assembly: GCF_018350195.1. Classification (NCBI taxonomy): domain Eukaryota; kingdom Metazoa; phylum Chordata; class Mammalia; order Carnivora; family Felidae; genus Panthera; species Panthera tigris. Next base: position 33,845,565 of record NC_056660.1, on the reverse strand, counting down.
TGGACTTTGGATGATAATCATGTGTTAGTGTGGACTACAAATTGCAACAAATGTACCACTCTTATAGCAGGTGTTGATAATGGGGGGAACCATGCATGTGGGGGAGGGAAAGGATATCTCTATACCTTTCTCTCAATTTTCTATAAATAGGAAACTGCTTTAAGAAATAAAGTCCTTTTAAATTTTTCTTGGCAAAATGTGTGGTTTGTGTGTGTGTGTGTGTGTGTGTGTGTGTGTGTGTTTGTAACATCAATGTGAGTGGAAGTTTGGGGGTAAGGCCAGTCAGGCTGTTATAAAAATTTCAGCGCTAGGAGAGAATTCAGACATATTTGATTAGACTTTGTTTCTTTTTGATTGTCATATCTGCGATATCCTCTAATGACAGCAAAATGGCATCAGTAATTCAAGACATCACATGCAAAAACTACCATGAGGAGCAAGAGATAGATTTACTTAGATTTTCTAGGAAATGACTTTAATCTATAATAATATAGTTTATACATTTTGCCCCCTCCTTAATCAATTATTGTATCCAAATTAAGGGATCTAAGCCATGTGCTTTGCCCTTGAATTTAGCTTTTCTTGGAACCTCCCCAAATCTCCCCACTGCCACCACAGCCATCCTCTCAAATCACTGAAGGTAGATAAAAGACAATAGATCCTGGTAGGTTACAACAAAAGTCCCACAAGAGTCCATCACCTTGTTAACCAATGTCTGTGCACATATAACAAACTATTAAAACTGACTATATTTATATAAAATGCATTTATAGCCACTGTAAAGGAAGAAAAAATTATATTTTGGTTGTAAGAATACAGGTCTCTAAGGGGTTCCTGGGTGGGTCATTCGGTTAAGCGCCAGACTCTTGGTTTTGGCTCAGGTCATGATCTCGTTTCCTGAGTTCCAGCCCTGTGTCAGGCTCTGAACCGTCAGCCCAGAGCCCACTTGGGAATCTCTCTCTCTCCCTCTCGCTCTCTCTCTCTCTCTCTCTCTGCCACTCCCCTGTTGATGCTTGCTTTCAGTCTCTCTCTCTCTCTCTCTAAAAAAATACATAAATAAATATTAGAATAAAAAGAATCTAGGTCTCTAAGAGTTGCCATGGTTCAGTTCACTACGAGAGTCTCCATTGTCCGTCGTTTTCCATTGACACACCTGAGATGACATTTGCAAAACTTCAGTGGGCTTCTCTGGTTGTAACATCTTGCTCCCTATTTGTAGATATCTAAAGATCATCCAAGGACCAATAATCACATTTCTTTCTTTCATTTTTGTTATTCTCTAGCAATATATCTCCCTAAAAACTGTAGAATTGTAATCTATTACCCAGCCGTTCCGTGGGCTGGTCTCCAAAGCCAAAGTCCTGTATAGTTATATTTGAGTCCAAGACGGTGTCTTGAAATCTATACCTGAGACTCAGGATAGTCCCCAGCTTCACAGCACTCAGTTGACTCAGTGTAATCCGCTATGTAGGAGCAACTTGAAACAATACATGGAATAGCAAGTCACAATAATGTACTTCTAATGGATGCTTTTCCAAATTCATCTGCAAAATTATATTCATTTACCTTTGGGGGTGGATAAACGTGTATGTGTGGGTGTGGTGGGGTGGGGGAAGGTGTATTCTGGCCTTAACTTTTCGTTCAGCAGTTTATTACATCCCTACCTTTCTAGCATTTACTATATATTATTCCATCTCATTTGGCTCTCCAATCCTGGAAAAGAGAGTGTTAGCCAAACTCTGCTGCAGTGAAGAACTACAAAGGCACGTCCTAGAAAAAAGAAGCATGGAGTCATTCTAAAGTGCTCTGCTTATATGCTCTTTCTCAGTAGTCAGCAGAATACAGTTCTCTTGGATGACAGGAAAGAAATCAGGCACTATGGGGAAGGGAGAAATGAATACTTGAGAGTAAATCACAAATGTCTCCTGGAGGAACCACCATTTGTTCATCATTCCTGACTACGTTAAGACAAAGGTAGATTGTTGCTTTTACAACAGCACCACCAGCAACAAACATTTCGCCACCTTAGTGGCGTTAAAACAATGAAGACTTACCTTTCCTTCGCTCTACGTTTCTGTCAGAGACGGCCGTGTCTTCACTGCATGACTCTCGCTGGCTGGAAAGAGAGTATGGAACACTTCAGTTGTTATCATAGACACTTAAAGCATATGTGTGACAGGGTAACGCATCACTTCAGCTCGTGAGTCACGGGCCAAACTTGATTTCGGACATCAGGATCATAAAACTCTCTCACAAGTCTTCACCAAATATTGGAGAACTACAACATCATCTTCAATTACAAACTAATCAGAGTGCTTGATTTCAGTGATGGATGTCAGTTATCATATTTAATTCTTATAACATTTCTCATGAAGAGAATATTTTTTTGGTTTTATATATTAATACAATGAAGCTCAGAGAGGTTAAATAATCTGTGAAAAATATACTAGTGTATACAACAAATAACATCAGAGCAGAAGGGACTGACTCTGAAACATGTATTCCTCCACCAGAAAACACTATCACCAGTTTATAATCTGATTTAAGGTTATGCTTGAGAAAGTGAAATTGATTGAAACCATATTAAAATTAAAGTCTTTAAAAATGTGTTTGTTTATTTCTTTGTTTTGTTTGAGAGGGGGGCAGATGGAGAGGGAGAGACAGAATCTTAAGCAGGTTCCACGCCCAGTGCAGAGCCAGACTTGGAGCTCGATCTCATAACCAGGTCATGAGATCATGACCTGAGCCCAAATCAAGAGTTGATGCTTAATTGACTGAGCCACCCAGGCATCCCTAAAAATACGTTTTATTAAATGTTAGGTCACAATATAAGATAGTAGGGACTGCAATTCACTACACATATAATTCTGTTGAATTTGTTTTTGGTCAGAAATCCTCTTCGTGTCTTAAACTACTTCATTCTGTGTATCTACTTAGCTTTCAAAACAAGGGTTATGAATTTTTTTTTAATATGAAATTTATTGTCAAATTGGTTTCCATACAACACCCAGTGCTCACAAGAGATATGAATTTAATAAAGAGTCTAAAATCTCATTAATGGTAAAATATGGTTGATATAGACTTTAAGCAACTCATTTATCAATTTGAGCCTTACATTCATTACTATAAAATGAAGATTTTGAACAAACTGATTTCTAAATTCCCATAAATGTTTTGGGCAATCATGTTGTCAATTAAGTCAAAATGTTTGGAAATGCAGTTTGACTGCTAAATTTGGTCCCATTAAAATGAAAGATTTCACATAAAACATTTACTACAGACAGGTTTATCTATTCTTCTTGCTCCTCCCAGATTTTGAGTATTGTCTTCTAACCTAACTACCGTAGATGACTGATACATTTCACCAACAAGCAGACAGGGATTGAAAGAGAGGGCAATCTAGTGGCATAACTGATCCTATCTTCTACCTGATACTTGATCTGTGATAGCAAGATTGATTCCTTAAATAGTGGGTGAAATCATGTGGCTTAATGGAAAGCGTAGAATATCTGGACTTGGAGGGGCCGAGGTTCAGACGTGGTTCTACCCCTTCACTCTGGACTTTCTTTTCTTATTTGTAAAATGAATATAATAACATACTGACTGCATTGCTGTGAAGATTAAATGTAAGTTCAAGGACCCAGGTTAATGGTGCTTGTCTCATAGTCGAAGTTTAAATGCTACATATGTTATTATAATCATTGTTAATATTTTAAAGAGACTTCCAAGAGATGAGTGAATAAAAAACTAAAATGTGGAAGACTGGGCAAAAACTGAGATGAAAGAGGATTATCAAGACAAATTTAGAAGTTTGGGTTGATGGAGATTTTAACCAGAAAAGGGGAGAGCTACTGTAGCAAGACTATCAGAATGCAGGTGTTCTGACAGAGAGCTGCTGGAAGGGCAGTTAGTAATACACGAACATTGGGAAAGCATTCCAACAATAAAAATAAAGTCCTTTATATGAAATCCCCCCCATCAGTTGTTTGTTTTATTAGGTATGTACTTCTAGTATAAATGCAAACCTTTCACTATTTGAAAGCTTTTTACACCTGATATATTGAGTTCTTTCCAAATGTACTCAAACATGAATTTCTGTTCTATTTTCTCTGAATGATTCTTTTTATTGATAAGCTTACTGTAAGTGAAAAACAATCAGAAACATTAAACAGATGTTTCAAACGTGTGCTTAGTAAAGTGTGTTTCTTTGGCAATATAAGCAAATTTGTGACTCTGTCTGAGGAATACATTTTCCCATGCTCTTCAGGATAAACTAAAACAATTAAATAATAATAAACACTAATTTATTACTACATATTATTATAGTTGCTAAACTTAAAAGAGGAATTTAGTCAATACTTAATCTAATAATTCCTATATCCTAAGAGAAACAATTTATTTAGATACAATCATGATATTTAGTTATTGTGTTTCCATATAGACTTCTATACTGCTATTATAATAATATTGGTTGAATGGGGCAGAAATAACTGATGACCTAGTTAGTGTTGTCAACTGACCGAAATGTGCACTTACACTAAATCTTAATTAGTTGATGTCATGAACAAAATTCCAAACTCTTTTTATTTAGAGAAAATGTAATAACACAGTGTTGTTTCTGGAAGACAACTTTATGAAATACAGTTACTGCAAACTCAGCTACCTTGAGTTAGGCCAGCCAAAGAAACATTAATATACTGAGAAAATAAAATAAGCCCTTTGGCCAAAATTTAGTAATTGCACTCAAATAATTGGGATCCTGCCTCAAGTAACAAGATAATATTCCTGTCGAATATGTGGTTGGTGTTCATTCTCGTGCGTGACAGTGGGTTATGCTGATTCACTCAGTTGCTTGCTTGCAAATAAAAAAAATGGTTGGCAGATTAATGAAGCCGGCCCAGGTTAGTGATGTGCTTTCTAGTCATTGCACAGAATTGTTTTCCCATTAAAAAAATAAACCGTTTGCTCACTTATGGACTAAACTATATTCATACCTAACAGTATCTTGTTAAAACCGACTGAGGTGACCAATCTTGCTATCTTGCGCTATCCTGTGAGGGGGACAGCAGATTGTTTGCTAGAAATTTAGACTGAATCTATTTTATCTTGAGCAGTGAAAAGGAGAAACACATTATTTAAAGATATAGGCTAGAATTTTCAAGATTATCATCTGAATTCATTTTAATTTTGTTGATCACATTATCGCATTATTAATCGTAAATAAAATATTACTTAAAACTTTTGTTGATTTAAATCATGGCTCTTATGCTTTGTATGATAATATATAATTTACACCTGCATACTTATTAGATTATATTCACTTTATTTAATTAAAAAATATATATATATATAACAAATTAATTTGGTAATCATATTAAAAGATTTAAAGAGAGAAGTTTTATTTGTACCTGCTGGTAAGGGGGTGTCTGTATCTCTTCCATTAACAGAACTCTTTTGAAGCTAAATTTTCTCAGGAATGGAGCTCTCCATCACTGTAACAAGGTAAAATAGGTCAAGCCTGCATGGGGCCAAACTAAAAGAAACCAATTTTCTAAATAGTTTCCCTAGCTGGAGGACAAACTAAAAAAAAAAAAAAAGAAAAGAAAAGAAAAAAAACTTGCCTTTCTGGAAAGTTGCAATAGCTTGTAATAGAGTAAGGAAAAAAAAAAAGAAATGGAAAAGTTTTGCTTACAAAAGGGGAGGGTATCTTTCAACAGGAGTAAGCATATATCCTTCTTTATCATCATTTTCTTTTGATATTTAAGCAGGAAATGCTTTTGTCAATGTCATCTTCGGCATTATATGTATAATAGATAGGAATCAAATAACTAAAGTAAATGAGGTACACAAATGATAGATACACATATTAATTAGGTTACTGTCAATCTAGAGGTGAACATAATTACACATTAACTCTGAAGAAAATGTTTAGTAATAAGTTAAAATGAAATATGAGAATAAGCCGACAGTGCCAGAGGCATTTCACGAGATCTTCAGTGTTGCATTGCTATTTAAAAGTCAATTTAAAGGTAAATTCATTTGCAAAGAACTACCTGTTCCTCTGACCATAACTTCAGATATTGGCTTGTAGACAGACTAATTTGATTTTGAAATATTCTTCCCATTCTAAGTTTTAATCACTTGTTTGGAAAATTATATTATACCTCTTGGGATAATTAAAACCACACCAAGTGTCTCAAAACCAGCATTAGAAATCACTGGTTTATGTAATTGGCAAGGAGATATCTGTGGCCAGTGCTTTTAGTTACACCAATCAGCATAATTTATTTCTTCTCTGCCGTGAGTTCTTTCACTATCATTTGTGCATTTTCTTCTGTTTATTCACATTCATCTGAGCTCCACTTACCCATACTTAACGTTCATTCATTTATACAATAAACGTTCACTGCTTTACCAAGTCACATTTGGCTTCATAAATTTCTCCCCTCATTCATTCCATCCATCCTCATTCTACAATCCTCTCCCATTTTCTGCCCTCCTCCCTTAAAGCCTTGGACATCTGTTATCTCATTTATCTGGAAGCCTCTTCCACAAGTGCTTGCTGTGAGTTAGTTGCTCATTCCATTCAGGGTTCTGCTCAAACACCACCTCCCAAAAAAGCATTTCCTGATCATTCTGTACAAAGTATCTCCACACTCCCATCTTTTTGTAGTTTTTCCTTTGTCTTTTTAAATAGCTCTTTTACGGGGCGCCTGGGTGGCTCAGTCAGTTGAGCGTCCGACTTCAGCTCAGGTCACGATCTCACGGTCCGTGAGCTCGAGCCCCGCGTCAGGCTCTGGGCTGATGGCTCGGAGCCTGGAGCCTGCTTCCGATTCTGTGTCTCCCTCTCTCTCTGCCCCTCCCCTGTTCATGCTCTGTCTCTCTCTGTCTCAAGGATAAATAAACGTTAAAAAAAAAAATTTAAATAGCTCTTTTACTACTTGACATTATGTTATATAAGCGTAGTATTTATTTGTTCATTTCTGTCTGTCTTTCACACTAGATTATAAACTCCATGAAGACCAACTTTGTTCTATAAAAAGTAGATTCTCAGCATGTGGAGCAGTGCCTTGAATATAATAAATAGGTATTGTCTTAGTCAGTTTAGGCTGCTATAACAAGGTAAGGTAGGCTGAGTTGCTTAAAAAAACAGAAATGCATTTCTCACAGTTCTGCAGGCTGGGGAGTCCCAGATTAGGGTGCCAGCAAAGTCAGGTTTGGGTGAGAGATCATTTCCTTGTCTCCTCTCATGGTGGCAGGTAGGAAAGGGGAGCAAGCTGTCTTGTTTCTCTTCTTACAAAGGCACTAATCCCATCGTGAGGGGTCCACCCACTTCCCAAGGGCTACGTCTCCAAATATCATCATGTTAAGTATTTGGGGAACACAAACATGCAATCCATAGCAAGTATTCAGTAAATGATTTTTGAAACCTTAGTAAGAAAAGATTCCTATTTAATCATTCTTTAAGATTTGGAGTCCAAAAATGTTTAGGAGGCATAACTTTTGTGTACAATCTGAGACTTTTAGAATAGTGTTGTTAAAAATAACTATTCTCGGGTATTGTTTCATGATTCAAATTTAAATTTTTACATATATGTTATTTATATATATGTGTAAGCTTTATATTATGGTGGTCTGGGATTGATTGGTAACTACCTTATGTAATTCAAATGACAAGACAAAAAACACAATAACATATCAACTCTAGAAAACCATTACAAGGCAGGTCTTAGAGGAAAACTTGCCATTATGTGAGAGTAAGAAATGGAGTTAGCTAAACTCTGGCTTAATATGATCAGGGAGCATGGAGATAGTCCCTGAGGGGAAGAGTAATTACAAAAGAATCAGCAGTTGCCTACTTGAGAAAAACAGAAGCAATCGCTAACAATCTCAGTGTATGTAAGTTAGTGGGGCAATTCTACCTTCAATTTCTAACAAAATTATAAATTTATCTCTTATTCTAGAATATAAGCTGAAACTTTCATAATTTAGTACTATTCTGAGTAAGCAAAGAGTTCATATTTCAGCCATTGATATTTGTGTCTTGACTTTCTTCAGAGTGCTTAAATATTGTGGCCTTGTGATCTTAAAATAAGATACTATAATGTGAAGAGCTTCTTTTGCGCTCTACCTGGTCTTGCTCAAGTCACTTAAATTAGTAAACAGAATATGCAAACAGGAGAGCCTTGAATCTCACCCTGAACATTCAGATAACTGAGCTAATTATAACTTGATAAGCAGATTCTTTCAAAGCATAAAATCCCACCCCTCAGATATATCTACATTTCTACTGTAGTCTCTTTAAAATATTGTTGCTTTGCCTACTTAATGAAGCTGCCTATTATAATACTACCAGTCAATGAATCCTCTTCTGTTTTCTTTTAATCTTTATTTTTTTTAGTTTCTTTTTATTTTATTTAAATCCAAGTTATTTAACATGTAGTGTAATAATGGTTTCAGGAGTAGAATTTATTGATTCATCACTTACATATGACACCCAGTGTTCATCCCAACAAGTGCCCTTCTTAATGCCCATCACCCATTTAGCCCATCCTCCCACCCAACGTCCCTCCAGCAACCCTCAGTTTGTTCTCTGTATTTAAGAGTCTTTTATTGTTTGCCTCCTTGTCTGTGTCTTATTTTTCCTTCCTTTCTCCTATCTTCATCTGTTTTGTTTCTTAAATTCCACATAAGAGTGAAATCATATGATCTTTATCTTTCTCTATTTTATTTAGCATAATACAATCTAGTCCCATCCATGTTGTTGCAAAAGGCAGGATTTCATTGTTTGTGATCACTGAGTAATATGATCTTTAAAGTTAACATGTCCCAATTTAGTTTGCATTTGTTTTCCAATTAATTTTTGTAGTACTTATTACCATATTATTTTCTTCCTCCAGTTAGATCACAAGTCTTTTAAAAGCATTTACATCCTTAGTTCCTTCTTCATTAATTGATGAAGTTTTTGGATGGTGGGGACTTCATGGGATCCAGAGCCTGATGACCAAGAAAGAATTCTTGAAGATGTCTTTGGTGCAAAAAGATGATTTTAATAAAGCACAGGGACAGGACCCACTGGCAGGAAGAGTTGCACTGGGGTTGTGAAGAATGGCTCCTTATATACTATGGAGTTGGGGAGGTAAAGTCATAAGGGAAGCCTCCAGACGGACTTTGATACCCTAAAGAGGATTCCTAAATTACCTGAGGCCTTGCTCTTGTCGAGGTTGTTTTTCCTCTAGTAAGGCATTAATCTTATGACAGTAGGGAGTTCCTGGAGAAATGTTTAACTAGGCCAGCCTCAAGTATCTGTCAATGGGCTGCAGGTTATAATGAAATTTAATTTTACCTGCCACTTCCTTCTTGCCTTTGTTCCCCATATCACTATGAATGGGTGATATTGGGGCTCCAGGAAACAGAGTCTCTAAGTTTCTGGAGATTAGGCTATAGATAAGATCACCTTTTTCTTGTAATATACTAAAATATTTGTAAACTGATGGAGACCCATGTCCTGTATGACTGTGATCTCTATCGGTTCACCATTTGTTTTCTTTCCTTTCCTTTCCTTTGTCCTTGGGCAACCAGGAGTGGCCGAGGAATATCACACACATCCCACCTTGGTTGAGGGTAGTGGTGCTAGCTTGTATTTTGTCCTCAGCCTGCCCCATGCTCACTCATCATTAAGTATCAGAGAAAAAATAATTATTAATTGATACATATTTTAATTGCTACCAAAAATAGTTCTCAAATCATAATTTCACCCGAGAGAATAGATACTCTGATATTCAATATGTTAAGTACTGAATTTACCTTATGTAACACCCCTGAATCTTCTCATTACATCCATATTAATTTATCTTTAATTTATTTTTAATTTTTTAACATATATTTATTTTTGAGAGAGAGAGAGAGAGAGAGAGAGCAAGCAGGGGAGGGGCAGAGAGAGACAGAGAAACAGAATCCAAAGCAAGCTCCAGGCTCTGAGCTGTCAGCCCAGAGCCTGATGTGGAGGCTCGAACTCACAGACCATGAGATCATGACCTGAGCTAAAGTCTGACGCTTAACCAACTGAGCCACCCAGTCACCCATATCCATATTAATTTTTATTCTACTTTTGTATATTTGTTACTAGTGAAATGATTTGTGTATCCATTCAAGCTAAATACCACAGATTCATTTTTTTATCCTCCTTCATTTCTTCCTTAGCCTTCAAATAGCAGCCAGAATTTTTAATTATACCTCATTAATTTCTCTCATAGTCACCTTTTATATCGATGCCAGGCTTCTGGTTCAGATCTTCCTGGTGATCCTGTTTTTCCAGATATAACTTCTAAAAATTATAATACATTTTTCTGAATAGGTATTTTAACCAAGCACAGCACTGATAAAAACTTACACCGGATCTCACTGTAAATGGATTAATGTTTAAATTTCACATCCTGTATTTGAACTTGACCTACTTATACTTCTCATTATGTCCTCCTTAAATAAGAATACATAGCCTTCCCCCAATAAATACTTTATCTTCTTGCTTTTATGCATTAATTGTGCCAATTTTTTCTCCTTGAAATACATGATTTCCCTTCTCAGTGAAATGCAATACTATTTATACTTCTAAATCCAGTTCAAATAACTCTTCTTCTCTGAATACTTTCTTTATCCTGCTAGTCACTGCTTTCACTTAAAATAATGTGTATGCACTACTTTTATGTAAGAGCCACGCTTCCCTTCAATTTGTCTATTGTATTGTTTTATCTCACTTGTAGTCTTCAATTTCCTTATAAACCAATAGTATGTCTTATTCAATTTTGTATTTGCAGAGGTAACCTAGATAATGTCTTCTAGGTGGCGGAAACTCATTAAAAAGAAATAACTGAATGAGCCAATGAATGGCAAAAAGAAGGAAGGAAGGAGGGAAAGAAGGAAAGAAGGAAGGATGTGTCCACATGCATGGCAACATGGGGAAGGTGTAGACAGTGGAGAAGTAACCAAACACAGCGAGATCAGACTAGGATTATGAAGTTGTAAAGCAATGAAAGAATGAGACAACACTAAAGCTGGCCTGTTTCCTGTCCTTCCTCAAGCCTAGTTAACTAGGCGTTTTCTGCACTGTTGTGAGATCATCTCCACCCTTAAATATTTCCCTTTTAAAATTAGATTGTTCAAAACGCATGTTGTCCCTTAGCACTAACTAAACAAGCATTAATTGGGATATGTTCATAAAAGTCCTTATATTGTTAATTATCTTTCCATGTATGTCTATTGTTTCTTGATGATCAAGTCTGTATTTGTTTTTAAGTTTATTTATTTATTCTTTGAGGGAGACAAAGACAGCACAAGTGGGGGTTGGGACAGAGAGAAAGGGAGAGAGAGAGAATCCAAGCAGGATCCGCACTGTCACCCCAGAGCCTGATGTGGGACTTGAACTCACTAACTGTGAGATTATGACCTGAGCTGAAATCAAGAGTGGGACACTTAACTGACTCAGCCACCCAGGTGTCCCCTGAATCTGTATTTTTAACTTTATTTCTCACTCACACAAATCTACTAATACATTACATTTATTGAATAGATGGGGAAAACTGGTGGTTCAGTAGGCTTTGTAGACCACTCTAGGCTGATCTAACTGGTAAAATACCTACATGATTCGTGTGTTTCTACGTGTGCTTGTTCTTGTGTCTGTTGGGGGTAGGATGAGAAATTCCTTCAGAGTTCATTCTGTGGAACTCTAATTGCTCTCTCTCTCCTCCATATATATTTATGATAATAATGTATTCTACACATTGAAGCTGATGTCTAAAGAGGTGTAGCGACCTCATCAAAGTGACACAGTTATTAAGTGACAGGACTTTTATGGTTTTTCAAACCTTATTCCAGGTTACAGTCCTCGGTCCTTCCTGCAATACCAACGTGGCATCTCATTAGAGATTGGATATTACAGATCCAATTACACTCCATTAATTTTTGAAACATATTAAGCTTTGGTCCCTTCTGTAAAATAGTCTGCTTTAATTTCAAACTGAAAAATTAGAAAGCAAAAAAAGCAAAGGGATTTCTTTTTCATTTCCCAGTACTCTGAATGACTACTTCTCTCCCAAAACCACGGGCATCGGATAGTATTAATATGATACACTGTGTCAAGAGACTGAACTTTAATTGATCCATGATTTGAATCCGTGGATCCATGATTTGACGGGAAGATCTGAGGTTCTGGTAAATAATTTGAGGTGTACCAAATACCTCTGTGAGTTGAAACATCTTCATAGCTTGGCAGTGGTCACTACAGACTTAAATTGAAAATATCAGGAATAAAAGCATGAAGCATATTTGACAATGTCTTAATATTATACAATTTAAAAAAAATCTGAATCAAAGCGAATTTAATAAAACCAAGCCATAAAACTATCAGGTCATATGCTGCTAAAGGAGCATTTCCTTTCAAAATTTTAGAACTTAACAACAGAAACACATGCCCCTGACAGGGATTCTCCTGCCCAGCTATGCATCATTTGGTGATATAAAATCACCTTACAAAATAAAGGAATATACCCTCGGGATTTCGTCCTCAATTCATCCTACGGTTTGCATAACAGCTAGGGCTTTCTCCCATGAACAAACGAACCAATAAGGTGAGGCAGGAGAAGAGCAGGGAGAGGAAAGAAATAAGGGAAGAAAGTCATTTTCACCAGCTGTGTAGGAGAGCATGTAAAGGGTATGTTATCTCACTCAGCACAAAGAAACCCTGGATTTCTTTCTCCACCACAGAGCAGCAGGTTTTTCCCTCCTCCCTAGCCATCATACCCAACAATACTTCAGAGACAGCTCGGTTCGTTAGCTTCGAGTGTCTGCTAAAATGTAGAAATTGAAAGCACACTACAGAGCTTTGATTCAGCATATTTTTCCTTCCCACAGAAACAAAAACCTTAAAGAAGTTCAGGCTCTTCTACAGAGATCCTGAAACCATAAGTAAAAGTCAGGATTCAAAGGACAAACCATTGTCTAGGCATCCTATTATCCCGGGCAATGCTATGTTCACTAGGAACTTCAGAGACCCCTGAGGATGCTTATGTAAATTACTTCAGAGTGTGGGAGAAATCTAGTGTTATCCATGCCATTTAAATAAGCACTTGAGGAGCTCAAAGGGGAAAATGTGGTAAGCAAATGGTACACTGTGTCAAGAGACTTGAAAAAATGTTAAACCTTACATAAAAATAAACCTAACTTCCAAGATTAATGACTGTACAGAAGTTAAAACTGGATGAGAAAGAACATAATATGTAAATGTGACAGAATTTATATTATCAACCCTTTTAGGATTCCAAAAATATGGGTTCAGGAAGGAGATTTATTCATAAATACTGCAATGTTTTGAATTTTACTTGAAGAGACTATTGTTTTATCACAGAACATACTTGAAGGAGAGAGACTTTGTAAGCAGAGTAGGAAAAAGAATCACCGTCATGACAATAATAGGAAGTTGTGTGTGTGTGTGTGTGTGTGTGCGTGTGTGTGTTCTCTTTTCACTTTAATTAATCTCTTTCTCTCTCTGGACTTCTGTGATCTAGAAAAAGGTTTTATTCTTGTTTTGGGAGCTTACTTGCCAAATGGGGGTCTTTGAACTATCACTGCTCTAACTCTGCCTACTTACAGCATTCAGAAGTAAAGATTTTAATTTGTTTTAAACATATACAAAAGTAAAACCAGCAACTATGTGTATATTGGAGTGTAAAGGTTAAGGGTCAATCTTGAGATCATAGATGGCTATTAGTAAGGTAGGCATATAGGCATACAATGTCTATCTCTTTCTTTTCCTTCCTTCTAATTCTCATAAAAAATCCCTGGAGGGGCGCCTGGGTGGCTCAGTCGGTTAAGGGGCCGACTTCGGCTCAGGTCATGATCTCGCAGTCCGTGAGTTCGAGCCCCGCGTCGGGCTCTGTGCTGACAGCTCAGAGCCTGGAACCTGTTTCAGATTCTGTGTCTCCCTCTCTCTGACCCTTCCCCGTTCATGCTCTGTCTCTCTCTGTCTCAAAAATAAATAAACATTAAAAAAAATTTTTTTTAAATCCCTGGAGACTGAGACTGATTTTTTTTTAAGTTCTTTAACCATTTACCATTATCTCTGAAACAACAATAATTGAATCAGAAGTTTGACTTTTATTCCCTTTATATGTTTTTACAACATTCAATGCAAAACCTTGCCCATGGTAGTTGATACATTAAATTGGTTGCATTGCTTTAAATTTAAATGTGGCCAACTTAAGACAAGCTGTATTAAAGGGAAAGGCAGGTGGAGGCCTTTTGTAAGCACTTTTAAACATCACAAAGAATATTTAATGGATTTAATTCTAAAATGATTCAGTTTACTGAAATTCATTGTTTGGGAACTAGTCAAAGATGCAAGTCATATCGCAAGGAACCAAGGATCCTAACGAAACCCTTCTCACTTTACCACTCCCACCAAGTTGCATACAGATTAACTTACTGACATCCCATTTTCTCTCAGATCCAGAGCTACGTATCAGGAAAACATGAGGAAAGGTGAGGCAGCTGACTGAAATTGAGAAATTAAGGAAAAAGGGTTTTTTTTTCCTTTAAATTTGATTTATATTGAGAGGACTTAGGAGAGACTTAACTAAATAAACAGCTGAACACTGACCAAATCAAAGCAAAGAACAATAATTTCTTCTTTTTTTTCTATCTTTCCTTCCATCCTTCTTTCCTTGCTTCTTTTTTTTTCCTTGCTTCCTTTTTTCTTCACTTCATGAAACATTTATAGATGAACCTGCTATCTAGGTAATATAATAGGTATTAAATATCCTGATCCATCGTGAGTAAGAAGACAGTTTTCCATTTACAAATTCAAATTCAACAAGTACTGAATACAAATCTGCCACATCAGGGTCTCCTTAAACTTTGGACACTGGTAAACAATAGAGAGACATTCCTTCCCCTCATGTAAATTGATATGTAAACCTAAACAGTAAGAGTTTGAAATTCTGCCAAATAAACTTACTCAGAGTCAGTGACAAAAACTAAAAGAGCCATGAATCTAATTTACTATATGCACCGTTTGCTGTACTCACAACTGAATGCTAATTAACATTGTTTAAGAGAAAAGACAGTATCATTCATTGATCAATGATTCCAATTCATGATTCTCAAAGAGGTGAAGATGTAGCAATTAGAAGCATCCCAAGAGCCAAAGAAAATTATCGTATAGGGCTATTCCAGAGGATTCTCTAGTTTAACTATATGTCTGTATCAGACTTTCCCCCCAATATTTTATTATAAAAATTACAAACATACAATGAAGTTGAAAGAAATGTACAGTAAATAACCATATAATCACTATCTAGATTCTAAAATTGTTAATACTTTTATGTATTTGCTTTAGGTTGTCTTTTGAAGTGTGGCTTTTGGCTTAAAATAAAGTTGTAAGAATCAATCACAGACAACTAATCATGTCAAGAGCAATTCTATAACAATATTAGATCATAATTATATGGTTACAGCAAATATTTGGCTCCCAGGAAGAGACAAGCCACACGCACGAGGGGAATTAGGAAAAAACTGTTTATTGCACACCGGTGCTGGCCCAGAGGAGTCGCTTCCAAAGGCTGAGCCCTGAACCTTGACATCAGCCTCCTTTTATGGCTGGCATGGTAGGATGTTGAGATACAAAAGAAAAAGGGGAGGTGGCCCTTATCAGTGGTGCTATCCAGACAGTTGGTGGACACAGGAGGCAAGCAAGATTACAGTAGCCAAAAGTATGCAGGGGGAGTATCTGGCCCCAGACATCTGGTTGGCCACTTTTATCTTGTTTTTACTAGCTTTTCTTCTCAATATCATAGGAAATCTAATGGAATCGATGACAGCTTAGTTCAGAAATGAATGAGAATGACTTCTTACAGCAGAGAAACATTCAAAATTTTTGTGGCATTGGAATTATTACGGAAAAACATCATATGTTAAGGAAGGAAAAAAGGGTTTTAAACTACCTTGGCATATAAATGTAGAAACTAAATTAGTAATGTTTATTCTCATTTTTATTAAGATTTCATTATGTGCTATGGGGACAAATCCTACGAAATCAAATTAATTAAAATAAATAGTTCAATGGAAATGAGTTTTTTTTTAAATAAATGACAAACTATGATTTCTTCCCCAAACTATTATCTTCATCAACAGAATAATTATATTTAAAATTATTTAATTCTTTGTAAATGGCATTTGTACTTGCTACTATTAAACTTTGCAAATATTAGCTTAATGTCACACAAAAGAGTTGTAAAAAGCATATAGTTTTGTATGGTAAAAGGATAGATACCTGGAAATTTGCAGAATTGCATTCTAAACAATGATCTATGAGTTTCTGGTTGTGCAAATCTCTGGGTATCAGATTTCTTACTGATTCTCTTTTACTTTTAGAGAGAGTGGGAGAGAGAGAAAGAGATAAACTGAGTGCGTGTGTGTGTGTGTGTGTGTGTATGAAAGAAAGAGATAGAGAGACAGAGACAGAGACAGAGACAGAGACAGAGACAGAGACAGAGCGAAAGAGAATGAGTGGAATTCTCTCTAAATTTCCTGTGGTTGGTGGTGGGTACTCAAATCACCTCTCTAGATAGCTATGGTCTCACAAAGGTGAGCAGGAGGATATGGATATTGTAGATGTTCTGGGGATAAAGTGGGGTAAATTGCATTTTATTATCCTTATTTTGACTTTACCAAAGGAAAATTTCCATAGCTTAGCACAGATCTCTTCCAAGTGAACTTCTGTGTTCACAGGATCACAGAGCATTAGTTAACTCCCTTTTAAACCATGACCTTCATGGGGCTCCAACTCTATCATCTATATCTTATCCATCAAGACCTTCAGCTTACACTGGATAGGAATGAGATTTCAAAGCCCCTGTGGTTTTTACTCAGTCTTTTTATTTTAACTTAAGATACAGTCACTTCACTCTTTTTCTCAACTCCCAATACAAATACAAATG
Organism: Panthera tigris; assembly: GCF_018350195.1. Lineage (NCBI taxonomy): Eukaryota > Metazoa > Chordata > Mammalia > Carnivora > Felidae > Panthera > Panthera tigris. Next base: position 33,828,574 of record NC_056660.1, on the reverse strand, counting down.
TTTATGAATAAAAATGCCTGTACTCCTTTCCTCATCAATACTAATAGGTATGCTTTTCATACAGACCCATTAATTTGATCTGTATCATTCCTTATAACAGCAGTCTTGCAGTTTTTGGATGACTTGAAGATAAAACAAACAGCACTAAAAAAATAAGACAGATTGAGTATCAAAACATGGCAATCATCATATAACTTCTAGACATGAAAATCCTATTCTAGAATTGTCTAAAGAGAGCTACAGATGTGGTCTTTATAGATAATGTCAGGAAGACAAGTAATTCAGTAGTCTGAAAAACAACAAAAACAACATTGCCCTGTATCTATGGGTCCCAATGCCCACAGGCCAAAAAACTTCTCAGTATCTGTATGCAGAACAAGAAGGACAATACAAATATTCAATATTGACGTGATACGTACTATGAACCCTTTTCTAAGCCCTTTGCATATATGAACTTATTTAATGCTAAAAAACTCAGATGGATTACATGTTATGAGAAAATTGAACTATAGTTAGGGTAAGTAATTCACCCAATTAAGGTCATAAAGGTAGAAAATTGTAGGTCCCAGGATTTGAAACGGCGGAAGTTTGTTTCAGAATCTTCACCCCTAAATAGTTTAAGCATATAGTAAAAATTCTGATCTTGTGGTTTCTCTAATAGAGTCATGCTAAAATTCCTGACCCATAATATTTAGGTCTTTTCACATTTATCTTGCCTGATTCCATTGTTCATTTTTGTCATTTAACTCCTTTTATGTACAAATCCTCTTCAATATCATCCACTTACCAATTCATTTAACAATAGTAGATATTAAAAGTCTCAGCCATTACTGCTGTTCCACAAATCAGAATTTCTTCTGCTTCAAGAAGTCATGGATTCCTTTTGAGGCAAATAGAATGACCCACATTTATAACAAAGATAACTGATCTATTATTTAGAGTATCTCAGATCTAAAAGAACTATCTACAGTTAATGGATGACCTTGGGCCGCATGTTCTTTTCTCCAAATATTTATTTTAGGGATCACAGCCAATGAACAGATTAAGAAAAGTGAAATTCTTTCGGTCTGGCATATTTGTGTGTTTATTCATACTCTAATTTTATCAGTGACTTTTAGGTATCTAGAAAGAATCCCTCGAACTTCTTTAGCATCCTCAAAAAGTCCTCCATCGATTAAAAATAAAGATAAAGCCACACAACTTTCATATTCCTAAGTACATTACTCAACATTACCTAAATATCAAAATAAAGGCAGTGATGCAACCAAAGGTATAGGAAACACTGTTAGGTAGCACATTTTTCATACTTCATAATACACCCTTTGTCTCTGAGACCCACATCTGCAACGTGAAGTCAAACCCTCTCCAGACAGCCATACCACAGGTGCAGCTGAAATCCTGATTCTGTGTCCGTCCTCTACGTTGTCTTCATCTTAATCACAGAAGGATTACTTCATGAGCTGATATCATCCACTATCTTCATAACCACCCCTCCTTAGAAGAATACAAAAAATTCTCCAAATTGAGCAACACCAGAGCAGTCGGCAAATTAGCAGTTAGCAAAAACTTTATGTACCTAAATAAATTGTATAGCAATCTAGTGATAGGGCTCCTAACATATGTTTGCAAGGAGAAGCAAAGACTCCTTGAAAGGAACAAAAAAAATCGCATTTTGTATTGCTGCACACCCCGAGAGAGATCATAACAAATGTCACTGTATTTAAATGTAAATCACATAGTAATAAGATATAGTAAAATTTTCACACTGAATTAAGATTATAAGGTAAATATTTCTTCAGGTTTGGGAATATATTTGATTTAGAATTTTATGAGTAGATAAATTTTATATTCCCAACTTTGTCATATAAATTATTCAAATGTATTCTATCACCTCCTATAGAAGATTCTATAACAGAATAATATTGGCTGTCACTTACTGGGGGCTTACTAGTGTGAGATATCATTTTAAGTACTTTATATAGATTACTATTTAATATTTTTGATCACCTTATGAAGTACGCACGATTGCAATCCCTGCTTCACAAAATAATCAAATTGAAGTACAGAAAGGATAGATAAGTGGTTTGCCAAATTTACACAGCTAGTCAGTGACGAACCACTGTTTGAACTTAGGTAGCCCATGTTGATCCACTTCTCCAATGAATATGAAATAAGATGCACTTTAAACCACTGGTTTTACCATATGGTAAATCATTATACACATTTAAAATGCTATTTTTAAATATCTTTTTAATTGTGTATTTATTTTGAGAGAGAAAGAGAGAGTGAACAAGGGAGCAGAGGAGGAGTAGGGAGAGAGAGAGACAGAGAAAGAAAGAGAGGGAGAGAGAAAGAATCCCAGGTAGGCTCTGCACTGTCAATGCAGAGCCTGACATGAGGCTCGAACTCACTAACTGTGAGATCATGACCTGAGCCGAAATCAAAAGTCAGATGCTTAACCAACTGAGTCACCCAGATGCCCCATTTAAATATTCGATATGTACTGTAATATGTGCACTACTTTGAAGTTAAGTTTATTTTTAGTTTCTTTGGTTTACACTTTACCCTTATAATTTTGTTTTTTTTTCTGTCTGTGCTTAATCAATGTTTTTTTTTTTTTCAAAATAACAAATGTTTGTCTTTCAAATATGGCAATAATAAACTTTAAAAAGAAAACTGGAATTATCAGAATTATGACCATTCAAAACACTGTTTCGTGTAACTTTCTAATATTTTGCTTTGTGGGATTTTTTTTTCTTCATTAGTGCTATATATACTAACAGTTTGGAACTTAATTCTACTTGAATATGAGTCTCATGAAGCCAAGCTTTTGTCTTTTAGATTAATTTTTGTTTCCTGTGCCTAGAAAAATAGCTCAGCAAATAATTACTAGATGTACTTATTTTTGAATGAATTTCAATTAGTCTTTGTTTTAAATTATTCTTTGCTATTCTTATCAGTTCCTCTTATTCTTTTGAACTTTACTGTCATTTTATTTCTTTATTCCTTACTGCAGTGGAATAAGGTGGGCGAATCAGTAGTTTTGTAAATAATCTTCTCATTGCCAAAATCCTTTTAGTTAGGTCTTCACTGATTTCTCAACAATTTTTATTGGTTTTATTTTGCGTTGGGGAAGGGGGAGTTCGGTTTACAGAAACCTACCATTTGTTTGTTCCATTTATTCTCATTTCCATATCCCAAACACGGAGTATTCCATGCTCCCAAACAGTAGCAACCTTTCTTGTGTGTTTTATGTATATCATTTTTGTTTGCATGTATCCTTATAAAATTTGTAATTTTCTTTATAGGTAGAAAACACTGATGTGTTGTATATTGTATTCTGTTCTTTAATTTTTTTTTTCACTTAGTTACATGTGCTAGTGCCCCATCCATCTTGATACATGTACATCCTCTTTATTACTTAAGATAGTGAATTGTAGTGCATGGTGTTTTTTCAGCCACTTTTGGTTTTCTCCCACTCCCTTCCTCCTCAAGCATAAACACAAATCTTACAATCCAATTATCCTCTCCACAAATAATCCTGCATTTAATACTCTTAGGCATTCAATACGTTTTGTACATATTTTATTATATATTCTGTATATTTTGCTATCATAATTGGATGTCTTTTTAGTAGATTTCCTTTTGGTTCTCTTCTACATCTGAGTTTAATGTAGTATTATTATATTATATAAAATACCTTTGGAAGGGCCACCAGGATTCGGTGAATAACTTAATCTGACTTAATATTTATTAAGAGTTCCATTATTCGGGAACATTGTTGGGAAAATAAGTAAAGTTATGCACCATAAGATGGCCCATGGGGACTAACATAAGCTCTAGTCCCTGGCTTAGAGACTCCTCTTCAGGGTTCTTCTTCCGCTCCACTTGCCAGGTGTGCCAAATTACTACTAATGCAGAATGCGGAAGTAGCAGAAGATATATTGCCCCCCTCCCCCCGTGCTTATGCTTGGGACTCAGATGTCTGGAGAAGGATCTCCTCCCAGCCCGCTGGTGTAAAATAAAACTCTGATCACCAAGATCTCTGAGTGCCTCTTGGTTTCTCCACCAGAGATCCAGCCTGGTTCTGTAACAAAATTATCCTTATTCAATCCAATAATCAGTAGCAATTAATCATCAATAACACGGAAGATAACAGGCTACATGTGCCCTTATTCTAAAACAGAAAATTAAAAATAGAGATAAAACTGTGATTAAGTGTTCAGGAAAAAGAATTGAATTAGACCTATAGAAACTTGTTTAACCTTTCCAGAGCATTTTAGTTATGTCCGCATGTGGTTACAAACTCATGTTTACTTTGTGACAAGTCCCTGAACTTTCTTGCGTTCTATGGTCTGTGTATACCTTGGGAAAATAATAACCACCAGGGCAAAGATAATTTAAATATGAGGCTATTCATATTTGTTGGAGTGCTCTCAAATTGTTGTTGAAATCCCATTAAGGGGCGCCTGGGTGGCTCCGTCGGTTAAGCGTCCGACTTCGGCTCAGGTCATGATCTCGCAGTCTGTGAGTTCGAGTCCCGCGTCCAGCTCTGTGCTGACAGCTCAGAGCCTGGAGCCTGCTTCAGATTCTGTGTCTCCCTCTCTCTCTGCTCCTCCCCTGTTCATGCTCTGTCTCTCTCTGTCTCAAAAATAAATAAACATTAAAAAAAAAATTAAAAAAAAAAAGAAATCCCATTAAAAATATTGAAGTATTGAATCAGTTCTAGTTTCTTTAACACCGTAAGAACTATTATATAAAGAGAGGCTGCCTTAACACTTCCACCAACAAAATTTTTGGCCAAGTCTAAGATGTTACATGGGAGGGGGGGTATAGGTGTTACTGGCTTAACATGGGAAAAAAATTTTGCTTTGTTTCGTTGGTTCAAAATAATGATTTCTACCATAACTGGAATAGTTATGAAATGACTTCTGTGATTCATTCCTAATCTGGTTCCCAGGCCCAAGCCTACTGATGTTCCACTGACAGATCGCATTCCCACACAGCCTTATCTTTAATACCCTTCTATCAATACTGTGCACCAATGACACCAAAGTAGAAAAACATGTTTGGGCTTAAACAATACTGTTCATTTAGGTGAAAAAAAAAATGAGAGGGAAGGGAGGAGATGTGTAGAAGTAAGACTAAACTCAGGAGATAAAGAGCACATTCCATTGAATTTGTTCACTCAGATACTAAAGAAACTAAATAAGAATTCACCAAATTTTGTTAAAGCCATTTATTTATAAGCCAAACACAACAACACCCAATTGCTTCTATTTTTCCTCCCTAACAGGACTTTATTTACAATACAGAAAACAAATAGCATTAGCACATGTACAAACTACAATGAGCAGTTCACTGGCATTTCTAAAATAGAGAGAACATTCTTTATATATGCAGGATATTCTCTAGAGTCAAGTAAAGTTTGAAGAGGGCACAAGGGACAGAAAGCAGATATGTAAGGTGATCTCTGAAGGAGCCAGGAGTTGTGACTTCTGACCAAGCCATAATAAAAATGATTAGCTTGCATTATAGTGTTGCTAATAAACTGGACCACTATTATCAGGTCTTTCCAAAAAGCATGCAAGTTTCAATGCAATGTTTTTGTTTTAACTTTTATCAAAATTACTGAATGTTTACACTTGAAAAATATTATTAAAATACACTGGTTGGCTTACTTACCTACATTATTTATACCTCATTTAGACAGTTGTTGAATTTGCTTTTATTACACTGTCTAGATGTAAACAAGGTAAGGGGGGAAAGGCTGGTTTCAATAAAACCGGTTAGAATAATGCAAGAACTAGATAGTTTCTATAAAAATGATTGAGAATTCTTTGCATGTGATAAGGCTACGGAACCCTCTAAATTGTATAATTCACCCTAATCCAAAAGAGAAGCCCAGAATTTAGAACTGTTTATTTTTTCTAGGCCCAATAATAGCACATGTGGAAAAAAAAAATTGATTATATTATAGCTGGGCCTGTAAGTTAGCTGGGTAATTGGCCACATTTAGGAGCTGGCTTCTTGAGGAAGCATAAGTCATAGCCACCAAAGAAATACGTATTGAATGTGAGGAATTTACTATGGAATTTCTTGATACTAATGAATGATTTAAATGAAGTGGTTGAAAGTGATGGTCCAGCCAGTAAAATGTGCAATAAATCTGCTTTTATGATAAAAACAATGAGCAAGCAGTTATATATAAGAGCATCAAGTTAAAAATCACTTAAAAATACGAAACCTGTCTAATAACTGCTTTTAAAATGTTTAACATGCTTTAAAAATTGTAACTCCTTTAGCCTCATAAAATCTTCCCAATTTAAAATAAGGAAACTGAGACCAGAAAGTGTAAATTGCAAACAGTCATACAGCTGGTAAATTGCAGAGCTAGAATTGAATGTAGCCAATTTAATGATGCCATCCATGATTTTAAACCACCACACTGTGAGTTGGGTTGCAAATAGTTATCTAGATAGGTCAGGGAATTGAAGAGACCATCTCCTCTGTCTTCTAACTAGAGCAGGATTTTAATGCGAGCAAGCATGCCTACGTAGCCACATATCAATATACCTGTGCACACAGAGCAGAGAAAAACATACTGAGTGAAAGACTTCCCTTTTTCATGATCCACAGAATGTATTTCTCCCTCTTCATCATGTTCATTTTACAACCTCCCTTTTCTTCACCTCAGCAGTGAGGTTTCCTTCCAACTTATAGGTTGTATGTTTTTAGCTTGGGAAAGGCAATTTTGTGGTTATCAAAGAACCTGATATCTTTCAGAATTTGTTTTCTGATAATATTTTCAGCATTTTCTAAGCAACAAAAGTAAAGAATGAATGAAGCTGATTTTTCTTAACCAATCTTTGTTAAAATAAAGCATGATTTTAATAGCTTCTTTCTGAGATATAAAGCGATCTTAAATTTCCTTAACATCTGTTTCCTATTCCCATTAATATCAACTGCTTTCAGAATTTTCTCTGTGAAACACATCTTTCTCCTGTGAGGAGCTGATCTCAAACTCTGACTCTGTGAAGTTGAAGGCCATTGTTTACCATCATTGTTGGTGATTGGTACCTTATTGCAATCAAATGGTCTCAGAACGATCATTTTGACCATAGAGTGGGACTATAGCCTAGTGGTTAAAAACACATAAGTTGGAGCCAGACTGCCTTGGATTTGTCAATTCCTAGTTTTTTCTCATTGAAAAGTTTAATCTCTCCATTCCTGTGTTCCCATATAAAAAATGAAGATAATTATAACACCTACCTCATTGGATTGTTTTGAAGATCAAATGAGTTTGTGTGTGTGTGTGCGTGTGTGTATTTAAAGCAACACTCTTAAAAATTTGCCAGACACAAATGTGTTTAATAAATTTTTGCTATTATTATTAATAATAAAATGTGCTAGTATGTAAGACTTATGAGACAAATTCTATAATTAAAAAAGAATTAATTAATTGTGAGCATGTTCCATTGAAAAATTAATCTGCTTACTTCCATTTCAACTTACTTTAATTGTCTGTTGATCTTTTTAAATGTCTCCGTGCTATTTTGTTTCATGGTTTTTGTGTTTATTTAATAATAATAAATTAGTTTGCAAATGATCCATTTATTTAATAATAATAAATTAGTTTGCAAGTGATTAAAGAGACTTAAAAAAAGCTGAAGGTTTTAATATTAAACTTTAAAGGTACTATTTCAAACAGAAGTGAGCACAAGATAAAATTTTAAATAATTTAAAATATAGTTAAAACAAAATTAACCATAAAAGGTGTGATAAGATCATTTAATAGCTGTTAATCTAAATAAATATGCTTTTAATAATCAAGTGCCATTTAATTAACCTGCAATAACTGGCTTATTAAATTTAAATTAAATCATTATATGAGACACTTCATTTAAACTGTACATGAATGTTATATTTTCCTACTACTTTGTACTTATCTAGGGTATTCAGATTCACTGAAATGAAGGTTACTGAGAGAATTTTTTAAGTCAAACTTCTCATATATCCTTACTGGAAACTCCATACTTTTACTTTATAAGCTTTAAGTACTCTTCTTTTGAGGCAGTCATTTAGAACTTTAAAACAACATTAAATTATGGGGGGAAAAAAGAAAAGAAGCCTAGAAATTTGGGGTTAATTGCTTCACTTTACTTCTCCCCCCCAAAATATATATATATTTTGACTCAAATATATATATATTTGAGTCATTATCCAACACTATTTCTTAAAGTTTATTTATTTATTTTGAGAAGAGAAGGAGAGAGAAAATCCCAAGCATACTCCACACTGTCAGTGTGGAGCCCGAAGCGGGGCTCAATTGCATGAACTGTGAGATATATGACCTGAGCTGAAATCGATAGCTGGCCACTCAACCAACTGAGCCACCCAAGCACACCAATCCAACACTATTTTTATTTATTTTGTGGCTTACATTGTGAAGGTGTTTCAGTTTCATCTTGTATTTTTCATGTTCCAGTTCTATAATCAACCACTCTTCCAGGAATTCCAGTTCATTTGTTGGAGAATGATATTTATAAATCAAGATCTACACACTGAGTGTGCTTATTGCTGTGCAACTGTCATTGTGTCTAGGCTATCTTGACAGAGTGAGGCGATGTATGTGTGTATACTAACCAACGCACACACACATATCTATGTTTATTTATGTATTTATGTCTTTGCATATGTATTTAAGAAAACACATACAAGCTCATACTGAAGAATCCAACCCAAAGCCGGTTTATTCTGGCATTCTCTTTTTGGGTTTTTCTTTTTTTAACTTTTCTTACATAGTAAAAAATCTTACTCCATCATGTTGTTTTTAATTCCAAGAGCTACTTTTGGCTAAGTACATTGACTAAACCATGTTAACAAATTTACCTGGATATAATTCGGTAGGTTGTTTCCTTAAAACATTTTTAGGAGTGTCACTTCCCAACATTTATTTATTTATTTATTTATTTGTTGTATTTTGACTTATCTCAAAGACTACTGGAATACATCTGAAGAGTTTTTTGTTCATTTTTTAACTTCTATAGGGTACAACTCATGAGCTTTGGATTTATTTTATCTTTTTATTTATTTTTTAATGTTTATTTTTGAGAGAAAGAGAGAGAGAGAGAGAGAGAGCAGGGGAAGGGCAGAGAAAGAGGGAGATACGGAATCTAAAGCAGACTCCAGGTTCTGAACTGTCAGTACAAGGCCTGACACAGGGGTCAAATTCACAAATCTTGAGATCATGACCTGAGCTGAAGTCGGACCTTAACCGAGTGAGCCACCCAGGTGTCCCCAGAGCTTTTCTTTTAAATCAGTTTGCTAAATAAACAATTTTTAAGTAGTAATTTTCCCTTCAAAATTAGATAAACAGCTAGATACAGAATTACAGCCCTTAACAAAACAAAAGACTATATGTAAGTCAATATAAAGTTTAATTAAGTTATAATAAATTAAATTATCTTTCAGATATTTGTGGAATCTTTTTCTTTAAACTTCAAAATCATCAGCGAATATTTAAGTATGATACTTTTACATTACTTTTGCTCAGTAATCCATTAACTAGTTTTCTCTAAATACTCAAATATGGCTTCTACTCAAATTATCTTATTTCTGTGATGCTTTTTTTTTTTTTTTTTTTTTTTAATCATAGCACACTTGTTTTCTTGGGAAATTTCCGAAGTATCCAGTTATCTAGAATTTCTTATCATCTTATTCTGGCATGGTTTTCTCTCCATGCTTGCCAGATCTAATTACAAAGAAATGATGATCTCTTGAATAATTTCAGTATCAAAATTTGTCAGTCTAAAATTTTATAATATCTATTTCTATAGTATGGGAAAACATATACTCCGAGTTGTCAACAGGATTTGATTCTTTTGAAGTTAACTTCTTTTCAAATACACTTGCCCAGTAGTGAGTATTGAGAGTACTTCTAGTTGCAGATTGTGTATGTAAAGAACTTCAGACTTGCCATTCTGCCATTCCTAACAACTACAAAGCTGAGCAGACTGAAAAATCAACTCCTCTTGGAGAGAGGAAAGGACATAAGGCAAACTGCGGCCCCTGAGACTAGAGAGAGACAGACAAACATAGGGAGTTGCAGATTACCAGAGCAGAGATTCACAAGAAGAAATTGCCATAAGACCCAGTGTCGGAGAAGGAAAACCTGAACTGTCATTGAATAATTGCTATAGCATGCTGAGTGTTCAAAATTCTAGGAGGACCCAGACACAGGGGAGCACCCATGTATTGTGGGATTTGCCTCCAAGAGCTTGACCAGGTTCGAAGACATACCAAAAGGCAAAAGGAGTCTTTATGAAGAGACAGAGTACATATCAGAACAAGACATGGCAGGGACATTGGAATTATCAAACAAGATTTAAAACAAATCTGATTAATATGCTAAGTGCTCTAATGGATAAAGTAGACCTCATGCAAGAAAAGAAGGGCAGTGTAAGCAGAGATGGACACCTTAGAAAAGACCACAAAGACATATTAGAAATAAGAAAACACACTAAAGGAAATGAAGAATATCTTTGACATGTTCATTAGTAAAGTGGACACAACTGAGTATAGAATCTCTCAGCTGGATTTACCTAGATAATCCTCAAAAACCAAAGTAAAGATATCAGAGACTGAAAAATACATACCTGAATAATCAAAGACTGTTGGACAACAAGTGATGTATTTTACACATAATAGAAATACCAGAGGAAGAGAAAGAAACAGAAGAAATATTTAAAAAAACAATGATTGACAATATCCCTAAATTGACATCAAATACCAAAACACAAATCTGGGAAGCTTAGAGAACACCAAGCAGGATACGTGTAAAAAAATTATAAACTATGGAAAATGTAGCTTTATCAAAGATACATACAAAATCCTGAAAAAGGCCAGGGGGAAAACACCTTATCTATAAAGGAGCAAAGATAAGAATTATATCCAGCTTCTCCTCAGAAACTGTGTAGGCAAGAGAGTGGAGTGTTGAGAGAAAAAAATAAAAGCCCCTACAACCTAGAATTCTGTGCCCTGTGAAATTATCATTCAAAACTAAAGAAGAAATAACAACCTTCTCAAACAAAAATTGAGGGCATCTGTTGCCAGTAGACCTGCCTTACAAGAAATGTGAAAGAACTTTAGAGACAAGGAACATGATAAGGTCTGAAATGCAGATCTACTTAAAATAAAAAAAAAGAGCATAGAACAAGGAATAAGTGAAGGTAAAATAAAAACATATTTTTTTTATTGTAAATTGATCTAACAGGTAACAGTTTGTTTGAAATAGTACCATCAGTGTGTATATGTATGTATCATATGTTATATATGTGTCCTGAAGTGTGCTCATCTATAAGTGAAATGAATGACAGCAATGATACAAGGGATAGGATGGAGGAACTAGTATTATGTTGTTATTATAAGTATCCACACTACCTGTGAAATGGTAGAATGTTGTTTGAAAGAGGACTTGGGTTAGCTATAAAGGTAAATTGCAATTTCTAAGGCAACCACTAGAAAAAAAAAATAAAAAAGTATAATATACTAAGAAAGGAGAGAAGATGAAATCATATAAATTGTTCAGCTATAGCCACAACAGGCAGAAAAAGAGTGGAAGACAAAACTTGGAACAAAGAACAAAAGCAACACAAAGAAAGCAATAATGCATATGGTAGAATCCAACTATGTCAATAATCACTTAGAGCTTCTATGGTCTGAATACACCAACTAAAAGACAGAGATTGTCAGAATGAATCAAAAAACACAATCTATATGTTGTCTACAAGAAATTCACTTCAATATAAAACATACATAAATTAAAAGTAAATGAATAGAGAAAAATATACCATGTTAGTACTAATTAAAAGAAAGCTGAAGTGGATATGTTAATTTCAGACATAGCTGATTTCAAAGCAAGAAGAGTTATCTGGGGTACAGAATAGCATTACAGGGCACCTGGCTGTCTCAGTAGGTTAAGCATAAAGTCTCAATTTCAGTTCAGGTCATGATCTTATGGTTTTTAAGATCCAGCTCTGTGTTGGGCTCTGTGCCGACAGCATGGAGCCTGCTTGGAATTCTCTCTCCATCTCTCTCTCTGCCCCTCCCCTGCTCTCTCTCTCTCTCTTTCTCAAAATAAATAAACTTAAAGAAAAAAAAAGAATAGCATCTTTCTGTTTGGTTGGGTCAATCATCCCAAAACACACAAAAATTATTCATGTTTATGCTCCTAATAACAGAGTGTCAAACTTCATAAGTCAAATACTAATAGACTTGCAAAGAGGAATAGCTGAATCCACTATCATAGTTGAAGACTTTAACACCTCTCTCTCAGAAAAGGACATATACAACAGGCAGACAATTAATAAGGACATAATCTTATCAATAGATGCAGAAAAACGTTTGACAATACCTAACATCCATTGATAACAACTCTCAGTAAACTTGTAATTTAGGGGAACTTCCTCAACCAGATAAAGATTATCTATAAAAAACCTACTTCACATTACACTTAAAGGGGAGACACTGGAAGCTTTACCACTAAGATCAGGTACAAAGCAAGAATGTCTCCTCTCACCACTGCTTTTCAAAATTCTCCTGGAACTTGTTAATGCAAGAAGACTAGAAAAGGAAATAAGAGTTACAAAGATTGAAAAGAAAAACATAAAACGATCTTTCATCATGATCATCTATGTAGAAAATCCAAAAGAACTGAATTAATAAGATTTTATAGAATGGTTGCAGGATACAAGGTTAACATAAAAGTCAATTTATTTCCTATATACCAACAATGAACAAGTGGAATTTGAAATTAAAAACACAATGCCATTTACATTAGCACCCAAAAAATGAAATATTTATATATAAATCTAACTGAACATGTATAGACATGTATGAGGAAAATGATAAAACTCTGATGAATGAACTGAGAGCTAAATAAATGGAGAGTAATCCATGTTCATAGATAGGAAGATTCAATGTTATCAAGATGTCATTTCTTCCTACTTTTATCTATAGATTCAGTGCAAACAAAATAAAAATTCCAGCAGGTTATTTTGTGAATATGACAAACTGATTCTACAATTTATGTGGATAGGCAAAAGACCTGGAATAGCCAACACAGTATGGAAAGAGAACAAACTTGGAGGACTGAAGCTACTTGACTTCAAGACTTACTCTAAAGTTATAGTACACAGGACAGTGTGGTGTTGGCAAAAGAGTAGACAGATCAATGGAACAGAATAGAGAACTGAGAAATAGATCCATACAAATATGGTCAACTAATCCTTGACAAAGTAACAAAGGAAATAGAATGGAGTGGGCAAAGGTAGTCTTTTTGACAAATGGTGTTGGTAAAACTGGAAATCCACATACAGAAAAGTGAATCTAGGCACAGACTTTAACACCTTTCACAACAATTCAAAGTGGATTGCAGATATTAACATATAATGCAAAATTATAAAACCTAGCAGATAATATGACAAAACCTCAATGATTTTGGGTATGGCAATGACTTTTTAGATGTATCAAAGGCACGATCCATAAAAGAAAGAACAGATAAAGTGGGCTCCATTACAATTAAATCTTCTCTGTGAAAGACAATGTCAAGGGAATGAAGACAAGTCACAGACTGGGAAAATAGATTTGCAGAAAAAACAACTGCTAAAAGACTGTTAAAGAACTCTTAAAACAACAATAAGAAAGCAACCTAATTAAAAAATGGGCCAAAACTCTTAAACAGATACCTCACCAAAGGGGATATACACATAGGAATAAGCATATGAAAAGAAGTTCCACGTTATATTTCATTAGAAAAACGAAAATGAAAACAGTAATGAGAAACAATTACACACCAAAATCTGGAACGCTGACAACACCAAATGCCAATAAAGATGTGAAGCAACATGAAACTTCATTTATTGCTGTTGGGAATACAAAGTGGTACAGTCACTTTGGAAGACTGTTTGCGGTTTCTTACAAAACTAAGCATTCTCTTATCAGACAATTCAGTAATAGCACTCCTTGGTATTTACCTAAAGAAGTTGAGAACTTACATCTACACAAACTCCTGCACACAGATGCTCAGAGCAAGTGTATTCATTATTGCCAAAACTTGGAAGCAATCACGATGCCTTTCAGTAGGTAAATGGACAAACTAATATGGTACATCTAGACAATGGAATAGTATTACCACTAAAAAAGTAAATAAAGAAATAACTATCAAGCCATGAAAAGACATGGAAGAACTTTACATTTGTATTTTTAAGTGAAAAGAGCCAATCTAAAACAAAACAAAACAAAACAAAAAACACTATTTAGTGTATTATTCCAGCTATGCAACATTCTGAAGAGGGCAAAACTATGGGGACAGTAAAAAAGGTATGTGGGTGGGATAGGGAAAGATGAAGAGATAGAGCACAGAAGATTTTTAGGACAGTGAAAATACTCTGCATGATACAATTATGGCAGATGCATATAATTATACATATGTCTAAACAAAACGAACAAAACCAAGAGTGAACTGCAACATAAACTATGGACCTCAGGTGATTATGATGTGGCAATGTCGGTTCATCAGTTAATACAAAAGTAGTAGTCTGATGGGGCTGTTGATAATGGGGGAGGTTATATTTGTGGGGGCAGGGAGAATATGGAAAATCTCTGTACCTTCCTCTCAATTTTGTTTGAAAACAGAATAAGTTGCATTTCTATACACCAATAATGAAGCAACAGAAAGAGAAATCAAGAAATTGATCCCATTTACAATTGCACCGAGAACCATAAAATTCCTAGGAATAAACATAACCAAAGATGTAAAAGATCTATAAGCTGAAAACTACAGAAAACTTATGGAAGAAATTGAAGAAGACACAAAGAAATAGAAAAACATTCCATGCTCATGGATCGGAAGAACAAATATTGTTAAATGTCAATATTACCCAAAACTATCTACACATTCAAAGCAATCCCAATGAAAATTGCCCCAGAACTTTTCTCAAAGCTGGAACAAACAATCCTAAAATTTGTATGTAACCACAAAAGATCCCGAATAGCCAAAGTAATGTTGAAAAAGAAATCCAAAGCGGGAGGCATCATAATCCTGGACTTGGGCCTCTACTACAAAGCTGTGATCATTAAGACAGTATGGTATCGTCACAAAACAGACACAGAGACCAATGGAATAGAATAGAGAACCAAGAATTGGACCCACAAATGTATGGCCAACTAAGAAAAAAATATCCAATGGAAAAAAGATAGTCTTTTTAGCAAATGGTGCTGGGAGAATTGGACAGCAACATGCAGAAGAATGAAATGGCACCACTTTCTTACACTGTACGCAAAAATAAACTCAAAATGGATGGAAGACGTAAATACGAGATAGGAAACCATCAAAATCTTAGAGGAGAAAACAGGCAACAACCTCTTTGACTTCAGCCTCAGCAATTTCTCGCTTGACACATCTCCAAAGACAAGGGAAACAAAAACAAAAATGAACTACTGGGACCTCATCAATAGAAAAGGCTTCTGCACTGCAAAGGAAACAATCAACAAAACAAAAAGGCAACTGATGGAATGGGAAAAGATAGTTGGAAATGACATATCGGACAAAGGGTTAGTATGCAAAATCTATAAAGAACTTACCAAACTCAACACCAGAAAAACAAATAATCCAGTAAAGAAATGGACAAAATACATGAATAGACACTTTTCCAAGGAAGGCATCCAGATAGCCAACAGACATATGAAAAGATGCTCAACATCAGTTATCATCAGGGAAATACAAATCAAAACCACACTGAGACACCACCTCATACTGGTCAGAGTGGCTAAAATTAACAACTCAGGAAACATGTTGGCAAGGATGTGGAGAAATGGGAATCCTTTTGCACTGTTGGTCAAATGCAAACTGGTGCAGCCACTCTGAAAAACAGTATGGAGGTTCCTCAAAAAATTAAAAACACAACTACCCTACGACTCAGCAATAGCACTACCAGGAATTTATCCAAAGGATACAGGAGTGCTGATACATAGTGACACCTGTACCCCAATGTTTGTAACAGTGCTTTCAACAATAGCCAAATAATGGAAAGAGCCCAAATATCCATCAACTGATCAATGGATCAAGAAGATGTTGTTTATATATATACAATGGAATACTACTTGGCAATGAGAAAGAATGAAATCCTGCCATTTGCAACAATGTAGATGGAACTGGAAGGTATTATGCTGAGTGAAATAAGTCAGTCAGAGAAACAGAGATATCATATATTTTCACTCATGTGGAACTTGAGAAACTTAACAGAAGACCAAGCGGAAGGGAAGGGGAAAAACAGTTTTAAACAGACAGGGAGGCAAACCATAAGAGACTCTTAAATACAGAGAAAAAACTGAGGGTTGATGGAGGGGGAGGGGAGAGGGGAAAATGGGTGATGGGCATTGAGGAGGGCACTTTTTGGGATGAGCACTAGGTGTTGTATGTAAGCGATGAATCACGGGAATCTACCCCCAAAGCCAGTGGCACCCTGTATGCACTGTATGTTAGCAAATGTGACAATAAATCATATTTAAGGGGTACCTGGGTGGCTCAGTTGGTTAGGTGGCCGACTTCAGCTCAGGTCATGATCTCCTGATCTTCAGCTCAGGTAAGAGCCTCGCGTCGGGCTCTGTGCTGACAGCTCAGAGCCTGGAGCCCGCTTCCGATTCTGTGTCTCCCTCTCACTCTTCCCCTCCCCTGCTTGCTCTCTGTCTCTTTCTCAAATAATAAAACATGAAAAAAAATTTTTAATGAGTTAATCATATTAAAAAAACCCACACAAATACATGCACACACACAAACTTTTTTGTGGTGATGGTGGATAGATTAAAAAAACGATTTCTTTATCTCACTTTTCTAAAATAATTATTCCACACATACCACACTTATATCGTATGTGACATAAAGTTAGAACACAGACAAGAGATTAAAGATGACATATGGGACGTAAGTGTTTGTTGTAGGGGGCCTGTGATTAAGCAATACTCTATCATCCCAAACTCTCTGGAGCATCCATATAGAAGCCCATCTATAAAATGTCTTTCATCCAAGTAGGAGGCATTGGACTATAAATAAGAGGAAACTGAAATTAATGGAGGTTTAAATCATACAGCAAGTGATTGTCAGTAATGAGAAGTCAAAGGTAAGGTGTCCTGGGTTTTTTGATAGCTTAACAATGTCACCCAGGACCCAGGTTTTTTCCTGACCTTCTACTCTGAATTCCCAGTGTGTTTTCTTTCATCTTCATGACTGAAACTGACTGCTTTGGCCAAATCATCATGCCCTAGCACACTGTGTTCAAAGGCAGGAAAAAAGAGCAAAGGTTGTGAGAGAAGAGCATTCACCTCACGTGCCTCTCTCCTTCCATCGAGGACAAAAATCTTCAACAAAATATCCCTGAGCCCTCATCATATAATATCTAATTAGCCAGAACTGAACTGAATTCCAGCTGTAAAGGAAGCTCAGGGAAAAGAAAATGTATGTGAGAGAAAAATACTGGGAGGCAGGGCATGGGAGAGAATGTTTGAAAGGCCAATGCTCTGAACTTGTAACATTTGATAATCAAGAGTCTGACACAATGCTAAATGCGACATATTAAAAGTCCCATTTTACTGAGACTTTGCCTCATCTCTTCATTAGTATTTCTAGGTGACTGTGAAGTAATATGAATTCAAGTGTTACCCAAGCATTATAATAATTATTTTTTAAATTTATTTCTACGCTAATGTTAATACATAGGCCGCAAGGTTAAAATCATGGTTCATAATCAGGATTTCCAAAATGTATTCCATAAAATCCTAGTCCCGTGAGAATTTCCAAGAAAATAATTTTCTGAGCTCGAATAAATTTGGTAAATCCTTCAGACTCAACTAGTCCTTGGAGATTCATTGAATATATATTGAAGGCTCTGAGAAATTCTAAAATTAAAAAAAAAAATAGTTTAAATGTGTTTAGCTCAGTGTTTTCTAAATGTGTAGCACTTTCCCACAATTAAACCTATTCATAGTGTGTAGAAACTGTTTTCTAGGAAATGTATCCTGAAAAACATTGCCTCTGCCATGAGTAAACTGTTCCAAGAACATAAAGTTAGCCTGGCTGAATTTACCTAATCGTACCATCTTTAATTTTTAAAAGAGCTTGACTCCCTCGAATATCCTTTATTTGTATCAGTTATAGTGATTCCACACATTGCTATTTACAAAACTCTTTCTTTCACATTTTCTTATTCGATCACAATAACCCTAGGATTTAGGTATTACTGTAATTGCCAACTTATAGATAAAGAAAATCAGCAAGACCAAATAATCCATTTGCTTACTCCCAGCTCGTCAAAGAAGCTGCAAACAGGACTTAGGTTTAAATGTTTTCTCTAGAACTTACTACTAGCAATTGAGAAGATGACTTAACGTCTTTGAGCCAAGGATTCCTCAGCTATAAATGAAGGATGATTATGAGGATTCAAATAGCTAACGCTTAGTAACCATTTAATGGAGGCATGGCAGAGATTATCATTATTATTACTATTACTATACTATTGCTATTACCATATTCATGAGTGCACTGCAACTATGTCTTAAACGGAGTGAAAATCATTTGGTTCAGTGGAAAGATTTGATTTCTATTTTCCTATTCCATCTAATACCTGGCTCCTTCATAAGCTACATGGACAAAAATAAAATGTGAAGAAGTTTCCACAGACACCATCATGCCTTTTGTTTTCATACATTGCCTTTCCATTTTCTTTTCCCTCAACCTAGATTTCCATTTCATTACTCTTTCACCTAAAGAGCTGGTATTCATCCTTTACAACACAGCTCAAATGCCATTTCCATTGTGAAATTTTAATTTTATTTTCCAGGGATTAGTTAGTTGTTCTCCTGTCTGAGTTCTCGCCCATATTTCAACAGCAATATTGGATCATACTTTTCTATTTACTTCCCTGTTTCCCCCACTCTATTGCAAGCTTCTTGAGAGCATAGCCCATGGTTTATTCATGGCTGTTTTTACTATCTGGCAACATACTGGGCACATGATATGTTTGTTACATGACATGTGCTATTTTGTCTATCATAAAATATACATTGAAAACATTCACAAAATCTTTCCATGTTTTTTCAAACACACAGTTTCAGCATGTTTTAAAGGGACATAATAGAAAGTGATTGCAAATTCATCACTAACTAAAAAAACAATAACTTATGTTCTTAAACTACATCAGGTTATTGATAATATCAACTGAAAATAATTCATATGCCTTAAATAAGGGGTGTACTCAGGAATATGTATACAGATATTTCTATCATTGGCAACTGTAATAGCAAAAGTTGGGTAGATTTTTTTTTTGGTAGATATACGTGGATATTTTTATTCTCTTCAGTTTCCCTTGAAAATAATTTCATTGCCGCTTCATCCATTCCTCCCATAAATTAATGTGGATTTTTTTCACAGTCAAGTACAGATTACTTTTAGAATAGTGAGCCAAAAAAATTATTTTCAGTTCTTTATGGCCAAAACTTTCCTTGTTTTAGAAATGCTTTTGTAAAGTTCCATCCCTTTTGTCCTTTAAAGACTGACTGAAATCTCCTAAGAGTTACCAGGAAGCACTGCATATATTTCTAAAAATGCACTTGCTGGAGGGATTCTGACTTCCCAAGATATCTTTACAGCTTCAATATATATTTCCCTATTTTGAACCCACCTAGAAAGTTGTGGTGATTTTAGATCATAGTTGTCTTCAAGGTGGTCTCTGAGAATTAGCAAAAGCTTTAAGTTGAACTTGATGCATAGGCGTTTGAAGGTTGTTTCATGTTATACCCTCTGACTTGGACCTGAGAAGAAAGTGTTTTTAAGGCCAGCTAGGTATCCGTATACACCTGCACATTAGCGTCAATGTTGTAATGAGCCTATTGGTTTTGAATATGCAGGCACAGATCTATCATTCTTTTCTGTAAGATCCAGGATGTTGCCATTACCCCACTGCCATTAATATGTCAAGGTAAAATAAGATACAACTTACAAATATGCCATTCCAGAGCTGGAATACAGTTTGCATGCGTTGGAAAAATATCTTGCCCAGAAGCGTTAGGAAAAACTGTGCATCAACCCAATTCTTAATCTCCCAAAAGAGATTAGAAGACAATCTCCCAGTCCTGGTAGGAAAGAAAAAAGACCGAAAGGGAGAGATTTGTCTCCATTTCTTCAATGTGCTTAGAAGCAATAAACCACACAGAAATCTGTGAGATAATCAGAGCAAAGGAACCCTTGACAGAATAGCTATTAGACAAAACTTCTCACTCTCACAAAGATTCTTGTACCCCAAGGGTACCAGAGAAACACAGGGAGCTGTTGGATAGCAAATATTAGAATTAAGAGGGTGAGAGATGTCTCTAGAAATCTCCCTGGACAGATGACCGAAGACTAGGAACCTTTCCCCAAGTCCTTTGAAAAAATTTAGTGCCCTATAAACATGACACAAGCTTGATGGGGTGGAAAACACTGAAAACATCTGAGATTAATTTTCCCACCAGCTTAGCAGAATAGGAGCTTAAAAGAGATATTCGACCTAGTTACAGCTAATACATTTTATTTTTTTAACATGTTGTGATGTTCTTTGAATTAGCACAAGATTAAGATGTATCTTTGCATTCATGTGAGCCCATCAAAAACAGATCCTTTTCAAGGAAAATGGAAGAATTTTTTCTGGGTCTGGAGAGAATCCTATTGACTTATCTTGTGTTTTGGAACTGAAAAGAGTAAATTGAATTCCTTTGTGCTGATAGTCTAGTATGCATATGTCATTAAATAAGATTTTAAAGGGATGCTAACAGTACCATACTGAAATATGAGTCATGAATGACATTTTCAATGGGCTGTAAAATCTTTCTGATTGCCACCCTTAACCAACCAGTTGCTAGTGAATGTCCGGGCATCAGGTTGAAAAGGTTAAGCACTAGTACTTTAGATGAATTATCCCAGAAATCCTTTTGCAATGGTATAAAATGTCTGTTGATATCATTTGTGTTTCAGAAAGTATAACCCAGATGAACTGAGAAGTGATATTCCCATGCCATTTTCCAGTCTTGTCACTGCAGTAATAATGGCTAACTTAGTAACAATTATTATTAAAAAATAGAGTTTATTTTATTAAGAGTAACTGTCTTGAAATGATATGATCACTGAATAATAGAAGCTATTTGGCAACTACGATAAACAGTAGAACTTGTGGCTGAGATCTAATTAGTAATTAGCCTTGGGAGATTATAGTCAGGTTCTAAGTGGTAAAACAAATGAATAGTAGTGTCTAATATTTTTAAATTATTTTTCCATTTATTTATTTTTGAGAGACAGAGAGAGACAGAGCACAAGTTGGGGAGGGGCAGAGAGAGAATGAGACACAGAACCCGAAGCAGGTTCCAGGCTCTAAGCTGTCAGCATGGAGCCCCATGCAAAGCTTGAACTCACAAACCATGAGATCATGACCTAAGCCGAAGTCAGAGGCTTAACCGACTGAGCAACCCAGGTGCCCCAAATAATTTTATTTGATATTCAAAAATTTACCTTCAGGCTAGTTCCCCCCACTTCTTAGAGGCTATCACTAAATTGAACGTGCAGGTACAGATTTAGTGTGGTCACTGGAGCCCTACTCAGATAAAGACCTGTTTGTAGAGCCAGGTGAAAGGGCATTATCTTGGCCAACTGTATGTCTCACAGAAGTATTGGGAAGTATTCCTATCAAGGGAATTTCTACAGTTCTTTTTTTTTTTTTTTAACAAAAATACAAGATAACAAATCTATACCTTTATTTATTTACTTTTCAGTTAGTTTAAATCTTTAAGGGGTACAGAATCACACGGATTCTGTGGTAAATGGCGATAGCAGGAAGGTTGCTTCGGAATTTGGCACAAACCATGCCACTGCTTCCATGAGCACCAGTTAACTTTTCCCCAGATTACTCTGGTTTTATTCAGTTTGCCACCAGGAGTCACTGTGTTGTTCTTTGCTTTGTACACATAGCACATCTCTTGCCTAGATAGAATTCAGTTTCATCTCGAGCCTAAACACCTTCAACTTGAAGAAGAGCTGTGTGTTCCCTCTGGTTCCAGAGACCTAGCTGATAGCCAGCAAAAGTGACTTTGGATCACAGACTTCCAGAAATCTTTTTCACTTTAGAAGTCCTGTTCCCAGCAGGCCTCCACAGGTTCCAAGATGGTGGAAAGATATACTTCTTAAATTCATAACTTGATAGGAAGGGAAGAGTTTGATTGATTTAGATGCTTCAATTCAGAGAAGAGTTGTTTAAAGAATGGAAAACAGCTTTCACAGACATGGACTCTGGTTTGTCTTTGATTAAGCAAGAAAGCTTATTATTGACAGAGAAGGGTAGTTTATGATGAGACAGCCTGGAGAATGAAGTTTTTAGCCATGTGACTACAATTAGGAAAATTCTTACTGACTTAAAACACACACAGAAAATTTAACCATAAGCCCCAAGTGAATAACTTTCTAGGGTGAGTAGTAGCCAAGAGATCTATATGGCTATAGGCTTAATGACTTTAGGAAATCACGTTTGATATTTAATGTACTTGTCCTCATAATATATATATCTTACTTGAACCAACAACAACTAAGCAATAAGAGAACACTTCCCATTTGTTGAATCTAGGTAATGTTGCATCTGTTCGTGCCCATTTTGCTGGAATTTCTACATCCTTCACAAGTCCTGCTGCTTGAACAATATGTTCTCCTTTGTATGTAGCCAACTCCATTTGGCAAGCAGTGTCTCTGGCCATCTGCAATTGATGCATAACTAGTTTTGTTAATCACTCCCAACGGCATTTACTACATTTTTTTTTTCATTTTCAATTAATTGGTCCCAGGTCATTTCATCTTGCAGGGAGCTGCATTTACAGGTAGCTAATACAATGAAGATGACTGACACAAGCTGTTGGATACCTGGGCAATGAGCATATGACCAGAACAAGCATGGCCCATTAAAGAACTTTGTGCTGAGGTAAAATGAAATCCAAAGCACTGACTGTGTCTTGTATTATCCACAAACTGCAGATAAGAGAAAACAAAAACTAAACTATCCCAAGCACATTAAGGACTCCTTATAATCTTGAGCCTAGATGACCTTCTTCTTGGTTGATAGTCTAACAATAATAAAATATGAGAGTAGACACGCATGACGAAAGAGAAAGGGATACATTGGGTGAATATCAGCATCATCACCTACACAGAGAATTCATTTCTAGATCTATTTTGGATTTTTGCTTTTGCTCTTTAAAATACACAATAACAAGGTCCCTGAAGGGCCAATTCTATGTGTTTTCTCATAGACATGGAAGATATTATAATTTGTCAGTGATCAGATGGCTAAAAATACTGGGAAGGCAAGAAACAGTCAAAAACATATGAGTATATAAGGAATAATGCAAAATCAAACTTCATGTTTGTAATATCACATGGATATGTTCCATTATGCAAAAGGATCAGGGACATAGTGGTTGATTGGCTGCAACAATGCTTTATATGTAGAAATGACCTGATGTTAAAATGTCTTTAAACTTTACTATTTAATGGTATTTTTATTAGAATTCGGTAAGGTGAATTCATATCAATATTTTGTAAATTAAGAGATGGGAGCTTAACTGGAAGACATGGATGTCTAGGTTACCACGACCAATAAACAGAGGACTAGCATGAGTCACCAGACCTTGTCTCCTGACCTATTCCCCTTCACTTGTTCATGGGCACAGTTTTTGCTGCAGGTATCTGCTAAATGTTTCTGTCAAACATGATAAATATCTATGAATCCAAAATATTTCTAACTTTAGAACCAAATCTAAATGTTATCATCTTCCTTTGTATTCATAGTATTTATTTCACTCAATTCTCACAATAACCCTATGAGTTAGAGGGTTTGTTTTGCTTTCTATTTATCACATGAGGGAAATAAACCAGAAACGTTAAGAGTGTAAGGTTATACAGTTAGTTATTAGCTGGGCTGGGTTTCAAGCAAAAGTCTACCTTTTTTCAAAATCTGCAGTCATTTTTGCTTTCCTCCTTCATGCCCATGTGAATAATTTATGAGTTGTTTTTCATAAAGTTAAAATAGTGACTACAGCTGATATTTTTGGGCAATAACATGACACTTGCTACAATTTGACCTTAAATTATACATAAGAATTAAATAAATCTCCAGACCCAACTCTATCTCACTTTTGTAATTGCTCCAAAGAAAATGGTAAATGAGAAAATCTCAGGCAAAATTATTCTTCACTGAAGTGAAAATTATTTACTCTTGTGTCTTCTGGTTTCCTTTGATCAAGATTGGAATTGTTTGGTAAAATGTGAAACATTATGTTTAACGTCAGTCACTTTGCAAATAATCTAGAATTAAATTAATTTCTTAATGTTTACATCTGATGATCAGTTACAGGGGTTTAGAGAAAGCAATGGAAAGAATATATCACTTCTCAAAAAAATTAATAGCTTCTTTGAATAAAGGAACATGTGGCAACTTAAGAAATCAGAAGGCATTTTGGCTGCTCAGCTTTTTACTGTGGACTAACATTTGTCATTCTATTATAGCAAATCAACTTTCTTAACCAAAAATATTTTAAAAAATCTCTCGGTGGAAGAATAATGATAAATTAATGAATACCTTTAGCAAATATGGTAGAAGTTCGTGTATGCATTCCTCAAATACTAATTAAGTGACTTTTATATGCCAGACACTGTTTTAGCGGCTTAGGATATGAGGTAAATGGCACATTCTGGTGCCCTTCCCTTGAGGAGCTTACATTCTAAGTCCTATGACAGGGGGACTAGGACGCTTGTCAGATAAGAGATAAAATCTGTACTTTATGCTGGCTAAGACATTGCCATTTCTTTTTCACGTAACTCACATCTTCCCATTAGTACATTCTCTGAGAAATTCTGCAATAGAGTTATAAACTACATGCACAAAATCTGTTTGCAAATACACCCTAAATCCTTTCTTGCTTTCCTCCTGGTGACCTTTTCAAAACAGCTCTTATTTGCAGAACTGTGTTAATTTATGTGTTCTAACCTCTATGTCAAAAATAACTTGGTTCTCTTGGGTGAAAAGGAAACCTCACCAGGAGTGACCTGCCTCTTTATCTTCATCAAGGGGGACTCTGAAACAACTTGAGATCTTTTACTGCCAGCCAATCCCTGTACTAATGTAGCATTTCACAGGGTTTCTGCAATAACTATCTTTGGGTCTTCTCATAAGAGCCCTATAATAGCCATAAATATTCCTCAGGAGAGCAAGATAGAATCTGAAAGGCCTATAATAGCTATCATAAATGAATAATAAAATGTGGAAAGGACAAGCCACCATGAAAATGGCAAATGAATATGATGACGTGTGTACTGTACTTGAAGTAATTATTGGAGTGTTATATTTACAGAAATTGTCCACAGTTTTTTGTGGTGTCTGCGAAATTCAGCAAGGGCTGCATCTACTATAAAATTGGTGGCATGGAAAGAGCATAAAACTGAGAAAGTGTCTCTTCATGTATCTTTTAGAATCAAATCAAATACGACCATCTCACTACACTGACTTCTGAAATTTATCAGTCTTAACAACAAATTCTATGCACTCGGAGCATCCGCATAAACTTCGCTTTTGTGCGTCAAAAAGAAGCAATACGCCAAACAACACAGTTTTTGCACTGTCATCAGAACTCATCGAGTAACTGGCAAGGAACTTTAACAGCGAGGGTGAAAATGCGATGTGTGTGGGTGTGGGGGATGCAAGAGTATATGTGTTGAAGGAAATTAAGGGAAAAAATGAATAGTCACTGCATGGCTCTCAATTTAAGAAGGGAGAAGGGATGGAAATGCATGTAACATTGTATAGTACTTTGTAAGAAAGGCAACTCCAGAAACCCCCGTGGACATGAAGAAAGAAGTAAGACGCACGCTTTATGCAGAGGAAGTGTGTAAGTTTTCATAACTAAAAGGTTGTTTATCTTGCCAGGAAAAAAATTATAAAAGAACAGCAATGGGGAAAACAAATCTGGAAGACCTTGAGAGGGATCACTGAATAGAAAAAAAAGAATTATTTTGAAATGCTGGAGTGAAAGCAGTCTATCAATTCTTACTACTAACTTACTGTATAATATCCCGAAGTCTTCGTGGTTTTTTTGTTTTTTGTTTTTTGTTTTTTGTCTTTTTCATTTGTAAGGGTTTGCATGTGGGGAAGTTTCCTTTTCAAAAGACTGATCATGAAGAAACCTGCGGGGAAACACCTGATTTGCAATCATCTCTCTTTGCTTCCCAAGGTTCTTTCTATATTCCACAAAAACCTTTAGAAGAGAAGTGCTCTAAGGAAGAGCTCTTTCAAGTAGTTCTTTTCATAGCACAGTCTTGAGATCCCAGAAACTGTCTTTGACGGCATTCTTATCTTGAGGCTTGCGGAAGTCTCTGGCTTTTGGTTTTCTTTTTCCATGTCCTCTGTCAGCCCATTGTGTAGGCTTTTTAATGTAGATTCTTGCAAGCATTGTCTTAATTCCAGTCTATTCTACCAATGGAAACTAGATTAACATTCCCCATCTACAAATATCAGCTAAAGTTGCTCCCCTCAAGTCTGCCCACAATCTCATCACAATCTATCTTTTTAACCTCATAAACATCCCATACTAATCAAAAAGCATTTACTCTTTGATGTGATCATAAATTCACTTATACCTACTCTTTGTTTCACGTTTGTGTCACATATCCAACAGTATAGGTATAACCCAAAATTGTCTCTTACTTATGAACCCTTGGTTGACTACAAGTGCTGAAAATAACTCCTGTAATGACTGTCTGAACCATTCATTAGACGGTATCATTGGTTGGCTCATATGACTTACATTGTGTATATCTTTTCTCTATAAGTATATGGTCTATTTTCTGAAATTTATTATCATAGTAAAAATTTGCACATAGTTGATCAGATGGAATAGTTATGTTTGTTTTGTTTTAAAAAGCTCAGAGACTTCAAATTTCTTCAAGATGGGGAAAAATTGAAGACATATTCAAATAAACTGTATCATCCATTTGGTTCAAGGTAATTAACTTTGAAGACTGGTGATAGTATAAATGAAGACTCAGTTCACTGATTTTTAAATTTGAGAACCTGATGATACAGACTTCTCTATGTAATTTACTTACGCTGATGTAAAGACTATGTATTTTGTAAAGAAAATGCATTTCTGGGCTTCTCATTAACAACACAAACCACCTAGCTTCAAAAATCTGTCTTCTCATTTACACAATAAGCATATAGTTTCCAGTCTATTCTTACTATATAAGACCGTTGAGAGGCGCCTGGGTGGCTCAGTCAGTTAAGCCTCTGACTTTGGCTCAGGTCATGATCTCCCAGTTCGTGGGTTTGAGCCCTGCATGGGGCTCTGTGCAGACAGCTCAGAGCCTGGAGCCTGCTTCAGATTCTGTGCATCCCTCTCTCTATGACCCTCCCTTGCTCACACTCTCTCTCTGAAAAGTAAATAAACATAAAAAAAAATTTAAAAAAAGACTTGAGAGAAATAAATGTAAAAACAGGAGTCAACTTAATTTGTAAAGTGTATACAAATGTGATCTATTTTTATATACTGTGCATGCCTTCAGATTCTTTAATGTGCTCTGATACTAAAGAATTTATGTGCCATTCAATATTTTTGTTATATGGTATTCTTAAGGGCACATTTCTGATTATTCTTTCTTGGCTTTCCCCTAACAACTGGCTTTTCAAGTTATACTGGATGCATTTGGTTCTGAAACAATTACTGCTGAAGTATACACAACTTGATCAAACAGAATTCTTTTGACAATATTAATTGAATTCATTAAAATCACAGATTGCCCTATCTTCAATATCTTGCAGAGAGAGCAGATCAAAGCTATTGTATTCCTTCTTTGGTTGATCTCTTTTTACTCTTCTATAGCATGACCATCAAGTCTGAAAACAAAGATAAAATCATTTTATCATTTTTTGCAATAAAATATCAGTAAACCTTTTATTATGCATATATGTAAGTTATAAGACTTGGTTGCTACCCTATATTTATGTTCTGGTGCTATGCAATAATGAGAATTGTTTTCAACATGATGTTTATAAAGCATATTTTGATAAATGTTGAACAGATTGATGAGTGGGTCCACAAAGGAAAATCTAAGAGTTTATATTTTTATTATTTCTGTCTAATTTGACACTCTTCCTAAACCAGTACCGATGCAACATATTACATGCTATAGAAATGGTAGTATGTACAATTTATTTCCTTCAAAAAAATATTTATATTGCCTAATTCTGTGATGAGCACTAGCAGAGTTTCTGATCATTTCAGATGCATGGCTAAGTTATTTCCCCAGTTTATTCTTAAATTCCAGTTCAAATCTCATCTCTTTGAGATTGTCTTATTTCTCAAGAAGAATTAGTGATGCTCCTTACTTCAGTTTCTTACCTATTTGTTTATACACTATCCCATATGCATTGCATTATAATTGGCTAAACAATAAGTAGAACTGCTATTCACATTAAATAGTGAGTTTCTTGAGGTCAGGAAATCTGCCTGATTTTTCTCTGGTCTTTGTATCTCTAAAGCCTAGCATATATTCTGGGCAAATGGGTACCATATAGTGGACATTTATTAAAAGAAAAATAATTCTTAGGTTGTTCTAAGTAGATGCAAGCAGTATTTACTTCATTAACATGCAAATCTCTTAGAAAATAAATTATTAAAACTGAAGATTGCTATGAAAGCTATACCAAAATCCACTTTTCTTGCTCTGGAATGTCTCTCAGTTAATCAAACCAAAGAAGAATATCTGTTTTGATCCTTGCTCTCTTTCAAATATTAGTTGCCATGACAATGTGAATCATGATGCCATGGCAGAGGCTAAGCGGAGATGACGATTCAGTTTAATTTAGTGAGACCATTTCTTGTGTTTCTTCATTCTCTTTTGCATACTGGCAGAATCGACTATGGTGCATTTAAGCAGAGATTAGTTGACGCCTGGGGGTGAATATCCTCAGATATTAGACTTGCAGTAATAATACACTTGACAGTACTTGTCAATTCATGGATTTCAAAGTGTCACCATTTCACTCACTGCCCCAACAAGAATTGATTCTCGAGAAAACTGTTTCATAGATAAAAATCTGTCATCTATTAACATTCATTTCAGATTCTCACATTTTGCATGCTCTTCTCTCTGACCTATTGTCAGGGTCCTTTTCCGTTCTACCAGATGACTTGTTTTCTCATCATTGCTGTCTATCACAAGCAAAATATACTCTAAAGTATTTTAACACTATACTAAACTGGTTTGCAGTCATTATATTTTCATTGCCAATTTTAACTGTAATAGAATCATAATCAAATGAGTTAAGTCATTAATGCCGGAATTTCAGGTATCAATAAAAAAACTAATGGAGGCATTTCAGAGGGTCTAAGAACCCTAGTAATGGTTCTGAAGTTACAATACATACATAAGCACTAATTTTACTTATAAATTTAAGAACAGAATGACTGAGTCTGAATCAATGTTTATTTTATTTTGGAAATACACAAATATCTCTATCTACCACATATGCATCTTTCTACCTACCTACCTACCTGTCTACCTGCTTATGTCACAACAACTCAACTGGACTCAACCACTTTCAATGTACATGCACATGATAAGCGAAACTGGTCATCTTGTGAAGTATATCTTGTCTATATTTCATACTCATGAGGTGTAAGAAAATCTAAAATAATCTAACGCATGGAAACTTCTGGGAATGGAACTGTGTAGTGTTATTATAATAAAATATGTGGGATAATTTAGTGGTCTGGGGATCAAACATTTCTGGAAGTTCTTCTCAAACTAGAGATGTTAGCAGATATACTCTCTTTCTTTAGGAATATATATTAAAATTAAATATCTTTTAGTTTTTATTGTGTTTACCACATTTTGAATGAAAGCATATAAATGACTAATGTTTAAAAATGTGGAGTTAAATTTCCCTCCCATATTGATTTTAGGATTGTAAGGTCCTTGTAGATCAATTATTATTATTATTATGTTTATTTTATTTTATGTTTTTAAATGTTTATTTATTTATTTTGAGACAGAGAAGCGATAGAGAGGGGAGGGGCATTGAGAGAGACAGAGAGAAAGAGAGACAGAGAGAGACAGAGAGAGAGAAAGAGAGAGAGAGAATCCCAAGCAGGCTCCGTACCATCAACACAGAACCTGGCATGGGGCTCAGACCCAGGAACCATGAGATCATGATGCTAGCCAAAACCCTTTCCAAGAGTTGGACACTTAGCCAACTGAACCACTCAGGTGCCCCGATTTTTATTAGAATTTTAGATAATGACTTTGAGCTGTTTGAAATAAAGTAACCATAGGAATATTTAGTGCCTAAAAGTAAGAGGACAAATCATAAGGTTTTGTGGATTTTCAATAGGCAACAGAGTAAAAACTTCCTCAACTGAGTAAAGTTTAAAAAGGCAGCAGAAGAAAATATTACTGTGATGGCTAAACTTGAATTTTGATTACAAAAGAGAAAGATCCTTATGTATACCTTGTGAATTCTGACATCAGCCCTGCAAATTTTATCAATTTTTCTTTGATAAATTTGAACAATTTAATTTGTTTAATTTGATCTAATTTGAACAATTCTTAGATTTTTTTTAGTGATTTAGTATTATTTTGGGAGAACCTTGAACTACCCATTCTGCTATCTTTTCTCTCCAGCTGTTTTCCTGGGGACAAGACAAATTCACTCTGGCAGGAAGGATTTACTATACAAAATAAAATAGGTAAAAATAATACTAATCAAGGTCATACCTTATAAATAGTCAATATTTTGTTGTATAAATGATTATACCTTTGTTCTGGCTTTCAATCATGATGATAGTGTAGGAAAAAAGATATATCAAAGTTGCATCAAAATTTCAAAACTGCAGAAAAATTTTTTCTCCATTTGAAAATAAAAACAAGTCCGTCTAAAGGAAGATTAGGTTGGGGTGCCTGGGTGGTTCAGTCAGTTGAGCGTCTGACTTCAGCCTAGGTCATGATCTTGCAGTTCGTGAGTTCAAGCCCTGCGTGGGGCTCTGTGCTGACAGCTCAGAGCCTGGAGCCTGCTTCCCAGTCTGTGTCTCCCTCTCTCTCTGCCTCTCCCCCACTCACACTCTGTCTCTCTCTCTCAAAAATAAACATGAAAAAATTAAAAAATAAATAAATAAAAGAAGATTAGATTTAGAGTTAAGGAAACTTGGACTAAAATCCCAGTTCCAATAGTTACTACTGGAGAACCTCAAGCTGGTAGTTCTGCCTCCCTGATCCTCAACTCATATGTAAAAGGAAAATAATACTTACCTTGGAAGATTGGTCTGGAAAAAAAAAAAAAAAAAAAGAGGAAATGTAAGAAAAGTTCTTAGTACAGTGCCTGAGAAAGGGTGGAATTTAAGTAAAGTTTAATAGTCAGATGGTTGAGTGAGCCATCTTTTCCCCAAGATCCTCAAAACAATAATACATGAAGAAAAGAGGAAATAAACCTGACACAAGAGAACAGGAAGAAAGCAATCAGGGGGCAAGAAGTTGTGATACATTTCTCAAAATCAGGAACTGGATGAAGCATTGATGGATGAAATAGCACTAAGGAAGGTCCAGCCTAGAAGAGGGAGTCCTCAGAAGTCAGGATGGGGTTGGTCCACCCAGTGGAGCTCTGTAGACAGGGGTTTCAAAGACAGCAGGTGAGGCTGAGGGCAGCAGGGACAGGAGAGATGAAAATGGAAATTCTTACTTCCAGTGCAGGTAAGAGCTCTCCATTCTTCAACAACATGGGCTGTCAGAATTGCTTGGAGCCAGTTCTTGCCTAGGGGGAAGAAAGGTATATATTTCTTCTGTAAAGAAATTGAATAAATTGGGTTTAATTAGGTCAATTAGTTTGGTATTGGCAATTCAGTTAAGGCCTTCTTTTTGGCATATGGAGGGTTTCCTTCAGATAGAACCTGATTCTGCCCACTCTTAAAATGTAGTACTGAAGAAACTAAGCCCTATGTTTAAAATAAGACTTTCTCAACACAGGAAAGACAGGAATTGTGACCACACAATTCCTCAACCCACCAAAACCACAGTTTTATTTTATACACTAGTTAAACTTCAGGCCTCCTCCAAAAGTTGTCTGTGGTCATCAAGGGAAAGGGGCCTTTTGACACTTAGTCGGGAGAAGAAACTTCATGTTACTTAGAAGTAACATGATCAAAAGAGTAAACTTCAAAAAGGCTGTTTGTAAGGAATACTGATAACACATATTTGAAAAAGGCCACCTGGTTTTTGAGGTTAAAATATTAAGGATCTATCATTCTGTTCAACTTTTTTCTTTTCCTTTTTCTTCACAGTAGTGCTGTCTTATTACAGAGGGGCTATTTTTTCATGATTTTGCTTCCTTTATCATTATGCAATCCATGTGTTTATACCTAAGTATCCAGTTCAGAGGTTGAAATTGTTAATCATCACTCAGGAGATGTGCAAGGAGGAGGAACACACTGAGAAATAAGATGAACTGATATTCCAGCCATGGAAATTAGAGTAATGGTTCCCTTTTCCACACTACAATTAATTCCTAGAGTTACTTATTCTGGGTCACTATGAAGTTCTTCAAGGTTCTTCCATAGTCCACCGTGGATGCTGCAGGATAACCATTTCCTATCTAGGTTAAAGCTACCACCAAATTGTAAAAATCTAGTGATCCCCAGGTCTGCTTTTTTGAAAAAGTTCCACCACATACTACAATCACTTGCAAGGAGATTTAAAAAAAAAGAACTTTAAACCAGTGTACAAAATAATCAATATATTACCTTAAAAGATTTTAAATGTCACATATAAATCACATTTCTTTTTTATACATGTAATTATCTGGAAGCACCATAAACTTTTCTTAGTACTGTATGATTATTATAACTGCAGCAAAATTTTAAAATATAGCTAATAAATACTTATCTGAGATTTGCCAATACTAGGTGTGTGCTTACCAAGATTTAAAATTACAGACAGATTGATCAATTATTCAATTATTTATTCAAAATTATATACTTATAGTTATAATGCTGTCACTCCAACAGGCCAGAATTCTCCCTCAACTTACAAGAACATAAAGTATCAAGTGTATAGAGATCCATTCTCAACATGAAATATTAATACTGTGTTTTTTAACCTTCTTATACTTATGATTACTTATGAAAACTTTTAAATTTATCTTTGAGTTGCAGGTTCTTATTAACTTAATACTTTAGGCTTAACTTGAGTTTGCAGCATTGCAACTTATCTGCTTCTCCTAGTTGGCATTATCTTGAGCCAACACCAACTGTAGATTAATTTTTCTCCAAATAAAATCAAGGAGATACCTAGTATCGTAGAATTTTACAAAATTGGCAAAGAATAGTACATGTAAGTACAATCTCTTGATGTTTGGTTTGAAACCCCATTTAATCCATAGGTCAACAATATAACCTATCTCGAATTTATGGACAACCTTAGAGTAAAAATTCCAGTTCTTCGGAGGTCTATGGATACATGCAGTCTTTGTACTCTAGTGGTGTGCAGACTAGAATTTCCAAAAGCAGCTAGTAATGATGGAAAAAAATAATCATGAGAATCTGATCTCTATCAGACTCCATCACCAGTATCCCCTACCCTCTGGCTTCCAGTTTGGTCTGGCCAATAACATATCAAGAAGGAAGAAGGAAGGAGATTCTGGGCATTTATTTTCCTGTTTCTCTCGCTGCCAACCTCAGTTTGAGCTCCAGTGTGTCTCTGCCTAAGACCACAGGCTGAAAAGCAGCCCCTGTTTTATACCTATGGTTCTCTCAATGGGATCTGGTAAAGTCTGTGGCTGTCAAAGGCTTCCCCTCTGTGTTAGCATTTCATCATTTGCTGCTCCCTTAACCTTGGCTACACCTCTGTACAGAGTCCCTGACTCAAATTCTCTTCAGTCACTCACTTGAATACACCATCTATTTCCTACTGGGACCTTGACTGACATAGAATATTCTATCTATGCTATATCCATTATTTCTATAGTGGACTCTTTTAAGAACTCAGTGTATTTAGGGATAAACTCTGAGGGGCTTAATCTTCTAAAGAGTGAGTTTAAACAGTTGCTCTTAGAGGTTTTTAAAAGGTGCTTGAGAAGTTCTATGTCTATTTTTTTTCCTACATCCTTAATATGATTTTGCAACTCTTCCTGGATATCTGTGTAACAGACAAAGATTTGGTATTATTTTTATAATATAAAAATTTTTTTTTTACATTTATTTATTTTTGAGAGACAGAGAGAGAGAGAGGGAGAGCAAAAGTGGGGGAGGGGCAAAGAGAAAAGAAGGTATAGAATCTGAAATAGACTCCAGGATCTGAGCTGTCAGCACAGAGTCAGATGTGGGGCTTGAACTCACAAACGATGAGATCATGACCTGAGCCGAAATCAGAGGTTTAACTGACTGAGCCACCCAAGTGCCCCAGATTTGGTATTATTTTGACAGGCCTTATTTTCCCACAAAGGCTGTGCATGGCCAGGACAGAAGTTCCCCAAGTTGTTTCTCATGCGTCACAGGACATCATGATCCCTCATTTAAGTGTTCATCAAATACTTTTGAGCTTGTACCCTTAAATCAATTTTCAAAAGCAATCTACCTTATCACATATTTTTAAAACTTGACATCTAAAATAATTTATCCGAAGTTAAATATAACTGCAAAGGATGCTAGTTCTATGCATTGTAAACATAAACATGTTAAAGTATTGCCCTCACACCAATCAATCATATATGCGTAATGGTATCAGATAACTGTAGGAATATGATATCATCATTATCCAATTTAAATATTAATTAAAAATATCTTCATTGATACAACTTTATGTAATTTATATATATTATATGTAAATGTATATTAAAATGTTATATAATTTTATGTCATATTTCTTCTCTTATACTCATTTCAATTTCACTTCCTGCACATAATCATAACTTAATGTAATATAACTTAATAACTTAATGTAGCATATTTTTATTTTTGAAACTATTTTATTGATTCTCTTCCATACCTCACTGAGGAGAAAAGTATACATATTAACACTGAAATTATTTCTTTTCTTTTTATTAAAATTTTTTTTAATGTTTATTTATTTTTGAGAGAGAGAGAGAGAGACAGAGCACGAGCAGGGGAGGAGCAGAGAGAGGGAGACACATAATCTGAAGCAGGCTCCAGGCTCTGATCTGTCAGCAGAGAGACAGATGTGGGGCTTGAACCCACAAACTGCAAGATCATGACCTGAGCCAAAGTTGGAAGCTTAACTGAATGAGCCACCAGGAGTCCCTGAATTTATTTTCTCATAGCATAAGCTCTATATGTTTTTCAAAAAATCCTGGCTTGGATTTCAATTTCCTTGCAAATCAACAAAATATATTAAAATTTCAACATATAATTATTAAGCATAAGAAGGAAAATGTTTAGTTATTCACATATTTCTTAATGAAATGAATACAGTGTCTTTGTTCCAATTATTTCTTATATCTATACATGATTATTACTTGTTACTAGAAAAAAGAGGTTATTTAATCTGCTTTTTATCCCTTTTTTGTTCTGTTTTCAGAGATTTACACACTAAGAAAACTTGTTCTTGTAAATAATTAATGAGAATAAGAGCTTTGTTATATCAGTGTCGCTCCATTTTTTGATTTTTTTAGTGTCAGGGGCTTGGCTGAGCTGGGAGAGAAGGAGCTGGGCTGCCAAGCATTGGAGTGGACATTAAATCAAGAAGTCAAAAATGATAGGGTTGAGCCTTTAATCACTTACTGATAAGGTGTAAGGAAGAGTCTAAAACCATGAAAACGCCAACTCCCTCGGTCCCCCCAAGGAAGGGCCCACAGGTGTAGGCCAGGTGGATCAGCCCAGACCTGGGGTTGTTGTATTGTTGAGGGAGCTCCGGAGGAAAGATGGTCAGTTTTTGGACAAAGATAGGGAAGGGGACGTGGAGGAAAACGTGGGGGCTGGGGAGGAGGCTAGCAGTGGAGGGCCGGTAGTGAATCAGGGTGAGGAAAAGCATCTTTAAGTTTTCCCCATGTCCACATAAGGAGGCCTCAGCAGAGGAGCCCGTAGAAGACCTTTGAACAAGGCTTCTGATAAAGTGACCTAGGAATGAGCGTTCTGAAGCTGGGAATGCAAATATGCCAAGAGCACAACCCCCCAGTGAGCCCGAGTCCTTGGTGGCAACTCGCTCCATAAATTGCAGGGCTGTGGCAGCGCTCCGAGTGTGGTGCAAGGGGAGCGGGGGTTCCCCGTGAGGCCTGTCCAGCACAACCATTGTAAACTGCCTCAGGTCAGGCTTGAAAATAGCACACACAGGTTTTCGACCAGGAGGCAAGCTCCTCACTAAGTTATACGTTAAATATCTCAGACTGATCGATCATCAAAGGCCATGGTTCATATTTCTGCTGACAACTGGATGGAGTCATCTTTCAATTACGTTCAAAGCAAGTTTTTCAGTTGACATACACAAAATGTGTAGTGCATGTTTTACAAAAACACTTGCTACACAGTTGTTAGAATCACTCACAGAAACATTTTGAATTGTCTCTCTGTCATTTGTCCTGGGCCTTTACCCACACACAATCGAGTACACTAAGATTTCGGATGCATCTGAGATATGCCTTTCTTTGGTAAGACAGTGGCAAGGCGATTGAGAAAAGGCAGGTAGGAAAGAAAAGTGACCCCGGGTCAAACAAGGTTCCTTCACAGTCAGGTCAACTCGGGAAAAGTGTTTTACCTCTTCTAAGGTCTTCCTGTACCCCCGAAGGGCGCGTATACCCACTTAGAAGATTGGCAGGACAATCACACTGGTAGCGGATGGCAGAGGCAGGACACATGCTGGCAATCCGCCTTGAGAGTCTGTTTTCCACCAGACTCTGCCACTTGAGGAACTGGTTTCCAGATCTGCCTTGGTGATATGGTTTGGCCATAGAAAGAATACCACCTGCTTTCTTAGTAGTTCTTGGACTCCATCCAGCCAAACACAGATATAACTCAGAAGAATAATGTTCACAGCCACAACAGCGTAGCACATTTCGAGAGCCACGGGTCCGGTTTGGATGAAACACAAAGAGGCGACGGTGAAGTTCACTGGGAAAGGCATCAACAAATGATGCTGGCAGAATTAAGTTGTTACTCTCTTGAAAGCAAATAAAATGGTGTCTTTACTCCTACTCATAAGTCTATTCAGGTGGATTCGATGTCAAGTGAAAAATTGTGTAATTTTCAGAAGAAAATAGAGAAAAAGAGCTTTATATCCTGAAAATAGAGGAAGATTTGCTAAGAAAAAAGCAAAAAAAATAAAATAAAATAACAAAACAACTCTTAAGACACATGGCGTTAAATGTTGAAAACTATATTTAAAAAATTCTATCAATCAAAAGTCTATCTTAATTTTTTTTTTTACATTTATTTATTTTTGAGAGACAGAGAGAGACAGAGCATGAGCAGGGGAAGGGCAGAGAGAGGGGGAGACACAGAATCCAGGCTCTGAGCTGTCAGCACCGAGCCCAACATGGGGCTCAAACCCACCAACTGCGAGATCATGACCTGAGCCGAAGTCAGACTCTCAACCTACGGAGCCACCCAGGCGCCCTGATCAAAAGTCTATCTTAAACAAATGAAAATAAAACCCATACACTGAGAATTTGTAAAAATTAAGTAAGTATATATTCTTGTGTGTGTATATATATATATACATATATTTAATTTTTAATGTTTATTCTTGAGAGAGGAAGGGGAGCACAGGGAAAGAGACCAGGGGAAGGGCAGAGAGAGAGGGAGACACAGAATCCGAAGCAGGCTCCACGCTCCGAGCTGTCAGCACAGAGCCTGACGTGGGGCTCGAACTCAGGAACTGTGAGATCATGACCTGAGCCGAAGTCAGACACTTAACTGATGGAGCCACCCAGGTGCCCCCATTGTGAATATTTTTAACAAATCAGTTTAAAAAATGACAACATTCACTAGAAAAGTGACCAGATGGACAAAGAAGACACCTGTAGAACAAGAAGCCCAAATAATACTCATAATGAACAACATGCAGGTTATTAAGCAACAATTAAATAGTTAGAACTCCAAAGTTTCAAAACATTTTATGTCTTCATATAAAAAAGCTCCAGCATCTGGCGCAAATTTGGAGCAGTAAGTCATATGGTACGATTATAAACTGTTCAAAACAATTTGGTAAGTAATTTGGCCTTATCTAGTAAAATTGAAGATCTGCTCATATGCCTATGACCCAACAATTATTCTTATGTATAACACTGAGGGAATCCTTCTGGAAGCTCACAGATATACATGTATAAAAGTGTCCACTGGAAAGTATAAGAAAATAGAAACAGAAAAATTTTAAATATCAACTTCCGAATAGGTAAGTAACTTGTGAGAAATTCATGAAGTAAAGTACTACAATACAGCTGTGCGAATGAATGACCTAAAACCAGGTCTAATGAGAAGGATACTCTTAAAACATAATATGAATGAAAAAACAAACTGCTGAATGGTATTCATGGTATGGTAACATCTAAATACATTTCCAATACATAAAAACATGCGATACGATGTTTAGTGACATATGCATGTGTGGCCATTTATTTATTTCAGAAATTCAGGGAAAATAATAAGCCACAAATTCAGAATTATAATTAGCTCAGACTGGTGGAAGAAGGGAGTATGAGGATTGCTACCCACAAAATACACAAATGATATCCTGAAGAATACAACTCCATTTGTACATTTTCTTTCTTAACCTGACATGTGGAAACTTGTTATTCTCTATATCATTGTTCATTCAATTTTAAATAATGCTTCCAGAGGGTTGTCCTTGGGGAAAGAAGTAGACCCCAGAGGCTGTGTAGTATTATTGAGAGTGTAGGAAAATGTGATAAAATGACAAAAAAACAGAGTGCAGAGTGAAGCTGCACCAGAAAGTCATTATCCGAGAACAGAATACAACTACCACCAAGAAAAGCCACGCTTGAACAGGAAGTAAAGGACTTCACGAATACTAGACTATCTTCCTATCATTCGCTGAATTTTGTTCACTCACTCAATTATTATCTGTGTGAAATTTCAGAACTGTGAATTGCAGCTTCTGTAATAAATGGCTTACCAAGTTATTTGCAAATGCCAGCTAGAGAACTACATGTTACAGAGAAATAGTCAGACAAAATTCCCTTTTCTTGTTTAGCCAAAAGAAATGAAAAAAAAAGTAATTACAGGTAATATTCCAATCTTTCCTGTGATATGAGATAGTATGCACACAGAAATTCCCAGATAATGGGTTTCTATTACTATCCTTTTAATTGAATACAGAGAATATAACTCAGGTCTTAGCGATCTTAATAAAGTAAGCCTGTGGGTGCCTGGGTGGTTCAGTTGGTTGAGCATCTGACTTCCCCTCGGGTCGTGATCTCATGGTTTGTGAGTTCAAGCCTCACATGCGGCTCTGTGCTGACAGCTTAGAGCCTGGAGCCTGCTTCAGATTCTGTGTCTCCCTCTCTCTCTGCCCCTCCCCTGCTCATGCTCTGTCTCTCTCTCTCTCTCTCTCTCTCTCTCTCTCTCTCTCTCTCTCTCAAAAATAAAAATAAAAAACAAATAAAAATTAAAAAATAAATAAATAAAGTAAGCCTACATATAATAGGACGTGAGGCAAAGCAAGTAAACGGAAGGGGGGCATACTCATGCCTAATCTTCTGAGTGAGCAATCAGGAGGCATTTTTCTAGTGGATGACATTAAAAAATGAAGTTTAAATATGTTGTTTGATATTGAGACAGGGGCCTGTGGAAGAACTGAGTCAAGGATAAAACCGGGAGTAATAGTTACATAATGTCAACTTTTCCA
Source organism: Panthera tigris (assembly GCF_018350195.1). Lineage (NCBI taxonomy): Eukaryota > Metazoa > Chordata > Mammalia > Carnivora > Felidae > Panthera > Panthera tigris. Next base: position 33,788,592 of record NC_056660.1, on the reverse strand, counting down.
GCTGGTTACACCAATGTGAATGCACCCACCCGCCAGCATTAGTGCTAGGGCAGGGCTCTGAGAACTCCCCTGCTCTGGGAGAAGCGTGGGGAGAGGCAGCAAAGGCAATCAAGAGTCCTGGGAATCAGCTACTTTACTTTCAGCTTTCAGGCATATTTCGATATTTAACAACTTTTTTTGTCTACGTTTTTAATTAAAAAAGTTTATTTGAGTGTAGTTGCCATACAATGTAACTTTCATTTCAGGTGTGCCACACAGTGATTCAACTTCATAAATATATATTATGCTATGCTCAGCTCACTGTGAGTGTAGCTACCCTCTTTCACCATAATGTTATTAAAATATCGTTGACTATATTCCCTATGCTGTGTATTTTGTTCCCATGACTTATTCTTTCCATAATTGGAAATCTGTATTTCCCACTCCCCTTCATCCATTTTGCCCATGCCCCTCTTCCCTCTGGCAACTATCAGTTTGTTCTCTGTTTTTATAGGTCTGATGCTGCTTTGTTTATTCATTGGTTTTATTTTTTAGATTCTACATATGAATGAAATCATGTGGCATTTGTCTTTCTCAGCGTGACTTATTTCACTTAACATAATACCCTTTAGATCTACCCATGTTGTTGCAAAGGGCAAGATGTCATTCTTCTTATGGTTGTGTAATATTCCAGTCCATTCCATATGCAAGATAGACATATACATATATACACACTATATATTTCCATTCATCTTCTTTATCCATTTATCTATCAATGGACACTTAGGTTGCTTCCATATCTTTGCTATTGTAAATAATGCTGCAGTAAGCATAGGGGTTCATATATCTTTTCAAATTAGTGTTTTCATTTTCCTTAGGTAAACACCCAGTAGTGAAATTACTGGATCGTATAATATTTCTTTTTAAAAATGTTTATTTATTTATTTTGAGAGAGAGAGAGAGAGAGAGAGAGAGAGAGAGAGAATGAGTGGGAGAGGGGCAGAGACAGAGAGGGAGAAAGAGAATCCCAAGCAGGCTTTGTGCTGTGAGTGCAGAACCCAACTTGGGGCTTGATCTCATGAACCATGAGATCATGACTTGAGCTGAAATCCAGAATCAGATGCTTAGCCACTAAGCCATTAAGTCGCCCCTGGATCATATGATATATCTATTTTTAATAATATTTAACAACTCTTAAGGTTGTAGTGTTGTATATCAGCTGAACAAAAACCCTAGACAAACTTTTGGAGACTGGGGGGAAGAAGAGTTAAGCAATGTTTCATGTAACAAAAAAAAACAAACAACTCCTTCTTTCATAACAAGAAGTGAAATATCAATTTCTAAAATCAATAAAATAAATGGAAGTTAAAGCATATTATTAGTAATATTTGATTATCTAACTGAGGTCTACAATTAAGAAAGCCAAATACTATTATTTATCCACATCATAATCATTTCCCCATACTGTCCTAAGATTTAGGCCTGTAAAAACTCCAGCACATTTCCTATCATTATTCCCAAAATATGTTGTCTTATCTGTTTCTTTACCCATATCTCCACCGACTTTTACTTCCTTTCCTCTGCTAAACACTCCCAAGCTTACCAATTACAACATATCTAATACCAAGACCTCAACTCCCACTGACTTGTCCCAATCTTCCCTGCTCCCGACACACCTTTCCAGGTAGATTCCCATTCTCTCCAATATATTAAACCCACCATTCTTTTATGACCTAGCAACACCCTTCTGTCTTTGGTTATGTCTGGCTTAGATTTCATAATCCATAAAAATAAGTGCTTCTTTTCAAAAATATTCAACTTCCATTTCGCTCAACTTCTTCCCTGCTCAGCTGGAAGAACCTCAACAATATAAAAACTCAACAGCAAACTTACTCCAAAGCAAGTGTGTTTAGATGAAAATGACAGTCACAAAACCAGTTAGGTTGACTTAAAGTGAAATATGAAATTAAATTTCAGGTAACAGAGATAAGTGGACTCAACATCTCTGGCAATCCAAACACTTTTCTATTCTAAAATAATAATTTTACCTATTATCTTTTCTCCTCAAACTGCTTAGTGCTCCTCTGCCATTACATCTACCTAATTGCTTTTAGGTGATGACCTTGCTTCCAATATTGAGAATGCAGAAACTATTGTTTGAGAATTCCCTCAGCATCCTACTTAATTTCTAACCGACTTGCATGTTCATCTTATCTTGTTCCTTTTCCTTTGTGTTGCATTCCAATTTTCTCTCTCCTTCCTAGTCCCTAACATTAACTCTACATCCCATCTCCTTTCACAATTTAAAGAAATTCAGAAATTTCCCCCATTGGTGCTTATTCCTCTCATCTCCTAGACCATCATTCTCTTCCTCTCCAGGAGAATATTCATACTATTTCATAGTCCTTTAGAAAAAATTCTTTTTCCCTACCATTCTTTCCAGCTACTATTCTATTTCCATGCTTATATGGATGACATTCTAGAGAGAACTGTCTACACATGCAGACTCCACTTCCTCACTTTCTATTCACAATTTTGCTTCTTTCTCCATTATTACACTGATACATCTTTTGTCAAGACCTCTAGAACTTTTGCCAAATTCAGTGATCATTTTTTGTCCTCATTTTATTTCTCCACAATCTTTATCACAGCCGAGTTTCTCCTTCTTCTGAAAGCCGTCTCCTCTCTTAGCTTCAAGGACATCGATCTTATCTTGGTTTTTCTAATAACCTTTCCAATAACCTCCCTGACAGCTTCATGTTGGAGTCTCCAGGGCTTATTCATCAGTCCTTTTGCTCTTTGTTGTCTACACTCTATTCCTACGGCTGCTAATGACTCTTAAATTTCTTGTTGGATCTCTGTACTGCCTATTCCCAAAGCCAACTTTCTTGTTTTATTTACAAATCTCAAAAGTAACATGTCCACAGTGGACATGATAATTTCTCCTTATGAAACCTGGATGTGTTTCTTATTTCAGTAAATGACACAATCATTCATACAGCTTCTCAGGCAAAAAACTCTGGGGGCTTTCTTTATTGGTCCCTCTCCTCTATCTGCCTCTATCCAAAATATTGGCAAGTGTTGTTAATGACCCCATCCAAATAAATCTAATGCTCTCCTTGTCTTTGTATCCAGCACCACTGTTGTAATTCAGGACACATCTGGCTGAACTGTTGCCATCGTCTGTCTCAGGTCTCCAGATTTCTACTCTGATCCTTCACACTATAACTGCCAATAATCTGTACAATGCAAGGTACCCCGGGGTCATCTTTTCTTAAAACCATGAATTAAACCATGACATACCTCATAAAATTATTCTATTGACTTCTTGTGGAACTTTGAATATAATCTAAAATCATGCACATATCCTAGAAACCTCATGTACCCTTTTCAACCACATTTTAAACAACTCTTATTCTGGTTCCCTATGCTCCAATCACACGGACCTCTCTACATCTTTTAAATACCCCGAGTCCTTTTCCATCTTAGCACAGACCATTTGCGCTGCCTGGAAGGCATTATTTGGGCTCATTACATAGTTGTTCCTTTCTTAAACTTCCCATCTCATTGTAAATGGCACCTATTCAAAAAAGGCATGTATTCTCCCACTTCCTATATACTCAGCAGCCCCCCTTAGCTATTTTTCTTTTATCACTGAACTCTTTCAATTTCTTCAGAGAGCACATTTGTAATTTTATAGTTGTTTGTTTGCATTTTTATTTTCTACTCTTCTCATTACACAGTAAATTCCATGATGGCAGGAATTATGTCCTTTCTCAGCACCCGGTATCTGCTAGAATTTATTTATTGTGTAGATGAGTGAATGATAGACTATTAAGGATTTGAAATAACTCATATGTTTATAAATAACCTACTTCATTGTAAGTGTCTAAGTCAGAGATATCATATGCTTCTTTGTACTTCCACAAGGCATCTAGCTGTGCGATACACATTAGAACAACATCATTATTGACTGTTTGAAATTCACATTCATACATATAGTTAATAACTCACTATTTTATATCAAGTTTTCTCATGTATTTCTCTTTATCTAGTATTTTCTGCCACGGAGTCAGCACTCATGTTCAGTGTTTGAGCGAAAGTGAACAATATAGTACTGATAAATATAACAAACTGGTTAATTTAATTCCCCCTTTGTTATTGCCAATTTGGAAGCAAAACGTAAATTCTAATTTCATTGAATTTTTATAGGAAAAATAAATTAGTAACATTCTCTTCAAACACAATAAAGAAACCCACATGGTTTCTATTTTTGCATTGCCTTTCCTCATAACTTTAAACCACCCACAACAATTCAGTCTAACAATCTGTGTGCTTTTTCCTCTGGGGAACTTGCTAATTTGCAATTGAGATAAGCAATCAATGCTCACCTCTGCTAAACTGTACATAAATATTATTTCAAAAGGAAATTCCTTGGAGGAACTCCTTTATGGAATGTAACTTCATTAGTAAGTAATGGATTGCTCTATTGTAGGTTTTCTCTCATCAAGCTAATTTGGAAACTGTTAATTGTCTTACATTTCTTTTATATGGTAAAATGAATGATACTCCTGTGTGGGAATCGACCTGATTATAATTATGCTTTCCATGAGTTAATGGTATTGACTTCATTCGACTTTCATGTTCACATTAATCTATTTATTATAGAATATTTACAGAATTGAATTGGAATGGAATTTATCCTCACCTCTACTTTGTTTCTTGAGCTTTCATAGGTCTTGTAACAGAGAAAAAAAGAAACCCAGTATTAAAGGAAAAGATCTCAGTACTCCTTTAAGTTTTCTTGGTGCTCACACAAATGCTTTTCACCACTCCTACGAGTTTACATATAGTTGTTTGTTTGTTTCCTAAAAAAGGGAATCAAAAGATGTAACCCTTGGTTCCCCTTAAAGTATTTGGGTTTTCTCAGTAGTGCAAGTTTTTTCACTACTGAATTTTATTTATTTGCTTGGTCAATAGAGATAAATTATGATTTTTTTCTTCAAAATACATTAGTAATATTATCGCCAAAATATCAGAGTACTATAGAACTTTTGATATCAAATAGACTCTGAGAAATATAATCTAAATTTTATAGATGAGGAAACTGAGGCTTGGAAAGCTTAAATAACTTTGTTTAATCCACACCACTAAAATCACAGAATCACAATGCTAGAAGACACCAGGAGGAAGGTCTCGCTTATTTTCCTATCTGAAAAACATCTTGGACGGCAGTGTTATTATTTGAGATATAGTCGCGGGGAAAGTAAACCAAAATTTTAAACTGAACTATAATTGATATTTTTACAACTTTGAGTTAAAATTTGTAAGTTAAGTTGATATTGAATTTTCCCCAAGACTAATTTGTCCATTGCAAAATGTTTGCCAAAGATGAACAGTGAGCAATAGAAATTATGAAATTGCATCTCCAGTATTTCTTTTGACTTGCTGTACTAGTTTTCTACTGCTATGCAACAAATTACCAAGATTTTAGTGGCTTAAGCAACATGGATTTACTATCTCGCCATTTCTGTGGGGAAAGAAATGAGATACTTTTTTGCTGAGTCCTCTGCTCATCATGTTACCTGGCTGAAATCAAGGTATCATTCAGTGCTATGATCTCACCTGTGGCCCAAGAACCTCTCCCAAGCTCACTAGTTGTTAGCAGAATAAGACTGAGCTTCCTGCTTTCTTACTGTCGTCAACCAAGGCCTATTCTCAGCCCTTACTGATCATCCATCATTTCCTGTCACATGGCCCTTTCCACCACTTTCAGTTTGCTCCTTTAAAACCAGTAGGGGAGGGGTGTCTGAGTGGCTCAGCCAAGTTAAGTGTTTACTCTTGGTTTAGACTCTGTTCATGATCTCTTGGTTTGTGAGTCTGAGCCCCGGGTAGAACTCTACACTGACGTCACTGAGCCTGTTTGGGATTCTGTCTCTTCGTCTGTCTCTGTCCCTCCCCTGCTCATGCTCTTTCTCTCTTACTCTCAAAGTAAATAAACTTAAACAAAGGTTTATTTAAATAAAATATGTATATCAAACCACCATGATGTGCAATTTATATATTATACATCGTTATACCTCTAAAGCTGAAACAAACAAAAAAAGAAAACCATATATGTCTATTATTCTCTACTTTAGATTGTTTTCCTTCTAAAAGGGTTAATTAATGCATAATTTGCACTCAATCACAAAAAGTGTTTGTTGATCAAATTGAAACTGCCCAAGGGAACAGACCTCTATTAAATTTGTATATACAGTATGTAATTTGGAGCTAAAAAAAGTTATTTTAGTATTGAAAATAAAGGTAAAAGGAAAAAATATGTATTTGGGAAATTCAAAGCACCATGCCAAAAAAATTGGCTATTAAATATAGGATTATATTCAACTGGCAAGTGATTCTATAGTGACCTCTTTAATATCTGCCTCTATTATTCTATTAAAATAAATAAAAGAGCAAAACATCTTATAGAATGCTTATAGAAATCAGCAAAACAAAGTTTTTCAATCATGATCAGTCATGTGACAAGTTTATAGTAAACTGCCTTCTCCTTGACAAATTGTCACATGTCGTAGCAAGGCATTCTTAATATATGAAACTTGTATGCACACTCTGGAACTCATAATATCCAACTGTCAAGTCCCCTGAATAAAAGAAGTATATAGAAGATTTTTAATTTACCACAAGTTCATATTAATGTTGATTTTAAAAGAACACACAAGCTATCATGAGGTCTTGTCTCTTTCCTTAAGACTCTCTTAGTTGTCGGGGTGCCTGGGTGGCTCAGTCGGTTGAGCGTCTGTCTTCGGCTCAGGTCATGATCTCAGGGTCCATGAGTTCGAGCCCCGCATTAGGCTCTGCACTGACAGCTCAGAGCCTGGAGCCTGTTTCAGATTCTGTGTCTCCCTCGCTCTCTGCCCCTCCCCCACTCGTGTTTTCTCTCTCTCTCTCTCTCTCTCTCAAAAATAAATAAATATTAAAAAAATAATAAAAAAGAAAAGAGTGTCTTAATTGTCAAGAATCAGGCAGCTGTTTATAGCATCAGTGGAAGACCTAAGTAAACACCCATTCCATTTTTGTGATTATTTTTAGAATAAAGACCTTTCTTTTAATTTAAAAATCTTCTTTCATAGATGGTATAGTGGCCAGTATTCTTGTCAGTTTCAAACCTAACAGTTTAAGGCACTAATGAAAGGGGAAGAAAACTTGTGTTTTCTGACATATTTACCAATTGAATCCCCTACAATTATATTAAAAGTAACCATTATTTCAGAATAATCATATTTCTATTACATAATTTGTATTTAAAATACATTATTCTACATGAAATAAGCTAGACACAGAAAGACAAACATTGTATGATCTCATTTACATGTGTGATCTAAGAAAGTCAAATTCATAAAACAGAACAGAACGATGGTTGCCAAGGGCTGAGGGTTGGGGGAAATGGAGAGATGGTCAAAGAATACAAAAGTTCAGTTTTAAGATCAATAAATTCTGGGGATCTAATGTACAGCATGGTGATTTTAGTTAATAAGACTGTATTGAATACTTGAAATTTGTCAAGAGTGTAAGCGTTAAGTATTCTCATACAAACACACAAAAATTAACTATGTGAGGTGGTGGACATGTTAATTAACTTGACTGTAGTAAGAATTTCCCAATATATACATCATACATCTTTAAAGAAATCACATTGTACCATATAAACATATATATATTTTTAATTGTTGATCATACCTCAATCAAGATATTTAAAAAGAATATAATAATCCTTCTGAACATAAATATCTTTTTTTTTTTTGTAAGTAGGCTCCACACTGAATGTGGAACTTGAACTTACAACCCTGAGATTAAGAACCACATGCTCTATCAACTGAGCCAGCCAGGTGCCACAGAACATAAAAATCTTTTCAAATTAAATGTGTTTTATAGTCTGTAGTACACACTGAAGTTTCATTTCTGATTTTCTGTTCCTGGAAATAGCAGGCCAGAATATTTGGACTACATCTCTCTCTGAAGAGAGGAATAACATCAGGATGAAATATATTACTAAAAATTTTATAAGAGTATCAGGAACTACAAGACAGTGGAGAAATACCACAAAGAAAATGAAATTCAGAGAAATACATGAATTCTAAATCTACCTTTGCCTGAGGACATATGCAGATTTTCAGATATTTGAACTTTCCATTGAGTGAGACTAGTTGAATTCAAAGCACAGAAAAACTACAAGTAGTGAGTCCAAAAAATTACCTTCCCTACAATATGCTGGAACCTCAGAGAACAACACCCTCAGGATGAAACTGAGAAATGAAGAAACTGCTTTCTCACAGAATTTTGCTTGGACAGTCTAGGAAATCTTAAGCCATGAAATTGGTTTAAACGGGTTCTAGACCAATATTGTTTGCAGGTTCTTGACTGAAACAAGTCACTACATTCTAAAGGAAAGGAAACTTCAACCCGGTTCTCCCATTATTGTTATAGATAATTTCTCAGGATTGATGTACATCACATAGTCCATGAAAATCCAACACAGAAGGAAATAAAAAGACACCATGAGTGAGAACTGCAGGGAAAGTAAAAAGAAAACAGAAACAAATCTTTGAAAATTCAACTACTAGAAAAACAAATACAGGCTATCAATTAACCATGTTTAAGGAAATTTAAAACAACAACAGGCTTGAAGATATCTATGAAGAAAATAAAACTCAACAGAGGATCAGATGTAGATGGAAAAGAAATGTAGATGTTATGAGAATGAAAACATTTGATAACTGAGAGACTATTAGACTAAGCTAAAGAGAAAATTAGTTAACCAGGTAATAGATGAGATGAAATTATCTAGGGCACTGGTAAAGAATATAAAAGAGATACCATATGTATGATATATGTAATATATAATTACCTATAGAATGAATATATAAGAGAATAAATTTGTCCTATAGCTAATGAGTCTTGAAAGGAGAGTGAAAAAATGGCATCAGTGTTATTTTAGAAGACAATAAATGTTCTACAAGTAATGAAAAACCAATTATGTACAAAAATATTTCACACAAAAACCTTATAATTTAAAAAAATAAACTGCAAAAGACAGTCTCTTCAATGTTACAAGAAAATAATGGATGGTGTATTTTAGAGAGGAGCAGAGGGATAGATAACTTCCCAACAGTAAAAACAGGAGCCAGGAGACAGTGGAAATATATCTTCACTACGCTAAAAGAAAATACAAGCCAGCCCAGAATTTCATAATGAAAATATATTTTAGAAAGCAATTTCAATAGGAGGGAAAAAATGACATTCATCACAAACATAAACTAAGAAAATTTGCCATCCACACAACCACAATAAAGGAAATTCTGAATAATCTACTGAAGTCCAAAGAAAATTGACCTCAAATGTAAGGTCTGAGAGGCCAAAACCTTGAAGACCCAAGACAGTGATAAGTTCATGGGAAAATATAAATAAAGATTGTATTAATGCATACTCTTAATAATGTGTGGTGTTAAAGTAAATGAGACAGATTCAAAACTCATGACAATAATACATATTCTGTTTCTTTAACGACACATACATTATTGCTATAGATTCCAACAATCTGTATTTATATTTTTCTATACATTTATTTATTTATTCCTTTCACTTTTATTTCTTCAAATAGATAACACAAAAGTAGATTTAAAGATTTAAAACCAAATACCTCAATAATTGTATTAACCATGGACTAAATGCTTTTGTAACAGAAACCATATTCAGAACCTAATATTGTGGCTTTTATAGGAAAGCCACATAAATTATAAAGAGAAAAATGTGGAAAATGAAATGATGGAAAAATGTTTCATGAAAATTACCTTCAGATACAGAATAGTTACATTGTTATTTAGACACATCAACTTTAAATCAAAGGGAATTAATAAAGAGAATTACTTAATAATTGTTTACATTTCATCAGGAGGAGACAACTATTTCATTTATGTATCCATCTAATAATGTATGAACCTAATGATATGTAGAAAAAGAATTGACTAGTGGGACATCTGGCTGGCTCAGTCAGTTAAGCAACCAACCCTAGATTTAGGCTCAGGTCATGATCTCATGGTTTGTGAGTTCGAGTCCCACATTGGGCTGCATACTGTCAGTGTGGAGCTTGCTTGGGATTCTCTCTCTCTCTCTCTCTCTCTCTCTCTCTCTCTCTTTTAATTTTTTTAAATGTTTATTTATTTTTGAGAGAGAGAGAGAGAGAGAGAGAGAGAGAGAGAGAGAGAATGAGTTGGGTAAGGGCAGAGAGCGAGGGACACAGAATCTGAAACAGGCTCCAGGCTCTGAGCTGTCAGCCCGGAGCCTGATGCAGGGCTCGAACCCACGAACCATGAGATCATGACCTGAGCCGAAGTCAGACGCTTAACCAACTGAGCCACCCAGGCGCCCCATCTCTCTCTTTTTCTTTTTCTGCCCCTCCCCAGCTTGCTATCTTTCTCTCTCTCTCTCTTTGAAAGTAAATAAATAACCTAATTAAAAAAAAAAAAAGAATACTGCTTAAAAATAAAGAAAACAAATTGACTAAACTATAAGAAATAGAAAACTCTCATATCGGGATATTTTTAAATATTTTTCTCCCTGTAACTAATAGTACAAGAAGGCAAAAGAATATCGTTAAGATCTAATGCATAAGTACATGATGGGCAAATTTGGCCTAACAAATAATTACAGAATAACATATCCAATATCTGAATAATACACATTATAAAGCACACCAATAATGTTTTTAATGCCACATGTTAAAACATGCAGCAATTCTCAAAAAAAAAGTTTCAAGGATCAAAAGCATGCATAGGATAGTGTCTGAGTACAATGAATTAATTTAGAATACAATGACAAAATATAACAAAACAGCTCTCATCTGTTTGGTAAGTACAAAATATATTTCTACATAAAACAGGGGCCAAAGAAGAAATAGAATGGAAATTAAAGAGTATTTTATTTTATTTTATTTTATTAAATTTTTTTTTTCAACCTTTTTTTATTTATTTTTGGGACAGAGAGAGACAGAGCATGAACAGGGGAGGGGCAGAGAGAGAGGGAGACACAGAATCGGAAACAGGCTCCAGGCTCCGAGCCATCAGCCCAGAGCCTGACGCGGGGCTCAAACTCACCGACCGCGAGATCGTGACCTGGCTGAAGTCGGACGCTTAACCGACTGTGCCACCCAGGAGCCCCAAGAGTATTTTAAATAGGCATATGAAATTATTGCATGAACATAAAATGTGGATGTGCTGAGGCACTGTTAAGAGAAATTAAAACACCGGAAGAATTTAATGAACTAAAATAAAGCCCTATAAATATAAAATAAAATTTTAAAATGGAAAAGAAATGAGAAAAAGAAAAAAATAACCATAACATGGATTAAAAGGGAACATGAATGAGAGGCATGTCAATATTTAAAAGATAATAGGACTTGTGTGAGCCAGGTGGAAAAATAAGGAGTCCTAGAACTCATTCTCCAACAGAAATAATGATTTAACAATGAAATACAGATCGTAATACCTTTATGAGATTTCCAAAATCCGGTTAGAATGTTTCAATACCTCGGGCAAGCAAAAGGCTGAGGAAAGCCACATTGAAATGGACAGGAAGAGCAATTTCACTTTATCCACATCAGCCCCTCCCCGATGTCAGCACAGCTCATTGCCAGAAGAGAACCTTGGGCTTGTGACTTCTTTCTCGGGGTAGAAAGAGAAGAGTTGAGGACATGTCAGACCTCGTTGGTTGGAGCACTGCTCGGGAAGCTTATCACCACTAGACCTGCCTTACAGAAATGCTAAAAGGAGTCCTTTGAGTTGATACAAAAGGATGCTAACAACAACAAAGCATATTAAAATATAAAGCTCAGTATATATAAATATAAAACATAAAAATTACCTTTGGGATGCCTGAGTGGCTTAGTCAGTTAGGCGTCCTACTTTGGCTCAGGTCACGATCTCACAGTTAGTGAGTTGAAGCCCCACATCGGACTCTGCACTGACAGTACAGAGCCTGCTTCAGATCCTCTGTCTCCCTCTGTCTGTCGCCCACTCACGTGTGCACTCTCTGTCCAAATAAATAAATAAACTTAAAAAATTACTTTTATAAAACTATAAAGGTAAATATACAGACAAACGCAGACTATTATTATACTACAATGGATTAAAATTCATAAAAATAAAGAGTCCCTTCGACTTAAGCAAAAGCCAAATGGCCTAATTAAAAAATAAGCAAAGGACTTTAATAGACACTTTTTTAAAGTTTATTTATTTATTCTGAGAGAGAGAGTGTGTGTGCTCAATTGGCAGAGGTGCAGAGAGAGAGGGAGAGAGAGAATCCTGAGCAGGATCCACACTGTCAGCACAGCGTCCCATGAGGGTAGGAACCCACAAACCATGAGATCATAACCTGAGCCGAAACCAAGAGTCAGATGCTTAACAGACTGGGTCCCCCGCCAGGAGCCCCTTTAATAAACATTTCTTGAAAGAAGACTAAAAATTGATGACGGGTGGAAACAACCTAAATGTTCACGAACTGATGAATGAATAAAGAAAATATAGTGTATACATACAATGATATATTTTTCACCTTTAAAAATATGGAAATCCTGCTATATGGTACAACATGGGTGAATCTTGAGGATGTTATGTTAAGTGAAATATGCTAGTCACAGAACAAAAATATTGCTGAATTCCACGATGTATCCAAAGTAATCAAACTCATAGAAATAGAAAGTAGAACGGTGGTCGTCAGGGACTGGGGGAGGGGAAATGAGGAGTTGCTTTTCAATGGGTATAGAGTTTCAGTCAGGCAAGAATAAAAAAAGCTCTAGAGATTTGCTGTACAACAATGTTCTTCTAGTTAACAACACAGAATTATACACTTAAAGTTTGTTAATGTAGATATCATTTTATGTTTTCAACATATAATCGTTAAAAGATAATATACATACTATGAGCAATGTATGCAGTAGGTTTTAAAATTTAGGGAAAAATAAGTGAATTCTTCAAAAATTAATTATTCAATGTCATTTAAATAATTAAAAAAATAAGATATAAATTAATCCATAAACCAAATTAAATCAGCATTCAAATATCTTCCATCAATATTACTCAAGGCCCTATAACTTCAACACCAATTCCAATAAAATTTATAAAATACATTGTATTAGTTGCATATTGCTGCTGTAACAAATTGACGCAAACATAGTGGCTTAGTGACGCCACTTAGTGTTGGCATAGTGACACAAACAACACATGTTATAAAATTAATTTTATATCATAATTGTAAAATTGTAAATTTTACAATTGTAAAATTGTAAATTTTACAATTGTAAAATTGTAAATTTTACAATTGTAAAATTGTAAATTTTACAATACATATTGGTCAAACGCAACCTTAATCTTACTAGGCTAACATCAAGATCACGGCAGGATTGCATTCTTAAAGGAGAATCTGTTTCTTTTCAATTCTTAGTTTCTAGAGGCTGCATTCATTCCTTGATTTTGACCCCTTAAATTCATCTTCAGTGCCAGCAATATAGCATCTCTCTGGCCCTCATACTGGTATCACGCTTTCTCTGACCACAGCAAAGAAACCTTTCCCCTCTTTTAATTCATATGATTAGATTGGGTTTATCTGGATAGTCCACAATATTCTCATCATCTCAAAGTCCTCATTTTTAATCATGTCTACAAAGTCCCTCTTGCCCTTATAAGGTAATGTATTCTTGGATTCAGGGGATTAGAAAATGGCATCTTTGGGAAGCCATTGTTCTGACTACCTAAGGACTTTCCCTAATGTCCCATAAAATTTTCCAAAGACTAGGCAAAGATAGTTGCAGTTTATTCTCCAACTTTTTTCATGAGGTGGCCTGAACTCGATAACAAAATTTGACAGGGCACTACGAAGAGATGAAATTGGCGGAAATATCTCACTCATAAAAACATGCAAATATTAGTAAAATAATTCTAATATGAACAATATGGGTCCATGGAAAGAATGCAAAATGTGTCTAAGATTAGAAAGCAAGCAGTTTCAATTCATTACATCAACAGATTGACAGACTTTAAAAATCATATGGTTGTTTAATAGATTGAGAGAAGCATTTGATAAAATCATTAAACAAAGAGCTCTCAGAAACTAGAAATAGGAGAGAATTTCTTTCATCTTTTAAAGAAGAAATATGAAAATAAATAATTCCCATAAAAGAAAAATAGTTGTTCAATGGAGCAGAACCAATGAGGGGGATCAAAAACAGGTATGATAATGCTTCCGGAGTGGGCACTTTTCTGTGCCCACACCGTTTGTCGAGCTGGTTACATGGGTATTTGCTTTATAATTATTTCTTAAGCTGAGTATTTGTATTTTATGTATTTGCATTATATTTTACAATAAGAAAATTAAAAATAAAGTAGGTTTTAATATATTTTACACAAGGTATCCATATTTTTTGTAGGAACATAATAAACTCAGGCATTCAAAAAGACAAAGGAAAGAAAAACACAAAAATATTCTTTCCATCCCGATGTACCAATATCAGTTACCAAATTTCCTATTGGGTATTGTTAGTATATATAACCATACAAAGGCATTTGGATTTCAAAAAAAAAAACAACATTCTATTATATGTACTCTGAATTAGAAATACAGAATTAATATTTAGCACATTAATTAATGTATCAATAACATTTTTAGTGGATATATCATATGATATATTACTAGTGTAATTGCCAGGTCAAACACTATGGAACATTTTATGTGATTCCATATATATTACCAAATTTCACTCCAAAAGCTTTTATTAACTTATGTTCCAACTATATCTATCTTTATCTGTATTGATAGATCTATATCTGTACTATATGTATAAGTATATGTACATCTATGTGTATATCTACAGGGAACACTCATTTTTCCGTATCCTTGTTGACACTCACCATTATTATTCTTTTTTAAATTTGCACACATAAGAAGTAAAAATGACTTTATTAATTTTTATTAGTGTTTGATTTGTCACTAATTACAATACAATTTTCACATATTTACTCATTTATATCTTTTCGTATGAAGTGCTTGCTGATTTCCTTCCCCATCTTCTACTTCTTTAGGGTACTTTGTATGAGAAACCACCCCATTACTCTGACAATCCCTAAGTCACAGCCAGAAAAGTTACGCTGTGAGTCATGGGACTGACCAAATTAAATTGCTTAAGTCACACCGTTTATTAAATCAGTGTAAAACTCACAATGAGAAGCAAGGGGAAAGCAACGGAATTAATTAACATATTCAGGATAGATAGCAAGTAGAGAAGGTAGAAGAGTTTACCAATTGGGTCCTGATAAATCTAATGCACATGTGCTCCAACATACAGCATGACCAGTATGTGGCCACAGTTGTGGCTCACAGATTCACCTGCTAAACTGCCATGGATTTTATTTGTATACATTGGGGGTAGAACATATGTGGGGCCAGAAGAGGATGGTGCTGAGTATCACCAAACGGGTGCCAAATAGGAGCTGCCAGGCAGAAGTATGATCATGATTTGGTCTTTCCAGCGCCTTCTATCTACAAACAGCACTCACATTTCTGTTTATTCTAATTTTACATTTTTTTTAATTTTTTTAACATTTATTTATTTTTTAGAGACAGAGAAGAGACAGAGCATGAGCAGGGGAGGGGCAGAGAGAGAGGGAGACACAGAATCCAAAGCAGGCTCCAGGCTCTGAGGCATCAGCACAGAGCCTGACGCGGGGCTCGAATTCGCGAACCATGAGATCATGACCTGAGCCGAAGTCGGCCGCCTAACCGACTGAGCCACCCAGGCGCCCCTATTCTAATTTTAGTATATGTTATAAATTACTAACTTATTCTATTTAGTGCACCTTATAAGTTCTTTTCTATCTCACACATGCATGCTACTTACTTACCTACCTTTATTTAACATATTCTTTGTGTTTTGTCCATATCTCACATGCTACTAGCTTACTTAATATATATACTTAACATTCAGTCCTCACAATATCTCTATGAGTTGTTCTATTATTCTAATTCTTTCTAATGAGATTTAGAGATCAGTAGAACTGTCTAAAATCACTCATACAGGATGGAGGAAACTAGTATTTGGCCCCAGTTTGTCTGACTCTACCCACAAACATGACCATTTTACCAAACTATTTCCACGTGGATAAAGAATAATGATTTGAGATATTATTTTCTAGTTTATTGAAATCTTTATTTGTGGCATCTGCATTAGCTCTTTACAAGGAGTTATGTTCACTCAGGGAATTCATTAAAGCCACTTGTCTCCATGGATACACTCATGAAGTATAGTTTTGATACACATGGAGAGCACTTTCTTATTATACCACATATCCTGTATTATTCCTTTTTTTGCCACTCAAGTGCCAGCTATTAATCTATGTAGTATAGCAATATAACTGGAGAATAGAAAGACACACCTCCTGGCATTATAATTCTACATTTCTGTGACGTCAATAACATAACATGTTAATAGAAAACATCACAAAAAAATGTAGAAAAGTATGTTTTGAGAAGAAATGCTGAGGAAGGCAGAGACTGAAAAGGGTATTTATCCCAATTCTGCTGAAAACAATATTGAATGGGAAAAAAATCATCATTTTGAATTGCATTAAAATCTATGATTCCCATGGTTGTTTGCACACTGGGGTTGTATATGATGAGGAAAGAGAGAATTAAGTAAGAAATCATACAGAAAAGTGTAGAGCAAGGAACAGTGTTGGGTCTATGTGCACAACTTCTGCTTCCCACTCTAGATTCTTTGTCCAAGGATTAGAGATACACCTACAAATTGAGTGGAGAGAAAATTAGATTCATCTGTTTCTATCCTAACACAAGAGTGTTATAAAAGTGTAATCATGGGGTACCTGGGTGACTCAGTTAGTTAAGCATCTGACTTCGGCTCAGGTCATGATCTTGCAGATTGTGAGTTCAAGCCCCACGTTGGGCTTTGTGCTGACAGCTGGGAGCCTGGAGCCTGCTTCAGATTCTGTGTCACCTTCTCGCTCTACCCCTCCCCCACACATGTGCGTGCTCTCTCTCTCTGTCTCAAAAATAAATAAAGATTGAAAAAAAGTGTCATGATAATTGATATACTTGAATTATGTTAAAGTTGGAGAGCTGGAGTGGTCAGCAAATGTGCCCTAAAGGAGATGATGGCACTGAACCATAAATGGAGGGCATTTAGATTGCAGAGAGTGAGTATGAGAAGGAGATGACATTCACCGTAAGAGGAAGGAAAGCCCAAAGCATGGTACTGTTCGAATATTCAAAATATTTATTGATGTCTACAATACATAAAGCAATGCAATAAGTTCTGGAAACACAAGAAGATGAGATATGGCCTCAGTCCTCAACAATTTATGTTTAGCTGGAAAAGCTCATGTATCGAATATGGAATTATTACTGAAAGTATGGGAATATGCACAGATATGGAAAAGCAGAGAGGAAAACTACTTAGATTTGGGAATGGCAGTAAAGTCCTCAAAGAGGTACAAAACTATGAGCTGTGTTTAGGAAAAAAAAACATAAACAAGAAAATGCTAGATAGACAGATGTTCCTAGGGAAATATGAAAGCATGTGCATTTATGGATAAAATGAAAATATATATATATATATATATATATATATATATATATATGTGTGTGTGTGTGTCTTCACCATAGGCTGTGTGTGTGGTGGAAAAGAGAAAGAAAGAAGAGCAAAACTTGGAATAGCTGAAAAGCCGTGTCAAAGACTATGGAGTTTATATTATATAAAAAGAAAATTGGAATTTATTCTGAAGAAAATGGGCAAACTTAAAAAACGACTGACAAAAGAGATTCAGATTTTAATCTCAGAAAGATTACTCCTAAAATACAGTAGAAACAGATCAAAAGAAGGCAAAATGGATTAGGGAGACTAGTGAGGGGATGGGTGCTCTGGAGATTATAGACAGGAGAAATGAAAAACCTGAAACGAGGCAATGGCAAAGGAGACAAAAAGAAAAGACTATATCTGGGGCGCCTGGGTGGCTCCGTCGGTTAAGATCTCGAAGTTCATGGGTTCAGGCCCCATGTCGGACTCTGTGCTGACAGCTAGGAACCTGGAGCCTGCTTCGGATTCTGTGTCTCTCTCTCTCTCTACCCACCTCCCCCGCTCGCACTCTGTCTCTCTCTCAAAAATAAATAAAATGTTAAAAAAATTTTAATAAAAAAAGGAAGACTATATCTGAGAGATATTAAAAGGAAGCATTAACACAACACTATTTTCCTAGGGAGGAATTATAGAAAATTCACAAAATCTAGTTTGAAATTTAATAGACTATGGGGCCATTCATCAAAATAAGGCAAGAAGGAAATTGGGGGGAAGACAGAGAATTTATTCACATTATTTTAATAGTAATATTAGGTACTAATAGAGAATTCATAAAGAGCCAACCATGAGTGATATGCAATTTAGGGTCTAGAAATTTGGGTTTACAAGTTAAAATGCACGATAGCAGAAGACATGAGTATATTGGGCTGCTCCAGGAGGATATGCAGAACACAGAAAAAAACAGATGAGGATCCAGGACAGAAACTGAGGAGCAGCCAGAAATAGCCATACGTTGCAAATGGATGAAGGATGAGTAGCCAGCTCATTATACTAGGTTCTAAGTGTCAAGACTGCAGGGACTATATTATAGTAGTGCCCTTCCAATGGCATGGTGAGGCATGGTCCCTTTATTCAAGCCGCTCAATTTGAAAGGTGAGAAAGCAAGGAAGAAAGCAGCAATCTGGGTACAGACTGTACGTCAACAAATTCTAACACTGGAAGTTGAAAAAGACTTCTTTGAAATATATTTCAAATCAGCCTTGAGGGTAAAGCATCATCTGCAAACTTGTGAGCAACAATGGGGTTAATGCAAGAGTTGCGTTGGCGGGATGAATGAGAGAGAAGATGTTTGGCGTGAGGAAAGTGGAGATTCTGTTAGGAGTGGAAAAAGAAGGGTGTCAAATCAGGTGGGAGTTTGTATGCTTCTCAACAGTGATGGTTAATGAGATAATTATCGCCTGTGAATTGTCTTCAAATGACACATATCCTGTCCCTGAAACATGCCCCAGACATTAAATTATACATTCGTTATATACATTCACTAAAAAAAAAAAAACAAAAAAAACAAAAAACAAAAAAAAACAAAAAAAAAAAAAAAAAAAACAAAAAAAAAAACTATGAGGAAAATAGGAAAACAGTTTTAAAAAGCAGGATACTCCACACAGAGATTAGATAGAGAAAGAGGGAGAGACAGTTAATATTTTCCATGAATATGGGTATTACCAACTAGTCCACCTAATGATAAGGTGTATTTTAAAAATACATCCTATAAAAACTACTAGATGCAGGCATTCACTTAAAACTTCATGAATGCTCTCTAAGATAGACATAATTTAAAATAAATGCCAATATTTAAATCTGAAACTTCCATTACAAATGGTTTAAGTTCTTTGAGGGCTGGTCAAAAATCATGATCATGAACCAATAAAAATTACAAATTTTGTTTCAAAATAAAATATTGTTAATATTGTGGTTTCTGTATGAGGATGACTGAAGTTTCACTGACATTCACTGATACAATTTAGACGTAACAGGATTGATAACCACTTGCCGGTGGGAAACGGCAATCCCTATTTTGAAAACATTTCGTAGCAAAAATAATACTGAGGGCCTTTTGGGTAACAAAAGGGCGTTTCTCACAGCTACTTTTTCAAATCAGTGCCATATTACTTGGAACACATTCATTCAGAGATTTTAAGAATTCTTATGATTTAAAAAATAGGTAGAACTGTCTAATGCTTTATAAAAGGGGAATTCACTAACCACAGTAATCATTTAAACAAGATTATCAGGAGGGATCTAGTTCATTAAGAAAGCAACGGTGTTTACAAATCACAACGTAGCTTTTTCATGCTGTGAGAAATGAGTGTCTTTTCCCCACGCCTTAGTTTCTGTGGGGAGGAATTTTCCCTAGGAGTTCGTTTGGCTTCTTTGTTTCCTTTTACTCACATTATCCCTAAGAAGGCAAACTAATTTGCTGATTGGAAAACTTTAGGAAAATAACATTACGGTGCAAACCAGTCCCAGGGATGACCTCGGCTGCTCCTGCTTAGCTCCTGGGCCTCAGCTAAGCAAAGTCCGCTCCCATCCAGCACCACCCCCCAAGCACCAGGCAATTCTGTTGTTAGTAAGCAGCTCCTGTCGGCTGTCATCCTGTGCTGAATCCTAGCCGGTGTAAATAATATGGGATACTTTGTTGGCCTTTTTTCTTGTGTTATATTGTTTCTCAAATTAATCACTATTCGGTCATTGAAGAACAATGTGACATATTGGACAAGGACTAGGACAGACCGACATAAGATGCTGATCATCCTGAATTTTCCTGCTCATTGAAAGAAGTGCTGGGGAACCTTTCAATATTTGCTTAGTTATTAGTTTCCATTATTACTGTATTTAGCTAACAATGCAAAAATTAATTGTTTTCTAATTGCTTGAATCCCAATCATTGTGCTTCTTTGAGGGGAAGTCAGCTCAGAGGAGTTTGGCAGTTTGGTAGTTCCTATGTGTTTCTATGATCTGAGAAATTAAGAAAATGCTATTGTTGTAGAGCTTCATCTTTCTCAACCGTGGGTGCAATTTTAGAATATATGGCTAAAGTGAATGTCTGAACAAATCTTTGAATTTCAAAGTGAATAATGGATCAAAAGCAGGTTTGAAACCAAATAACAGATTAAAGACAGGGCTTGTTTTCAAAAAAGTGATATGAATAGCTACAGAGTGTGCTGTCAGATTTCCTCTAAGGTTTCAGAGGAACAATCACTGTGTGTTTATTTTCCAGATCTGTGATTAGCTGATTCAATTCTATTTTTTTCCAGTACTGCAAAGATAATGTGTGTGGTTGCAATTGAAAAGGTCCAAAGTAAACCTTTAATACACAGCGTATGGGGCATATGTTAAGAAGAATAAATGGGATGGAAAGTGGGAGTTAAGAGTCTTAGATCTATTTATTTCAGGAGAATTTGTGCAAACTACATCTGTACACACACACACACACACACACACACATACACATATACATACACACATACATACACGTATATATGGATATATATATATATATATGTTGAGATATATATAAATGACAGAGAAAGAAAAGAGATACTTAATATATTTTTAAGTAGTTTGTACTCAATATAACCAATAAATCTATTGAAAGCATGTTTGTGCACAGAACAAAGAGTAATCAGGTATTTATCCTTTCCATACAAGAATTTATAATCTTCTATAAGGCAAAGGCCAGACAGTGTGGAGAAAATACAACAGAAAAGTAAAGGGATATAAAGAATAGTATAATTTGATGAAGGACATGAAAGAAATAGAATGCCAGATAATATTCAGTGCTTTATACACTCTCAGCAAAATATACTTGTACAAGCAGAAATAATGAGAATTAAAATCCATAAACTCAATGCAGAATCTCTGTCCGCATTGTGCTATGCAACCAGATGCAGACCTAGGAAGATGTGGCCAATTTTTTTCTTGTTATCTCGCCAATCAGGAAAAAAAAGACACATTACCAACATTAACGTGCTGTATGACTATGTGAATGCCCCTTCAAGCTGTCAGTCTTCTTGCCAGTGCTCCAGCAGTAGCATTTACCAACAGGAGTATGGACTTATTTCAAGCCCAGGTGTCGAGCAATTTGAAATGCATGAGTTCCTTGTTGTGAAACAATCATTCCCTCTGAGGCTCATATTGTCCTCATCACTCCATGAACTATGCACATGGTGAATATGCATTTACTTGCTTTCCTCCATGCAAATTTCCAAGAACACTACAATATTGCTGTCTCCTGCTCTCTTTAACTCTTTAACAAGTTCTTGCAGCAGGAATCAGGAAGGCAAGCTGCAAGAAAGGAAGAAGGCACTAGGTTTGATGACTGTCCTAAAAGATTCACAATTATGGCATCACCGGTGAGCAACATCAATCCAACAGATGGCCTCTGACTTACACAAGAACACGATTTAACATTAATTAAGAAATCCCACACAATAGAAATAAACTGAAACATTTCAAGCTGTAAACACAATGGGAGCTCCTCAGTGGTTCTTCTGAGGAATTTTTACTATTTCTTAGCTGATTGTCATTTTCAGTTGTTTTCTTCTCTGGTACAGAACAGCAAAGGTAATTATGAATACAGCCTTTAATGTGTTTAACTTTCTTTTACTTAGAAATAAGGCCTTTTTTTAAATATTTCATAGTAGACTCCAATATCATCTCCCCAGGGGCAAATTAAAATGATGATTATACAGATACAAGTCTCCCAAATGATGGATTCATAATTATTACCCAGTATGGTACCAGTATCTAAAATAAGGACAATAGATGATTTATTTAATTATTTAAGTTAATTTTAGCAATGTTATAATCAACAGTGAGAAACATATTTGGAAAATACAAATTGACCATGCCCAGCCATTAGATGACCATTCAGAGGGAAATTCTATAGCTGAAAGTTGTACCTTTTTTTTTTTGTCGTCAAGAATAAGCAATTTATTGTGGATGGAAAATAACAAACCAATTCATTAGGCTGACCAGAATTAATAATGTGACTCAGTTTTTTGATAGAAATATGGCAATGGATTCAAACAGTCTGGAATCTGTTCTATAGTCTAGAACTAGTTCTATAAGTCACCAGCGTTATGGTTTTGGCAAGTAAATAAATCTCTGTGCCATAATTTCTCATCTGTAAAATGGAAATAAACATTTTCTACATTATAGAGTTATCATGACAGTCATACTTGTTCACACTGTTAAACTCATAACAATACGGTAAACGGTCATTTAAATTTGAATATTGTAACTAATATTGTTTGGTTTAATTCACGGACATACATATCTCCAGCATATTTAGGAAAACATAGAAAAAAGTTTGAGTATACATAAAAAGAAAAGATACATATCTAAAGTTCCTCATAAATTATCTTTAATGATGAATTATGGTTTTATTTAGAAAGCCCATTCATACAGATGTAAAAACATTTTAGAAATAAAACAATGTAAAGTATTTCAAATAATCCATCCATTATATACATTTACAAGTTCTCTAATATTATTCATTTAAATATTTGTCTGAAAATCTGCTTCATGACTCCCAAGAAGAAGTTTTAAAAAACATGTTGAACACATTTCTGTATATATGGATATATAAATAAAATATGCCCAAAAGCTTTTTTGGAAAGCTATACACTAAAAATTTGCCCATAAAATGAGTTTCTGGAGTGAATATTTTTATGACTAAGGTATAAGTACTGTACCTTAATTATAGCAGCAGGAATAGTGCTGGCCTCATGAATTTAGTAAACATTTTTCCTAGAAAAGTATTCACCAATTGAAAAAAAAATAGATCCATGTTAAAAGATACATGGTCTTATGAAAATAAGATGCTAACAGAATTTTCAGTGCAAATTAAGGCTGCTTCTAAAACAAGAAACAATAAGCAGCATATTTGCAAGCATAAAAAGAATTTTGAATTGCATCTGCAGCTTTGTTTGCAATTATAATACAACAGTCATTCATCCCATTATAAAGGAGCTTGTGAGCTCTGTTAGCTCCTTATTGGTGTTGTGAGACAAACAAAAAAATTGCACATTGTGTGTTAAGTCTGTTCATTAAATATCTGAATCCCCCCTCCCCCCCCTGCAACTCAAGCAGCACATTAAATGTTCCAAATAGTAGGAGGAAATTGTCCTTACTCTCCAAACACATCATGAGTATTTCCAGGAATTGCTTCTTAGACTTTGTGGAATTAGAACAGAAAGGGAAATGTTGATCCCTTAAAAACGACATATCCCTGACTCAAGTTTTGTGGGTCTCTCTGTCATGAGTCTTCATCCATGTCATACGTGAAGAAAATGGACCTTAGAGAAAAGTCAACTTTCCACCCGTGATCGTTCTTACCGATAGATAATAAGGGTCAGAGTTGGCATTTAGACACAGAAAAGGCAGGGAATGGTCCTGTTGCCCCAGACCCCAAGACCTCTACCACATTTGCTCCTCTCCATTCCTCACCTCACTTTCACCACCCTGTGCTTGCTCCTTTAGGTTTTCTGATTGGAGAGGGCATCTGTAATATACTCAGTCCTGGCTAGGTTGATCAGAAGAGAGGCCAGGATATGATCTGC
This sequence comes from Panthera tigris, assembly GCF_018350195.1. Lineage (NCBI taxonomy): Eukaryota > Metazoa > Chordata > Mammalia > Carnivora > Felidae > Panthera > Panthera tigris. The sequence goes on along the minus strand of NC_056660.1, from coordinate 33,764,352 downwards.
AATTCTTTCCTCTTAACTGCTGCCATCCTGTCAGGCTTCCATTGAGGGGAAAACATTATATCCTTGCTTCTTTAAGTGGCAGCAAGGGTAATTCTAAAAATTAGCGCTCTAGTATATTGGGCATCTGAGAAACAAATAGCACTGACCTGAAGTTATCAGTCAATCAATCCATCTGTCATCAGGCAGACCCCAAGATCTGACCTTTACTGCCTACCTGCTATATCCACTCACCTCTATGCCACATTGTTCCTTAAGCTTTTCTTTACAGCTCATCTCTTAACTCAGGCAGAAGAGCCTATGGGTATAACATCCTGTGATGGAAACTGAAACTACTCCCCATGTAATAACTGCCCAGAAGAAGAGCTCTGATGGCCCAGACCACCCAATCCAGTTTGAAAGAAATCCCAACTCATACCTGCACCAATGGACCATGGAGTGACCTCTGGAATGACCTCTGGAATGATCTTTACCTCATTATAACACTAATATCTCCACCCAGGGAGGAACACAAGCTTCATTTACACAACTTGCAATGTGTGTATAGGCATGTTTCCTTAACGCACATGTGTGACCTTACACCCATCCTTACATATGATGATGTCTTCTCTATCTAAATATTCAACTCGACCCTAAATAAAGAACCCAGTCACCCTTGCCCAGGGAGTCACAGCTTTGGAAGTTATCACCTGTGATCTCCTTATTTGCTGCAAAGTTTCCTTTGTGCAACAACTTACCTGGTATAGCATCTATCTGTGACTCACCAAAGAGCAAACTCATACTTACAAATTTAACAGTGAAATAAGAGAGTTGACAGAACAAACGAAAAATAAACCTGTTGAATCTTGCCTCAACAATGGCCCTCAGGTACCTGCAAGGTGATACCTTTCTCCTCAGATCACCATAGAAGCAGGAAAGGTAAAGCAAAAAAATGTTAAATGTGAAGAGTTGATAAAAACGACCTATTTAAGTTAAAACACTGGTTCACAGCTCTACCTATTCAGAAATAACACAAAATCTTAAATTTGTATTAACATCAAAAAGGAAAATTACAAACATCTTCACTCAACTGAGGATTCTTCATTTGTACCAGATGTTTTGCCCACCAGCTCATGTAGAGATAATTGGTTCTCAACATGTGAGGATCACTTGGCATTGTCTGAGTCTCCCGTTTAATATTTCATCCCAGAAACATTTTTTTGTTATTATAAGTTTTTTGAAAATCAAGCAAAGCAAAAATTGTGTAATTGTGTTTTACCAAAAAAAAATAATCTAAACATTTGTCCAGTTAATAAATCATAACTATTAATAATAGGACTAGAAGCACCAAATACATCATCTCACAAAAAGTCACATGTATGGTAAAAACACTGCCATTATGGACATAGAAAGTTATATTTTCTAAAGTAGAATCTTGCACAGATTTTAAAATTTGTGAAAATAACCAATGGAATTGTCAGAGTATATAAAGTTCAAGTCATCAATAATTAAGACAATCAGATTTTTAAAAAAATATTTGATATATAGTATTATTTTTTAAAGTGACATGTTACTTTTCTGACATGCCAAGAACAGGTAACTAATGATTCAATGGTTGTGTAGGGAGGAATTTTACTATTAATGTAAATATGCTCCTAACACTAATTTCAGGCAACCCAGAGAAAGTTTAATTTCATCTACAAAGTTCAAAAGTAATCTATTTTGGCCTTTTGCTTTTTCAAAGTAATGTTTATAATCACATCTCTCAAATCTAAATTATCATATAGTAATTTGATTTGGCTTCGTTTTTGCAATATGTACACACGCACCTAGATATAAATATTTAACTTAATATCTATAAATAAATATAGACCTCACTATGCATGTTACCATATTCCACATGTTCAATTCTGTTAAATCAGAGATCCAAGATACTATTACTATGGCTATAGATAATTTTACTGTTACAATTTCAGGAATTACCATAGCAATGAATATATATTTTATCATAATATATTTTGTTATTCAAAATAAAATGAGCTATTTTAAAACTGTCTAATTATTTAATTATAATTTGTTAAATGTTTATTTATTTTGAGAGAGAGAGTGTGAGCAGGGGAGGGGCAGAGAGAGAAAGAGAGAAAGAATCCCAAGCAGGCTCTGTGCTGTCTGTACAGAGCCCAAATCAGGCCTTGATCTTACGAACCATGAGAGCGTGACCTGAGACAGAATCAGGAGTCAGACGCTTAACTGACGGAGCCACCCAGGCGCTCTTTAATTATAAAGGTTTTTAACTAAAGTCCATCAAATGGAGAGGCCAACCACTCCACTGCAATTAATGTTCCTCTGATGTCTCACTCCATCATTTTTGCTGATTTTACCCTAAGCCTGTGACAGTTCGTAATTTTTTGACGTAATTCCATTTCATAAATTCTTTTGACAAATTTTAGACTAAACAATCCTAAATGAATATTTTAATGTTGTTTTTTGGTGCTACATGGCGATTGTATCATACAGAGTAATAGATCTTCCTTATGGGAATCTTTCATGAAGAAAAAGGAAATAGAAATATAATATAGGTTTCAAATGTTATCACCAAGAAAACCATTCCATACTATTTAACAGTAAGAACATATTTCATAATTTAGTTAGCAAACCACTTTTGATAACCATGGCTGTTGTGATATGATTCCACCATGATTAAAATGTTTGAAATAAACCTTTTGTTCAATGATATGTAATGAATTATATTTTGTCATGAAAAAAGCTAACAATAGGTAAAACAATCAAAAAGCATTTACTTTTCTAAAAAGCACAACAAATCATTCTTCTACCTCATCAGTATGGAGGTCACTAGATTAAGGTGGGAAGTGTAGTCTAAAGTCTGTCTTTGGGGCGCCTGGGTGGCTCAGTTGGTTGAGCGTCTGACTTCAGCTCAGGTCATGATCTCATGGTCTGCGAGTTCAAGCCCCATGTCGGGCTCTGTGCTGACAGCTTAGAGCCTGGAGCCTGCTTTGGACTCTGTGTCTCCCTCTCTCTCTGACCCCCCACACCCCCCTCCGGTTCAGGCTCTGTCTCTTTCTGTCTCAAAAATAAATAAACATTAAAGTCTGTCTTTCTGTGAAATGTGGGCAGGGGACTGTTTAAAACTATTTTGAAGCTACACAGTGAGAAAAAATTACAAAGAACATGTTACTTGCTATAAGAAGTAGATGGAGCTGGGCTCTTCTTTCTATTAAAATATTCATATGCTCACAATATTCTTCTACTGGTAAAAAAAAAATTTTAAAGGTAAGAAAATAAACCTTTTAAAATTCTTCTCATAGAAAAGATATTCAAATCCATAATAAGAATTTTATTTCTGCCTATGAAGTAGAACAAAGCCAAAATGTGATGAAACTATAAGAAAGAGGATGGAAATTCCGTCTCCATATTTATTTCTGTAAACTTAATTAATTATACATTTATGCTTGTAATGCCAAATATTGATGATGAATTGGTAAGAATTTATCATGACTATTGCTTGAATCTTCTGAACCAAGAGGCAAATTATTAATCAGGACTAAAAAGATTCTTTATTTAAAAAAATATAAATACAAGTCAGGAAACAGAAACCTGTACTTAGCAACAAAACATTAACTAAAACAAAATTTAATGGTTCTTAAATTACTCTGGGAGCACGATACTAGATTCATCATAACCTCTAAACTTTTTTAAAAAATAAAAATGTTAAATCTGTAAGTTTTTCCAAAATTTATTCTTCTTAGGATACATTTGTGTGTGGGAGCCAGCAAGGAAAGCATATGTTAAGAAAGGAGTCATTCTTCCCTTGGATCCAAAAATACCATAATTTCCTATTCCTCGTCTTATAGCTAAGACCTCTCCTTATAAAGCTACTTCAGTAACTTCTGGGTAAGGGCTCCTTTAGTTTCAAGTTATAGGCACTCAATTCAAAAAACTTAAGCAGACGAGGGCATTTATATCATCATGAAATTTGGCCAACACCCAACCAGAGGGTTACAGGGGTGGCTCAGCCACTGTGTGACTCTTGATCTTGGCTCAGGTCAGGATCTCACATGATCTATCTCATGGTTCCTGAGTTCAAGCCCCAAGTCGGGTTCTGCCCTGACAGTGTGGAGTCTGCTTAGGATTCTGTCTCTCCCTCTGCCCCTCCCCCTCAAAATAAATAAACTTAAAGACTCTCCTTCCCTCTCCCTTTGCCCCTCCCCTGCTCATACACTCATGTCTGTGTGTGTGTGTGTATGTGTGTGTGTGTGTGTGTGTGTGTGTGTGTGTGCACGTACATGCTTTTTCTGTCTCTCAAAAATAAAAGGGGGGAGCACCTGGGTGGCTCAGTCGGTTGAGCATCCAACTTCGGCTCAGCTCATGATCTCATGGTCTGTGAGTTCGAGCCCCACGTGGAGCTCTGTGCTGACAGCTCCAGCTCTCAGAGCCTGGAGCCTGCTTCAGATTCTGTGTGTGTCTGTCTCTCTCTGCCCCTCCCCCACTCATGCTCTGTCTCTCTCTCTCTCTCTCTGTCAAAAATAAATAAACATTAAAAAAAATCATAACAGAAAAATCCCAACGAGATGCCACTCATGTTTCTCTCAAAGTATTTTCCAAAAAAAGAGAAAGACTATGAAATGAATTCAGTCACAAACAAGAAAATAAATTGGTTAGTTGGAACCGATCTCCTGGTAAAGTGACCTTTACAGGCATTAAGAAATTTTCTCCACTTTGATATTTAAGTAAAGTTGAAGTAAGTTACTAAATAATTAGTTAAGCATTCAGTTTACAAAGCTGTTTTCAAGGTTTGGACTTAGCTATCTTTATTAATTAATTAGGGTCTATAAAATGACTTAACACTGCCAATAGGTCATAAGGAAAATTTCTTAGGGTACCCCCAGGATCAGATCTCAAGCATCAATTAAAATGTTGGCCAATACTTAACTCAGCTATCAGACTAGACAAAATATATTCAATTGAGAAGGTAATTACAATTCTCTTAGAATAATATACTTGTTGTCTGGATGGTTAAATATCTTTACCAGAAAGGTTAAAATAAAAACACTAAGGAATTTACTATTATTATTATCACTTTTATTATTGTGGTGAAAACACTTAATATGAGGTCTACACTCTGAACAAATTTTTACATGTACAACACAATAGTGTTTACTATAGTCACAATGCTGTGCAGCAGATACTTGGAACTAAATCATCTTACCAAACTTCAGTTGTATACCCATTAATAGCAACTGCCCATCCCTTTCCCACTCACTTCCCTGGAAGCCACCGTTCTATTCTCTGCTTCTGTGTTTCACTATATTGAAAATTTTAAACACTTTTGCATCATTTCTACATTTTCTCATAAATATTTTTGAGTAAATTAATTATCTTCCAGACTATAGACAAAAATATATTGCTTCTTCTTTTGATAACTTTGAAGTTGTTTTAGAAGAATGTGTGTACCATGTAGCAAGTAATTCATAAATCCCAAACCAAAGACAGTATTTAACCAATGTTGAGGTTCTATTTGAATTGCTAACCTTAAGAGATCTAGGGGGATAACAGCCAAATCGAATGGGTGAAACTTATTTAGAAACTGATAAAAAAAAATATACTGTAAAAACTGTTATTTATCAAAAAAATCAAGGAAATTCTATTATGGGCTGTGTGATAATATTAAAGGATTATTGTAAACTTGGTTAGGTATGATAATGACATTGTGGTTACATTTAAAAATATTTTCTTGGGGCGCCTGGGTGGCTCAGTCAGTTAAGCGTCTGACTTCAGCTCAGGTCACGATCTCGCGGTCTGTGAGTTCTAGCCCTGCGTCGGGCTCTGGGCTGATGGCTCAGAGCCTGGAGCCTGCTTCCGATTCTGTGTCTCCCTCTCTCTCTGACCCTCCGCCATTCATGCTCTGTCTCTCTCTGTCTCAAAAATAAATAAAAAAAAATGTTAAAAAAATTTTTTAAAAAAATAAAAATAAAAAAAAAAATAAAAATATTTTCTTTATCACCACCAATCCCACCTCTGTTATATGGTCCTTAGGGCCCACTGCTATTTCTCCAGTTCATACTTCTTTAGGTGAATTGCTTGCACCCTTTTCCAGTATGTTCAGTACAGTTAAGTTGCTTTGAATCCTTCAGAAAAGAGAAGGAAAAGTAAAAGAAGGGAAAAACAGTGGAGAGGAGAAACACACCTACACCCAGGGTATAGAGAATTGAGTGATTGTCTTTAACTAGCATGAGGTTAGTTGCTGATGCTCATTGGTACAGAGAACAAAAACACCTCTGCTTTATAGACATAATATCAGGCCATAAATCCATACTAACAGTACGAATAGGGTAGATAGCTTCTTATGTTTCTTAGTGTACATAACATACCTCATCCAGCCTGTATCTTTGAAATATGCTTTCTTGTTGTAGGTTTCTCCTATTAAGCATTTTAAGTCAATTTTTCAGTAGAATGGAGCTCAATGGGATATGCCTTAAATCCTGACATGAATTTGAATACTCATCTCCCTCTAGATAGTGATGTTACTGAATAGGAAGTTCATTAGCAACATTCTCTTCTTTCTTTCTCTGAGGGATAGCTAGCAACATGTCCTTCCATATGCATAGGAAAGTCTTGCAGAAACTCCTGCTCCAGAAAAGTCTCTGTCTTCCAGGAGCAGCTCTGGGACTGGACTCACCAGCTGGCAACAGTAACTCTTTGGCCACAGGTAGCAGCAGGCAAACCAGCCTCCCCTGCACGTATTTTTGTGAGCATCATCAACCAAGCATTTATGAGTTGCCAATTTGCTCAGGCAGGGCGACACTGAGAGGCAGGCCAGCTTGATCTTTGGCAGATTTCTCTCTCATCACAAACTCAATTCCATTCTCTGGCCAGGCTGACAATCATTTCAAAGATAAGCCTCATGTTCAAAGTCTCAGAATGATTTTACTTTAATTTACTAAGTACCTCTAACATTTGAACCAAATGATAATGTTAATGTAATGGGTCTAAATTTGCAATTCAAAAATACATTTCACAATTATAATAATCATCATTAAATTTAGCCCTTTTCCCCTTTCTCCATGTATGATCAAAATAAAAGTATGGACTTGGAAAGGGAATGAGACAAATGGGAGTAGAAGAGAAAAGCTAGAAAAGAAAGTGGAAATAGAAAAAGAAAGATCCAACAGTGTTTAAGGGAAGAAGGAGGAGACAAAGTGAGGAGAGAAGGGGAGAAATGATAAAGGTAAGACTAGAGAAGAGAAAGGAGCAAAGAAATGAGTGAAATGGTGGAGAAAAGAGAAAAGATGTTCTGGGATTGAAGGTATTCTCAGATTTTTACTTCTCTTCTCATCCAGTTCTTATAGTCAATGGCCATTCTCATTCAGGGATCGTCCTGAATGAGCCACCATTTCGTTTTGTAACAAATTCATTCATCCTGGAATTTTCATGTTGCGTCTCCAAACTTTACCTGTCAAAATCTTGACTTATAACGAGAACCATGCATGCCGCTCTCTAATGATTGTCTTATGTGTGACATATCACAAGTGTTGGATAGTAGTTTTTCTTTAGCAGAGATTCGGCTTCAAGGATTCTTGGGTGGCATCTTGGCTTTAAACAAGAATGCGCTTCAGCAGTCTATTTTCAGCTCGACAATAAGGGAGGACACATTAGTGTGCTCATTCATTTTTCTCTGAAGTAGTTTCAGTGTCTCACTGACCCTACACAGATATTCATTTTCAGATGATTTTAAAATAGAGTTTTTGTTTCTGCCAAAGAACTGACCTCTTGAATGGCATCATTTTCCCCCCATTCTTAAGAAAAGAAAGAATTTTCTTTTATGGCTTTCGTCATTATCCAGAGACTGGTGTTCTACCCCCTGTGGATTTACTTCAAGAACAAATATAATATTTATGTTGGATAATCCATATATTAAAAGTACCATTCAGATGGTGACCAATTCTTCCTAAAATTTGTGAAGTTCGTGTTGTATTTAGACAGCTCCACAGTATTATGTATGATGTGGTTTTAGCAGAGAAAAATATGGTTCTTCAAATTTAAAATGTACTGCTTATAACACATTTCTTCTTAGTGTAAACAAACATTTTTGGTTTAAGAACTTCACAAACTAAAAATGTTTTCACTAAATATTAATTTGCTCAGTTACAATACGAATAACAATATGCTATGAAGAGTTCAGACTTATTTGGGCATGTAACACTTTTCTCTTGAGATACCAGTTAATATGAAAAAGCTAATCTTTTTTTATTATTTTCAATGTTTATTTACCTTTGCGAGAAAGAGAGAGAGGCATGAGTGGGGGAGGGGTAGAGAGAGGGAGACACAGAATCTGAAGCAGGGTCTAAGCTCTGAGCTGTCAGCACAGAGCCTGATGCAGGGCTCGAACTCACAGACCCAAAGATCATGATCTCAGCTGAAGTCGGAGCCTTAATCGACTGAGCCACCTAGGTGCCCTGAAAAACTAATCTTTATTATTTAGTTTGACCAGTAGAAAAATAGAAATCCAGATTCATGACAAGACCTTAAAAAATGAAGTTAACCCATGAATAGAGTTTTACAGATGAGGAAGCCAACAGAAATGTTAGTACAGGTGCATGTCTAGTAGATGGCAGATATCAGTGGTCTGAATACCTAGCTTGTGTTTTTGTTTTTAAATTATCACTTTTTCTAGTGACTGATGACTTTTTTACTAGATTTTATTTCCAGATTTTCAGATTATGAATATACAAAATCCACCAGCCAGACTGCATCCAGGCCAAATCTGCCAGGTAAACCAGTGCCAAATATTTACTTTATAGATAGACCCGTAACCAAGCATGTCTTGCAAGAAAAACTAATGTGAAATATAAAATTAAAATGACTGAGGAAGAAAGGACAAGAGAGAAAAACAGAAGGAAGAAGAGGAGAGGTTCCAAGACAAAGTCAAGAACTCCAGCAATTTGAAATATGATATGGAATTAGGAGACAGACCCTAAGGAACAACCACAAAAACTGGAGAAAGAGTGAAGAAAAGTGTCATCAAATTCAGAATAAAAATGAGTTTTCAGAACAGGAGTTCTGACTGTAGTGTTGAATACTCTAAACGTTTCAGCGCATAAAGTTACCTGAAAATAATTTATTCAGTCAAGGAATTTGGGTTGTTTTCTAGGATACAAAATCAGTGGGCTAAAGTACTTAAATTTTACATACTGCGCAGGTTTGTCACTGTCTATACTTACTGGTAAAAAGAATTTCAGTCCGGAGGCTGTGTTTCTTTACCAATTTTTATTTGCTCTACAAGTCTACTTTCTCATACCTAAGGGGCACTCAATCGACATAAAACCTGTATGCTTCCAAAATATTTTTATAGGCGCCGAAACTATGGGCTTGAGTCAGATGATCCTGATTCAATCTTGGCTATAACCATTTACTTTCTGTGTGATATTGGACAAGATACTTATTATCTGTGGCTCATTTCCATCATTAGTAAAATGTGAGAGGAGTAGTCCTTAACCTATCGAGTTGTGAAGAATAAGTAAGATAATGCATGTAATGGGTTTGGAAAAGTCATTGGCCTGACTCATCAATGGCTAATACATTGTATTAATTATGGGCCGAACAAGAAAAAAAAATCCTCTCAGTTGCGTTTAGCTGAAGAGAAGTTAATAATCTAATTAAAGAGATAGGTGGAAAGTTCAGGGAGCCAAAGAGGAATCTGAGACATTCTTGGACTGCAACAGTAGAGTCATTACAACACCTAAGCTTGAAGGGAAAAGAGAGGAATTAACAATAGCGATCAATGCCTGATGAGAACTGGACCTGTGGACGAGGAGAACGCTCCCTACTCCTTTCTGCCATCACCTAGCTGATCTTTGTATTGGTTGAATCCAAGGAGGACAAAGGAGCCTAAGTGTTCAGCCATGGTCAGGCTGCTGCCTGGATCTCAGAGCACAGAGGAGCAGAGACGGTATGAGGAGGGGAAGGAGGGAACAACATTTTATAACCAGAATATTCTACACCTTTTGACATTCAGTATCCATTTTTGGTTTTTATTTAGATGAAGAGTATTTTATCCCCAAAGAGTTATCAGCCATCATATAATCATGGGACGATGTCAATGTAGTCAGATTGCCATCTAGAACATAAACTATAACATGAGCCATAGCCATGGCTCATATACTTTTCGTATATGAAGACAGGGAAAAGGACAAAAGAAATGAGAACTTAACATAAAATACAGCTGTGACAGTACCTATGCTAGCAGGTAATAAAGCCTAAATTGATAACCATTGATTTCTTCTTACATCATCTCTTCTGTTTCCCTTAACCTTTGTCAGCATTTCAACTGAGGTGGGTTCTTTATCCAGAGGAGTGGCCTGAGTCATCATTTCTGCAGTGTCCAAGACCTTAATGTCTTATCCTCGCTGTATTGCCACGGGTTACTTTCGGTCATTATTATTGGATGTAGATTATTAAAATATGCCGCAGTGAGTCTCCTTGTGTAATATCTACTCAAGGATTTAATTGAGAACCTTTAATGATGGGACCATTTACACATGTGGCAGACCACTGAGGTCTGCCATCTACTAGATGTACATCTATACATCTACTCCTATATGTGTGTTTCAGTGGAAAGGAACCAACAATACATGCTAAGATGCCTGGTGACTATCGCAATAGCAGAAAGTAATTCCCACCTGTAGGCATGATATTGTTCTCAGAGCCTGAGAGCTGACTCTCAGCCACTGCTAGACTGCTGAGTCCCCAGAAGGGAGCAGCAGAAGAAACAGCCGACAGCCTTCTCATTCTCTTACATCTTGCTTATGCCCCCCACTGACTGCAACCAGCCAGATACCAAAGACCAAGGAAGCCATCATGATAAAACCATCAAGCCTCAATTCATCATGACACAGGGAAGAGAAGAGAGAGGGGAGAATGGATCTTGTTGGGAGGATAGAGAATAAATGGCATGTATGTGTTAGCTATAATTGTTATTTTATTTTTATTAATCTGTCTTCAGCTTTATTTCTACTGCATCTGGGCCACTGGTGATTCTAGTCATAGGCAGCTTTTTAAACAAAAGCAAAACTGATTCTGTGGTGTGGGTGATAACAAAGAAAGACCTTTCTTGACAAAAAATTATTATTTGATTTTAATTTTTTGGGGGGGTTTAAGGAGTTAGATTATAAGATTTTATTTTCATATGAGAGTACTGTATTCCTTGAACAGCTAGTGACAGAGTAAATCATACATAGGTAACTGTAGTTATACGTTAACATTTTTAAAAGAATGATCTGATATATTGCTGAGGGCAAAAATAGGAAGAAAATAGTCTACATTTCTGGAAAAGTAATGTAAAGAGAAAGAAACAAAGTATTTACTGGTGGAAAAGGGCAATGTCAAATTTGGACAAGGACCAGCCTTGGGAAGAAAGAAACAAGGGCTAAAACTCTGTGAAGTGTTTTCTAATTTTGTTGACCCTCTAGTCTTGGAGTTATCTTATACATTGGATTCCTTAATTGCTTAATAATTTTAGTTAATTACAAAATACTTAAGGGTGGCTCTAACTTTTATATAAGCAAGTAAATTTAAAAATTAGGACTATATGAGTGTCCATATGTACAATCCAACACTTGGTTTCCTCCACAGTGAAGAAAAAGGATTCATGTGGTCACGGATGGATAATTAAGACTTTGTGAAATGACTACATTTCGTTCCTTAAATTAACATTTTTAATGTTTCCTGGGAATGTATTTGAATTCCCCCTTCCACTTAGAAATTAATTTAGAAAACACTTCATTTTTTGAAGGCACCTGGGTGGCTCAGTCAGTTAAGCGCTTGACTCTTCGACTCTTGATTTCGGCTCAGGTCACGATTGCACAGTTTGTGAGATGGAGTCCCGTGATGGCCACTGCGCTAACGGTGCAGAGCCTGCTTGGGATTCTCTCTCTCCTTCTCTGTCTGCTCCTCCCCCCTCCCTTTCTTTCTCTCTCTCTCTCTCTCTCTCTCTCTCTCAAAAAATCTATAAATAAACTCAAGAAAAAAAAAGAAAACACCACATTTTTGTGATCCAGAGTTTTCAGAAATACATTATACGCAGAGATGTGTTGTGCAGAAATAATGAGGAAGTACTTTCTGCAGTTTTCATTAGTGGTTGGCAATGGGTATGGGGTGATTAGGTTGGAAGACTGCGCTGAAGCCCATTACCGATGACCCCCACAAGGTGCTCTTGTCCTTGATACAGGCAACTGCTTTCTGAACTAAGTTGTCTTGCATCTTGGGAAGATAACAACTGTTTCATAGTCTTAAATGAAACCTGAACCTTACTACTAGCTTGATGCACACTAATCACTATATCACTGTGAAGCTTATTAAAACTGAATGAAAATCCAGCAACCGGCTTTTCATCAAAATATTCATAAGATTACCCCCCTCCCCACCGTGGAGAAGTACTCTGCAGGCTCGGATCAGTGCGTTAAAGGCTCCCTCAGTATGCATTGACACAGTGGACCATAGCAGCTCTGAAAGAGCCATTATAGTCTATCATGTCAATGGTCTGTGCACGAGGACTCCCTTAGTATGCATTGACACGATACACCATGATGGCTACAGAACATATGATTATGATTTCAGTGGAAGAACCATAATGGTTGCATTAAGATTTCAGCGAAATTTCAATGGAAGCATCTCATATTCTTCTCGTGAGATCATAATGACTCAGATGAGTGTGTTATGATCTCAGTATAAGTTTAAAAAAAATTAAAAAGAGAGACACAGCCAGTAAGATTAAGTTCTTTCAAAGTCATATGTTTGTTTCTCCCCTTTCTAAGGCATTCCCTTATTTTACACAAACAATAAATAATCAGGGATGAATTTATGAACAGGTTTACAAAAGGAACATAAATAATAATAGTAGTGACAACAGTAAACGTATATTGATTTCTAAGCTTACTTTGCTATGCCAGGCGCTATGCCTACTCCACAGCTATCATCTCATTTCATAGCAAAAACACCCCTGAGATTAATACTGTGATTTTTCCTTCATGACCAAGGAGGGTAAACAGGGCCTTAGAAAAGGTGGATAATTTGCTCAAGGACCTACATGGTCAAAGGCTCTCAGAAAATGAGTTTAACAACTGGACTAATCTTACTTTGTCAATTACATAAATTCAAATGTCTGCATTTCAGAATTTCCGTGAATGGTTGCCATACAATCTGAGTTTATCAGTAAGCTATTGTACATTTAATTAAAAATGTAAGTAGTCACGAACAACCTTTTACAAAGGCCTTTCAAAATTTTCTCATTCAGTTCTCCTAGCAACATTAGAGAAAGATATGATGAGTCCCATACTATAAATATGGAGATGAAAATAGAAATCTCTGAGGCATATACAGTTTATTCAATGTACCTCAAAGAGGGAAACACAACCCAGATTATCAATCAATAGAGCTGGATTTACCTGTTTTGTTTCCCATATTCACAAACCTTTTCTTCTAATGAAATCTTAAGCAAAAGTTCTGTATAACAAAGAAATGAAGGGCACCTGGGTGGCTCAGTTGGTTGAGCATGTGACTTCGGCTTAGGTCATGATCTCACAGTTCATGAGTTCCAGCCCCACATCAGACTCACTGTGGTCAGCACAGAGTCCCTTTCAGATCTTCTGTCTCTCTCTCTCTTTCTCTGCCCCTCCCCTGCTTGCACTCTCTATTAAAAATAAATATTTTAAAATATTATAAAAATAAAAAAAAACAATGAGCCGCTTCTCCTACAGTGAGGCTCAGTCTGTCTGCCCCACATTCAATCCTTATGTCTTTTTTTAAGGGAACCTCTCAAATTATGAAAACAATGCTTTAAATAATTGTACTATTTAACAATCCAGGTCTTTGTTTAAGATACAAGTTGAATCCCACATATTCTGAATTCGTGAAAGTGATGAGTAGAAACAAGTTTGTACAACCACATGCATTCTCATCAAACTATTGGAACTTTAAAAAAGGATATAAAACTTTAAATTAGTCCCAATAGAAAGTGCCAGATGAGTATTCTTAGGAAACTAGATTTTTATGAAACTCAACAAGGTGGTGTTCTTCCCGGTGTGGGAGGGGTTATTGGCAATTGGCTTTAACAAGTATTAAATATCATTATAGTGTGTTATAAAAAGAATTATTACTCAACATTCCATGTATTTTTAACTTTTTACATTTATTTACTTATTTGCAAGAGAGAGAGAGAAAGCATGCACAAGTGAGGGAGGGGCAGAGAGAGAGAGAGAGAGGGAGACAGAATTCAAATCAGGTTCCAGGCTCCACACCATCAGTGCAGAGCCCAACGTGGGGCTCAAACCCACGAACCGTGAGATCATGACGTGAGCTGAAGTAAGATGTTAAACTGACTGAGCCACCCAGGCGCCCCAACGCTCCATGTATTTTTAATATGGACGAGGTTTGGGAACATTTTAGACTGGGAAGAATCATTTTTTATTTACTTCATATTGTTATAGCAGGGACCTTCCACCAGCCAGTGATCCATGTCATTTTACCGAACATGTCACATTAGAACAGCAGATTAATTCACAGCCGACAATAAACAGGGCAGCTGTAAGCAACCTCCACTATAATGTCCAAACAACCACGTCTGACATTATGCATTAATATTGCTAACCCTGGTAGTAACCCTTTTCATAATAAAAGAGTCCTTTTACCCAGAAAACAAATCACATGGAAATGTCATAACGTTCCCAGAAAAAAACTGTACATGATTACAGATATATATTGAGGGTGGCCAAACAAAAGAAAAATAATTTGTCATCTTGGTTGACACAGTTTGACTCAGGTAGAAAGAGAAGGGCTTTGGAAAAATAAAATTCAAGCAGAAATATGATGAATGTTATTTTTTTTTGTTTAGGCTGTGGGCTGCTTAAATCTGAGGAATTTGAGCGTGCAAATAAAAGTCACATTAACCTGTAAGGGTATTGCTGGAAGAAATATGTACCTATTTATATCATAAATGTTCCATCTCTCATACCTCCTCAGAAAAAGGTAAAGGACATTCAACTGCACTGAGAAACCAGTTGCCAATCACAGCAGTGAGACTACTGTCCCTGGGTTATAATTATTGTTCTAAGTTCACTGTGTGATTTCAGGCAGGCATCACTGTTTTTCAGTAGCTCAACCAAAGGCCTCAGATTCTGATCAGTGAGAAGAATGCTATTTGCTCCTTATTTACCCTCACCAGAATGTTGTGACATTCGAAGATATGATGTCTGTTAAGTGCTTGCTTAGAAAGCAAGTGATTTATAAACGCTGATCTTCCAGAAGAAAATGGAGGATCTTGATAGTCCCAGGAAAATGCAATGATTGATCCTACTCTTTCCTAAATGAATGGAGATAGATATAGATATAGATATAGATATAGATATAGATATAGATAAAGATATAGATAGATATATCCTATTATATATATCCTAATTACATATATCCTAATATATATATATATATATATATATATATATATATCCTATAATAGGATATAAAAGGCTTGGTTTCTTAAAGGAATGCAGAGTTAAGAATAAATTCTGAAAAATCATAAGATCCTTCCACCTTCTTTAGCTGAAATAAAGAATTTATCTGAGGAGTATATATATTGTTGTGTGGTGCAATTGTTTCCCCATTTGCATGCTTCAATAATTATATGTACATACATTCACACGTAGGCACACATAAGAATATATATAGGAATATATATATATACACACACACACACACACGCTTATATGTATGTATTGAATATCATTTCTGAATATAGGTAGGTGTGGAGGAATATAGATAGTTTTTTCTGCTGTTTTGATTTAGACAGTTTAAGAATTCCATATGCTTTGATAATCTTTTTTTTAGTTGTATTTCTGGATATCCAGTTACATATTTCAGTGGCACAGCAAATAGTAATGCCAACAGTCCTATCAATATTCTTGCAAAATGATGCATATTACTTTTTCCTTTAAAATTTAGAAACTTATAGTTAATTATGTTACTTAAGACTTCTCATAGGATAGCTGTCTTCTTGTAAATGGAATGGAAGATAATAGGGTTATCATAAAGGGTTGTCATAAAGGGTTTGGGGAAGCACCCCATGCCTGCCAGCCGCTGTAATTTTAGGGACAAAGTCAAGCTCTCTGATTCCAGAGAGCATATCCTTTCCCTGATTGAGTTGTTCCAAAAGTATGCACATTTCTCCCCATGAGCCCCAACATCTCCAAGTCCTGTAATTCAACATGGTTCCACAGTCAGATTGTCGTTTAATGGCGAACAGAATTATTTTATGTTAAAAAGAAAATATTAATTGGCATTGTTCAAAGGCCAAGATGCCATTCAGGAAAGATGGTGTTAGCCCTGGTCTATTCCCGTCTTATTTGCCTTTATCCCTTTCCAAAATTTATCTTTCATAACAGTTGATTGAAGGGCCCAGACCTCATGTGTCTTCAATTGCATGTTTTATTGATTGAAATATGTTAGGAAAAGGTACAGTGTATTGATTTCCTCCGCCTCTAAATAGAATGTAAGCATCATTAGCTTATATACTGAAGTATTTAAAACAGTCTCAGAAAACCTAGAAAAATCATGGCATTGCATGGTACTCCCATTTCACCCTCCATTTTCAGATGCATAGTGTTACCTTTCCCAAACCTGACACAGCTTCCTTCTGCCATCAAGGTAAGGTAATGGGAATTTTTTTTTTTTGCCAACAGCTGAACAGAAGATTCCGAAAAGATAGAAACAAGTAGAGGGATAGTTTTATCTTCTATGTCCCTGGAGGGGAAGGACACTCCAAAGAATAAAAGGGCAAGTGAAACTGAGAAACCTTGCTCATTTACATAGAAGTTTTAAGAAGTTCAGAGTACTTAATACATCACCAAGTCAATGCTCAGAGGCAAACCAAAGTGCCCATATTCCTATTTTCAGTTACGTCATGAGAGTAAGTTAGGTATCTTCTAATTTGCAATTAACTTATTCAGGGCACTGGAGTATCATTGAGCCCATTGCATTGGCGATTTGCTAAATGGTATGCTAGTGACCAGAAAGAAGGAGTGCAGTTCCCTGTGTGCTAACTTATTTCCAGGAAGTAACTTGCACACTGGAAGACTCCAGCCGATTAGAGCTCAATTATCCCATAATGTACTAGACATTTCAGAGCAGACAGACTCATTTCAATGGCCCCAAAATCAAAGCTAGACAAACACAGCACAGACATGGAAGTTGGAGCCCGGGTATCGGTGATGGTAAGGAAAGTGTGGTTTCAAAATGTTTGTGATAAACCATGTCTGGTTGTGATAAACCATTATATACCTAATATATTAGGTATCAGGTTGCCTTTAATGGGGTTATATGGCTAAAGTGACCCAATGATTGGGAAGTTTAACTAGAAGTTTAATGCACATAACTCAAAGCACAAAGAGAATAAGCTTTATAACGTCACATCCTCTTTGCTCTTAATGATTATAAGAGCTCAATAGAGCTTCCAAACCTCAGGAATAATCCTATAGAAGATTAAACTAAGAGGCAGCATTTACAAATTTACTTGCCTGTTCTATTTGCTCATTTTCCCTTTTTAAATGAAATATTATACTGTTCTCTGTGTTTATGATTAATGGCAAACACATTATTTGCAGGATATGTAAAGCTAGTTTTGAAAACTCTTTTCTTTTGACCTATCCTAAGGACACAAGGTATAAGACAATCACGTCTATGCTTTGTGTGGCTCCTTAAAAAGTCCTTGAAGAAGGTGTAAGGCAAATATTATTTTCCATTTATTATGTTACATACAGTGCTCTGAAAAACTGGAAAATATTGATTTTTCACTAAGAACATTATTTAAATCATTTATTTTATGCTCACTGAGTCAGAATTAGCTATAAGCTTTAAAAAATTACATTTATTTAAACTGTGTAACACGTTATGGCAGAGGAACTGTGCTGAGTAGGCATTTGTGATAAAAGTGTCACTTATGGTAGCTGCCCAAGAATCTTCCCTACAGAGCTGAAAAACTCCCACTGACTTTTTAAAAAAGAAAAGTTTCTCCTCTGGACAATGTAAAACATTTATTCTTGAGGAGAACTTATGTATGAACAACCCTGGAGGATGGTACCAACACCAAAATGAGGCCTAGAGCCATGCTTCATTTTTTGCTTATTATTTTGAGCATAAGAAAATGAAGGATTTCAGTATCAAGTAAGAAGTTAATAAATCTGTTATCAGTCTGTTTGGAAACCTTTTCTTTTTTTCTTCCAGCTTATGGCACAATAACATTTTTCCTGCTAAAGCAGTTGAATGTTCAAATGAGTTGTAAAACTCTGATTTTAGATAGATAGATGATTAGATAGATAGATGATAGATAGACAAAAACTATTTTTTAGCAATGAAATACTAAAATCAAAGTGAGGGAGACATTAAAATAGAAAAATAAAAAAAAAGAAATAAATGAATTAATACTGGCTAAAGCTGGAGAAATAGCCCCCTCCCCCCTCCCCAAAGAGTTGAAACAATTATTTGAGTGCGACTTTCTTCACATGATTTCAATGTCAGGACCAATCTTGGAAAGACCATATCCCTTCTTCTGTGATGTGTCAACAGATGCACTATTTTTTTTAATTCATTTATTTATTTTGAGAGAGAGAGAGAGAACAAGAGCATGACAGGGGATGGGCACAGAGAGAGGGAGAGAGAGAATCGCAAACAATCCTGATGCAAGGCTCAATCCCATGAACCATGAGATCATGACCTGAGCTGAAATCAAGAGTCGGACACTTAACTGACTGAGCCATCCAGGCGTCCCAACAGATGCACTATTTGGCCCTGTTATATGGGAGCTCAGCCTGGGATTTTTAGATTGCATAATGATGAGCTCACCTGGAAGTATATAATACTGAGATATATTCAAAATAGTATTCATAAAATAGTTTTTACCGAAATCTCCCACAATATCAAAATTATATTTACAACTAACAAAATCATGTCTAATAATATAGTATATATTACTGTCTCAGTTGTACTAAATATGGAGATCCTACTATGTCACTGGCATTTTCTAGGTTTGTAGCGCCCAAATCCAAATATTACTAAGACTCAGATTTTAAAGAATTCATAGTGTCACAGAGTGGAAGTACAACCACATATTTAAGGAGTCATTACACTTTAAGGCAGAGGTATTAGCAAATCTAAAATGTGAAAAGGTTTCTGTAGAGGGGCTAAAAGGGATTACAATAAAACCAAAGTAACCATACTTAGTGTGGTGGAAAGCCCATGGAATTTGCAGTCAGAGAGATCTGTGTTCATATGTTGGCCCTTCCAGGGATAATGACTAATGATTGATATGGTGATGAAATAAATCTATTATTATCAATTACTATAGCATTGCAATAGAAAAAGAAAAAAAAAAAGACCTTAAGAATTGAATGCTACAGAGCTCTCTTATCCAGTTGTTCAATTAGGGAAAAATCTCAACCTCACAGAGGATAACAGAGTAGCTCTCTAGTGCCAAAAGTAGATAATAAGGGGCGCCTGGGTGGCTCTTGTTGGTTGGTTAAGTGTCCGATTCTTGATCTCAGGGTCTTGATCTCAGGGTCATGTGTTCAAGCCCTGCATTGGGCTCTGCACTGGGCATGAAGCCTATTAAAAAAAAAAAAAAAAGGTAGATAATAAATGCATCAGAGCAGGACAGCTGATTACTCACAGTTAAGCCAACAATGCGAGTATTACCGTGGTAGTGGTGGTTCTCCTGCCCTCAAGTCCACAGGGTGACACAATGGCTTAGGTGGAGGATTTGCACCCAGTTCTACAACTGAACAATCCAAGGTCAAGGGTCCAGCATTTCTTGTAGTAGGCAGTAAACAAGTCAGTTGCGCTCCCTTAGGGAGCAAGCAATCTCATCGTAAACAGGTTCTGGTCACTTTGATTAAACTGCTCAGTGTCTGGGGAGGAGAACCCTGGATGTTTGGCACACTCAGCTAGGAAGTTCATTGATGCTCAGGGCCCATGGCAACCGTCTCTCTCAATACCAGTATGAGAATAATGTGGTCATTTCTCATAGAGATATTATGGGGCGTCTGGGTGGCTCAGTCAGTTAGGCGTCGTACTTCGGCTCAGGTCATGATCTCACAGCTTGTGAGTTCGAGTTCCAGGTCAGACTCTGTGCTGACAGCTCAGAGCCTGGAGCCTGTTTCTGATTCTGTGTCTCCCTGTCTCTCTGCCTCTCCCCAACTTATGCTCTATCTCTCTCTGTCTCAAGAATAAATAAACATTAAAAAAAACTTAAAAAAATACTTTAAAGACATAAAAGTAAAATAAGATTCAAGTGTGAATGTTTACTTAAATATTTCTGTGAAGGCATACAGACAAAAATATGATAATAAATAAAAGGAAAATAAGATGGCAACAAGAGAATGAGATGAGGAAAGTAAGCAGATGGGGAGAAAGATATAGACTAAGGTAAAGATTTACAACCTTGCCACACTGACATTTCAGACCTTGGCACAAAAACATTTGAGGACAAATAATTCTTTGGAGACCTGTCTTGTGCAATGTACGACCCTCACTAGAGACCAATAGCCACCCTTCCCAGTTATGACAGGCAAAATGTCTCTAGACCTTGCCAAATACTTGGGGGTGGGGGATGGGTGCTACAATCTAGCCATTGGTTGACTACCATTGGAGTAGGGGAAAGAAACAGACAAGCAGGCGGGGGAAAAAAATCAAAACTAGGAGAAGACTAACACAAATTACCAGTTCCTTACTTTACACCAGGCACTGTGCTAAATCTATTAAATACATTATTTCACTTAATGCTGACAGTATTACTTTGGCAGGAGTATTATTATTATTATTGCTGTTTTAACTTTGAGAAACAAAAGCTTTTTAACATAAATGAATTGCACGATTTGCTATGCCTCACTGAAATGGTTTGCTATCTACTAACAGTTTGCCTGGAAGTTAACAGAGTTAACTAATTGCTGGTTGCAGAATTGGGACACCAAGCTCTCTGTTGGCTCTCTGGTCACTAATATCTGCATAAGAACTGACATCACAAAATCTAAGACAGGAATCTTTCTCATCATTAAAGAAAGGTTTGGTTTCTTTTTTAAGAAACATGCCAAAGAAAATGTTTTCTGAGGTTTTCAAAAGTGATTAGCATTATTAAAAGATGAAGCTCTGAAAACTCAAACAAAACTAGAAATACATTCCTTCCTGTCTGTATTCTTTGGGAATCCAATAGGGAAATGATAACGTAGTTACGACCAATAAGAGAAAACTACACAAAACGGTTTTTGCAGTGTGTTTCTTTCAGAAGTGTCAATTTTCCCAAATGTTCTCACACTTTAGAAAACAAACGAACAAACGAACAAAAGGTTTATTTAATTTTCTACAGACAAATTTTCCAAAAACAGCACACAGCTAAGTCATGGAGCTCTCACCCAATGTGAGGAAGCAAGATCTGCCTTTCAGTTGGAAGCATATTCCTTTGCAAGGATTGCAGGATACATTCTGCAGGAAACTAATGACTCGCAGAGACTCACACACTCGAGCTGTGCTGTTCAGTAATAAAACCAGCCCAAATTTATGTTTTTGCCACTCTGATCAATGTCAGGTTTATACACAACACGTAAGCAGGGCTGATCGAAGTATCTGTTCATTACATTTCCAGACTCTGAGATCTGAGCAGAAGGATGTGAGAAAAGACTGTTATTCTTGGTAGTTTCTGGCATGCTGCATGTAGTATATAAATACATCCTCAAACCAACAGACTCAGGAAATTATTAAAGACTGAAGACACATGTGGGATTTTGCTTGTCTAGGGTCTACACTCATTTGTGGAAAACTGTATATATTTAAATGATTTATTTCATATAAATCTTATGAGAAAAACCATTTGTAATTAATTTTTTTAAATACTGATTTAAATTGCTTTCTAATATAACGTCATTTTGTGCCCACCATGAATTAAACACTTTAACTTGATTTATCACGAGTCAACATGCGTTTATTGTCACATCATGTACATATTTGTCTAAGCCTTTAGATATTGGTGGGGCAGTATTCCAGATATAAGGTGAAAAATGAATTTTCTCCACCTTTTAAGAGCTTATAAACCAGCAGGAGAAGCAAGAGAGACACAAATAAGTACAATACAGCGTATAAAGGGAGTGCAAAGGGGAC
Source organism: Panthera tigris (assembly GCF_018350195.1). NCBI lineage: Eukaryota > Metazoa > Chordata > Mammalia > Carnivora > Felidae > Panthera > Panthera tigris. Next base: position 33,742,170 of record NC_056660.1, on the reverse strand, counting down.
AGGAGATGTTCTGCCAGAGGGGATCACGGTTTGAAGGTTGAGTGGGTTGGGGAAACTGGTGGGAGATGAAATCAGGGAGATAGCAGGGTCAGACTGTAGCTTTGTGGGCTCCTACGAATACTTGGGTTTTATTCTGAGTGAAAATGACAACCTTGGGAGGGTTTGGAGTGGAAAAATGAAATAACCATATTTGTTTTAGCAGGATCAACGGTGGCTGTGTTGGGAATAAAGGGAGAGACAAGAGTGTAAGCAGGAAAGCCAGTTAGGAGCTGAGTGCACTAATACAGAGAGAAAAATAAGATGGCTTTAACCAGAGATCATGGAAAGAAGAAAAAGTCAAGTTTGAAAAGAAATCCCACTGGTGCAAAAGCTAGAAAACAGTTTAAGGTGAGACTGAAAATTCTTAACTATGGCCTAAGGTGTTTGGATTTTGTTCAGTAGTCATTTGAGAATCTCTGAGGGTTATATTAATTTTAAACACTGTTAAAGATAAATTTTAAGAATATATTTTAACAGTATTATCAAACGTGTTAAACTTAGCATAATGTATAAACTTGTTGCATTGCTATGTTGTACACTTAAAACTAATGTAACGTCATGTGTTAACCACACTCAAATTTTTAAAAATTAAATTAAATTTAGAAGTGTGTATCAATAAAAATGAGAAAAATACAATTATACATATCATAAAATATAGAAGTAGCTGAAAATCAAGTATGTAAAAGAAAATTATAAAATACTAGTATAATGCTAATAAAACATACATTTAAAAAATAATAACAAAAAGATCAAATCAAGAAAAAAAAGGAAAATAATACAAATAACTAAATATAATAAAGTGATTAGATGTAAACAAATACCAATAAAAAACACTAAAAGTTATTAAGGATCATTTTGTACAATTTTGTGTTAGTAAATATGAACACCTTATTGTCACATGTAGAACGGTAATTATGGCATCTCCAGGAGAGAGTGCTGTCATCAGAGTACTGCTCAAGAGGATGATCTCCTGTTTAAGAAATTTTAGAGGATGGGGTGGGATGGATATGATGATGGGCACTTCAAGAAACTACTGAATGCAAATGACTGCTGCCATGGAGATCAATAAATAATAAAAATAAAAATGAAAAAAAAAGTGATACAGGAAGGACAAGAAGGATTTGTAACTCTGATTTGGAGATCATAGGAAAGCAGAGTCCTAATTTCCAGCCTTTAAGAGAATTAGAGAAGTCAAAGGAATAACTTGAACAGGAAAGACAATGCACTGTATTTCAAATATGAGGAATAAACATGACAGGCAAGTAGAATGGTATAATACTAAAGGGAGAATATGGCTGTAGGTGAACTAACCATCACCCATATATTTGAAGTGGAGAACCAGTTTGTTTCATTGGTCACAGAGGTAAATTAAAAGAGACACAGGGCAGTACGAATGCAATATTCCAAATGTTTATTGTGGCAAACGTCAAGGCTATTCCCTGGGTCAGCATGTGTGTATATGAAGGAAGAGAGGATACCTTGTTTCATGAATCAACCTGACAGCCCATGGCCTCTTTAGTCTAAGATTGCACAAGATTATCTGCCCTAAAATATGGCGTTGATGTCAACATCAGAGGGTTCCTTCCCTGTTGCTTTCTCTCACATAGGGGAATTCTAGGTCTTCTGGGATCTAGAGCATCACTTAATATTTTATAAGCTTCTGTTGAAATATTGCCCTGGGAAAGTACAATGCCAACCATCATAAATAAAATATAATTCTGTCTTTCTAACATATAAGTTTTTTACCCACAAATATTTATTTCAAATATTTTATATAAAATATTATGTTATTGTTACTGGTAACCATTGTCAGTTTAACAATACAAGTACATGTAATATTTCTGTGATCATTCCCATCCACCTGACTGTCCAGTGATTTTATGAATTCCATATATATATGGAGGATTATTAAAAATCTCCTTTAATAAAGATATTCATGTCTTTCTAAAATTAGGTGAATGAAAGAATGTAGAGAAAGAGGAACCCTTACACTGCTGGTGAGAATGCAAACTGGTGCAGCCACTTTAGAAAATGGTAGAGGTTCCCCAGAAAGTTAAAAATAGAACTATCCCATGCCCAGGCAATTGCGCTGCTAGGTATTTTCCGAAAGGCTTCAAAAATACTCCTTCAAAGGGGCACATGCACCCCAATGTTTATAGCTATATTATCAACAGGAGGCAAATTATGGAAGGCGCCCAAATGTCTATTGACTGATGAATCAATAAAGAACAGGTGTGTATACATAATATGTATACACACAGTAAAACCTTGGACTGCAAGTTAACTTTTTCTTCAAGTGTTCCACAAGACAAGCAAACATTTCTCATAAATTTTAACTTGAAAAAGGAGCAATGTTTTGCAATATGAGTAGTACGTGACACCGAATGCCACATAAGCACAACTGAGCCAATGGTCCTTGAAATTTGCTTTGATATACAAGTGCTTTAGATTGTAAGCATGTTTCTGGAATGAATTATGCTTGCAAACCAAGGTTTTACTATATATATATATATATATATATATATATATATATATATATATGGAATATTACTCAGCCATCAAAAAGAATGATATCTTGCCATTTGCAGTGATGTGGATGGAAATAGAGTGTATTATGCTAAGTGAAATAAGTCCATCAGAGAAAGACAAATACCATTTGATTTCACTCATATGTGGAATTTAAGAAACAAAACAGATGAACATAGGGGAAGGAAGAAAAAACGAGAGAGAGAGGCAATCCATAGGGGACTAACTATAGAAAACAAACTGAGGGTTGCTGGGGAGAGGTGGGTGGGGATGGGCTAAATGGGTGATGAGTATTAAAGAGGGCACTTGTGAGGAGCACTGGGTATTATATGTAAGTGATGGATCACTAAATTCTACTCCTGAAACCAATATTATACTATATGTTAACTAACTAGAATGTAAATAAACACTTGAAACAAAAAAAGAAAGAAAGAAAGAAAGAAAGAAAGAAAGAAAGAAAGAAAGAAAGAAAGGAGTAAAGGTTAAAAAAAAAAAAGATACAGGCAAACCTAGAAACTGACTCTCAGCTATACAGAACAAACTGATGGTTACCAGAAGAGAGGTGAGTTGGGGGGATAAATTAAATAGGTGATGGGGATTAATAGTACACTTGTGATGAGTACCGGGATGTCGTATTGAACTGTTGAATCACTATACTGTACCTGAAACTAATATTACACTGTACATTAACTAGAATTTTAATAAAAATGCACGAGAAAGAAAAAAAATAAAATTAGGTAAATGTGGTAATATGCAATGATGAAGAAATTCATCAGGGAGATAGAGGATTAAACTTTACTCCTGGTTTAATTTTAATCGATTTTTTTCTTTGACCGGTTTACGTCTAAAATAAAAACTTTAAAATGTTTTTTTAAGAAATGGAAAATTATCTTTTTAGGATATCATGTGGTTAAGCTACACTATGTCTATAATGAAAAGATAGAACATGACTCCCTTGAATATATAAAAATGGTATTTCTAGGAATGATTAAATTATCATTTGCATTTCATGGCCTGAAAAATTGCTTTTGTTCTTTGTGGAGTTCTCAGTGTCATTCTCCTTTTGTCAAAAAAGTAAATTAAATAGCTCAAAGAGGCTTTGTGCAGAAATGTTTGCCTCTTTATTATGTTCTAGAAGGTTGAGAATACAGATATCGCCTTTCTTTGCAGAAGGCAGTATAATAACTCTGACAAGAATATAAGCAGAGTTGTTAGCAAGGCTAAATGCAAATAATGTAGCTAAAGTCCTAGCTTGGGAATAACTAGCACGAGTGTCATCCATTATGACCACGTGTTTAAGGTTGAATTTATATGACTTCAATTCAAAGCAGGGTATATGATAAAGTTTCATATTTAAAATACATGATCTTTCATTTGTCTTCTGTGTATTCAGAACTAAACTAGTACACCAACTTTGTTTCACTTCTTAGACCCTACTTAATGATTTTTCAGTGTTTAACAAAAGGCCGCTTTATTTTAATTCACTAAGACTTTAATGTCTCTTACCATTACAACTAAAGAGACCTATAACAAATTAGCTTTGAAACAAATCCACTCCAGTTGCTTTATTTTCTGAATAATCATGCGGTATTGCATGAAAATCTGTAATGACAGGGGTAGTCTGACATACAAGATTTTGAGCATATGAATTCCCTAATTATTTCATGTATTTAGTTTCTTTCCACTTTTATTTTCAGATATAGATCCAAGCTACTAGACTGGCAGTCAACATTATTGATTCATGAACCCAGTACTTTTAAAAACATAATTTACTATTTTCTCTTATTAATAAATGGTCAAATATTTCTAATGTTCAGTCTAGTATTCATTCTTCAATACAAAAATCAATATTTTTTCATGTTATCTTTAAGACTAATTTGATCTTTCCTTAAAAAAAATGATAACTCTTGGGGCACCTGGGTGGCTCAGTCGGTTGAGCTTCCGACTTTGGCTCAGGTCATGATCTCACTGTCCGTGAGTTCGAGCCCTGCATCAGGCTCTGTGCTGACAGCTCAGAGCCTTGAGCCTGCTTTGGATTCTGTGCCTCCCTCTCTCTCTGACCCTCCCCCGTTCATGCTCTGTCTCTCTCTGTCTCAAAAATAAATAAACATTTAAAAACATGATAACTCTTAAAGGTTTATTTGGAGTCTATCAATATCAAACACCATTTTGATAGGTAATCTACAGGAATATTTCATGATTTTTTTTCCTATTTTTATACTTTCATACTTTATATCTTATTAGGAAGGAGCCAGGAAAAAAAGAAGAAATATATGCTGAAGAACGAAAGTCATTAAATACTAATTAAGGCCTGGTTCCTCACCAGGAGGAACCTGAACCAAGCTATTCAAACCACTTGAAGAAATCTCATATTCTGTTCTTACATTAGATAGAGTTAGCCGAAATCCAAGGACAGCTGTAGGAGTGTCCAGTATTTACAAACAAGTGTGCAATTTTTTAATGGAAAAGAAAATACTTCATCTTCCAAATGCATTAAATTTCATGTCTTTCATTCACCAATAGTCTTTTGTGTGTAAGAAGTGATTAAGTTTTCCAGAGTTCTCTTCTGAAAACAGCAGAAGTTTTCCCAGAGACTTCCACATACTTTCAATACGTAATAAAAGTACATATAATATAGATTCACTGGAAACTCCTTTCTCTGAAGCAATAGATACTTCGAATATGGGATCCACCTCAATGAGTGCTGATCGATTGAGCCTCTGTGTGTGTTGGGGGTGGGGGTGGCATGTAACAGGGATGAGAGGAAAGAATGATAGAGGGAAACATTAACTGTGGATCCAAGGAATTCACAATGATCTAAGAAGAAAAAAATTATTTTCACCATTTAAGTTTTAAAGCAAGTTTTTCTTCTTATAAAAGTTAAATAAACAGTGCTCAAGACTTTGAAGTGTGGTGCTCCAAGAGACACAGACATGGAATCAGATCTACCTGTATGGCACTCCAGAGCTCTCACTCTGGGGATGCAGTCAGTATTGGTTTCCTTGAATGATGATCTGATAATCAGAACAGCATAGACCTACCTCATTCTTCCCAACTTCCCAAGGAATTTTAAAAATCATTATGAGCTTGATTACTCTTGGATATTAACTCGATTACTTTGGAAAAGTGTAACTTAGGGCCTTATTATTTCAAGTAGGCCAAGAGAAATGATAAAATACTCTGTTAGAGCAATTTATGTAATTTTTCCTTGTTCAGAAAAAAGAACAGCTTTAAACTCGCCTTTAACTAAGAGAAAACTCATAAAAAACCTTTCTGCCAGGGATATATAACTTTTATAAGGGCAAAAATGACATTTATCTAGGAGAAAATCACCTTTGATCATCAGGATTTGGAAGCTGAAATCAGAAAATTTTAATTTCACTGTTAGTTGGGGATGACAGTGATTCTCTCCGACTGCTTTTTGATTCTAGGATTTTTATTTTTTTTGATCTTTCAAAATTTAGATGTCCATACTTATTTCAAACCCTAGTGGCAGTTCTATTGTAGATTTAAATCTGTGCGTAAGTCCTGTTTTCCTTGCTTTGACACCCAGCTGAGCTATGATACTGGTTCATTGTAATCACAGTAGGAGGAATGGAAGTGAAAGATTTCTGAATAAACGAAGTAATTTTTTCTTGCCTCTGCTCTTGGACAAAAAGAAATCTGAAGCTTCTGTGGAAATTCTGTGTCACCTATAAACCCTCTAAGAGCATGGTCAACTCATTGGGTAAGGGATATTTCTAGGAAGATATTTCCAACAGAGTTCTTTGTTTTAAGTTAAATATTTAAGATCCACTGTATTTATGGAATCAAATAGGATTCACCCATAAATTACTTATTCTTCCACATTAATTAGTCATCTCTGTTGTCTTTAGGACATCCTTCAAGGAAAAGTAAATAAGAGCTCTAGGAGTTAGGTAATGAAAATTGCCCTATGTTCAAACAAATTATTTAAAGAAATTAGTTTGGGCCATCCAATGCTGGATTGTCGGCTCCTTATTTATTTATTTTTATTTTTATGTTTTTTGGAGAGAGAGAAAGAGACTGAGAGCACGAATGGGGGAGGGGCAGATGGAGACAGAGACTCTTAAGCAGGCTCCACACCCAGTGTGGCATGGCATCCAATATGGTGCCTAATCTCATGGTTGTGAGATCATGACCTGAGCCAAAATCAAGAGGAGAGAGCATGAGCCAGGGAAGAGCAGAGAGAGAGAGAATCCCAAGCAGACTCTGTAAAATCAGCACAGAGACCAACATAAGTCTCAAACTCACAAAACCATGAGATCATGACCTGAGCTGAAATCAAGAATTGGATGCTTAACTGACTGAGCTTACCAGGTACCCCTCTCTCATCTTTTTTAAAATGCCTTTTGTCAAATTCTCAGGTAAGACGACTGCAATCTATTTCCCAGATGATTTTAGGAACTTTTTATTAACTCTGTACTTTTATTGTATTTTTACTTTATTATTATTATTTTGAGTAAGAAATTTTATTTTATTTTTTTAATATATGGAATTTATTGTCAAATTGGTTTCCATACAACACCCAGTGCTCATCCTAACAGGTGCCCTCCTCAATGCCCATCACTCACCCTCCCCTCCCTCCAAACCCCCATCAGCCCTCAGTTTGTTCTCAGTTTTTAAGAGTCTCTTATGCTTTGGCTCTCTCCCACTCTAACCTCTTTTTTTTTCCTTCCCCTCCCCCGTGGGTTCCTGTTAAGTTTCTAAGGAATTTTATTTTTTAAATATTTATTTTTGAGAGAGAGAGAGCAATAGCCAGCAGGGGAGGGGCAGAGAGAGAGAAAGAGACAGAGGATGGGAAGCAGGCCCAATGCTGACTGCAGAGAGGGCAGCAGATAGCCCAATGTAGGCTCAAACCCACATACCGTGAGATCATAACCTGAGCCAAAGTCAGACGATTAACCAGCTGAGCCACCAAGGCACCCTCTACTTTTGCTTTAAAAGGATGGATAACGAGAGATCAGCAGAAATGCCATTAAAACTGCTATTTGCTTAAAGTTGCTCATATTAGTTTGGAGAATTCACATTTCTATTAACCTGCTATTCCAGGGGAAAAATTGGAATTTACTGTACAAGAGTTAAATATCATAATAACCTATGTCGTGGGACCTAAGACATAACCGTGTGTTCCTTTCCTTAGATTATCATTTGTGTTGATTTTAGGACGTTTTTAACTACCACTCTTTCCTCTAATCTCTCTCTCTAGTTTGACCTTTATGCTCCATGACATCACTTTGATAATGACTCAACCTCTTATCCTGATTTAATTTTATTCCATGACCCTCATTGGCATTGCAGATTCTAGCCATGTTTACTTGATTTTGATTGGACTGTTCCCTTCTTTAATTCAAATGTATCCCACTCATTCTTTATGAAGCAGCTATTCTAATGCAGTTCCCTGCTTTATCATGTAAAGTTAGTGGTCCACCTTCTTGTGCTGTGGTAGCACACGAAGTTGTGCATTTATGTTTTGCAGAAGTAAGTTACATTATGATTATCTTTCCACAGGTCTATCGTTCTTGCAAAACTGAAAACTCTACAAAAACATCCCCTGTCCCTTGTTTGTAGGTGGATCACCTATTAAGATTACTAGGACTTAGGAAGTGGAAGATGGGGAGAAAACTGTCTCTTCTTAGCAGTTTGTACTTGAATTTTCTTGAAGTGGGAGACCAACTTTATTGCAAAAAAAGTTTTGAGAAGCCCTCTGGGGATAAAAGTTGGCCTGAGGCTGGGCCTGTGCTATATTTCTTAGGAAGTGATTTTGCATTCTAAAGAAAACTGGTCAGACTTAGAGTAAGATCCCCGGATGGTGGCAATAGAGACTTTAGGCAGAATAGGAAGATCTACTGGGGATTAATTAAATAGTTCTCTTTGTTGTGGGCAATGATCTGTCTCCCTAAGATATTTTCAATAAGCCCCATAGGCTTACTCACTGGAGTGGGCATTTTATGGTGAATATGAAAAAAACACTGAGCCCTATTTCTCTAAGTGTTTGAAGTCAAAGTAAGAACACCGAACTTTTTAAGAAATACTTTCTACCTCTATGAGTATAGAAAAGAATCAAATCAAATCAAACAAAATATTGCCATTTTTTACTTGTGTTCTAGAATACAGCACATTCTAGTACTTTTAATTTTCTAGGACAGAGTAACCAAACAGAATGAATTTTGAAAGCTTTTCAATAGTATTTTCGTTCAGAATGGCTGTTCCTAAGTAAAATTTCAGTAGGGCAGCAGCAAGAGTTTGCGTATGTCAGAATGACTAGGCTAAAAAGTTTGCCGAGGTGAATAAATAATACATTGAAAAGGTAGAAGTGTAAGCAAAACAAAGTTTTCCAATTTGATGCACACGCATACAAATAAAATCATAGCATAGGTACAGCTACCATTTATTTGGCACTCACTCTGCTATATTCACTACACTAAACATTGCCCATATATTCTCTCTTTAGCCCTTACAAAACTCTGAGGATGCTATCATTCCTATTTTACAGATAAGAAAACTGAGGGCAAAAGAAGCAAAATGTCATGCAAGACCATGTAAGTGACAATGTAAGAATTTTAACAAGAATTCCTTCTAAGTAAGGTTATCTGATTCCAGAATCCCTGCTTTTAATCCTCACAATAGGGGGGGGTACCTGGGTGGCTCAGTCAGTTGAACATCCGACTTCAGCTCAGGTCATGATTTCACAGCTTGTGATTTCGAGCCCCTCGTCTCGGGCTCTGTGCTGACAGCTCGAAGCCTGGAGCCTGCTTCGGATTCTGTGTCTCCCTCTCTCTCTGCCCCTCCCCTGCTCACACTCTGTCCTTCTCTCCCTCAAAGATAAATAAACATTAAAAAAATTAATCCTCACAATAGGTAGTTATCATTAAGTAGTGATTATGTATGCTCCAGCCAACTTCATTTTGAGATGACACACAGAAGAGGACAACAAGCATTATCGATAAATGAAACAAATTCAGAAAGGGAATTTTTCAAATGAAGAGAAAAGTATACATTTTTTCCTGAAAAATATTAGTGAATTCAATAGTTTTTCTTGACTCAGTTATCTAAATACATGTTGAGTATATGTTGACATCCCAAAACATGGCATTAAGAGTGTTCTTATACATTTTATTTTCTTTGTAAATTTTTATCCCTTATTTTATTTTCCCTAGACTCTCAGGTAGTTCAAGATTAGTACAAAGTTGGATAAATTTGAGGGTCTTGGTTTTTCAGTAATCTCCCTGTTCTAAATTATAACTAAACATCTGTGCAGTCATGAGGACTAATTTATTTGAAACTATCAACAAAACAAAAATGCAACCTACTGAATGGGAGAAGATATTTGCAAATGATATATCTGATAAGGGGTTAATATCCAAAATATATGAAGAACTTACACAAATAAACAGCAAGAAAACAAACCATCTGATTAAAAAATGAGCAGAGGACCTAAATAGACATTTTTTTTCTAAATAAGACATACAGATTACCAACAGACACATGAAAAGAGTCTCACCACCACTAATCATCAAGGAAATCAAAACCATGAGGAGATATCACTGTACACCTGTCAGAATGACCCAAATCAAAAAGGTAAGAAATAACAAGTGTTAGTGAGGATGTGGAGAAAAAGGAACCCTCGTGCACTGTTGGTGGGAATGTAAATTAATGTCATCACTGTGGAAAATAGTATGGAGATTCCTCAGAACATTAAAAATAGAAATATCATATGATCCAATATTCCACTACTGCATATTTACCACCCCCACCACCAAAAAAAACAAAACAAAAGAAAACAAAAACACACAACAAACAAACAAAAACAATTTGAGATGATATATGTACTCCTATTTTTATTGCACCATTATTTAAGATAGCCAAGATATGAATGGATAAGGAAGATGTGGTATATGTGCACAATGGAATATTACACAGCCATAAAAAGGATGATATCATACCATCCGTGAAAATATGGATGGACATAGAAGGTATTATGCTAAGTGAGAAAGACAAATAGCATATGATTTTACTCATATGTAGAATCTAAAACACAAAACAAATGAATCAACAAATAAAAAGCAGAATACAGAAAACAAACTGATGGTTGCCAGAAAGGAGTGGTGTAGGAAGATGGACAGAATGGGTGAAGGGGTGGTGGAGATACAGGCTTCCAGTTATGGAATGAATAAGTCACAGGAATAGACTTACAGCATAGGGAATATATAGTCAATGGTATTGTAATAGGGTTGTATGGTGACAGATGGTAGCTATAATTGTGGTGAGCAGAGATAACATATAGAGAATTTGAATCACTATGTTGTACATCTGAAACTAAAGTAACATTGTGTGTCAACTGTACTGAATTAAAACATTTTTTTTTAATTTTTTTAAGTTTATTTTTTTCAGAGATAGAGAGGAAGCATGAGCTGGAAGGGGCTGAGAGAGAGGGAGACACAGAATCTGAAGCAGGCTCCAGGCTCTGAGCTGTCAGCACAGAGCCCAAAGCGGGGCTTAAACTCGAGAACCATGAGATCATGACCTGGGCGGAAGTCAAATGCGTAACCGACTGATCCACCCACATTCCCCAATTAAAAAAAATTTTTTTTAAGTTTATTTATTTTCGTTTGAGAGAGAGAGAGAGACAGAATGCAAGTGGGGGAGAGTCAGAGAAAGAGGGAGGCACAGAATCCGAAGCAGGCTCCAGGCTCCAAGCTGTCAGCACAGAGCCCCACACGGGGCTTGAACCCACAAACCATGAGATCATGACCTAAGCCAAAGTTAGAGGCTTTACTTACTGAGTTACCTAGGTGCCCCTAAAACCTTTTTTTTAAAAGAAGAGTAATGTATTTTAAATCCTCAGTAATTGTTCCCCCGAAATGCAATCCTAATAGCTATACTGTGTTTAACACTTAAATTCATCTGGGATCTGCTGAATAGAGGCTGCAAAATACTAGTTGCTATGTTAAAACTGTTATAAAAAATGTGAATGATATTGAAAGTATATAACTGACCCTTGATAGCAAGAGCTAATAAGAGAGAGGCTGTCAAAATTTTTCTAAAACAGAAGTTCTGTGGGGATATATATATATATATATATATACGTATATATGTATATGTATACGTATACATATACATATGTATGTGTATATATATATATATGTATACATATATATATGTATATAAATTATATACAGCAGATCCCATCAGTGTGCAAAACAGCTGACACATAAAAGCCAGCTCAGTCAAGCTCAGCCATCACTTCCATCTGAAAAGAGAAGGGAGAGGTTTTGGCTTCTGGCTCAATTGTGCCCACTTATTGCAATCAATGGTTAGGGAAATTCCAAATACTCAAATCTAGTCCTTCACAACCAGTGTTATTAAGCTATAATCTAAATTATAACTGCTATGGTGATTGCTTCACACTTTGATTACAGGTTGTGCTATGAGGAGGCAGTGATACAGGTGTTAAATGATCATTCTAATAGACTCTCTGTAAGGTGTTTGGCATAATGGGCAGATGCAGCCCAAAATGTCTTAGAATTTCTTCTGTATTTTTTTAAATAATGCCAGAGAATGCATTTTTGAAAGAATTTTTTTTAATTCGTTCATGGGAAAATAATCAATTCAGCTAGGCCTTTTGGTTACCAGACTTCACAGTAAATAGATCAAAAACAATAATTACAATTTTAAAGATGGGCACTATTCTAGAATGTACCATCTGAGAAACAAGATGAGAGAGACAAAAACATTCAGTGCCTCAGACGATTATTTTCTTCAAACGTAATTACCATTAATGTTCAGAATACTTCAAATATGCAAAATTACTTCAATACTCCTGAGGGAAAAGACAGGAAATTAACTTATTTCAGAATTTTCCTCATTTTCTTTTGATTCTGGATCTTACTGAATTTACATTAATGGACATAATTCTGTTTTACTAATGGAAATTCTCACTTTGTTCAAGTAAAAATACAAGAAATTCTGCTGCTTTGGTTGTGTGTGTGTGTGTGTGTGTGTGTGCTTTCTTTAGGAATGATGCTTCTATAAACCCACAAAATTTCAGAGTTCAGTGAGACAGTGGCCAGCATTTCACCAATCTGAAAGCTACAGGGCACAGGCTGTATCTTATTCATCATTATATTATGATCAATGCCTCCTAAGTGCCTGGCTCTCAAATGTTCTAAAAATTGCAGTTTTATTGAATTTGTGAATGAGAAAATTGAGACCCAAAGAAAGAAACTACTTATCCAAGACCTTGTACCAGTGAGGGGAAAAGCCAGGTTTTGGAATATCAATTCATTATAATTTTCCACTATAAGTTAACAGAGTCAGGAACATCTTAATACAGTAAAGTAAGACTATTTTCTTTTTATTATAAAGAGATCATTTATTGCTTGGAAAATATAAATGGATACCAAACAGAAACTTACTTTACCTGGATTCTGAAACGACCAATGGAGAGAACTACCATATCTACAAATTCTCTAAACTCTGCCATGTAAGGTGCAATTCAGTGTTTGTTGCAGGCAAGTTAGAATTAAAAGATAAACCAGCACTGCTTAGTTCCTTTTGTGCTTGCCAAAGTAAAAATACCAGAAGCACAGAACTAACTGGCTATTGGTACTTTCTGGAATTGACAGGCGATAACTAGAGGAAACTGAATGATTTCTTTGCAGAATGCTAACAAATTTAATTGAAACTTTAATTAAAAGAACATCAAAGTACATCTTTCCTTCTAATAGACAGCACCTGCAACATATGAAAATGATTTGTTTGGGTTGCTAAATTTTTAGTGTTACAGAAGCAATTCACTGCACCCATATGCCCATTAAAGATATTTCCTGATGAACAAATATGTAGGAACTGAAGGATGATTCATTCCTGAAAAATGATTCATTCCTCGAAAAGGAAAATTGTTTGTGGTATCTAATATACCAATATAAACATCGTTAACCATCCTCTGTGAGATCTGCTGAGATTGGACACAATAATTTGGATTGCAGTTTTAATATTTTGTGAGGGTTTTTTCTTTTTCCTTTAGGATACTTAGTAAGAGATCTTTGGGGGAAAATTACCTCAATGACACATGTTGATTATATTTTATCCTAATATGAATGCCATAAATTGCACATTCCAGTTGCTAAAAATATGTGAATATTCCTCAGTATGCTAATTTATTATAGGCAGCCTCATACACCTGCCAAAATAAACACAAAACGAATGGTCTTATTCTATTATAAAATAAACTTCTAGAATTTTTCCAAGAGTCTAGTACTAAACCCATCCATTGACATAAGGTACAGCTTTTAGAAAAAATACTTATTTAGATACAATAGAGATGAGAATATGGTACACATTAAGAACAAAATATTCTTGTATTACCAAAAGGAGAGAAACATAGTTATTATATTATATGTATTGGAACATATATTAACAAAGTAGATTAGAAATTATAGTGCTGATTATAAGGGAAGTGCTTTATTCATTTAGGTTAATAAAATTATTTTTGATTTTTCATCTCCTTAAAATTTTAATTTAAGCCATTAAATATGAAAAGGAAAATGAAAAGTTACCTCTAAAAAAGATTCAGGAGCATATTGTTATTACCTCCCTAGTCATAAATTATCAACATGACACAATGTGAAAAAATCCAGAATCTCATATATAATTTAAATTATTTATTTTAAAAAAATTTAAATGTTTATTTATTTTTGAGAGAGGGACAGAGCATGAGCAGGGGAGATGGAGACAGAATCTGAGACAGGCTCCAGGCTGTGAGCTGTCAGCACAGAGCCAGAAGCGGAGCTCGAACCCAAGTACCATGAGATCATGACCTGAGCTGAAGCTGGGCATTTAACCCACTGAGCCACCCAGGCACCCCTAGTTTAAATTACTTTAAATAATTCTTGTACATGAAGAAATTTGAAGAGCACCAAAATGGTGATCTTGTACAATACCAAGGGCACAGAGAAAAGCTATGATAGAGAGGAGTATACAGAAAAGAAGGATAAGAGGCTAGAAAGAGAAAGCAAGAACAAGAGATAAGATAAAGTAGGTAAATCAACAATAGCAAAGGAAAATTGAGGATTGTAGCTATTTTTTAAAGAATTCTAAGCACATGAATAGCATTAATTTTTGCCTTATATATATGAACATATCAGACAAGGATATAATTTCCCTTAATTGTTTAGACAGTTGATTCAATTATGCAATGATATGTAATGGTATAACAAAATAAGCTTTCAAATAACTATAAAATCTATGATTATATGATTTCAATAAAATTTCATTTAGATGGGAATCATACAGGGAATGGAATACCTTTTTTGTCAACTCTCTTAAGTCTTTGTTCTCCCCAGTTTGTTACTACAGTAGATTTTATCTTATGAGCTTAATTATTTTGTTTAGTTTATATTCAGCAAGCTTATATTTGTTTTCCATTACCTGATGTCAAAGATATCATTCAGGATCCTCCTTGCATTGTAGTAACTCTCTTATACCTCAACCCGTGTACGTTGAGTAATCAATCACTGCCTTTAATGTCTAAATTTGCTTATGTAAAATATTGACATTATGTTGCCTCCTTGATTTCTCTTTCAAGTCCTTCATTTTCTGAACAAGGCTTCTCTCTCCATACCTACCGCTTAAAGATCCCCCACCAATACCCCATATTAAACAATATTAATATAAGAGAAGTTTTTTTTCTAAAAACCTAAAATTTTGTACAGTTACCCTCTTTCTTTAGATTGCCATTTTCTTTTCCTCCTTTTCCACACATTACTGATTTGAATAATTCTTGCTCATCCTTCATAATAATGTCCAGTCATCAACTTCACCAAGAACCCTTCCCTAATTACCCAAGTGGAGATAGGTGTAATGTCTCTGTGACTCCATAACATGATGATCAATAATACTCCACAAACAGAATAGTTATCTAACCTAGAGACAATCAATGTAACATACCTCTGTAACAAATTTATTTAAATTCAGAGACTTTTGGGGAACCTGGTGGCTCAGTCTGTTAAGTGCCTGATTTTGGCTCAGGTCATGATCTCACTGTTCGCATATTTGAGCCCCAAGTGGGGGTCTCTGCTGTCGCACAGAGCCTGCTTCAGATCCTCTGTCTGCCTCCCTCTCTGTCCCTCCCTTGTCCCCATGTTCTCTCTCAAAAATAAATAAACATTTAAAAAATTCAGAGACTCTTTCTAGGTTTTCTTTTTTGTCCTTAAATTCTAACCTAGTGTTATGCTTTGTCTCAGCCTTTGAGACTTTCAGACTTGACCCTAGAGTCGAGGTATTCACTTGGCACATTCCCAACCTCACCCCAGGGAACAGTTTCTCAGACACAAGCCCCATGCCCTATGCTTGCTGTTCAAGAATTTGCACTGCCCTGTTGCACCACAGTGCTGTCCAATAGAACTTGTTCAGTAATGAAAATGTTTTATATCTGCACTATCTGGTATGGCAGCCATAGCTACGTGTGATTATTGAGCCCGGAAATGTGGTTATTTTGATCAGGAACTGGATTTTTATTAAATAATAATAATAATAATAGTTATTGTTGTTAATTATTATTTATTATTATAATTAAATAATAATTATTATTATTATTTACATAGCCACTGTGGCTATTTAACAGAGGCTAGTGGCTACCATATCGAACAGCATAGGTCTATGATTTTTGAACCAAGCTCAAGTACTTTTCCTAGAAATTAGTTAATGGATTCCTTCATTTCCTGGAAAATGGAATCATGGGATCCGAGAATAGATAAGGGACTTTACTAAAAGAATATTAGAAAGCATAAAAGGAAAGAACGTCCCTGCTTATTTTCTTGTCTTTATGATAACAAGATTGAGCTATTTAACTACTTGAGTCACATTGCACTTAAACTTGTAACATGCTGCTACCCTTCCCTTACTCCATTCATTAGTCCATCTATTCCCTGGCTGATCATTTATCCTTCTGATATGCATTTTGAGCTCCTACAAATGCAGGCTCTGTGCTAGAAAATGGAGATATAAAGATGAAGAACTTTTTTTTTCTAATCGGAAGAACATTATTCTTCTAGCTCTAAAAATGAAATATATTCTTTTCTCCAGGTGTCCCTTTTTCCCCATTTTAATATTAACTTTTCAATGTTCGGTCTACACTTAATAAGAAGAAAGTATGCCTGCCAAATTATTACTTTATTTTTGGCTCTATAGCCACAGCTTTAATATTTATGGGTAAACTGCATGGACTCCTTTTCCAAATCATGACCATAGCATATATTAGCTACGTGACTTTGTGCAAGTTACCTCTCTGGATTTCAGGATGTTGTCTTTAATGCACAAATGAGGAAAATTACAATAGCATACATACATACCGTTTCCTATTACCTTCAGACCCTGTCCACCTAATCACTGCACTATTTTAAGTACCATGCTTTCCTGACAATTAAATGAGATGCATAGAAAATATACGTAATGGACTGTCAAACATATACTAGGCATCAACCCAATACTATTTATTTCTATGTCCTCTGGATATGCCACCAGCACAGTTATGTGTACTGACAGGAGACCAGATTGCCTGCATTTCAAGCTACTTACTAGCTGAGCGAACATGGGCAAATTACTTCAATTTTCTTTGTATTATATCCACATTGAAAATGAGGACAATACAGGTTCCTCATTCATTGGGTTGTTGTAAGGATCACATCAGTTAACATATATAAAATGTTTAGAAGCCCATCTACGTAATATAAGCACTCAATAATTATTAGCTATCATCATCATCGTCATCAACATCATCATCATCATACAACTGTCTCTATCACTTCTAAACCTTCAGCTTCATAGTGCTAAAATGTCAAGCAATGAACATGATGTATCGTTGATTTTGAGCATGTAGGAATACTTGAAGTATGTTATTTACCTCAAACTATGTTGAGGGCAGTATTGTGGTTTAGTGGAAAGGGCATGGACTTTGGTCAGACAAATGGAGCATTGCTTGTGTCACTTTGCACAAATTGCTTCTTTGGTCCTCAGATTCCTCGTTTATAAAATATCACTGTCCTATCTCATAGTTATTTGTCATTACACAAGAAAAGTGTGCAAAGGATCTAATGCATACTCTGTCACATAAATCCTTAATAAATATTATTTCTCCATACTGCTATTTTAGGTAACAGCCACTAAATGAGTTTTGAGAAATTAAGAAATACAGAATCAGTGAATATCTAATTATATGTGTTCCGTATTTTTTTCAGTTTACTTATTTTGAGAAAGATGGAAACAGAATGGGGAAATGGCAGAGAGAGAGGGAAAGAACAAGCTCCATACCACCAGTGCAGAGCCCAACACAGGGTTCAAACCCAACCCTGAGATGTGACCTGAGCCTAAATCAAGAGTCAGACGCTTAACCGACTGAGCCACCAAGGTGCCCCTATGTGTTCCATATTTTTCAGATAACTCATAGTCCCTAAATTTCCATGGGAAAAACTGAGTATGCATACATAAACATATGCTTAATAAATTATCTCATCCTCTTATTTAGTCTCTAGCAAAGAACAAATTCCAAATATGAGGCCTGTGGGATCCAATGGATGGAGTGCTAAATTGGGAGGTGCCTATGTGTCCTAAGTGGCTGTTGCATTTCTGGTATCTGTTAGAAAAGTCACTTAACCTTTCTTCCTTTCTTCTGCCTCTGACTGTAAAGAAAGGACCGTACTTCCCCACAAGAAAATGAATAAAGTTATGGAAGGTCCACAGATGACATGTATGTTCTTTCATCCAATGAACTTAAATTCTCTTCCTTACTCCCACCCATGTCTGAAGTCTGAGAGTGTATCTAGGGTTGGCAACATGCTCAATGGCACACAGTCAGAATTAGGACTACAAGAAAAATCTGAACTACTTTGCTGATGCCTAAAATGGCCATAATATATGCTTTGCAAATGCATTGCCTTTCTTTTCCACATTTTCCATCCATAGCCTGGCAGAAATCTAATGATTTTTCAAGGGCCAGTTTAAATGTCAACTCTCTTGGAAGGCTTTGCCAAAACTCATTGGCTCTGGTCCACAGATTGAATCTCTCCATCCATCCTTTCTAATTCTATAGCATTTAATTGGTGTGATTAGGATAATATAGGTTATTTATCACATTTTATTATAGCACAGTTGTTTGCATCCCTGTCTCCCATCCTAGCCTGGGAGTTCTGTGATGGCAGAAACCTTTTTATTTGCTTGAATCAGAGCCTGGCATGGAGTTAGTATTCTATAAATTTCACTTGATTTAAACCAAGATATTCTTGATTTCCTGGAATTTTCTCTAAGCTGTTTTGTCTCATTGAAACAAAGGCTATTGTTAAATGATTATATTACTGGATAAAGACTCAGTTTTAATTTTCCTGTTTGAAGATAACTTGCAGTTTCTGATACCAAACTGTGCTTAGTAGAAAGTCATGAAATCATTGAGGTAAAAGAGAATTCTTTAAAAAAATTTTTTTAACGTTTATTCATTTTTGAGAGACAGAGACAGAGTGCGAGTGGGCAAGGGGCAGAGAGAGTGGGAGACACAGAATCCAAAGCAGGCTCCAGGCTCTGAGCTGTCCGCACAGGGCCCGACGCGGGGCTCGAGCTCACAAACCGTGAGATCCTGACCTGAGCCGAAGTCGGACGCTTAACTGACTGAGCCACCCAGGCGCCCCAGAGAATTCTTTTAAATTAATAAAAGCTGAGACATTATCAACCTGTCAGATCTATTTTGAGCAGGTGTGTGAATAGTGACACAAACAGTAAACATACACGCATTTTAAAAATGCACACACATATATAATTTATAGAATTACTACATTGTAAAAGATCACAATTTCAAACAAAATTTCACTCATGGTTCATAACTTGATGCATAGAATGGTACGTTGTCTATACCTTTGATTTTAAAAAGTGAGTCAAATATTAATATGAAAATTTTTAACCAATGTTAAAGAATAAAGTTTGTTTGTTGCAAATATCTGTCCTGTAATAAGTGAATACCCTGGGCATTTAGCTGATTGGACTGTTTTCAACGCGTGCATTCAGGTTATATCTACATTAAACTAAAATAACTGGTTAAATTAATTAATCTGTCTTACTCCAAAATTGTACCAAAGAGTTTGTTCCATTCATTTCTGAACAACAGGAAACCAATCTTAGAACTAAAGATTTCATAATGTTAATTGGAAGGAATAGACGCATTCTAGCAAATCAACTATTTAATGATCTTGGCTGTGCTGTTCTCCAATTAGTGCTGGGTCACCAATTAATTCTTTACCAGGTGCCCAGACTTCCTGGATACCAGCACTGGGCTGAGTTCTCTTGATCCTTTCACCTAATGCTCCAACTATATTAATGATTTTGACCTTGCTCAGACTTGGACAGCAGGTTTCCCAATTTAAAGAAAAACTATCCTTTCCATTTATTTGAAGAATGGGGCGAATCATAGTAAACCCATATAGAGTTTCTTTGTCATTTGTTGTTAGTCATGTTGTAATAAGTTCACAAGGTACACTGACTTCCTATAGCTATCATGTTTGTATTTACTGGCATTTTCTACCCCATCCCCTTAGGTCATCTGGGACATTGTCCTGCAACTTACTTCCTCCTCTGTAATATAAATACTATATATACTATATATAACATATATATGTAACTATATATAACATATATACTATATATAACATATATATGTAACTATATATAACATATATACTATATATAACATATATATGTAACTATATACAACACACACACACACACATATATATATACTATATATAACATATATGTGTATATATGTACAATATATATGTATTTTTTTCCTTCTCAATTTCATGATTTCTCTGTTTTCAAATGATTCAAGCATTCCCTCACTAATGAGCAAGACCCCCCATTTCTCAAATCTGCTGTTTCTAAATATATCTTCTCACTTTCACAGGTACATTTGTTTTCAAGGGAATTTTACACCTGATGCTTTAAGTCGTCATGTTATTACTCACTAATTCATCAACACGGGTTGTCTACTTTATCTCACTGTTATAGTGTTGATTCTTTCTTCTTTAAAATACAACCATATTTAAAGACCTCAACCTATCTAGTCTCAACAGTGTTTCACATTGCAAATGTCTCTACCTTAGTTTCCAAGTATGGAAGTATGGGTGTATGGATGTATTCATTTCCCTAGGAGATCATGGCCTTGGGTGTCAAGTTGATCATGGTTTGCATGTCAGCATTGCCTCTTCCTTGCTGACATATTTCTGAAAGGTCACTTAACCTCTCTTGGCCTCAAATTTGTCATAAAGTGGAAGTGAATTTATATATGAATATATATGATATATAATCACTTACGTCAGTCTCTCCACAAATTATTTGCCAATCCCTACTATCTCTTTAACTTTTTAACCCAATGTGATCTGTCTCCTTGATACTCCCATAGATAGAATGACCATGTAATTATACAAATAGAGACACATTTTTTAAGTAAAAGAAGATGCTATTAACTATTTTCCTAGAATATTATGGGTGAGGACTGTCTCAAGTATATCACAAAGTATGATTAACCAATTCATAGTATACCTTGTGTGTGTATGTGTGTGTGTTTTGCTTTTTTGTGTTGGTTAATTTTGACCTTTCCTAGAAGCCCTTTCTGCTTCCTCTGTGATAATAAATCTTTCAAATTTCTGTTCAATTCTCATTCCAAAGCACACCATAGATTTCCTCTTTAACCAGTGAGCATTTACATGTCCATGCAAGTACAACCACAGTAATATCCATATGTGTAGCCATGCATTGCCTCTTGATATCACTTGTCGTATTTAACTATTCCATTAAGTATAAATTATCTCTACTAATAGATTGCATTTCAAAGTGTTTTCTCTTTAGAATATACATTTTTATGGAAGTAACCTAATCTGATACATTTTTTTTTTTTATTCTTTGTACTTTCTGGCATATAGTTTATCAATTAGTGGGTATCTATTAAATATTTGTTGATCGAATTATTAATTTATTATTTTTATATTTTGGCTCTCTTGGGGGGTGAATTAGCTAAATTATTTTCTCAAATTATTCCACACTCAGATATTTTATGGTTTGCCAAGAATCTAACAGTTATTTTCAGAAATATATATTTTTTAACAACGAAAGGGAGCACAGTGACTTTCAACCACTACCAACTAATCCTCAACACATCAACATATTAGATTAACATAAACATTCAAAAATTTGAAGGAGGAAAATGAATCAACATTAGTCTGTCCACAAATATAGATAGGAACAAGCTAAACTCTTGATGACGAAAGGGAGTTACATGGCCTAATTGTTTGTATTAGTTAGAAAAATTTCACCCCCCTCCCCCAAGCTCAATTATTTTCTAGCATTCTCAGAATTAGTCCCATAATCAGAATACACATCATGAAGCTAAACACAAATACAAGAGTCCCAAAGAACTCTCTTCCAAAATGAAAATTAAAACAAAACCAAATTTTACTTTATTCCACATTGTTGTAAGCTTTTCTTTGAAAACTAAAATCTATGAGGCAAAATCATGATTGCACCTATTCTTCTTTACCCTCTTTGTTCTAAAGCAACAATGTTGCTACTGTGCATAATGGTCTGCCTCCACTTTGAACATGACTGTTGGCAGCTTTAATGCCTATAACTCCATTTCCTTTTCTGCCCCACATCTGCCCTGTTCTTCCCCACAAGGAAACCCAGGTTCTCCCTCTGTGATGCCTGCAGGAAAGTCAGCCCATGCAGGCCCTGGTCTTTGTATGAGAACGCTCACCCCCATCCCCCGACTTTAATAAAACCCCAAAGCTGGTATCTTTTCTCCGTGTTTGTTCTCTCAAGGCATTTTCAGACCAACTTGGAAACCTGCTGTGCTCTCCCAAAATTACGTGAGAAAAAAAAATTCCTTCTATATCCTCTTGGAACATGTGTGGAACCATCATTCTTGACATCCAAACCAACTTTGGATGGGGTCTATCTTAGCCCTACAAGATGATCAAAACACTTTAGGTTAAACCGAGGTAAAAAGTCTCTGAATTTATATAGACATATATGCTACTGATGTGGATTATTTACACATAAAAATAAAAGAAAGGATATCATGAAATTCCTACAGATTTTAAAGGAAGATCAGTATGCCAATAAACTGTTAATTTAGAAAAAAAACAACAAATTGTTTATAAAGACACAATTGACGAAGACAGACACATACTGGTCCTAAAGCCAAAACCTTTTTTTTTTTTTTTTTTTTTTTTTGAGAAAGAGAGAGAGAGAGAGAGAGAGAGAGAAAGAGCATGAATATGCACACACACAGGCGCCCAAGCAGAGGAGGGGCAGAGGAAAGGGAGAGAAAGAATCTCAAGCAGGCTTAATGCCCAGTTCAGAGCCCCACACGGGTCTCCATCTCACAACCAAGAGATTATGACCTGAGCCCAAATCAAAAGTTGGATATTTAACCAACTGAGCCACCCAGGAACCCCTAAAGACACATTTTAATACTATATATATCGTTATTACCAAATATGCTCTCATGGAGGCACCTGTGAGGGAACTAGTACTTATGCAGGTAAGAGTGTAAGTTATTTGGGGGTAATATTCCCAGCTTATCAACCAGCATGTAATTGCCAAATACAAAAATTTGGTCTTGGTGCTTTGACAGTAATTTCGTATACGTTGAATATTATTCAGCATTATTATTTGCAGCTACATGAGAAATTAGGAAAAACCATGATATTGATTATTTACATATTATTCAATATCCTGAGACTATTACTGTGAAAAAGAATATTATTTATTACATTGTATAAAAGCAAACTAAAGTAGGGACCAAATATTACAAAAGAAAGTGGAAAGAGAGACTGGGGAGGGGGGGAGGGACTGGTACTAGTTTACCAAGCAATCAATAGTAATTTTGAAGCCCTGTTTTGATTGGAGTATATGAGAAGGTTCTAGTATAAAATGTACATATAAAATATTTAAAGGTCCTCATATTCAATATAACTTTGAAGATAAAATTCCCAGTACCAGTCAAAAACTAGGCAACTAAGAGGTAGAAGACAAAATTTTGGAATTTCGAATGTAGCATAAGTTTACTAGTAAACTGAGAGATAGAATAAAAACAAAGGGTGATTTGAAAATAGAGTGTGTAGTGCGTGTGCACCAGAACACAAACACGAGGGGTTTCTATTTAGCTTGTTTTCACACCATATCAATGCTTTAGTTATACGGGCAAGTACAGAATAAGGATTTTCATATTCTTGAAAGTATACAAATGTCAGTATTCATTACAGGGATTGTTGGAACCTCAATGCCTAATTGAAACTTTCCCCTTGTCAGTTTTTGTCACACAAGGTTTCCATTATATCAGTAATGAGCATGGAGCGAAGATTTATTCGCCTACTCTTTTTTCAGTGGTTTTTGTCTTCCAGTACAGTAGGGGAAAGACCTGGGAGAAATGGGACAGGATCCAGAAAAGGAGACTGGACTCATTTACTAGTTATGAAGCTGTATCTACTCTGGCTCTTTTAGTCACCAATTGTACTTACTCAGAGAAATCATTTATCTCCATTGACCTTTATTTCATCATCTGGAAAATGAATAAAGTTTTGATTAGATGAGCTCTTACAATCCCTCCCTTTTTTCCAAGCAAAAACAACAAAACTAAACTAGATGTTATTAGAAGCCAAACCTTTGCCCAAAAGGTCATTAACGCATTCATGTAATAAATGAGTATTAAGTGTACATGATGTGTCATCCAAACTTAAGAAATATGACGAGAACACTCAATTTCTCCCTCCTCGTGTAGTCCTGCTGCTGTTCTCCTATCATCAAACCACATCTACCCCACCTTCCCAGTTGCTCAAGTAAAAATACCTAGGTAATACCTTTGATTATTCTTTCTTTCCCCCATTACATCCACTTACTTCATCAGTAAATGTTTTCAACTATATTCAAAAACATATGGTGAACCCATCCTTTCTCTCCATCATGTGTTGCCTGGCATGCCAGTTGATTTCTTGCCTCAACATTAATATTTCCCCACAAAAAATCGTAACAGCTAGAGTCATCTTCTAAAAACATATATCAGATACAATCATTTCCTGCTTAAAGTCATTGACTTCACTCTGAACTTGAAATAATTCCTGACTCCTTAGCCCATGTACAAAGTCCTCTAGGTCTAGACTTTGCCTTTATTCAAACCACACCCAATAGCACTCTCCTTTTCAACCATTTTTAGGCACACCGACTTTCTATCGACTCAATAGTCAACTTGTTTTTGTTTTTTGTTTTTGTTTTTGTTTACCTTATAAACTTTGTTGTCTGTGCCTAAAATGTTTTTCTCCCTGATTTTCACCTTGCTGGTGCTTCATTTAAATGTCAGTCTCTGAGAGGCCGTCCCTGCACACCAATCCCAAGTAGTCATCCGTATACATACTATGTCTTTACCTGTTTTAGTTATTTGCATAGCACTTATTTCTATTATATGTTTTCTTCTTTATGTGACTGTAAATGTTTCTTTTGTCTTCCACTGGAATGTAAGTTTCACAGACTGTCACTTTGATTCATTTCTATGTCCTTAGATCCTGAGGCTGTATGAATGAAGCACTGTGCCCATATATTTATTCTTCTTGTAAAATTTCTTTTTTTCAGTATTATTGGTGTTTAATTGGCATGATTACAGAATATTTGAAGTACACAATGTAGTGTCTTGATATACCTATGCATTACGAATGAATCTCCCCAGGTTAATTAGCAAATCCATCACCTCACATATTTACCTTTTTCTCTTTTTGTGAGAACCATTAAGTTCTCCTCTCTTAGCTAATTTCAATGATTTAATACAGTGTTATCAACTAGAGTCACCATGTTATACATTAGATTCTCAGGTTTTATTTACCTTATAACTGGAAGTTCATCCCCTTTTACCAATATCTCCTTATTCCTGCCCCCCACCCAGCCCCTGGCAAACACTTTTCTACATAAGATTGTTTTTTAAATTTCTCTTTCTGATAGTTCATTATTGGTGTATAGAAATAGCACTGAGTTTACTATATTTATTTTGTATCCACCAACTTTACTTATTAGTTCTTACGGGTTTTGATGGAGTCTTTAGAGTTTTCCATATACTTTAGTAATCTTTCTACTTTTAATCTTTCTTTGGCTCCTGATATTTAAAGCCAAGTTAGAATTGTAAAATGTTTGAATACTCTTGCCTACTGCAATTGAAGACCATGAATTTTGAGACAATTGGCTCTACTATAGATTTCCATAACATCAATATGAGCCCAAAAATCAAGAATGAATTACCTCCATCCTGTGGACTTTTAGAAAAATTCCTGACTGTGTGACTGCTTTGAGTAGTATTAGAGAATGTGATACAAAGCAAGGATCAGCAACTATGCACCTTGTGTCAAACCCACCCCATCAACCATTTCTATAAATTTTGCTTGCAACACAGTCATGCATTTCTGTATTTGTCTATGACTGTTTCGTATTTCCATGGCCAAGTTAGCTATTTGTCACTAATACCACATGGACTGGAGAACTTAAAATATTTACTAGCTAACCCTTTCTAGGGAAAGTTCGCTGATCTCTGCTATAAGCTTAGTTTTGTAATAGAGTATAACACCACTCTACATGCTCTACATTGATACAACATGGTTTCTAAATCCCTCATTTATTCTGTTTTTTTTTTTTCTTTTTTGCCTCCTTGGTACACAGTCATTTTTGTAATCTATTTCTTATTATGAACACATTACTGTGCATAATGCTCTCCACATGCTCAGGTCTGTAAAAAGTTACAGTGCAATTTTTACAATATTCTGTATTTCTTTCAACTGTAGTCTTTGGGCTCAAGGGAGGTCTATCCACAAATCTGTTTTTTGACAATACCATATCACATGTATACACTTGTATCCCATTAAAGGAGTGAGAACAAAGAAAAACAAAGTAAAGCAACAACAACAAAAACTTTAGCTCTCTCAACTCTGTCTAGAATGCAAACTCAAATTAGATTGAATTAAAAAATGTTTACTTCATTAAGTAAATTTTAATTCTAAAAGACAGCTAAACATAGGCGATTTTGTTTCTCTGCACCTCTGGTGTTCTTTCCTCTTACTTAGTTTTAAGCAAACTATTTCTATGTCACAGGAAAATGACCCCCCCCCCCCCAGCTCAAAACTGAGTAGTCACAATCTCAGAAAGAGGATGATTCATGTGCCTACACCATGTCTTAATTTACTAATGTTGATCTTCCACCCACATCTAGGCTGGAGTCATTGGGGACATTTGATTGACAATCCAGCAGATGGAGGAGGCTTGGTCTCAAAAGGAAAAGATGCTTTACAGACCAAAATTTAACAGAGGACCATTTTACTTCCTTTGGTATTCATGGGCAATAATTTCAAATTATTCATCAACTAAGCTTTCATTAAATCAAATTAATATCAATTGGTGTACATCACACTAAGGCCTAGGTATCATACTAAGGCAAAAACAACCATGGTCAGAAAATAAGAAGAAATTAGTATAAATCCATTTCATCATTGCCATATGCACATTTGTGTTACCAAATCTAACACTGTTAATTTGTTAGAATTAAAGTCTATTTAATCAATGAAAGTACTGACTATCACTAACAGGAACATGTTCCCAATTTTAAATTTTCAATCTTGTATGTTATTCATTTATGAATTTGTTCACTTAACTAATGTTTGTTGAGTTCCTACTCTGTGCTTGGCACTTTTCCAAGGGACTTGGAATGTAATATTGAATAATTCCTGCATGGTCCACGACATGACGAGGTTTAAGCACAACATGGACCACAAATCTTAAGTAATTTATTATTTGGCTTCAGTTGTGGTAAGGACTATAAGGTAAGAACCTCCATTAGGACGCCAGGCTGGTATAACAGAGTGGAGACTAAAATATTCTATGGAATCGGGGAAGACTTTTTGGAGAAATGAAACTTAAAACCTAAAATTTGATTGAGGAATAAGGGTAGCTAGGCATCAAATGTATCTATGTGTTCATGTGTGTTGGTGGTGGATGGAGAGCAAGAAGGAGTTTTCCAGTGTGAAAGTCAGTAGGGAGACCAGAAGAGGAGGAGGACGCATGACAGCAGAGTAAGCCGAGAGAAGAATTCCACTGGAGGCCAAAGGGAAATATACGCAGGACCATATACATCTTTTAAAGGATCTTTTATTTTATTCGAGGAACAATGGAAAGCCATTAAATTGTTTGAAGCAAAGGATTGTGTACAGGGAATGCTTTAGGATACCCGGTAGAAGGTTATTACAGCAGTCATTTTAGAGTAGACTGCTTATCATATAAAGGTGGTAGTCATTAGTTATTGTCTGAGACACACAAATAACTGGCATGAGACAATTTTTGAAAACAGAATAAGCCATACAGAGAAAGACAGATGCCATATGTGTTCACTCTTATGTGGATCCTGAGAAACTTAACAGGAACCCATGGGGGAGGGGAAGGAAAAAAAAAGAGGTTAGAGTGGGAGAGAGCCAAAGCATAAGAGACTCTTAAAAACTGAGAACAAACTGAGGGCTGATGGGGGGTGGGAGGGAGAGGAGGGTGGGTGATGGGTATTGAAGAGGGCATCTTTTGGGATGAGCACTGGGTGTTGTATGGAAACCAATTTGACAATAAATTTCATATATTTAAAAAAAATCTTTAAAAAATCAAGTTTAAAATAAATAGAATCAATAGGACTAATGATTGCCAGCTTTTATGCGCACATATAAACATGACTCATTCCTTTAATGTTAATCATAATAAAGATAGGTTTTTAAATAAAAGTAACTGATATGTTACTTACACTGCATTAGGAATTTTTTAATGGACAAGAGCTAACTAAAGATTTTCCAAATAATTTATCCTCTTTGGGAATAATAATTTATTTTCTGTGTTCAATAAATATAATATTTCATAGCTAAGAAACCATATAATATCTTTAAATGTACCAATGACATTTCTGTTTCACTGGCCTTCTGGAAATCCAAGGAAAGCATAAAGTTGCCCAGAGTAAAGGAGCGAGAAAAGTTATAAGAAGGAGAAAGACAGTTGAGAAAAATAAAGAGCAGAACAAGAACACCCAGAGGGAACATAGAGTCTACCCAATTTTTGGTCTTACCTACATTTGAAATATCCAAGGAGACAACTCTATATACAAGAGAAACAGGTATCCAAGCATTCCTGACTTGTAAGGTTGCACTGACCTCTTTTAAATGCTCCACAGTTTGCACTTACTCTTCTGTAACTGAAATTGTCTGACTATACAGCAGCCTGTCCATGAGCAGTGTCCTCTCCAATGCTATTTCTCTTTTCCTTTCTGTGTAAGGACATAATAATAACAGCATATTGAGAACTTATGTATGTTCTTATATATGAGAACATGGCAAGCTTTGTTTCAAGTGCTTTACTTGTGTTAACTCATTTAATCTTCACAGCAAATCTTTGAGGTGGTTTCAATTGCTTCCACTTTACCGATGAAGGGATTGTGACAAGAAGGGATTGTGACACAACAAGGTCACACTTTTCCCCCAAGGTCACTGTGTTAGTAAATGGCAGAGATGGGATCTGAGCATACATGGTTTAGCTTCAGAGCCCGAGCCCTTGATCACTTGTTCTATTAACCTCAATATAGCAGGTACAGTAACAATACCTACAATCCATGGAACATTCTTTTTGCTAGGCATTGGTGGTTTAAAAAATTTAACCTGAATCCTGCAAGCACCACTTTTAAGGTAGACATTGTTATTCCCATTTTCAGAAAAGGAATTAATGGCTCAGGAAGCTTAATCCTTTTGACTTGGGTCATATAACTAGTAAAAAACAGAGTCAAACTCCATAGTCAGATATGTCTGGATACAAAACTATTTCCTTTAACATCAAGAAAACTGAGATGCCAGTTTTAGCTTTATCACTGACAGTGTGACCACAACCATTACTTAATCTCCCTAGCTTCAGTTCACTCAACTGTAAAATAAAAGTGCTTCTCAAACTTGAGTAGTCTCAGGATATCCTTGGAGTATATTTTTATAAATGCAGATTTCCTGGTCAATTCTAAATAGCTTGATCAAGTAGATATGGGGTAGGGTCCAATCATCTGCATTTGAGCTGTCTGATTCAGGTGAGTGTGGATCATATTTCAGCAGAACTAGCTGACTTCACCTTGAAACAGCCATCCAGTAAAAACTGCTTTTGCTTTACTCTGTTATGATCTTGATTAGAAATCGACAATCTTCTCCATCATTCTCTCTGGGTAGCACCTGGACGACCTGGAAACTTAAAACATTTAAGAATAATTGATTTAGTATATCAATAAAATACACTCAAATAAAAAAATTTTAAGAAGAGAGAAAGAAAGACACTGAAGAATTGACTTTTCCTCTCCACCATGTAAGGGCACGGCAAGAAAGGAACCATCTACAAGCCAGGAGGAGAGCTCTCACCAGTAACAGCCATGCTGGTACCTTGGATCTCAGACTAGTCTCCAGAAGTGTGAGAAAATAAATTTCTCTTTTTTAAACCAAAAAAAAAAAATCTGTTCAATTGTATAATCTATTGGATTCAAAAAGCCCAGTTCACCACTTATTCCCAGAGTTTATTATAGTGCTTAATGGGAGATGTTAATATTTGTTTAATGAGCAAATGAAATGAATTATATTTTACTCTAATGTATAACATTTTGAGATGTAAAAATTTAAAGTAATCAATCTGATAATAGATACTAATATATATACATAATCTCTGTAAGCAAAGAATTCATAAGCCATACCAATAGCTTTATTTGATATACTTTCTGGATACTACCACCTAATCTAGATTCTATCCACTTGACATCGGAATTACTACCAGAGTGAGTCTCCCTCCCTAGAGCCACTCTTTATAAATCATATATATATATATATATATATATATATATATATATATATTACAACCATTTTAAAATATTTCATCAACACATTTGTAATGATCAAGATCCTTAAATTGCTCTGTAGTTTCTCCTATATTAGGTGTAAACTTCTCTCTCTTATTTTCAGACTTATTGTGCATTTAAGAACAAATAATTTCTTTGTCTTTAGAATTCCCTAGTGCCCAAAGCATATCTTGCATTTCAACCAGAATTGTCTGCTTACTATGCTAGGAACACACACACTCATGTTTGTTCCTTTGATTTGGCCTTTCCCATTTGCTCCTTCACTTGGCTACATTCTTTTTGTTCTTCACAGTTTGGCTCAGATTTCATCCTTTGGAAGACAATTTGACTGATTTTGATATTAGACTCTATTTTGTTTCATGCTATTCTTCTCTCCTAACTTAGCTGCAACTTTCCTAAAGACAGAATCCTTATGTACTCTGGAGCGATATTTTTCAATCTGCTGGTCCTGGGTCTCAATCAACATTTTAAATATTATATAATAAAATAGCTGAATGGAGCAGAGAATAAAGCAAAGATAACATCAGAGTGTTTCACTGTATAAGCCTCAATTTTTTTCTTGAAATTTTCTTTTTGTTGAAATGTGTGCATGTATGCTGGTTCACAAAACAAATATATTTCTAAACTATAGGTCTTAGTTTAAAAAGTTTGAGGGGAGCCTGAGTGGCTCAGTTGATGAAGCCTCTGACCCTTGATTTCTGTTCATTCATGATCTCATAGTTTGTAGGTTCGAGCCTTGCATCGGACTCTGCACTGATGGCGAGGAGCCTGCTTGGGATTCTCTGGCTCCCTCTCTCTCAAAAGTAAATAAACATTAAAATTAAAAAGCTTGAAAGCTACAGTTCTATAGAACCAAATGCACCATTGATGACCTTATAAAAATTTAGTAAGCACCTGCCATTTGATTGGTTGAAATGACTCCTAACTGATATATACAATATGTACAATCAATCCATGGTAGGAAAGTAGGTCTGGACAAAATAACCATATCGGCACTAAAGCAGTGTACTAAATATAATTTATTTAATTATTTAACAATTGCAAAGGAAGATTTAGGTTACAAATATAATATGACTTACTCAGTATTACTTAAAGGTTCCATCGACCCGGTTTTTAAATTTAATCTCCTCTCTAATGAAAAATCAACTCCAGGTTGTGTATTTGACAAGAACAGGAAGACTAATGAGCTTGTGTTATTTTTTTAAGCAGTAAGTGAGAAACAGATTTAAAGTTGACCTAATATGTTTTAGTTTAATGAGTTTTAGACTTTGGAGCTTTATTTCACCTCACCATAAACACTTGAATTCTAAATCTAATACTTCTCTTCATGGGATTTTCTATAATCTAGGAAGAAGAATAAAAGTTTTGAGCTTTTGGAATTGGTATAGAAAGTGCCTAATTTCAGAAATAAGTCACCACTGAAGGCTGAATTAAATGGAATCAGTTTATAATAGAATCTACATCAAGCACATGTTTCACTGGCTTATGTTTTCAGCAGCAAACTTTGAATGAAGCAAAAAAGATGGCAAGAGGATAAAGGCAGGTGTTTATTAACTATTATTTGGTAATATATGGCAAACTATGGAACAGTATCAATCAGTAGCTTCTCTGAAACACAAGTGAACGAATTATAATGACTACAAATCTTGTCACAGTTTTCTATTCAATGTCTTTTTCAGCATTTTTTTAAGTGATAGTATTTGCTGGTAATCTTTCCAACTAATGTCAAAACTGTTTTTTTTTTTTTAAGAGAGAAAAAAGAGGGGCTTTGTTGGTTTGGTTTTCTTTTCTTTTGCTTTACAAAGTGAAAAGGGAAGTCAAGGCAACACAGAGCTAACCCAAAAATTGCAAATGCAGCAAACGCGAGTTTTTTGAGAGCAATAATAACTTGTAAAATAATGATGGTATTAAAGTCTACTGAGTCAGGGCTGAGAGGAAGTAAAACTAAACAGGGGTGGTGAAGGCGTCCACGGTCAGCAAAAAGGTTTTAGATAACCTGGAATGACCAAACACGGGGAAGAGAAAACACGAATCACAGATCATATTTCACTTGGGAAAGCGAGAGTCATAAAGCCTTTGCATTTTAAAGCTGGGAAGGACTTAGTTCAACACTCTCATTTCAGAGAAGAGAAAATTGAATCATGTTCTGCTAAGCTATATGGTATGTATTCTGTGTTTGTAAAAATTGCAAGCAACTTTTCAGAACCAGTCTTACACACTAGATAAAATAGATATTTGTCTCCCTCCCCCACATCCATTTCCACTGTTTACCTGGAAACTCTCTTTATCCTTCTTCCCCTCTTGCTTTCTGTTCCTATATTTTTATTTTATTTTTTAATACACTGTCTTCAAATTTTCAAGCGGGGTGCTGGGCATTGGAATTATGTGATACCTGCCTTTAGGAAATTCATGATCTAATGGATTAGAAAGATGATAAAGAGACAGTAACACTGCAGAAATATGTTAAATAAAGGGGGACTAATGTATGATTCTATAATTTTCCATTAAGCTAATAATTCAACCATTCTCTAGATATATGGAGAATTTGATGGTTAAGCTGAATTTTAAAGCATTAGTAAGAGTTAATCAGATTTTTATAAAGTATATGTAATGGAACAGTGTTTTGTTTATATTAATATGTATATGAGGTGAAGGAAGGAGAGAAACTGTTTTGTGGGTAGTGGTTTAACTATAATATTCTGGGTAAAGTCTACCTTATTAAATAGACTTGTTTTTCTACCTATATTTACTCCTCAAGTGACCCCATCCTGCCTCATGATTTAAATACCATCTACTACTTTTTTGCAATGGGTTTCCCACTAGAACACAGGTGTCATGAAAAGCACCACTAATCCTAAAAAAAATGGTAAAGGAAAAAAATCGTATCAACATTGTCATCATTGGACACATAGATTTGGGAAAGTCTACAACTAGTAGTCATCGCATCTACAAATTATGGTGGGATAGACAAAAGAACAATGGAAAACTTTGAGAAGAAGGACACTGAGATGGGAAAGGGCTCCTCAAGTATGCCTGGGTCTTGGATAAACCAAAAGCTGATTATGAACATGGTGTCACCATTGATATCTCTGTAGAAGTTCAAGACCAGCAAGCATCCTGTGACTATTACTGTTGTCTCAGGACACAATAACTTTATCAAAAGGAGGATTATAGTACATGTCAGGCTGACTGTGCCGTCCTGATTGTTCCTACTGGTGTTGGTGAATTTGAAGCAGGTTCTCCAAGAAAGGACAGACCCATGAGCATGCCCTTCCGGCTTACACCCTGGGTGTAAAACAACTTATTGTTGGTGTTAACAAAACGGATTCCACTGAGCCACCCTACAGCCAGGAGACATATGAGGAAATTGTTAAGGAAGTAGCACCTACAACCAGAAAATCGGCTACAACCCTGACACAGTAGCATTTGTGCCATTCTCTGGTTGCAATGGTGACAACATGCTGGAGCCAAGTGCAAACACACCTTGGTTCAAGGGATGGAAAGTTAACTATGAAGACTGCAGTGCCAATGGAACCACACTGCTTGAAGCTCTGGATTGCATTGTGCCACCAACTCATCCATCTGACAAGCCCTCGTGTCTGAGGATGCAAGCCTCCAGGATGTCTACAAAATTGGTGGTATTGGTACTGTCCCTGGGGGCCGGGTGTAGACTAGTGTTCTTAAACCTGACGTGGCAGTCACCTTTGCTCCAGGCAATGTTACAACTGTAGTACAGTGTGTTGAAATGTACCATGAAGCTCTGAGTGAGGCTCTTCCTGGGGACAATGTTGGCTTCGATGTCAAGAACGTATCTGTCAAAGATGTTGGCCAGGGTGATGTGGCTGGTGACAGCAAAAATGACCCACCAGTGGAAGCAGCTGGCTTCACGACTCAGGGGATTATCCTGAACCATCCAGGCCAAATCAGTGCTGGATATGCACCTGTGCTGGACGGTCACACAGCTCACATTGCCTGCAGGTTCACTGAGTGGAAGGAGAAGACTGATTGTCGTTCTGGAAAAACACTGGAAGATGGCCCCAAGTTCTTGAAATCTGGTGATGTTGCCATTGTTAATGTGGTTCACGGCAAGCCTATGTGTGTTGAGAGCTTCTGTGACTATCCTCCCCCAGGCCATTTTGCTGTTCGTGACATGAGACAGACAACTGGTGTGGGTGTTGTCAAAGCAGTAGACGAGAAGGTAGCTGGAGCTGGTAGGGACACCAAGTCCTCCCAGAAAGCTCAGAAGGCTAAATGAATATCATCCCCAGTACCAGCCACCCCAGTCTTTATTTTTCAAGTTTATTTATTTATTTATTTAGAGCATAAATGTGCAGGGGAGGGGCAGAGAGAGAAAGAGAGAGAGAGAGAGAGAGAGAGAGAGAGAGAGAGAGAGAGAATCCCAAGCAGGTTCCTTGCTGTCAGCACAGACCCTGATGCGGGCTCAATCTCATGAATCCTTGGGGTCATGACCTGAGCCGAAATTAAGAGTTGGATGCTTGACTGAGCCACCCAGGTGCCCCCTGCCACCTCAGTCTTAATTAGTGGTGGAAGAATAGTCTCAGAACAGTTTGTGTCAATTGGCCATTTAAGTTTAATAGTAAAAGACTGGATGGTGTTAGCAATGCATCATAAAACCTTCAGAAGGAAAGAAGAATGTTTTGTGGACCATGTGTTTTGTGTGTGTGTCATTTTTAGGTTATTGGTTTTTAAAATCAGTACTTTTTAATGGAAAAAAAACTTGATGAAAAATCTGTCACAGCATTTTAATACCTATTAAAACAAATCTTAATGAGAAAATAGTTAATAAATAAACACAAATACATCACTCTATATCTTAAGCCTATATTTCTTCCGTGATCTTCAGACTTGCGGATACCTAACTGCTTACTCAACATCCCCATTCAAAAGTCTACTAGGAAGTTTTAATACAGTAGTTCCCAAAAGAGCTGTGGTTCCCTTCCAAGCCCTTAATTACTGCAAATTCCCCACTTAGTTGCTGAGATAAACACCTTAGAGTCAGCCTACCTTCTTTTCTCATTCAACCCAGGTATCCTAACTATGTCTTGGCAAGGAATATCACTTGATTTTTATCATCATTGCTGCAACTGTTATCTTCCAAGCCTCCTGGATATCCTATCACATCCTAATAGGTTTCTCTGTGTCTATTCTTCTCCTTTCCAATCTTTTCTCATTAACAGCCAGGTAGATCCTATTAAAAAAGGGATTCCGTGCATTTCTTTCTTCTCAGGTCATCTAGAGTACACAGTTCTTACTGCAACCACAAGGCCCTCTGTAATCTGGCCATTTGTTATTTCTCTGCTGTGATCACCAACTCCTCACTTTTGTCTCACTCAGCTCTAGTCATATGACCCTCACTTTTCCTCCAACACAGCAGCCACACTCATACCACAGGATCTTTGCACTTGTTATTCTCTCTACTGGGAATATTCGGCCCCAGATATTCATAAAGCTCACGCTCTTGCTTCCTTCAAGTCACAACTCAAATGTTACATTGTCAGTAAGATTTCACTATCTATCTTACCTAAAATATATTGATATTTGTTATCTTAGTTTTACTTTTTGGGTTATTTTTGTTTTTGTTTTTGTTTTTTTTGTTTTTTGCTTTTTGTTTTTTTAGTTGTTATTGATGTGTTGTTACCATGCACTAGAATGTAAGATCCACAGGGACGGTGTTCCTTACCATTAACATTCGGTTCTCATGAGTTGATACAAACCGGTTCCAACACACCATTCCTCATGGGTATCTGTAATGCTAATGGGAGAAAACTTCTCCTGCCCAAAGGCACTTTCTCATCATTGGAAATTCCATTATTCAAAATGCCTTAGAATGAGCATAGGTTTTCCATCTCTCTCTAAATGCTGACCTCTTGGGAAAAGAAACACATCAAGTTACAAGAATTATTAATACATTAGCATAAGATTATTAATTGTGTATTTTGCTTCTATGTCAATTTTTTTCTTAAATCGCTAAAAAATGGGGTTTTGCAGGGGCCCTGGGTGGCTCAGTCAGTAAAGCGGC
The DNA here is from genome assembly GCF_018350195.1 of Panthera tigris. Taxonomy (NCBI): domain Eukaryota; kingdom Metazoa; phylum Chordata; class Mammalia; order Carnivora; family Felidae; genus Panthera; species Panthera tigris. The sequence goes on along the minus strand of NC_056660.1, from coordinate 33,705,571 downwards.
CGACTTCGACTCATGTTATGCTCTCACGGTTTGTATGTTCAAGACGTGCGTCGAACTCTGTGCTGACAGCTCGGAGCCTGGAGCCTGCTTCAGATTTTGTGTCTCCCTCTCTCTCTGCCCCTCCCCCACTCTCAGTTTGTCTCTGTCTCCCAAAACTGAATAAACGCTAGAAAAAATTTAATGGGGTTTTGCAGATGAGGAGAAGACAAGGATAATTTTGAAAAATGTATCAATACCTGGGTGAAAGATACTGGACTGCCATAGGAATAAGGAAGCCAGGGCATATAGTAATGGATAAAGAAAGAGTATGGTTGACATGCTGTGTATGGCATTTGACCTCTATGAGTCTAAAACAGCTAGGAAAGTAAGATTGTCAGGGCCTGAAGTGATAAAGAAGAACTTGCTTTGTTCCCGGGGTAAAAATCCTAACTAAAATACAGGCATTCAATTCATGAAGTTTAAGTTGTGTATCAATAAACTGGAATCAGACTTACCTCATAGGTTTTTGTACTGAAAATGTATTAATCTGAATTAAATAATATTTTAAACATGTGCAGTAACAGGTACAGGCAAGTAGTAAAGGCCAACAGTTACGACGTGGTACCAGCTATCCGGGAATATTGAGAAGTCAGCTATTCATTGATGATATATATCAATACATTTAATTACCATCATCAAAGATACCAGATTACATACAGTTTCTATTTTTAAGCAGAAAGTAATATGGATGCTCCACAATGTGGCAATTTGGTATTACGTGATCAGGAAAGGAATCCCCTTCCATAAAATCACTAAACATTGGTGTAAAATAATTAATGTCTTACACAAATGTAGAGATACGGTCTTGGAAGAAGGAGAGTGTTTCATTTTTCTGTGACTCTTTGAAACTAGATGCCAGAAAAAGTCAATGTGTGATGGATACAAATGATTTCCTTTCCATTTAGTAGATACGTCACCCTTAGTCTAAAATGGCATACAAAACAGATGGACAAAAACTACCACAGATGACAAATACAGTTCAAGAAATAATTTTTAAATGGGAGTATATATATTTATTTTATGTTCTTTTTAGCTCTAGCAATTGACCATAGCAATAAAAGCGAAGTTCTTCCACTTCTCTGAACCTCTAGTCTGCTGTTTGAAAAAATAAATAAATAAATCAGTGGACCTTGTGAATTTCACATTATATGCAAATTTCACATTTTATGGCAAAGAAAAACAAGAAATCAATAATACTTGATGTAAAGAAGTCAAAAACAGCCCAAAGGAAGCAAAAAGGAGAAAGGCAAGTGATGGCAGAGATTGATCCAAATGAGTGGGCAATTATTAAGGAGTCTTGCTTGAGCAAGACAGAATCAGCATTGTAGGGGCATTAGTTGAACTAAGGAATCAGGACTGATTAAGAACAGCTGGCAGAGGGAGGGGCTGAGTACAACATAATCACCCTGTGTGAATTCAATATAATTGACTCAGATTATCCCAGTAGCCTCAACTTTATTCTAGCTCCACAAAGCAGCTATTTCTTTTAGAAATAGAATTAACTCTTTCTGTCATTAATTTCTTTGATGTACTACAGAATTATCTTGCAGTAGCTCACAGATGCGTCTTTGCCAGAAAATGTCCAGATTCATCATGAAATACTAGAGCTAGAAATAGTGCAATTCAAAACAACTTGGAAAAAAAAATTCAAAACATTTCACCCCCCCTTTTCTCCCCAAATTGCCAGAAATTCAAAAGTATAAATTTGAGAAATTCCATTACCATTTTCATATTTATAATACATTTTGTTTCCAAGAACTGTAAATCATTTTCAGTGAAAATTTCACATTCCTTTCCAAACTCCAGAGTGAATAAGTAACTTTTTCTTTTTTTTTGGTGATGTACTTAAGGCATCACTGATACCTAGAAAAATCTAAATTTAACTTGTGAGGATTATACAGCTTAGTACCTTGGCAGAGCATACATACATATACATTTGCTCTCAAAAAGAGAAATGAACAGTGTGAATACCCACAGGGAATTTCTAAAGGGCCCATGCCAGTTAGAACATGTTAGCAAACCAATAAATAATAATTAGAAATTAAAGAATGCTTGAAAAAATTAAAGCAAATCTATATTTAAAATATAGCAGAAAAGAAAGCCCACACCAAACAACTACCTTCAGCATAGAAAAAATGCATTCACGATTGAATAATGAATCGTTATTAAAAATTGTAATATAAAAAATCTTCACGTGCTTCCGAAATAAGAAAAATTGATGGCAGACTCTTTTCATTTAACGTATTTATTTCAAATTTAGATTCACCTGTTATAAAAAGGATTTTGTTTCTGCTTTGATCATTAGAAATATTGTAGAACAAGGTAATAAAAACATGCTGTATGACTTGAGCAAAAACTAGATATTACCACGTTCCTCTAATGAACTAATTACTGCAGTTGAACCATTTCAGTTGCCATACTCCCCTAAGAAATTCCTGCTCGTGTCATAGGATTTATAACTTCCAATCTGAGTACATAACACAAGTCTTCACATGCACTCATATTCTGTTGGCATGCTCCAGCACCTTGTACAATATTTGTGTACTTTGGCTTCTATTATTTTCTCGGCACATACAGAAACAAGCCCTATTGGGTCATAGGTAAACAGGAATTAAGGGCACCTGGGAGGGCTCAGTCAGTTAGGAGTCCCACTTCGGCTCAGGTCATGATCTCAAGGTATGTGAGCTCAAGCCCCACATCCGACTCTGTGCAGACAGCTTCAGATTCTGTGTCTCCCTCTCTCTCTGCACCCTCCCCCAAAACAAATAAAACATTAAATATTTTTCTAAAAAATAGTATTCAACATGTGGCAAACTAAGGGTATTTTAGAGAAATGCTTCTCAAACTTGACTAAGAATTCAAATAGCCTGGAGCTTTATTAAAATGCCAACTATGGTTTAGGAGTCCAAGGTGGACTTAATTAGCTGCATGTCTAAGCTGTGCGCAGGTACGTAATGTTGATGCCGTTACTCCACGGCATAGTCTGTACAGCAAGGCTTTAGAATTTAGTTGCTGTTGACCTTATCGCTAAAACTGTTTCATTTAAAGCATGAAATGCACATTGTCTTCACTTTAAGGCAATGCTCTGAAAAAAATTTAAAGACGACGCTCTGATATCTATGTCAGAAGCAGAGTTAATATGTATACAGAGAGAAGAGATTTGTGGCCAAAATCTTTGCTTCTCTGCCATTCTACTTGTAGATGGTTTATTGCTATTCTTCCTTGAAGCTAGAGAACACTCTTAACAAGAGTGAGCCCATAACAGAAAGTGACATTAATGAAGTTAAGCATGAAGCCTCCACATTACAGACTATTAGCTTGGTCTTTTGATGTCAGTCTCTATCACCTTCTCAATGTATCTGTGGCAAACAAGATTTGGTTCTAAACGTCAACTATCATTGCATAATATAAGGCCAACATGGGCATTTTAGCATCAAATTTCAGATTTAGATGTACAAAATATTTTTTAAACTAAATCTACTAATTTTTTGGTTCAGGTTGGCACATGCATTCCTGAGACCCATTACATGTATTATACCTGTGCACTCTGAAAAGTCATATGCAGTTGATTAACTTAAACAGTTGTAAAAAATTCATGGTATGAACAAACTGTGCTGGTAATCAATGGTTTAGTATATTTTGCATCCTATCCATGGTCACATATAAAATATTGGTGACTGCATATTTCCTGCAATAGTATTTCCCTACAGTGGCATTTGCTAATGGATAAGATAATGTACTATCCTCACTGACAGGGTCAACAATACATTAAAATGGCTGCAGATACTAAGGAAAACCAGGAAGTATTATATATATATATATATATATATATACACATATATAAATATATATACATATGTGCATATATATATATTCAGAAAAAATATGGATTATGGAGTAGTGCAGAAAGCAAATTATATGAACTCACATACTGATTGTAATTGCTAGCCCTTCAACAATTCAACCATCATCTTCATGTTTATAACAAAGGCATACTTCCATGTAAATAAGTCTTCTTTCTCCCCTGTCCTCGATTTATCTTTTACTTTGCATTTGGAGCCCTAAGGAAAGCAACATCATTAGATGTGCTAAGATTTTTTTTCACATGGAACAGAAGAGTGCCATTGTAACAAAATGGAAGAATACACAATGCCAACTGTGATCCAGACCATGATCACTTTAAATTAAATGACCTCTGAAAACCAAAGGCAGGGTCTAGAGAAGTCAAAGTGATTGTTTTAAAGGCTTCATTTACATATCACCAAGAAAAGAGAGATGATCTCTCTAGCTGCTTGCTAAGACTGAACAAATCTCTGACCTTACATAACAGACCTGAGGCACTAACAGTAAATGTTCCAGCTGGAAAGACTGTGGAGGTATGTGCAAGAATATAATAAGTATAATAAAAACTTGAAAATGCAGTTTATCAGGCAGAAAAGATAGAGAAAATTATTGATTATTGTAAATAATGCAACAGAAAATAGTATAATATGAATCAAGGAATTAAATCAAAATTTAAAAAGAAAAGAACAGTTTAAAGCATATTTCCTAAGGATAGCAAAAAAAGAGAAAGTTCTGTTTCTTTTTAACTGATATCATCAGAAATTTATACACACAAATCATATATAGCCATTATGTAAGTATATATTTATATGTATGCTATTTTAAATGTATGGAATGATACAAACAATTTAGAGTCTGGTACCTCTAGGATAGCTCAATTCAAAGAATAGAAGCAGCAGTGTAATGGTAAAAGAATTAGTCAAACTTTATACTATGCTCCTAAAAACAGATTTATTTTCACCACAAGCTACAACCTGCTTTGAATTTTGACATTGTCTATATCCCTGCCATAAAAATTGGTCAAGATGTTCCAGACAGGTAGGCACTTTCATGGTAGAAAAAGCACCCGAAACTTAATATTTAATATTGTCCCATCAACCTAAACTTTTTTTCAGCAAGATAAAAATATTAGCCTTAGGTCCAGCAAGGAGCAATACAAAGCCTAGTGTTTATTTAAAATGGAAGTTCATTTTAATGTTGAATTAACAATATTTTTTGCTGAGTTGAGTTGAATGTGGAGAATCTCTTTGTGCTGCATGCTCCTTAATTTTAATTGCCCAATTAGCTGGGGCTGCCTTGTTCATGCTGAACAGGAGCAAGCTGGACCATTCTAGCAAGCAGAACAAAGGTTAGGTCTGGCAGTTTACTCATGTGTAACTAGAAAGCAAATGACCCTGCATTCTTCATAAGCAATATCATAAGAGAACCGATATCTAAAAGTCTAAAAGTAATGAATATAAAAGATTGATTGTAAGATTGCATTACTACTTTACTCATTATTTTGCATTATTTTCTCAAAGAACATTATAAAATAATACATTTCATCACTATAGCCCACCTTGATTAAAAAAGAAGAAGCTGCTTTTTTAAAGAAAGATTTGTGAAAATTACTACCACCTTGGAAAATAGGGCCAACCAAAAGTATTTGACTATTTTTGCCAACATAAGAAGAAATCTTAAACAAACAGTTGGATATAAGCACTTTGGGTAAAATAAATAAATAAGAACAACTCAATTTATAAGACGCTGACTTTTAAATTTTGCTATTTCTATTATTATTGTTCATAAATTTTATTATGGTGAAACAAAATTAATTCATAATCATGTGATTTCTTAGCAAATTTAAGTATTCACATATACATTTTCCTGGTAATTAAAAAAATATAGCAAGTATTTATTATTTAAGGAGTGATGGGGGCACTGGGTAAGCAACCGACTCTTGACTTCGGTTCATGTCATGATCTCACAGGTTGCTGGTATAAAAAGCCCCTTGCCTCAGGCTCTGTACTGACGGCACAAAGCCCGCTTGGGATCCTCTCTATCCCTCTCTGCCTGCCCTTTTCCTGCTTGCTCTCCTGTGCTCTCTCTGTCTCTTGAAATAAATACATAAACATTCAAAGAAAGAAATGATGGCGAATGTTCAAATGATACAGTTTCAAATATGAACGTAATAGAGTAGATTTTTATCATAGTTAAAAATAAATCATAAAGCATTGAATTATAATACCTTATTTAATGAGTCAATATAAAAGTTTTGCAAAGAAAACAATAAAATACAAACTTCACAAAGGATTCAATAAAAATTACAAATATCAGGAGCATGTTATCAAAAATCAAGGGAAAAAAACCAGCCACTAAAAACAAAACAACAAAACAAACAAAAAACAAAACAAACAAATAAAAACTTGAGACAAGAAAACAAAAAACAAAAAACAAAACAAAAAAAACCCTGAGATAGCCCAGGCATTGGAATTAACAGATATTAGCTATAATAAGTTTGTTTAATGACTCAAAAGAAAATGTGATCTTAATGATTTAGCATACAAGGAATCTAAAAAAAAGAATAAAAACTATAGAAGAATAAAACAGAAATCTTAGATCTTAAAAGTATACAATATGAAATGAAAAAATCACTGCATGGACTTAACAGCAGATTGAGGATGACAGAAAAAAAGTTTAGTGATCTCAAAGAGACAATCATAGAAATGATCCAGTCTCAAGAATGAAGAGGAAACAATTAAAAATAAGAGAACAGAGGGGTACCTCCTTGGCTCAGTTGGTAAAGCACGGGACTATTGATCTTCGGGCCATAAGTTCCAGCCCTACTTTGGGCACAGAATTTACTTTAAAAAAAAAAAAAAGGATCTCAAGGACAAAGAGTCTAACATATGTGTGTTTTGGAAAGTATCAAAAGAGGAGAGAGAGATAAGGTAGCAGAAAAAAATATTTGATGAGTTAATGATTAGAATTTTTCTAACAGTTTTGAAAAAAGCAACCACTTACATAGATCCAAAAAGCTCATGGGGTGGCTGGGTGGCTCAGTCTGTTGAGCATCTGACTCTTGATTTCAGCTCAAGTCACGATCCCAGGGTTGTGGGATTGATCCCCACACTGAGTGTGGACCCTGCTTGATTCTCTCTCTCTCTCTCTCTCTCTCTCTCTCTCTCTGTCTCCATTTGCCCCTCTCCCCAGCATATGTTCTCCCTCTCTGTCTAAAATGAAAAAAAAAAGAAAAGAAAAGAAAACTCAATGAAACTAAAGCAGATTAAATATAAAACAAAGTACATTAAGTAACATCATAGTTAAAATATTGAAAATAAAATATAAAGAGAAAACCTTGACTATTTCCAGAGAAAATAACATAATATATACAGAGGAACAATAATACAAATTAAGGCCAACTTTTTGTCAGAACCAATAAAGGTCAGACAAATAATGGCATTTAAATGTTGAAAAGCAAAAGTCTCCTCAGAAATCTATATGCTGTATAAGTATACATGAAAAGAAAGGAAAATATTTTTAGGTAAGCAAAAGAGAGAATTTATTGCCAGAAACCTACCTTATCAGAGATACTCCAGACCTCAGTCTAAAGGAAATGATACCAAATGGAAACTCTGATATACTTAAGGAAGAGATTTAAAAAATGGAAATGTGGATAAATATTAAGGATTATTTTTGTTCCTTTTATAATTTTCTTACATGGCAAGATTTAAAGCAAAAATATCATTGTATGGTGGCGATTCTGTGTCTGAGAAGGTTTCAACATCAGTGATGCGATATATAAAGTCTCAAAATGGGCATTGGTATAATATTAAATCTTTTTAGATTGCTAAATTAATGTTTCCTGTTTTAGTTTCTGGAGCAATCCCTAAAAAGTCTTGAAATGTTGGTAAAATTCTGTAGCCAGGTTATTTGGCCACACTGTTTATTATCATCATGCATTTTTATATTAACAGAGTCTTCAAGGTTATATAATGTGTGTTTATTTCTATTTATTTAAAGATAGGTAATTGATTGGTAGATAACTGAAGATGATAGATAGATGGATACTACCACACAATTGTGGTAGACTGGTTAAGAACTTGAACTATAGAGGAAGACAGCCTGAGTTCAAATCCATCACTTCCATTTATTCTTTATATGAACTTGGACACATTATCTAAACTCTCCTTTCCTGAGTTTCCTCATCTACAAAATGAAGCCGATAAAAATACTTCTTTTACGCTTTTTTAAAAAAAATTTATACATATTAATCCATGTCAATTTCTTATACCAATACCTGGCATGTGATAAGCATTCAGTAAATATCAAAGGTTTGTTTTTTGTTTGTTTTATTTTTTTTTTCAAGCCACATTAAAGAACATCACTGTTTGGCCTTAAATTCATGGCTTGCTTATTTGGTCTTGATTTTGTAGAAATATCATGTCAAACATTTTTAAACATTATAAACTTCTGAGTCCAACAAATCCCAGAGTCACTGAAGCTTTTCCATGTGACTATGGAGGCAGCAGAGAACCTGAGCCTTCCAGACCTGCTTCAACTGTAGCAGCTCATACACTGTACAAAGGGATTCAGGCATGGTCATGGCATTAGAATTGTTAGCTATAGATTAGTTATTACAGATAGTTCTAGAAACTCTCTCATCGAAGTAACATTCCTTACATAAACAGAAAACTGTGAAAAAATATTCAGATATTTTAAGAAACTGTCCCATTTATTATTTTTGACAAAGATGTGTATTAGAGAGAGTGGATACCCACATAAAGAAGAACATTTTACCTATAGGGCTATAGTGAAAATGTCTCCATTAGATTTTGCAATATTCATGAGTTCTATATACACTTCTGAAGACTAAAACTGAAAGCAAAAATAAATAAATAAATAAAAATAAAAAGGTAGGGAAAATGCAAACACATGATATTAAAAGCCAAGAAAAATACGCTTTTTCTAAAGTTGAATTTAATTATGACAAATGACATCTATTAAATCACAGTAGATACTTAGTATAAATTTGTTTAATGACTAAGTGAATACTGTTTTTACTACTTCACTTTGAAAGTTAACGTAGAAGTAAGGAAGAGCTAAAATTAATTAAGCTTTATACATTTAAATGCACTGCAGCAGGACATAAAGACACTGGGGCATTTCTTGCACTCCCCGCACCAAATCCAAGAAGTATCAGGGTAAGAAAAGCTCATGCAAAATCTATGAATATATAAGTGATTTGGAAGCTTGAAGTGTAAAAGAAAAATACGATAAGAAAAGGCAAGGTGGCAAATGAAAAGGAGATTGCAGAAGACGTTAACACAAATAATAAGACATTTTTCAAGCATGGAAGGAACAAAAGGTCAGTGACAGAGAGAGTGGAGTTTCTTACAGATGGTCAGAGCAATTTACGGACTGAAAAGACAGGCATTGCTAAAACAAAAATCAAATGAGTTCATTGTCTTCCTATTCTCTCAGAGGGCTTGGGGAACAGAATCAGAAATAGACATAAATCTCAGGGGAATAAGAAACAAAAAAATACCACAGAAGGACTGTTCCGTGCTGAAACAAGTGCCTAAAAATAAGATCAGTTATTTTTTTTTAAACAAGAACTTAAAATCGCTTATATCTTTAACAAATTTATTATAGTTTTTAAGTAGAAACCTATAAGGAATTTTTGAGGCAAAAGTGCCACAGAATCCTAGCAGTCCCTCTCCCAATTTGTGAGGTAACTGACTCCAAATTGGGACAGACATGAGTCAAATAGGATCTCCACTTGGGATCCATTTCCTAGTAAAACAAACAACATTTGGAACCAGTTTCTGTAGGAATTCCAAAATCTGTATCAACCACAATGAAGAGTAAGTCACAGGCGATGGGGCTTTTCCCTATGATTACCATCACGGCCATACAGCAAGACATGGCACCATAAAAACAGTTTGCCTCAATAGAAAAGCCTAAAAAAAAAAAAAAAAAAGGGCCTAGACTAAATAGAAAATTCCATTTAATACGTGTGTGTGTGTGTGTGTGTGTGTGTGTGTTTATATCTTTGTGTGCATGTGTGCATGTGTCTCATGCTCACATCAGCACTTTCAGTTTTACTTAAAAAAATGATGCTAACATAAGTGTATCTTGTTAGATTAGGACCCTAGTTCCCATTGCTCAGCCTTCTAGATCACTAACCTGACCACTGAAATGTCCAACAGGTCTCCAATGTTAAATACTGAGAAGTGACTTTATAGCACATTTGGGTAGCATGAGAGCCAAAAAGGATTTCACTAATGCTATTTTGGAAACAAGTAATGTAAAATAAGTAAGGATGAGGGGAGATCAGCCTTGCAAGAGGCCTAGGAAGACTATAACCAAAAGATGTAGAAGAATAGACTATCCCAATTGTAGAAAAAAGACATACTTCGGGGTAGAGGGGGAGTATGTATGGCAGGAAATAGAATACTTTAGGTGCTGTTAAACACTATCTGATTTGTGCTTTGAGTGTGATGAATATAGCCATGAAGAACAACACTGCAATATTTTCCTCCCAGAGTCCCTGTATCTGTGGGACCCATATGCAGATAACGTGATTGCCAATTTTACGGGTCAACTTGACTTGGCCTGGGTGCCCAGATATTTTGTCAAGCATTATTCGGCATGTTTCTCTAAAAGTTTTTTTTTTTTTTTTAATAAAATTAGCATTTAAATCAGTGGACTCAAGTGAAGAGATTACCCTCCACCGTGTGGGTGGACTTGTATGGAACAAAGACTGACCTCCCCTGAGCAAGAAGGAATTCTGCCAACAGACTGTCTTTGGACTTGAACTGCTACTCTTTTGTGAGTCTCTAGCCTGTCAACCTACCCCATCTGATTTTGGAATTGCCAAACTTCTACTATCACATGAGCTAATTCCTTAGAATGAATCTCTGGATGATAGAAAGATGATAGATAGATAAAGAAAGAAAGAAAGAAAGAAAGAAAGAAAGAAAGATAAATAGATGCTGATGGTTCTGATACTCTGGAAAACCATCACTAAATAGATTGACAAGGTTAGGCAAACATTGTATATTAGTATAAATTTTAAATCCCTTTGAATAAACCTGGCTTCGTTAACAGTTATGGTCCAAATGTGACTTATGATATTGCTGCCTGTCCAGGTAAGAGGACCCATTAACTTCTTTATCCTGGATCCCATTCCAGTTACTGCTTAGCCAGGGAATGAGATTCCCTCCAAAATCATAGGCAGCTTTAATAATCTTTTGAAACACTAACGAAGTAAGATTGTAAGAGAAAGTGTATCCAAGAGAGAAACTACAGTTTATTTCAAAGAGTGATGAGCATTCAAAGGGAGAAACAAAGTGATTGTGCAGAAAGAGAGAACTTACAGTCTAGACCATGAGGGTGTAAGAAGCATTAGCCCTTGTGCTTTAGACAGTAAGGTCCAACCGAAAGCATTCATGCAGTTCAATGGTCTTTTTCGTCTTCAATTGATCCATGTTAACCTTTTTCCGTAAAGTTTGGAAAGACAGGTGGAGTAAAGGGTTGGGATTCTTCTAGAACATTGGTTCTGAAACAGAAAGGTGTATCTTATTTACTCTGGAAGTTTAACTTAGTAGAGGCTATAGTAAGTCTTAAGTGAGGCCCATGCTTTCATAATAAAAACAAAAAAAAAAAAAAAGAATGTTGCCATAAGATTCTGGTGGTAGGATTTCTTTACAATATAATTTCAGAAAAAGATACTTTATGAAGAAAAGGATTACTAATTTAGGGAACTAATAACAGATTGAAATTTAAAAAAAGAGAATGACACAAGAATGGAAAATATATAAGACACATATTAATGTCATATTAGAAGTAAAATATGGAAGAGAATAATTCTGAGGTCTTAGCCATTAAAAGAAAAAAGGCAAGGGAAGGAAAGGAATAAGCCATAAGTTATGTCCCTCAATCACAAAGCAGAAAAAAGGTAACCATTAACCATTAAATCCACAATGGACTATAAATTATGTAAAGGAGAGAAAAATTTTGAGATATACCCTGAAATTTGAGCATTTATTTATTATGGTATCTAGCATTACTCTCACTAATAAAATCAGGAAGGATAAATAAACACTAAAAAAGTCAAATTATTGATGACTGCATATGGTACAGTATTTTCCTGTCTTTTAACTATGATAAAATAAAATTGTAATTTTAAAATAAAGTTGATCAAAGAAATAAGAATTTAATTACAAATATTCTGAAAATAATTATATTAATATTTTGCATTTCAAAATGTATAAGTTATGGCCAAAGTTGTATTCATTAGAAAATATTTACTTAAAGGACATTTTAATTTTCAAATAAAATCAAAGTGTAAATAAATTTATCATTTAAACCTAACTTAAGAAAAAATAACAAAGAACTTTTAACAATAGGAGGTAAAAGAGCCATAAAGATAAATGTAGAGATAATAAACTATATAATTAAAATATACCTACAACGTAGCACAGAGTAACTTTTTTATGAAAATGATCAAAATTATAGTTACAGAAGGAAAACAGAGAAAGTACACAAACATGAAGAGTAAGAAAAATATATTAAAAACTGTAAAACCTTACTTTGGCAAATTTATGCTAACAAATTTTAAAATCATAATAAAATATATTACTTTATATTAAAAATGAATTTAGAAATTTATAATAGAAATACCATAAAACCAGAAACATATTATTACTCATGAAAGACATCAAAAAGCTATAAAATAAAAAGAAATCCAAATATTCTGGTTCCATAAAGTTTTATATGAGGGCTCTGTTAAATTTTCATAAATATGATAATTCTCACTTTATGTAAATTAATTCAGAGAAAGCGGAACCTATAAAGTTTCCAATAAATTTTGTAAAGCTACTATGTGCAAAAACAAGGAAAAGAAAACAGACTAATCTCACTCATCCTACAAATATTCTAAGTAAACTACATGCAAATCCAGCCAACAGGGACAAACCATAACCAAAAAGAATTGACTTCAAGTGTTCAATTTTATTTCATAAAATTACATCACTATAATTAATCAGGCTAGTGGGTCAAAGATGGAGAAACCTTATGGTCAACAGACATTCCAAAAATGCATTTGATAAATTTTTAGAAAGTCATAATTCCTATTGAAAACTACCACCATCAACAAATGGGTAGAAAATAATTTAAGTCATGGTAACAAATCACATATTACTACTCAAAAAAGAAAAAAAAAAGGTAACAGAAAGGGGAGAAGCAGGGAGGGAGACTCTTCAACTTAGTGTGAATTTCCCTGTAGTGTAAACCCCCACTACCATTGACTGGTCGTAATACCCTTCCAGTCAATTGTCCTTCCTAAAGCAACTTACCTACTAGGTGATACCAACGCTTAGAACCATCTCACCTATAGGTGTTTATATGTTTATAAACATTTTCCATTTTCCCTGAACCTCTTTCCAGTTTCTTTTAGTTGAAGATTTTACAATAAATGGACACATAAGTATATAAATAATTGGCTACTATAAAGAGGAAAACTATGGGAAAATATCTGTAGCATATTTGCAAAGTATTAATACTTTTAATTTGTAACAAATAACTATACATCACAAACAAGGTAACAAAATAGATACTTGACAATGGCTGATGTACATTTGAATACCTTTTCAAGATAAGCAAGTAAAAACAATGAAAAATAATTTTTACTGAATCAAATCAGTAATGGCTTAAAAGTCATTTAATTCTCAAAACTGGCAGTTTTGAGAGTGCCTATTTCAGGCACTCTGAAGCACTCACGATGGTGTGTAAATGAGTATGGCTTTCATAGAGAGTAAGCCAGCAGTCTAAAAAAAGTATATTTTCACATTGTTATTTATTTATTTTTTTTAATTTGGCGTAAGGGGCACTTGGGTGGCTCAGTAGGTAAAGCATCGTACTCTTGATTTCAGCCTCAGGTCATGATCTCACGGTTTATGAGTTCGAGCCTGGAGTCGGGTTCTGCACTGACAGTAGAACCTTGGGATTCTCTCTCTCCCTCTGTCTCTGCCCCACCTCCTGCTCTCTTTCTCTCTCTCAAAATAAATAAATAAACTTTAAAAAATAACAAAAATAAATTCTTAACAAATTTTTGACTTAGGAAAATATTCACAAATTGTATTCCTCACAGCTATATTTATATATGAGCCCCCATTTGAAATTAAATCTCAATGATGGGCAAAAGGCTAAATTGTGGAAATATAGCCTAACTCTTTCAGCTAGTGTAAAGACAGTAAAAACTATAATTGAGAATATTTTTAATGCCCCAGTAAAAAGCTAACGCTAAAATGTTAAGCGAAAAACACATAAACACAAATATATATATATATATATATATATATATAAAGTGTAAATATGATAACTATTTCAAATATACATGCTTACACACATACATTCATGCGTGTTTGCATGCCTACAGAAAGAGAGAAATATGACTGAGAGGAGGAAATCTATGCTAAAATTCTAACAGTGACTAATTCTGTTTATTCTAATTTGAGGTGATTTTATCTTTGTATTTTACGTAGTTTCTCACGGTCTAAAATAACCTTGTAATCTCCTTTATAATGACAAAAATGGTTTAAAGTTGATTTCAGTAAAGTACATAGCCTCTGAGTCAGTAATGATTCCTTTGAGATTTCACCCCAATGAAATATCTTCAAGGAAAATTAAATACATATGCAAAAACATGTTCATTAAAATATTATTTAAAAAATGAAAAATGTAATTAATTTTAAGGTCTTGACCATGGAATTGCCAGCATATTATATGATGAACAAAGATGATTTTTCTACAGCATACAGTGGTCAAAAATGGATTGTGCATAAGAGACTCTTAATGATAGAGGGCAAGCTGAGGGTTGCTGGAGAGGAGTGGGGAGTGGGCTAAATATGTGGTGGATATTAAGGAGGGCACTTGGGATGAGCACTGGGTATTTATTATATGTAAGTGATGATCACTAAAATTCCACTCCTGAAACCAATATTACACTATATGTCAACTAGAATTTAAATAAAAACTTGAAACAAAAAAACAAATGGGTTATGGATATGTAGCGCATAAATGTAGACCTTGAGGCTTGTCTATCCTAGCTGTAGTGATTCCACTTAGACGTTTGCAAAAGGCAAGGTTTCCTCCCCATTGTAGCATCTTTCTGGCTCAGACCACTTTCATTTTGTGCTAAAATCTAGAAGAAGCGTTACTAGGAGATATGGAAAGAGTGAAAACCAAATCCTCATCCAAGCTTTGCATTCATAGATAAAGCAGGAACTAAAATTACTTACATATTTTATCTCTAACTGTATGTTAATCAAATCAAAGAAGCTGCAACAAGTTTGAGAGTGAAAGAAAAATCTTCCAGCCTGTGGAAATACCCAAAATTATGAAAAAGAAGCTTGTAGGAGTGCCACAAAGTCAAGACTGGGACCAGGAGAAGGGAGGTTGACAAGAGTCGTCTTCTTCCTCAGCTGAACTCAGTAGATCTTCCAAATTTCATTATTAGAGTAACCCCCTTTGAAAACCCTCCTCCTTATAAGTTATAATCATTACTTAAATATAAATCCATTGCAGGAAAAAAGTGAAGAATAGAAACATTTTACATTCCTAAAGACATGGGATGAATTTGCAAAATCTTAGCCTCAGTTACTTCATCCCTAGAATGAGACAATAAATACTACTCCTCACAGTCTTTGTTTTCTGGGGGTGAAAAGTGATGCAGGACACAAAAAACTCAACATTGTCTGGCACATAGTAGTTTTCACACAAATATTTTATTACTATTAATCTATTGCACATGTACTGTTATAATCAGAGCCATCTTCTTAGGCATGAAATCTGTGCAGTCACGCAAGGAACCAGTCAGAAATTTTTCCATGTGTGGTTTAACGCTTTGCTGCTGCAAACATTTTTTTTTAATTTTTTAATGTGTATTCATTTTTGAGAGATGGAGAGAGACAGAGCATGAGTTGGGGAAGTTCAGAGAGAGAGAGAGAGAGAGAGAGGGAGAGACAGAGAGAGACAGAGACAGAATCTGAAGCAGGCTCCAGGATCTGTGCAACCCCCAGACCACGAGATCATGACCTGAGCCGAAGTTGCACACTTAACCGATTGAGCCACCCAGGTGTCCCACAGACTTCAACTTCTGAATAAATTTTAAAGAACGGGCTTTAAATGTTCATTTTGCATTTAGTGTTTACAATTACAGAGCTGGTGCTGGTCAGAGTAAGGAATCCCTCGACTTTATCAACACAATTTGATTATTTTGACTTGTCACAGTACTATTTTATGAGCTATCACTCTTACAGAATCCAGGACATGTGATTTGTCTCCAATTAATGAAATCTATGGCTACCGCTATTCACAGAATCTCTTTCAGATACGGAAATATGTCGTCTATATAGGGTGTCTTCTGGATTCAATCTATTTTCAGAGGGGCACAGTCTTCACTTAGATCAAAACGATTTGGAATAATACTGAAGATTTTTGTGGCAATTTTAGAATTGCAATTTATTGAATGGAATGATGTATGCTGAAAGTACCTTGTATAGCATACAGCACTATGCCAAAAGTACCTTATTTATCTAATTAGTTAGGACACAAGGAAGGCTTATACGATTTTTTTTTTACGGTAAAGCAGAACACCTACATATTAGCCATTATGGGAAGTCGTAATTGCGCAAGCTTCTGCAGTCAAAAAATTGGGTTCTAATTAATAATTGAATAATTATCCATCCACTTTTGTCACTTTAAAAAATGTCTACCACTGTATGTGTGTCTTGAAAACACGCCTTGTTTAAAAGCAGAATTCAGTAAAGGGCAGAACTTCTTCTCTGCCTTGTTTAAGTCGTAAAGGATCAGGATCAGAGTTTTGAATTGTATCTGACAAGAAATTGATAGCAAATACAGAAGAGAGGAGTGTTTAGTTCTGTTAGAAATCCATAGTAAATGATTTTTTTAGAGGCTTCTTTCTAGGTCAGCACTTTACAAACAGTTTTTCAAACTTCTCGTTAAAATGTGCTAACATTAAGATATGAAATGGTATTAATCTGAACATCTTTCAAATAGATTCCAAACTCCATAGCTGTGAGTTGATGTCTATATCTCATAATTTGTTTTTTTTTAATTCCTCAATGCATATAAATTGTAAGCAAGATGTAATGACATTTGGACAAATAACCTGAGTGACAACAATTCTTTTGGCAATTCCCAGTAATGATCAGTTACAGAAATTAAGCAACAGCTGTTCACTAGTGCTATCATGAAAGGTGCTACTTCCTTAAAAGCAGAAGACAATAGATGAATAAAAATAGTGCCACATATCTTCCAGCATTTTTTGGCCAATCTGCTCAGACAAGTAACTGCAATGGTAAGACATTAGTAAGGTGAATATTCAACCCATGCCTTATGGTGGAAAACCGAATGGGCTAACCAATGTGGTAAAATGAGATAGGAGAGCAGCAAAGAAGGCATAGAATGGGCCTATCTTCACACTTTACAACCAATTTAAAATAGACCCTTCTGTTAAATAGGTGATGGGGATTAAGGAGAGGACTTGTGATGAGCACCGGATGTTGTATGCAAGTATGGAATCACTGTATTGTACACCTGAAATGAACATTACACTGTATGTTAACTAGAATTTAAATAAAACTTTAAAAAATAGATCCTTCTGTCTGAAAATTAGTAAATTGGCTTATTTGTTTTTCATATATTTTTGCCTATAAGGGCAAAAAAAAACCCACTGAGATACAGGGATTGAGTCAATTTTTTTTTAATTAATTTATTTTGAGAGAGAAAGAGAGAGAGTGTGTGTGCGTGTGTGTGTGTGTGTGTGTGTGTGTGTGTGTGTAAGTGGGAAGGAGCAGAGAGAAGGAGGGAGAGGAAGAATCCCAAGCAGGCATTGCATTGTCAGCTCAGAGCCTGACATGGGACTCAAATTCACAAACTGTGAGATCATGACCTAAGCCTAAATCAAGAGCCAGACCCTTAACCAACGGGCGCCCCAGATTTTTTTTTTTTTTTTAAGTTTACCATATGGCTGCTCTATTCAAACCACAGTGTAATGCAGTATGGAAGATTAGGATAATGGCTGGGGAAAAAACATGAATATGAAATATCAAAATCTTGAAAGGGTTTAAAAAATAATGTAATATTCCTTCTCTATTTTTTTCCTATTTTTTGGAGAGAGAGAGTACAAGCAGGGGAGAGGGACAGAGGGACAGAATCTTCAGCAGGCTCCATGCTAAGTGTGGAGCAGGATGCGGGACTCAATCCCACGACCCTGGGATCATGATCTGAGCCAAAATCAAGGGCTGGATGCTCAAATGACTGAGCCGCTCAGGCGATTCTGAAGATGAAGTTACGGTTTGACTTACATCTCGCTGATTGTTAATATACATAAAAGCTGATGGTTTTGCATATTTATTTTATATCCAGCCATCTTACTAAATGGTTTGTATTAATTTAAAAGGCTTTTAATTGAGTTATTGAATATTTTATGTATGCAACCATATTAGCTCTGAGCAAAAACATTATTTTTTATTCAATATTTACACTTTTTTTCATATCTTACGCCGTTGTCTACAAGATCTGAGACATGAATCGTCTACTTTCAACAGGTAGAGTAAAGGCTCTCTCTGTCTTATTGCTGAATTGAAAGGTAACTTTTTAAACATTTTGTTAGTGCTGTTGTCTTTCTTGTTTGTTCGGTTTGGTTCTGATTTCATCATGTTCAATTAGTTTCTAGCCTTTTCCGTTTTCCTTAGTTTTTGAATCATTAGTGCTTGCTAACGTATATATCCACTTAAGCGTTTTGTTGATAAATCATGTGATATTTTCCTCTGAGATATATTGAATTTTTAGAGGATTCTGATTAAAAACCTTGCTCAATTTGTGGGCAAAATAAAGTTGAATCTCTGACTTTCAATATATACAAAAAGGTAATCTGGATGATTTACATGTTATCTTTGTTATAGCCATTTTGGAAATAAATTTGGTAGTGTTTCGAGAAATAAAGTATACATGCATGTTACAATTCAGCAATTTGAAACCTAGCTCTGTCAGGAGAAACTCTTACACAGATTACTAACTATATATATACACAAAGTGGTTCATTGTAGGTGTCTACACCAGTTAGGAATTGGAGGGAACTTACTTGTCTGACACTAGGTGAATGGCTAGGTAAAGCACTGTGGTTTCTTAGAAATACACTGTAACTATTAAAAGCAGTGAACAGCATGAATATTCATAGGCTTAAAATTAGTGCTGAGTTTTAATAGTATAGAATACTAAAAGGGATTTACAGTAAAATGCAATGAAAACATGCACATTTAGAACAACACTGTTTACTTTTTCTAACATATGCATCCAAACGGGTCACAACACATAAAAGGATTATCAGGTGTGTTAGTGATGAGTAGAAATATCTGGTGAGCTAGAGATCAGGCATGGGGAGTGGATCCCTTCTACAAAGTTTGGAAAGAATTTTTATAAAAAATATTTGGGTCTATTTACTTATGTGTTTGTATATTTGGAGGCATTTAGAAAACTGAGATCAATTTTATAGAAACATTTACAGAACAGGACAAAGAACTCTCATTTTTGCAATCTTCTAATATCTGGAATCCTCAATATTCAGTATTTTGCCATATTTCTCTATTATTCACCAGTCACGATGCCTCATCAACCCTTAGCACTTTTGTATGTATTTCCTAAGAAGAGCACTTTCCCAAAGAACCACAATGCAACCATCAATACCTAGAAATTAACATCAATTTAATACTACCACCTAAGTTACACATTTCGCTGATTGTCCTCACGATGGCCATCATAGAACGAGAATCTAACACAAGATTATTCATTGCATGTAATTGTCACAACTCCCTGGCCTCCTTCACCCAAGATGAGTTTCTCAGGTTTTTTTTTTCTTGTCTTTTATAACCTTAACATTTTTTTAAGAATGCAAATCAGTGGTCTTTTGAAAGTCCCTCAGTTTGAGTTGTTCTGCTGTTTTCGGATGAGCATCTTCACAATAGGCAAAATGGTAGAAATACTACAGAAAAGGTGGCTCTGTCCTTCTCCATGCATCATATCAAGAGGCATATTCAGCAATGCCAAACTTATATCACTTAATTTTGAGGTGTATGCTAGCCTTCTCCACTGCTAAGTGATTATTATTAGTTGCTATTCCATTGAATGGAAGAACTTAATATTTATAACATCAAGTTATTTGTACATGATTCATTTACTTATTTGTTCATATCACTAAGTGTTATGGGCAGAATTCTGGCCTCCCGCAAATTTATATGTGGAAGTCCTAACCTCCAGGATTTCAGAATGTGATTGTATTTGGAGACAGGATCTGTAGAAGTAGATAAATTAAAATAAGGTCAGTATTGTTGGCCTTTAGTCCATTGTGAGTGGTTTTTGTATGTGAAGAGGAAATTTGGGCACAGTCCCACCCAGGGAAGAAGATGTGAAAACACAGGGAGAAGACGGCCATCCACAAACACATGAGATAAGTGTGAAACAGAGCCTTCCTTCATGGTCCTCGGAAGGAACTATTTGTGCCAACAGCTTAATCTCAGACTGAAGCCTCCAAACTGTGAGAAAATAAATTTAGGTTATTTAAGCCACCCAGTCTTCAGTACTTTGTTATGGCAACTCTAGCAAACTGACGTACTAAATGCACACGGTTTCACTTAGAATATGTTGTCTTTATCTTAATCTTCAAATAGCTCAGGTTTGATCAACAGTAGCCTCTTAAAGCCAGTTCCTGTGTTTTTTAGACACCTTCCTTCATTGAATCTTTCCTTAATTTGTGGCACAATAAGATTTTTGGGGCCCTTCTTGTACTTTACTTGACTTGGACCTGAAAGTCCCAGTTCTTTCTAGTGGAGAAAGTTTTTCAGAAACCATAATCTAATCACTGGTTTATTGGAATATTGCTATTCCTGGGACCTCTTTGTGGATAGAACCACAAAGGGAATATGTTTATGTGTGTGCATTGTCACTTTCTTCTTCTCTGTCTGTCTACTCTCTCATTCTCTTGTTATACATATGAAAAAATACACGCACATATATATAAATATATATATATGTGTGTTTGATAGATATTATTTTTATATAAGAAATAGTTTTGATTGGCAGCCTTCAAGATGATCGCCAGTGATCCCATCTTGTCTTTGGTCCTTTTTCCCCCTCTCCTGGATCATTTGCCCTGGAGGAAGCTAGTTTACATGTATCAGAAAGCCCCATGCAGAGACCTACCTGAATGAGGTTGGATCCCGTGGATTGCTTCACCTCCTAATGGAGTGTTCAGATGAGCCCTCAGCCTGGACCATCAGCTTGACTATAACTTCACAAGATACCTTGAGCTAGAGGCACCCATCGAAGCCGTAATCAGATTCCTGACCTCCATAAGATAATAAATGCTCATTGTTTAAACCAAAAAGTGTTAGGGCAGTACTCCTATGTAGCAATAGGTAAGCTCACATTATTGATGGTATGGTCACCAGATACCTTTTAATTGCAAATATCTAGTGCATTTTTATTTAATTTGAATGTTCTGAAACATAACATGTAAGAGTTTAAACTTGAAATTGTACAATGATAGGTTGAATCTATGCCCTGCTGTTTATTTGCAATGTTATCTTCTCTTACTGTACCACAATTTGTTAGTGTGTTAAGGATAAAAATAACAGTGCCTATCTCATAATTTTTTGTAGCTATTAAATGAGATGATACCTGTAAGCCGTTTAATAACAATGTCTGGCATACAGCAATTGCACGATAGATAAATATTCATAAATATTCATTGTACCTGCCACCATTATTACTTCTTGCCTGTTAAGGTTGTCCTCACCTTTTGCTTCTATAACATAATTTCTTGGTTTCATTCCTACCTCTGAGTAGCTACTTATCCTTTGAAATGTTCTCCAGGAAGTTTTCCTTGTCCCTTTTAACTTATCACTCAGAAAAAAACTAACCATCTATTGACTCACCATTGATACTTCGCAAGCCCTTTAAAATTAATAATTTTATACCTTCAAGTCTACTTGTTTTATTATATTTCCTATATTCTCTATCCCCATAAAGAGTTTGCTTATCTGCTTGGCAAATCGAAGCATAAAAATGAGTTTTAATTTAGTCCAAGTCAGTTAATCAAATATTTTGATTACCAACTACATATGTAGTTCTAGAATGTTTTTTAAAAGGAAAATCATATAAGTCTTAGTCTCTTGAGAAACATACTGTCTGCTTAGTCTTCAGATCAAGTAAATCATCGGTTCAGGTGATTTCAGTATGTCACAAAGCAAATGGGCAGTGGGTAACAAGAAATGGGAGTATAAAAGCTGGTAAGCCCAAGTTAAAAAGTCTTGGTTTACCTTTGTAACGTATTCAATGGGAAGACATTGAAAGATTATAATTATGTGATTGCAGAGATTTGATACACCCTCAGCTCTCCTTCGATCATAAATTAAAATGTTGCTAAGTCCCATTAGAAGTATTTTCTCAGTTATTTCTGCAATCGGTCTCTTTCTCTCCACGGCCACTCCTACTTATTTAAATTCACATTTACCACTTATTGCTGGAATTATTGCCATCACCCTCTAATTGAGTCTCATTTTTAATGTACTCATTCCCCTATGGAAGAGCCTTCAATGACTGCAAAGATCCTTCAGGTTAAAATTCCATCTTAGCTTACCTTCAACCTAAGGAAGGCCTTCCCTTGTTCTCCTGCTTACCTCTGAAGGTCCATCAACCACTTCACCCACACCAGCAACACAAGCTTTGTCAACTGCAATGAACTGCTTCAAATTTGCTTTAGGGACCATATATTTCTATACTTTCATGGCTAGATATATTCTATTATTTTGCTTGGATTTTCCCTTTCCCTGCTCCACGTTTCATCCGATTTTGTCCTTCAAGACCAGCTCCCACAGTACCTCCCCCTGCCCCTGCTACTTAGTCACCTCTAGTTTTTCTCAGGGGCTTTTGCATACACTGAAACAACACCCTTCCTGTAATGAGAGCCATGCCTACCTAGTGAAATTTGGGTGTTTTGAGGAATATTAGAATCATCTGTAGTTATCTACTGCTCCATAACTAATTACCCAGAAGCATAGCAGCTTAAAATTAAAACAAAAAACAAAAACAAAAACAAAAACACATTTATTTATCTCATAGTTTCTGTGGGGCAGGAATTCAGGAGCAGCTTAACCAAGTCATTCAAGCCCAGGGTCTCTTATGAGGCTATAGACCAGGTGTCTTTTGGGCTGAAGTTATCTGAAGGCATGACGTGAGTAAGAGGATTCCCTTCCAACATGATTCACTCAATGTCTTCTTTTTAAATTCTTTGCTTCTTTTTTTTTAATTTAATTTTTTTTTAATTTAAATTCCAGTTGGTTAACATACACTGTAATATTATTTTCTGGTGTACAATATAATGATTCAACACTTCCATACAATAAACGGTACTCTTCACTACAAGTGCACTCCTTAATCCCCATCATCCATTTAACCCATCTCCCACTCACCTCCCCTCTGGTAACCACCAGTTTATTCTCTATAGTTAAGAGTCTGTTTCTTGGTTTGTGTCTCTCTCTCCCTCTTTTTCCCTTTGTTCATTTGTTTTGTTTCTTAAACTCCTCATATGAGTAAAATCATATGATATTTGTCTTTCTGTGACTGACTTATTTTTCTTGGTGTATTACTCTCTAGCTCTACCCATGCCATTGCAAATGGCAAGATTTTATTCTTTTTGATGGCTGAGTAATATTCCATTATATATAAAAATATATATATTTCTTTATCCATTCATCAGTCAGTCAGTCAGTGGACATTTGGGCCTGTCTCCGTAGTTTGGCTATTGTAGATAATATTGCTATAAACATTGGGGTGCGTGTATCCCATTGAATTAGTATTTTTTGTGTTCTTTAAGTAAATACCTACTAGTGCAATCACATACCTAGTAGTTCTGTTTTTAACTTTTTGAGAAACCTCCATACTATTTTACAGAGTGGCTGCACCAGTTTGCATTCCCACCAACGACACAAGAGGGTTCCCCTTTCTCCAAATCCTTGCCAACACCCATTGTTTCTTGTGTTGTTGATTTTTGTCATTCTTACAGGTGTGAGGTGATGTCTCATTGTAGTTTTGATTTGTATTACCCTTATTATCAGTGACATTGACCATCTTTTCATGTGTCTGTTAGCCATATAGATGTTTTCTTTGAAAAAAAAATGTCCATCAACAAAACTAAAAGGCAACCTATGGAATGGGAAAAGATATTTGCAAATGATATATCTAATAAAGGGTTAGTATCCAAAATATAGAAAGAGCTTATAAAACTCAACACCCAAAAACAAATAATCCAATTAAAAATGGTTAGAAGTCATTCAATGCCATTTGAAAGGAGACCTCAGTTCCAGTTATAGACAGAAGACTAGCTCCTTGTCCTTGGCCCTCTCCATAGTGATAACTTGAGTATCCTCACTACACAGCAGTTGGCTTCTCCCAGAGCAAATAATCTAAGAGTGAAACAACTATTGCAATGTTTTCTATGACCTGAGCTGGAAGTCACATTTTATCTTTTCTGCAATATCATGTTGGTTACACAGGTAATCTCTAGCTGTGGGAGAGAGAACTACACAGGGGTGATGTGGACTATCCTGAAGGGTATAATACTGAAAAACTTTAATGTTATGTAAGGTTGTGTTAATCACGTGATGATATCTTAGACCCCCATAAATTATTCTAACTGTGGAAGAGAGTTTCCCTGAACATTTTTGCCTTCAAGGAGATTCCAATTTAAAATAAAGGGGAATAATTTTAAACATTATTAAGACTTTTATGTGACATATGCCTATATATGTTTTACATGTTTCACCTTTACAACTGTATTTTAACTTGTGAGTAGTCAGATATTTAAAGAAAAAACCTATCATAAAGAAAAAAGTAGTAAGAGGATGACATTTTCTTTCAAGTAGCTGTGTGGCCTTGGATCATCTCTGTAGATGATCTTCATTGTTTTTGTATCTCATGAGACTATTGTGAGTATGAAGAAGATTACTGATGATAAGCAGCAATGAAAAGTTAAATGACGATGAAAAGGTAAGATGTTTCCATTAAGTGATTTGCAAACATGCCTCATAACGGTGTTTGAACATTTGTCATTACCTAGCATGCCTTACGTACAAATATTAACTAATATTGTACAACGCCAATTACAGGTGACTTACCAAGGCATCTTCTTTTGCTACAGATCAGCTCATCAAGGAGTTAGCTAGATTCACATTGCCACACGTAGAGACAATATTGATCTTCAGGTATCATTTATCTTTATGCAAGCTCAGTGCAGAAATGCAAGTGACATGGGAATAAAATTGGAAATTTATATAAAAATGCTCATCTGTGTGTCTGTAAGTCACGGTATTTTTTAAAGCCTTAATATTTCATTGATATGAATCTAATTAAGAATGTAAAATGGCAGACAGAAGAAAGCCATAGCGTAATTCCTGGTTCTCAATACAGCAAGTTTTTTATTTTTTTAAAAGTTCAATTTATGAATGCTCTCCCAAGAAAAAATAAAGTTAGTGATTGATAAGTTTTAGGGCATCCACAACTGGCACATATCTCAGAGAACAGGGAAGTACCTTTCAGAAGGAGCTCAAAATAGTGGCGTTTGCTACATACAAAATCTTAGTTGTCGTGTGGACCTCGATTGGATTTGTTTTTCTCTCTAAAATCATGTACTAATCTAGAAGCAAGTTTTGAGTCTACAAATCACCCCTTCCATAAAGTATTTTGAATTTATTTCACGAAGTATATAGTGACCTATCATTAAACATCATTTTTAATGATTTATCACCAGTAACTTAATTTGTTCCTCCTTTAATTATGTTTAGAGCAAAAAGTAAGAAACCACTTGAGTTATACCCTTAATTTGAGTCATTGTGGTTGTAAGCCTCTGAAATTTTGGAAAATTTTTACTATGGAGTTTGTACACTCTAGTTTGCAAATTTAAAGAAAAAGTTAATTGAAGCAATGCCATATGCTCAAATTTCAGTGTTTTATTCAAATACTGAAGGTTTCTATTTAAAAAAAAAAAAAGACCTGATGTGACTGATGCAGAAATTGCAACACAGATGAGGAATATTATCAACACAGAAATCCAACACATTGGCTTAGAGGCCCCGTGATGGGTGACAAGGAAACTGATATTAAACATGGAAAGAAAGCGATTCAGTTTATGCGATGGTGAAATAATTATTAACAAGTCCCCCGTCATAAGTTAGAAGGCAGATTATGTTGATGTAGGGGAGGAGGCTGGAAAATAGAATGTTAGTGGCGTGTGCTATGTGTTACGGGGTGGACTCTATAAGACCTTAAAAGAAAGATAATTTCAAGAAGAATAAAACATTTCCAAGTTAAGAGAAGAAAGTGGAGTTAAAAAAACCCAACAATATCCCCATGCCAAACACTGAGCTATAAAATTGAAAATTTTACAAAATTCTGCTTGGAGACAAGAACCAAAACACCGTTTGCCCTTTTATTCATTTTCTTAAACTCTTTGAATGGCGTATAGCCATTTGGACAAAATGGCTCTGGAGAAAGAGAAAAAGGCTATGCCTCTCCCATGAAAGCTTCACAGACCAAAGCACCTGTAATTATTTTCAGAGCATGAGAGTAAGAGCTGTGGGGATGGTGAAGGAGAGAATGTAGGGAAATAGAACAAATTTAAGAAGTATATCCATAAAAGAACAGAATGTAGCTGTTGGCACATGAAGCTGACTGGAATCAAATAGATGAGAAGCCAAGTGTTTTAGGGAGTCATTCTGCCAAAAGGAGCACCAGCCTAAACTAAAAGATTGTGACTTTCCTGGAAAAAAGCCAGTGTCAGGTCTTCAATTTTTTTACAGGCAGAAACCAGTTCAGTTCTCAAGGAAGATATAGTCCATAATACTCAACTCTTTTATTTAAGAACTCTTTATTTTGGGGCACCTGGGTGGCTCAGTCGGTTGAGCGTCCGGCTTCAGCTCAGGCCATGATCTCACAGTTCATGAGTTCGAGCCTCGCGTCAGGCTCTGTGCTGACAGCTCAGAGCCTGGAGCCTGCTTCAGATTCTGTGTCTCCCTCTCTTTCTGCCCCTCCCCTGTTCATGCTCTGTCTCTCTGCCTCTCCTTCAAAAATAAATAAAAACATTAAAAAAAAGAACTCTTTATTTAAAGAACATAAGAAAGGAAAACCCTCCTGAAACAATGAACTGAGGGCCACTCTTTCTAGGGAACAGAACTGAGCTTCCTCAAAAAAGCACTTCTATTCCCCAAAGTATGAGGCCCTCACCAATGTCTGCCGAAAAGGATATTGGAATTGACATTACTATTACATGTATCCCACTCTTTTTTCTGTGTGTGAGTGCTTATTGTGACCACCTTGAACCGTTTATCCATTGTAAATTGTGTCTTTGAGATAGATCACTTGTCTTTTTGTTTATTATTCTCAAGAGAATCCTCACAGGGAACTATCCAGAGATTACCATTCATCATCCTTAACAAAGGGATATTAAGAGATCCTGGACATTAAACTTGATGCTATGGCTAGTTGAAACTTTTGGATTGTCTTTCCTGGACAAAAGTGAGAGGGATTTTTGTTTGGAAGTTAGAGTGAACTGAATATCTGGTCAACAAAAGAGGAAACCCTGGTGGTTATTAATACTGCACACAGACACCCTACCTTCCTCACCTCGCCACACAGCAGGATTGAAATTCCAGGCAGTTAAAACTAATCGTTTACAAAGATGCGATCAATTGCCATCTGTGTATACCTGGTTTCAGGTTTTTTTTAAATGCTCATATGTAATAATGCCTTCTGTGATAAAGCCTGTTTCTGTGAGTCACCTTTTTACTTTCCTTCAAATGGTGAAACCTTCAGGGTTCATCTGTGACCCTAAACTCAAGCTACCCGCTCTCTGAGTGATCTTTTTTTATTTTGTGGCCTCAGCTATCAACTGCACTTTGGATGAATATTAAATTCCTGTCTAGATTTCTCTACTGAATTTAAAGCTCAAATATCCAATACCTAATAGGTCATTATTGCTACAAATTGAATTGATGGTCTCTAGCACTGAAAATATAGTTGTCTTCTTAAATTTATCTTCTCACAGATAGTCACCAAAAGTCAAAAACTATGGAATACTCCTAGATTTTTTCTCTGTATCTAATTGCTTACCAAATCATGCTATTACAGAATAGATACTTTAGTATCTATAGATACTTTAGTATCTACAGATACTTTAGTATCTCCAGTTAATGTGTAAAGTATGAGTCCCACCCTATTCCAGTTGAACTGTTTGGGTCAATATCACTTTTTAATTTTCATTCTGACGGAACGCATTAAAGCGTTATCTTAAGGGAAAGCCACACCTGCCTTAAACTGAACTAAAGAGATATGTCTTCTCTGTTTCTGCCATTACTTACTTCACTACCTCATGGCCTTGACATCCACTGAAGTCTCAGACCCAAAGAATTCAGAATATTATTTGAGAGAGAAAAGGAACATCGGTGATTATGATAAAATATAATAATTCTGTAACAGAGGTTTACACCAAGTAATACTGGAAAAAGATATTTGGAAACCACCCCACTTGGGGAAATCAGGAAACCCTTTTAAGACTATTGTATTATGCTACTTTTCATTCATTTTACAGATATTTATGATGTGACTCCTCAATGACAAGTCATTTTTTTTCTTTTTCAGGCAACTCTGCTGTAGACTGGAATATAACTATGGAAAGGATCATACAGCATCCCTTTTGATTTCACTGAAGCAATAGGTGGGAAATAATGGTGTAGGGTACAATGTTGGAAAAAAAAACAACACCACCATCATTCTCTAGAAGAGTAACAAGACTGTATTGCAAGGTACCTATTGGAAATTGTGGAACATAAATCTGGAAGCATAAATGTTAGACTAGCTTGTAAAAGACCTTTTATACTTTGCCATACTTTTGGACCCTTCTCCCTGTAACAACAGAAACCCTAGGAAAGACAACCACCTTCCAGAGAAGGTGTTACCTGAGATGGTAACTGAATCTCCCCTGTGTTCCAACCCTCAGGAGCAAACAAGTGTCTTTGGTTCAGTTTAGATAGCAGTGGCTTTCCCTTAAGATAATATTTTAATGTGAAAATTAAACAGTGAAATTAACCCAAAAACTCAACTAAAATAAGGCAGGAGTCAGACTTTACACAGATCAAATTGTGCCTTAGTCAGGAGTGCTCAGAACATAGAAATAAGTAGAAAATGGGAAGGAATCAAGAGAGTAGAGCAAGAAAACATAACACTGTTTCAATGTTGGATTTTTTTATAGATAGAATAATCCTTTTATAATTTTTTACATGTCAGTTTTCCCAAATACACATGTATTAATTTTTAATCAGGAGTAATAAAGATACTAATGAATGTGTTAGTGACCCTCAATGGGCTTTCTGGGAAAACAAGATGAAAAATAAATCATTTCTTTGTATTTTACATATCTTAGGAAACAAAGAGTCATATTAGAGAAAAATATATGTGCTTGTGGCCTTTAGCCCTCTCTATTGAATTATGAATTACTCACTGGAACAATACCAGTGGTTGTTCAAATATTCAAATATGATGGGCTATTTGTCATGTTTCACTATTTTTTGTTAAATTAGGAGACTTCTAACAACCAATGGGCAGAGAAAGTTGAAATGAAGAAACAAGCCAAGAAAATGATAATATTGAATGCTAATATTGAATCCATATGATCTTTTAAAAATTGAAAATGTAAAAAAAATTTCTCTTCAAATCGCTTTTGTTAGGAAAGAAGAAAGAAACAGAAAGAAAGAAAGAAAGAAAGAAAGAAAGAAAGAAAGAGAAAGAAAGAAAAAGAAAAGAAAGAAAGAAAAAGAAAAGAAAAGAAAAGAAGGAGAGGGAGGGAGAAAGGGAGAGATAAAGAGAGAAGAGCTTATAACTATTCAGTAAGTATAGTGAGTCTATACATACACTTTAAATAAATAATCACTATTTTTTGGCAATCATTTTCCTTGTACAGACAAAAGGAAAATTATAAAAGTTTAAATGTACAGATATTTTAAGTCATTCAAATTGGCTGTTTGCTATAACAAAGCCAAGCTACTTGGCTGATTTTTTGATACTTCAATTTTAACTGTATTCCAAAATACAGTTTTGCAACACAAAAACCTGCACTTGGCTGGTTATAGCAACTTTAATTATAATTGATATTATAATATAATATAATAATGTGAATAGACAAATGAATTGTGATACACCCAGACATGGGAATATTATTCAGTGCTAAAGGTATACGAGCTATCAAGCCATGACAAGACATAGAGAACACCGAAATGCATATTACTATGTGAAAGAAGCTAACCTGAAAATAGTTACATAGTGTATGATTTCAACTATATAACAAAACTATGGACACAGTGAGAGGATACAGGTTGCCAGTATTTGGGAAGGAGGAGGATGGAGAGGAAGAGCACAGATGATTTGTAGGGTGAAATATTCCATAGGACAACATAATGATGGTCACGTGTCATTATACATTTGTCAAAACCCATTGAAAGTGCAACACAAAAAGTGAGCTGCAATTTAAACTTATGGACTTTGGTGATGATGATATGTCAGTGTAGGTTCCTCAGTTGAAAAAAAATGTACCATCTGGTGGTGGATAGTGGTGGTGGAGAGGATCTACACATGTGGGGGCAGGGAGTGTATGGGGTATCTTTTCACCCCCCCTCACTTTTGCTGTGAACCTAAAACCTCTTAAAAATAAGTTTTAATTAAAAACCTGTAACTGCATTCGGGCACCTGGGTGGTTCAGTCGGTTAAGCCTCTAACTCTTGGTTTCGGTTCAGGTCATGCTCTCACGGTTCATGGATTCAGCCCCATATTGGGCTCTGTGCTGACAACCGAGTGCCTGCTTGGGCTTCTCTCTCTTCCTCTCTCTCTCTCTCTCTCTCTCTCTGCCCCTCCCATGTGTGCTCTTTCTCTCCCCACCCCTCTCTCTCAAAAATAAACTTTAAATTTTTTTAAATAGAAAAATAAAAACATAAAGAGCTTTATATTGAGCTCAAGCACTTTTTCTGAAGTCTTTTAATGCATTCTCATGTTAATAGTACAAATAAAATACTCAACAACGTCTCAAAGTCTTTAAATATATTTTAAAATTTTATTTTTTTTTGAGGATGAATAAAATTTGGATCACTTCTTATTGAAGATTATTTTATACCCTAGACCTGGAAAAAAAGACAACAGAAAGCAAAATAAAACTTGAGGTATACTTTAATCATACCTGTGATACCTTAATGAATATGAGACAATAGTAAGCTGTAAGTCATAGACCTCCTAGCAAGTACTGCACAGGTCCTTAGCATCTAGGAGAGCAAAGCAAAATTTAGCACAGTTACAGATTTCAAGCTCAGCATTATGTTTAAGAATTATCCTTTTTGACACTAGGCTGAAGAAACTAGGTAGAGAAAGTCTCCAAGGAACAGCCCTTATTCAGCCTGTGACAAGCCGGGAGAAAAACGTTATATATGTATCTTTGTATTTGCCCACATTTTGTAGTTCAGATCTAATTTTACCTGATGCGCCCCAAGATGTAAAAGCAAGCAAACAAAATACACACACACACATGCCTGTGCGTGTGCGCGCACGCACACACACACAGACACAAAAATAAGAGCGAAAAGAGCCAAAGGATAGCATATCATGCAATCCTTCATATGTTTGTTCTTTACATTCCTTGTTTTCACTTACACCCTGGTGTCTTTTCAATTTTCCAGATAACAAAATAAGGCTTTTAAATTCTTCTTTTGTAAAGTATAAATGTTCTGTTTCTATTGCTTCCTTTTGCCTCTGTCTCAAGAGACAGCCACAGAGATAGAAATATGAGTTTTTCATCTTTGACTCTTCCTTCCTTCCAAAGAAAATGTTCACCAAGAAAACGTAAGATGAAAAATTCTCCTTATCCATAGTAGCACTGAATAATGATCTCCTGCTAACTTACTGTAGAATAATATGCTAAGCTTTATTTTATATATCTATGTAATACATTTATTCATTTATCTTTTATATGTGATGTGTATTTTTAAAATGTGATTAGCAATAATTACTCATATCTAGGTTAATCACAAAAGCAATTATGAAACCAATATTCCTGTGAGCACACACACACACACACACACACATTTGTTTGTTTGGAGCTTCAACTATGAGCACAGTGGCTATCATTCCTGATGACCATGTCTTCCTTCCTTATCTGATTGAAAAGGGAACAGTAAGGATTTGCCTAATTTGTTGACATCTGTGGCATCTTAGTTGCTAAAGGTGAAAACATTCAGTAAATTCATTATTTTGTTTCTGATTTTTTTTTTACTTTTGTTTTTTATTTCACTGACCATAGTGATTTAATCAAATGAATTTGAAACTCACTGCTTATATCGCTAGCATGTTAATCAATAAAATTGGATAACTGATAAAAAATGCCAACAAGTGTTGCCTGCTGCTTCTCACTGAGATATGTGTTGCCGTGTCACGGTAACCTTCATTTCATTGCCTCTTGTTCCTCACTTACTGCAGGACCTAACCTGCTATGTCCAGCATCTGGGGATTTAACAAAGTTTTAAATTCACTCCTAAGAAAGTACATTTACTTGTCACCTGTTCACAGAGTGCTCTCTCTCATACATGTGCATCCTCATGGTTTCAGTTTTGTTCGATTATTAGTCTGAGGAGAAGGGAACACTTTCTTTTTCATCTGGTCTGCCCAGGATTCTGAAAGCTATGCTGCTTTCCTCTACACCATTTCTAAATTCCAGTGACAACTGTTTTCTCAGGTCTTACTGGTGGATTCAACTGTGGGCTCAGAGACAAATCTGAGTGCTAGATAAACTATATTGTATTTGAAATTACTCCCTTTTGGGCACCGATGTGGCTCAGTCGGTGGAGAGTGTCCACCTCTTGATTTCGGCTCTGATCATGATCTCATAGTTCATGAGATCGAGCCCGCATTGGGCTTTGTGCTGAGTGTGGAAGTTGCTTAAGGGTCTGTCTCTCTCCCTCTGCCCCTCCCCTGCTGCATATGAACTCTCTCTCTCTCTGTCTCTCTCTCTCTCTCAAATGAAATGAAATAAAATAAAACAATATAATAAAATAATTTTTTAAAAAGTAGAAAAAAATAAAAATAAAATAATTACTCCTCTTTGATGAACCTACTTCTGCTATTCTGCTAGGTTTTCTAACTTACCTCTTTCTCTTAGGAAGACTTTTCTTTCAGGGAGAGAAATACCAAAATACTTCTAGTTAGTTTCTTCCATAAATTCTCAAGATATGAATACATACTTTGAATTTGCTTTGGTGGACACAGATGGGATTCTCTACTACATACAGCTGAGGTGTGAGATTTCTTAAATAAGGATGATGGTCATTTTTTCAAATATATACATGGTAATTTACCCTCTTCACATATGTACTCTTTCCTTTGGGAAATGTAGCCTCCCTCCTGAGTATAACCAGAATTGACTGGTTTTGCCTTATTATGTTCTACCTGCATTTTGTCTTTATTTACATTATCTCACTTATATTTAACTTATTTTCTCTGATAGCATTGTATATAATTTAAAGCTTTAAATATAATCCTAGCAAATAAACAGAAGAATGACGAAACAAAATCCTTAATTAATTTAGATAAGTCACATAATAAATAGCTCAATTTACAAACAGTGTGTTGTTATTAATAAGTAGAATATAATTAAAATGTGACAATATTATTGCTTGGGATATAAACTTCAATATATAAACATCTCTCATTATATGATTAAGTTTAGCAGCAATGTGTCAGTAAATGTTTAATAACTGAATTTTAACGGGATAAAAAGCCCTGGTTTATAACATTTGCCTATTTCCATGGTGTAAATACTTCCGCAGTGACTAATTTCAAACTTCCAGTAGGAAGCCACTGAACATGAAGTTGGGACAAAATGTACCAACTCTCTCACCAGCTGGTACAAGCCGGCGTGAGCCTGATGCAGAACACTGTTGTTTGTTTTTTACATATCCTATAATAAGTGTTTGTACAATTTCTGTTTCTAGGCTAATGTCTTTTTAATTGTGAAGTAAAATGCAGTATATTTATGGACTAGTGTTATATAATAGCCTTAAAATGTCAATCATTAGGAGCCTGCAGCTGCAGATAATAACAATCCTCTATCCTGGACATCAAAGATAAATATTTCTGTAAGAATAATAAGGAAAAATAATGGGAAAAAAACCTCTGTGAGTACCATAATGCATATCATGATGGAAACACATGGGCAGGGAGATTCTTTAGAAATCCAAATATTTTTCTTAACACATTTAAGAATGGCCTAGATAAAAATTACATTCCTTGGAAAGAATTTAATACTGAACTCAGTTCACTTTACAAGAAAAAATATTTACACTATGTTTGCTAAAGTATTATAAACTTCATTGCTCATCAAATTCTGGCTTTGACTTTTGAAAAATATACATATTTCAATTTTATGATTCAAGTGCAATCTTTCAAATATTTCTGTCAGAAAATCTATAATATATGAGATAAAACAATAACCTATAAACTTTTGTTTCATAGCCCACTCACACTCGCTTCCCTCAAAGAGTCTATTGTATAAGATATACTTGTATGGGATGTAAGGAATCAAAGAAAGACACCCCCAAAATAATGCTGATTCTGTGGCTCCATGATAGGATCATAGACTCTCAGGCTTAGAAAAGGTCTCAAATTTAATTTATTACATCTCTTCATTCATATTTAAATAAGTTTAACAAAATATCCCTAGTTTAAAACACCTTTGTTGACTGGCAACTTATTCTATCTTCAAATGTCATAAATGTCTCACATACAATAAACAAAATGAGTTTCCACGCATTGTCTTCTTTTTGTTGTTAAGTTTTCCAATGGAGCAACATAAGACAGTGTTCTTCGTCTACATCCTCCAAATACTGACAATTGCTTAATGTTTAGTCTCACCTCATCCATCCAAACCTCTTTCTTCAGCCATTGGTCACAAAAGATAGATTTGTATTCTTTTGATATCCTGATTACTTTTCTCTGAGTACTTTTCAATTTTTCATGTTATTTTTATTTTTACTTTTTAAAGTTTATTTATTTATTTTTGAGAGAAAGAGAGAGCGAGAGCAAGCAGGAAGGGGCAGAGAGAGACGGAGAGAGACAGAATCCCAAGCAGGCTCCACGTTACTGGTGCAGAGCCCAACAGGGTCTCGGACCCATGAACTGTGAGAGCATGACCAGAGCCAAAATAAAGAGTCGGATGCTTAACCAACAGAGCCACCCTGGCCCCCCTTTGGTATTATTTTTAATAACTTATTCCCAGACAGAAAGTAATTTTCCAGATGTAATCCTGCCAGTATAGATTTGAAAAGGACATAGATATAGATATAGATATAGATATAGATATAGATATAGATATTTATTATGACAAGTTCTAGCGATTCTACTTCAGGAAACTAATAGTGTGCAAAGCATATTTTAAGCCCTCATCATTCAAATACACACACAAACACACACCACATAGAAATTTATATTTGTGTTTCTTTGTGTCTAGGATAGCATGCACACCACACTCTTTTCTCTTGCAATTGAGACTTTCTAACAATAAAAATGGCCATAGTATCAAACCAAAGAGACAGTGGAAACTAGATACAGGAAAAAAAAAAAAAAAAGAACAAGAATAAAGGGTTCTTTCCCTTGGATTACTCTGTCTTTTTTCAATAATACTTTCTCAAATCTGAATCTTCCAAGAGCCTTCCAAAGAAGGCCAAACATTTTAAGTGGTTACTATTCTACTCATAATTTCCTTTATGCAAGAAAGGAAACAAATTGATGACTTCGCCTCCTCTATCCTAGTTAGCAGTTCTTCTGCTTGCTGCTTATTTGGATATATGAAACTATTTTTGAGGGGCTGTCTGTAGTTAGAGATCGTAAAACAGACGTACACAAAATTCTGGCCATTGGTGTCACAGCATATAATATATTTCAAAAAAACAGAATAATGTTATCACCCTCTTTCCCTCTTTTTCTTCCCTCTCCATGGCTCTGATCCTGAGAGGTCAGCTAGGTGATGTGTGATCAAAGGGGCAAAGTCCTGCTTCTCTCTCTTTCCTGCATTTCTCCCGTGGGATTCTTTACCATTACACCCTTGCTCTCCATATTTCTGTATTCTGTTTTCTCTTTAGCCAAGAGTATATCACCTCTACATATCCAGCTTCAACACAGTTTAAGTCAGACAAATACTATAATATTTCTCTTACGTGTGGGTGTGAGTGCGCTTAAGAAAATATGGCTGTCCCGTTAATAAGGTTATGTGGGAGATAATTTAAGAACCTTTGAAGGTAACAATTGGGAATAACCTATATACTTTCTTCTACTTGACGATGTCTGCTTAATATATGGACAATATAAGGGTGAGTTTTTCAGTAGGTAAATTAATAATACATGGGAGATACCTAAATTGCAGGATTTGCTAATTATTGCTATAAGATCTCAAATTTCCAACACAAATTCCAGTGGCTTTGATTACATTACAAACCCAGGATTTCCTGATTGAAAAGTGACCCTATGTCATTGACCTATTACTTGTAGCTAAAAGAAAGAAGTCATGGACTATAACTTTTCCTTCCACACATCCTGGAAATGTTTGCTTGTTCTTCCTGCCAATTCTCAGACAAAATTTCACCAAAATATTCCTACACAATTTATACCATGATTTTTAAAATCGTACAAGAGTTGACTGTAGTGTTATTCAATATATTGGTGACACTCTATGTAATGATGGAAATAAAGACGTAAAGGTCAAAGTATATTTTGATCTGTGTTTCTGGCACAATTAATAGTGCCAACTTTTTTTAGTTTAAAAATTTTAAATCTAGAATTTTTCTTCATATTCTATTACTCTGTTGCAGTCCTGGTCAGCCAGTTCTCTGGACTGACCCTGGATAGATATCCTTTGAAAACTGGGAGGTTCAAAGAGAGGGTCAAAGACTAGAATTTCAAAAGGACGTCAGAGAAATGGCATGCTTCTAAGTAGTGTTGAATCTCACGCTTGCATTTCTCCCGACCCTTTATGCCAGTTTTTTATTCCTTGACTATTGATCCAGTCTCCTTTCTTTCTTCTCTATTTCTCTTACCTACTATCCAGCCATATTGATTACAAGTGTAAGTTTCAATCCATTTCTTTTCCACATTTCTGGGGTTGACATTTCTCACTGTGTTCCATGTTAAGCTTCCTACTGCCTGTATTTTCTGCCACAGGACACTTCTCTCATCTATACAAAAGCCAGTCATCTGTTCTTATTTAAGGGGACCCAGAAGGGAATACTTGGGAATGACCGCAGAAAGGAGCAGAAAACGTCCTGTGACTATCCTGCATATTGTTGTGACACAGAGTCATAATATACATCTTGCTCATGTTTTGACTTTGTTCATATTTCAACACCTTTACAAAAATGTTAAGATCAATTAAAAGCAAGAGGGAAGAAGTGAGACCATTAGGATAAATCCTATGTGACAGTAATCTTCAACTTTGAATTATTTTATAGGTAAAAATTCAACAACAATCATTGAAAGAATACCTAGAATGTCAGTTGAGTGTTTCACTGTACGTTGTTGTTTGGGGACTTCATATCATTTAATATATATGAGCCTAAACAGCCTTTGGCTAGAAAAGAAATTAAGAGTGAAAAATGGTATTTGTAAACTGAAAAAAAAAAAGAATATCCCTTCTTTATTTTCAGGGAAACACTGGGAAAAAATGTGTACTACGGATTACTCTCTGCTTAATATTTTTTTCTAGCATGATCTTTTAGCCTCAGTTATATAATGTGGTAATTTTTGCTAAAGTGATTCAACTGTTGAAATGTGCAGTCTGGGGGCTTATTTGTTTTTCTTTAAACAGCCTTATGTAGGCAATAGAATTACCTTTACCATCTCCTTACTAGTTTGAAACCTTAAAAAAAAAAAAAAAAAAGGAAAGGAAAAGAAATTTTAAGCCATAATGGTAAAATGTGGTAAGGAAACCAAAGCAAAAAGCCAAATGAGGTGTAACATGTGCCGAAAATATAATATTCTTTTAGCCAATGCAACTCAAGCAGACCATAATAACCTGTTGGGGTTAGAAAAGTTCATGCCAAAAACGGATGATTTCCCTAGAGCCAATCAAAATGATGGAAACATTGGTGCAAAATCACAGCTGAGCAGGTTTAGTCCTCTCTTCACTAGCTACAGATGGCATGTAATTTAGGAATGCCCATTTGGTGAAATTTACCAGTTCCTCTAGAGATCACACATATGGGTTTGCATTTAAAAAGCAATTGCACCACGAATAGCTTTTTAAACAACAGATGTAAGTATTGACAGTAAAAGGATGTCCAAAAAGCAAAGTATGTCCACATAAGAAAAAAAGAGAGCTTATGTTATACTTTACAGCACTTTAAACTTTAGTTTGGAAAAACTGAAAGTGGCCTTTTAACATAAAAAAAAAAGCACAGAAAATAATTATGAAATCAATGCATACAATGTTTGCCAAGCCATGAATTAGATAGGAGATTCTGTCTTGACACTATGTTATTTTATGGTGCTTTACTTTTTTTCCTCCTTCATATATTACAATCCACTCTTAAATCCCCAAAGAATGCACAAGTACTTTAGAGGAATTTGAAATCTGAGTCAATCTGAGCTCTCTGCTCTCCCCACACCATTTTATTGTTGCTATTGTATGTTTGTTCGTTTGCTTGTTTTACAGGAAGTTTACAAAGAATCTGTGAAAACTCATTGTCATTTAAATGAATTCATTTATAATATAAATATAAATGAATTTAAAATAAATGAATGAAAGAACCTGTGTAAGCATACAAGAAGGATATTTGCATTTGCAGATGTGTGCACCAGTTAGTAAAGGATGTTAGTTATAAGTTGTAAGGTTTCCAATTGCCTGTCCTTTATTGCTTCCTTTAAAGAAAGAAATTAATTGTGTGAAATTGCCTTGCTGGTAAAGTGATACCAGATTGCAATAGCAGCATTGACCTAATCTAGCAGTAAAACAGGCAATCACATCCTCAGTGAACACTCATAGAAATATTTGATTTCCGGAGTGTGCAGGACCAAAGTTTCCCTGGAGAAACACTCACATAATTTCCATTCTTGTATTCAAAGGTGGTTCTGTGGTGGATTTCTCCTGTATCCTGCAAGCTTTCTTTGTTTTTATTGAAGGATAAGCCTTTGTACCTCACAGTACAATCCCATATGGAAGGGAGCTATAATTAAAAGGTTAGGTTTGGACATCAGGCTTTTGACACTGATTGTTTCTTGATTGAATAAAATATGATGTTACTCCTTCTCTCATTCTCTCATGCAATGATGCACTGGAATACTAATAGCTATGCAGATGATGACATTAACAGGAAGATTTCATTTTTCGGGCTGCTTCATGACTCGCTTTAGGTGAAAAATTGCAGAAGATTGGATTGGTTTGTTTGGAGGTGCAAAGATGGGCGATTGGTACTATCCCAGCAAGCAAAGGAAAATGAAATTGATTGTACAAAGGGATGAAGGGTTCAGAGTAGTACTCAATTATTTATGACACCCTCAAAGGGGTGTAGTGAGGTTGCCGAATGGGTCCATAAAGTACATATGCAAATAAGAGAACTGTCGTCATCATGCCTTCATATTCAACTTCATCTTCAGTAGTGAACACTTACAAAGAAACTACAACATTACCTAAACTGTATTAAATATGCATATTAAATGAATTCAAGTGTTTTCTTATTTTGCAAAACAGAGTATGTTAGAAGTATAAATGCTTGTATATATTATACACATGACCATCAACTAATTATTCCCACAGTGTACTAACTGCTACTGTGTAATTAGATAACAATTCTGATTTTAGAAATTTACAATCTGGAAAAAACAAAGAAACTAAAGGAGACTTTCACTTTAAATTTTTTTAGTGTTTATTTATTTTTGGGAGAGAGAGAGACAGAGCATGAGCGAGGGAGGGGCAGAGAGAGAGAGAGACACAGGATCAGAAGCAGGCTCCAAGCTCTGAGCTGTCTCAGATGCAGGGCTCGAACTCAGGAGCTGTGAGATCGTGACCTGGGCCAAAGTCTGGCGCTAAACAGACTGAGCCACCCAGTCACCCCAGGAGACTTTCACTTTAAATGCAAAATTATCCATTGCTTTCATTAGATGTGAAATAATTTATGCACAATGTCCTGCACAGATGAATGTACATTAAAATCAGTTTTGAAGGAAGCAAGACAAACTGATAATTCCAGGTATATAAAAAGCTCCAAAGGTAAAACACAGCAACTAATGGCCTGAATAATTGGAGAGAGGAAGAATCGAGGGCATAGGTATAATAGAGTTGTTATATTGTGCTGGAAAGGACATTGTGGAATATTTGAAGATCGGATTTTTCCCGTGCTTCTGATTACTCTGGGTTCTATCCATTGCTTAGAGGCAGGCTGTCAAGGTAGACCATATACATTTTCTGATTTTAGACTTAAAAAATTGCACTTCAGATGTAGAAAAAGAGTAGGAAAGAGGCAGAACAAATATTTGCTACCGATCCTCTACCCCTTCCCCCACACACGTAAGACACATCTAGGCCATTTGAAAATCATTTCACATAAAAGAGAATTGGAAGGGAAAGGAAAATCACATAGGCAGGTGCTGGGGAGTGTCCCTGAGAAGAGATCATGTCACCACCCACGCATGGAGAAGGGACACCCATGGCACAGGAGGATACAGTGGACGCAGCACAGCCTCATGGGATCTCCCTGCTCCTTGATGGGGAACAAGAAGAGCCCTCCCTTTTGTGGCTGAATGTTTCCTAAACTAGCAGACTGTCCTTTTGGCTGAGATAAGGAAACCATCAAGTGCCCAGACATCTACTCCTCAGGTCAGATACATATCCCAGAATGGAGACCACTTCCTAGAGACAGGCTCAGAAGGTGTGGGGCTGTTGTTGATCAAATTTATCCTGAAACAACTCGAGAAACTCTCAAGCAGTTGAAATTATCCTGAATGAGTGACATTAATGTTGTCATTACCAGATGTAATGGCTAACTATAAAAATTTACTTGAGTTGGAGGGAAAAAAGATTTTTGCACATCTAAGTGCATGAATGGAGAATTTATACATACTGTATACATTAATCAGTAAATGAGGATTTTAAGAAAGAGCTGCGATTCCTATTTAAGATTTTTTGTGGAGATAAAATGTACATAAGACAATTAGTGAGAACGATCGACGGTGGTAGAGAAGTAGGTACTGAAGTGATACAATCCACTAGACTGTGGCCACCTGGAGGAGAGAATATTCGTGACTATTGGAGAGGTCACAAATGACTTCCTGGAAATTCTGAAAATATGGATCTAATCTGAGAGACTATTTGAGGACAGAAGAGACAGAAAAAAAAATAACAGAGAAATTAAATTATAATCACCACGAGGAAAAGAGCCCTGCCTTCTCGTTGTAAACCAGAGTACTGTCAATACTCATCTGAGATGTCGTAGACACTCAATATGGAATTATTGATTGATGATAAATATGATCATTTTAAATTTCTAAATACATGAGATTGACCCAGGGTTTCTCAGTGTGTGTGCTATGGACATTTTGGACCAGATAATTATTTGTTGTGTGCAGATGTCCTGGGTATTGTAGCATATTTAGCATTATCTCTGGCTTCTAGCCACGAGATGCAAGTAACAACCCCTTTCCTCACATCACCACAATCCAAAAATGTTATTACCAAGTGTCCCTTGAGATGCAAAATTGTCCCCCATTGAGAACTGCTACATTGGTCTGACCCTGCCCAGACAAGGAAATGAGGAAATGAGGTATGATAAGTAGGGTAACTGAATGTATTTTCATAGATACAGGTTTACATGTTTTATTTGACTGGGTCACTGCTTTGTGTTCTTCATGTTGCACCATACATTGAGTTCATTGTCTCGTTGAACATCGTATTAAGTACCGTATAGTAATTATTTAAGCTCTGAAATAGATATCACTAACTTTATTTTGTAGACAATGAATTGCCAAAAGTCACACAGTTAAGGCTCGAACCCAAATCCTTCTGACTCAAAAGCCATATTCACATTAGGCTATACTATTTTTCCACGGTACTATATGCCTTTGGTATAGTCAGATTCTTAGGTAATATATTTATACACATAAGTATGGACATCTATAGAGAGATAGGTGATACAGACATTCATATATACATACATAAATATATTTGCTCCCCATGTCTTATGACATAGAAAACACTGATTACTTTGAAGAGGAGATTATCTGGAATGAGATGTGTATTTCAATTATTACCTGAGCCGTATTAATCTTGCTTTATTCAATTTGAGTACAGTGTTGACTAACATTTCAATTAGTTCCAGTTTGCTTGATTTCACACCCCATAAAAGTTAATGCTGGCTGTGTCTACACAGGCAAAGTGGAGATGAAGTGATTATTGCAAAATGGTAAGTGGTAAACACACATTCTGTTATTGAAAAAAGGTAGCCTGATAATCCTGAGCTCTTCAGATTTGCTTTCTACATTCCGGACATAATATTAAAAGACAGAGAAATGTTAATGGACCACTTACAAACTTTATTACGTATTATACTTATTTCAGCGAAAGAAAAGAGGATAAACTGAAGAGTATTTCCGATCGTACCTACTTCCCGAGCATGTCCGACCCTACTTTACTACTAATTTTAAAGGACCACCACAGCTCTGAATCTCAATTTCAAATGCAAAATACAGTGATTGCAAGGAATAAAAATTTTTGGAAGTCTCCCCTGAACTGTGAACTCCTGTTTTCCAAAATCTCCATGAAGCAAGATGGCTACCAACTCCTCTGGTTACTTTAGAGACTGCCACCAAGGTCCTCAGGACTCCAAGGTCTGACAGATTTAATCTTCTGATGAGGAGTGACAACAATCTCCTTTTTTGTGTATATGACACACTGGTCCATCACAGTAGAAAGTAGCAAAATGGCACTGGCCATCGCAACTCTCCAACTTGAGTTCAGAGGGCTCAGTTATGCTGCCTGTGGGTTCTTCGCAATTCTCCACTTTTGTTCCTTCAAGCAGAGAATCTGATCGGAATCTGTTCCAAATCCAAACGTGGCCATTTTATTTATCATTTCTCCTTTTTGTGGCCTGTTAGTCTAACCTGGTTATCATAAGGCTAATCCTTTATTGCCTCTCCTTCCATAAAGGTGCTAAACAGTGGTTCAGAATGTGACGTCCTCAGTTTCACTGGTTAGATTCAAATTGTGCTTTCACCCTTACTATTTATATATCCTTGAGCAAGTTATAGAAGCTCTAAACTATTTTAAAGCTTATTTTATTTGTATCATTTTATTCATTGATGCAGTTAAGGTAATAATCATACATAACTACATAGGAATATTATAAGGAATAAATAGCTGAAAAATTATAAAGCACTTAAAACAGTGCCCAGTACACGGTAAACCTTTACTTAGCATTTACTGTTTTATATCATAATATTAGAGAAATAGAATGTTTAGAAAAGAGATGCAGGACAGCTGGAGGGTTAAGAGGACAAACATTCTTATTACAAGAATATTAGACTTTAAGCACATGCATCCCATGTCTATTCTTCCTATTCTAACAAATATGTTTGTGCAAAACCATTTTATAAACTTTAAATGCTATACAAGTTTATTCAAAAATACCAATTATTTTCAATTCCCTGGAAAGCGTTAACACCTAATGTTCATTTTTAAGTCACCACTTTAGTGGTATAAATAGACCCCCTTCATAGTGTTCCAAATTCCTTTAAAAGATCTATATTTTTTAGGGAAAGTGAATAATATAGGTATTTTGTTAATCATAAACTGTTTTTATTTACCAGGTTGTTGTCTTACTCAATGCACTGTTTCGCTAAAATCCAGTTTTGAAGGAGAAATTACAGCCCTTTTTGCCTTTGTCTGAAAGTTCCCAAGGTTACTGATTTCTATAAAGAAAAAGGAGAGATGTTGTTTATTCATGAAATAAATACAAGAGGAACCTTCATAATGCATGGGAATTCAGGTACTGTGTTGGTAACTCCAAGTCATGGCTCGCTGATATTGTTTGATGACCCTTGTTTCTCATCTCCAGCCTCAATGTCTCCTCTTTTTCCTCCCACTTCAAATCCTAAAATTTTTGAAATAGAAAAAATTTCAAATAATAGTATATGAAACACCACGCCCTTATATTTACTGATTAACATTTTACATTGTTTCACTGATATCTATCTATCTATCTACTATCTATCATCCCTATCTTGAATCTTTCAAAAATAAATTGTCGACATCTTAACATTTAATTCTAAATATACATGAAATCCAAAACATAATCACATTGAATTTGATTATTATGTCTTTTTGGCCTCTCTTTGACAGAAATCCTCACTAAATTTTTTTTTGCAGGGTATTGAATTTTAAAAAGACCAAGCCAGTTACCTTTAAATATCCCACATGCTGAATTTATCTATTTTTTTTTTATGGCTTCATTGAATCTGTTTTTATATCCCTGGCATTTTCTGTAAAGTGAGTGTTAGTCTTGAGATCTTATTTTAAATCCAAATAAAGAATTCGGGTAAGAATATATCATACATAATTCTGGACTCTTTATATTATATTTATCAGGAGGCACATGACATCAGATTGTTTCACTAAGTGATGTGAAGTTTGATCACTTCTTTAAGGTTGTGACCAGAAGATCACTATTGAGAAGATACTTTTCTCCTTTGCAAGTAGCAGCTAATCTGAAAGATGGCGTTTTTCATTGTAGAAATATATTTTATTTTTATTGTTTAAATTAAAGTTTATATTTATTTTGAGAGACAAGAGAGTGCAA
Source organism: Panthera tigris (assembly GCF_018350195.1). Taxonomy (NCBI): domain Eukaryota; kingdom Metazoa; phylum Chordata; class Mammalia; order Carnivora; family Felidae; genus Panthera; species Panthera tigris. The sequence continues at coordinate 33,660,704 of NC_056660.1, read as the reverse complement.
GCACAGGGAGGGGCAGAGAGAGGGAGAATCCCAAGCAGTCTCTGTGTGGTCAGCACAAAGCTCAATGCAAGGCTCAAACCCACAAAACAGTGAGATCTTGACCTGAGCCAAAATCAAGAGTCAGATGCTTAACCAACTGAGCTACCCAGGTGCCCCATAGAAGTATCTTTTAATGATTCTTGTTTGAATAAATCATTTCATTGCAAATTGTACAATTCCTTTAATTTTATCATTTCTTCTCTATCTGTTGGTGTTCTTCTGTAGACACATGTTTCCCTGACACCTTGGGGGTAAACTAGTTACTCATTAAAATTAAAAAAAATTAAAAAGATGGGAATGGGTAAATGCTTAATTCTTTTAACATAATTACTGATTTTCAAAGCTAGTGTGATAGTTACACCTCTAATAGTAGCTATTTTTTTCTTTCTCTTTTTTTTTTTCTTCGTATCACTATGGTCTCATGGACTTCATTTATGCAACATGTTACACTAATTACCGGAATCCATGATTCTTTTCAAAAGTTAAACTGTCCTGAAGTTGGTCAAGAGGAACGACTTCACATGGATCTAAATCCTTCATCAAGAAGCCCTGATTCCTTCAGGTAGGAATGGTTTTTTGAAACTAAGATCTAGGATCCAGCGATCTCAGTGCATCAAGTATAGCATAGCATCCAAACTCTTTCAGTTCTTAGAGTTAAGAAAAAAATAATTTTCCATTTGGACTATAGAATTAATGGCTTACATGTTAAAAAAAAATAGTAAAAGCATTGGTATTGCATTAAATTTAGTATTAACTTGGTAGAATGGAAATTTTTATGAAACTGAGTTGCCCCATCAAAGAACATGGTATATTCTTTCCAGTTGGTTCAAGTCTTCTTTTATGTCTTTCAAAAGTATTTCTAGTACTCCAAGTATTTTTATATCTTTTAGAAATATTATAAGTATTCCAAGAATTTTTTCCTCCTAGAGTTTTCCTACATTTCTTAGTTTATTTTGAAGTATTCTATCCTTTTTTTTTACATTTACAAATGAGTTCTCCTGTTATGTCTCCCAATTTTCATTTATTTTATGCATATTTACTCAATGATTTTATTTTGTATATTAAATTTGTTTTTGTTTTTGTTTCAATTTTTTAAAAGTTTATTCATTTTTGAAAGACAGAGAGAGACAGAGCACAAATGGGGGGGTGGGGTTGGGGGGATCTGAAGCAGGCTCCAGGCTCTGAGCTGTCAGCACAGAGCCCGACGTGGGGCTCAAACTCACAAACCAGGAGATCATGACCTGAGCCGAAGTTGGACGCTCAACCGATAGAACCACCCAGGCGCCCCCTGTTTTTGTTTTTTTAATGTTTTCTTTTATCTTTTAGTATCTCTAGGTTAGGTATTATGCCCTCTGCAAACACAAACAATTTACCTTTTCCCTTGTAATTCTTATATGTCTAGATGATTATTTTTATGATTGCATTTGATCATACATCAAATATAATTTTAAGTAGGAATGGACATACCGGGATTCTGTTTTGTTGACTTTAGTAGGAAAACTCCCATGGCTCAATTTTAGATTAAGTATTCTCCATCCATCGTATGAACATTTTAAAATTAGGAATGGATACTAAATTTTGTTGAATATATTTGCAGTTTTTAAGGAGTTGATACTGCTTCTTCTCCTGTATCCATTATGAAAGTAGATTATATTGTGAGGTGCCTGGATGGCTCAGTCGGTTAAGTGTCAGACTCTCGATTTTGGCTCAGGTCATGATCTCATGGTCTTGAGATCGAGCCCCGCGTCTGGCTCCATGCTGAGTGTAGAGCCTGCTTGGGGTTCTCTCTCCTCTGCAACTCTCTTGCTTGCATGTGTGTGCACGTGGTCTTTCTCCTAAAATAAATAAGTAAACATTTTAAACAAAAAAAGATTATATTACAGGATCTCCTAATGTTAAATCATCCTCACAATCCTTGAATAAAAACCACTTTAGTGTTTTTTAGTCATTATATCTTATCTTATTGTTTCTCAAGATTTTCTTTGGAATTTCTTTATATGGATATTTATGAGTAAAACTGTAGCCATTTGGGGGTGGGGATTTAGTGATAGGTTTTAATTAGATACTTTTTCAATGTTTCAGAAAATGTTAAATAGCATTCAGAAGTGTAAAGTTTTGTATAATTTAAATAGCAATGGGAAATTCGATGTTATTTTTCCATCTAAATCTGCTGCTATTTGGGGGAGGGTGGCACTCTGATAACATTCTCTACTTCATTATTGAAAATTGGTCTGTTTAAACTGTCTCTACTGGGCTAAATTTAATAATTCAACATGGAATTCAAAAGTAACATGTTGAAAACTCTTACTACCCATGACCTCATCCTGTCTCTTTATTTTCCCCACTGCAGAAAATACAGCAGTCTACTGGTATTCACTAAAAACCTGAAAATTATCTTTGAATCTTTTTGTCTTCTTTGCTTCATGATTTTCTCTTCCTTTCACCCACCTGCCCATCAGTTATATGTTCATAATAGATCTCAAATCTGTCTATGTCTCTCGGTCTATCCAACATTCCTCTAATCTGGGCTATGATCACTTCTCTCATGGATCTCCAGTAGCCTATAGAGCAATGTCTCTATTTATATTCTCAATGCCAAATAAATCATTCACCTCATAAAAGAATGATCTTTTTATAATTTTAATTAAATTAAATTAAAATCATTTTTAAGAATTTGGTCTGGTTACTGTTTCGAAGATTATGTCTTTTATTAGTTTCCTCCTTGCTCACTAACTTCCATTCATTAATTTAATTTGTTTTTTCTAACTTAGCCAATCTTGTTCTCACCTCAAAAGAAACATTCTTGTCCTGGATTATGTCTTAGTTTTTCTTTCTCTTTCCTTTGATTATAGCTCAAATACTGCCTTCTCTGAGAGGCCTGACTTCATCAGTTGTCTAATATAGTAACCCCATCCCCCAAATTATTCTTCATTACATCACCCATTTTATTATCTTCATGGCATATATCACCATCTGAAAGTATCTTCACTGTTTACTTGATTATTTTACCTGGGGCATGTTACAATCTAAACTGCATAAAGAAGGGTTTTGTCTGTGTTGTTCACAGTTTTATCCCAGAGACTTAAAACAGTGTCTGACAATTAGGAGGTTTAATGTAAACAGTGATGGAATAAATGCATGACCTTCTGAATGAAGAAATCTCCACAATTGTACAAAGAGTTGAAAAACTGGAATGAGGAAGGGCCAAAACAGGGGCCTACAAGAAACAAAAGTAGAGCACAATTGTTCCTCAGAATTTTCTGCCTAATTAGTATTTTAATTATAGGCAAGTAAACCCTGAGACTCTTTATGAATTATGTCATATTCTCTCTGTGAGTTTGTTTAGTTTTCAAAAATTAAGGAAAATAATATTATTACATAGTGAATCTCAAATATATTGGTTCTGCTTGTTTGTTTTTAGTCCAAATGATGGGCCTGGTGAAATAAAAACAGAGAGTTATTCATGTTGTTCAATATATACATAAATAATTCAAACTCAATATTTTTAAACTAACTCTGTAAAAGAGAAACAAAATTTTAAACATGTAAGACAAAGAGAGAGCAAGGCAACATCTAAAATTCTGTCTCATAATTGAGATCTAAAGGCACCAAGCCAAAAATGGCAAAGGTTATCATTTTGATAGCACACAAATATTTGGTAGAAACCCTCACGCAATGTAACACAATGCACTAGCTTGGTATAAATATTTTTTTTCCCTAAAATATTCCCTTAGGGACGACCAGATCTGTTGTTCAAACACTGCCACCCACATCCATATGTATCATCTTTCCTGCCAATGTTTTTCAGTTAGTTTGCTTTGTTTTGTTGTTTTGCTTTTGGCCACCATGTAGACCCTAAACAACCAATGTATGTACATACATATATATCATGAGATATATATGGCACATGTGATAGAACTTCAGAAAACGTATTTGCAATCAAAGTGTATTATCAAATGCTTGCCATACTCAGAACATTTGAATTCATTGCTGGTTACAAAGTTTTTTAGCGATGTGAAATAAGACCTTCTAGAATCTAGATAATTAATACAAATAACACATTTGGAAACATACCAAATTATCACTTCCTTTTGAAGGAAATCACTGATTTTCCTTGGGAAAAATATCTGTCTTCTTGGAATAACTCTTTTACTCTGGTTTTAGCACATTGTTTTGGCAGTTTATTAAAACTCCAAGTGGGAGTCGTACAGATTAGTCTAAATATCTTTTTTGCTTTAACACTGGATTTCTGTTAAAAAAGAACCGATCATTACATTTATTCTTCATCATTTGATTGTGAGGCTGCTGTAAGCCAAAAATAGTCATCACTTCTATAATATATAGTAATTGAGAGCAACAGTAAATTACATTTTAAGGGCTCATCAAGGTGAGAATGAGACACTTCAATGCCACTTCTTGCTGCCTTGTTAGGAACTTTGCCAAAATGGAGAAATTTAAACATTTGTTAAGCAATGCCTTATCTCATTGACCTTTTTCATTTGGGAGGCTATCGTTTCACCTAAACTCATTGCCATGTGGTGGAAATTCCCTGGATGGCTATGATTAGCTTTTTACAAATGAGTTGTGTATAAGGGCATAAACTCTACTTATATTTATAAAATCAATTACTAGTGTTGGACCATGTGTTTCATTATGTTTCTATGGCACATCCTTTTGCCATTTCAAAATCGAATGCATATATTCTGGAGGAAAAAAAAATATGAGGCCCAAGATAAGGAGAACAAAAAGAATTTGGACTAAAAAGTCTTAGGATAATAAATAAGCACAGTAAAAAAATTTTTCTATAGTAGAAGTTTCTCTTAATCAGGGCCCATATGTTCTCTGCGATATGCAGAGTGTCAGAATATTCTCTACCAGAGCTTTCAAAGTGTACGTTTTCATTTCTTAAATCATAAAAATTTTAGTCATTTAGTTAAGACCTATACCACACTATATTGCAGGAAGCTAAAGAGAAATGAATAGAGACAATTAATATGTAAATAAAGCATTCATTACAAAAGACATCAGGGTATGTGTACTAATGAATGTTTTACAATAGTTCTAGAAGAGGAAAGTGGTAGGAGATTTGTGTCATTATAAGATGCACAGTAGTTTAGCAATGCCTAGCTTGAAACCACCTGCAGTCAGTCCCTAAACAGAGCATTGTGTCATATTCTTATTCACGTTTCAAATGGCAGTTTAGTTTCAACAAAACACAATCATTCACCGTCTTAAATTAATTGTGGTTAACTTGAGTTTTATTTGATTTGCACTCCTGTTTGGATATAATTTCTAGATTTCCTCTTTTTTATTCAGTCAAGAACTTTCAACGTATGAAATTCATACTAGTTTTGCGTTGATTCTTGGACACAACTAACTAACGCAATGATGCAAATAATTTGTTGACAACTGACGACTTTTAGGTATGTTCTACTTTAAGGAAGTAGAGATATTGCAAGGAAATATTGAGAAAACTTCCTCTACAATGTACTTGCCAAAAACTCATTCAATAGGCTGGTACGTTTTGACAGCATTCAATCATTATAGTGTAAAGTTTCCTACTGATATAATTTTGTAACCAAGTCACAATCTTTCAGTCATCCTGGTTTCGTATGTACTCCTTCCTTTTTCGAGAATTCCCTTCTTAACCAATTTCTCTATCCCTCCATTTATTTACTGACTTCTACTTAAATTTTAAAACAACTAGGTAGTTACTTTCTGTGGCAACTCTTTCGATGAAGATGTTTGGGAGAATCAACTTGTACATGCCTTGGACACAAAATTAATTCAGATTACGTTTCCCAGTCTGGTCCTCAACTGTCCCAAACCTAACTACTAGTAAACAAATTGGTCCTAAGCGTTGATAATATTGTGGTACACCACTTGCATTACTTGGCATTCACTAGGGAACAAATGGGACAGAGACAGATGATGGAGAGATGATAGATACATAGCTAGCACATGGAATTTACACATAAAATTGAATATCGCACCCCTTCGTACATCATTCAAAATAAAAATATTATGAACACAAAGCGTATTTGTGAGGAGATCCAATAATTATTTTATTCTCCTCGTGATCAATTTGACCCTTTAAAAAATACCAAACATAAAAATCACTTTGAAACTTTACTTTTAAACCCCTTTTTACTGTGTTCTTAACATAATCTAGTTACTGGGAGATCCAGCATCGAATGGACCATTCACACCTTCAACTGATCTCCCAAATGTGGATTCAGTATATTCTCAGGTATTTAATATTAAATTATGAACTGCATGTCAAATTTAGTTATTATTTCCTGAGATCTCTGAAAGATGAAAGAGTGATGAAAACTGAACAGGGATAGTTTCCCGAGAAAAAGCTTAAGCCAAGAAACTGAAATGGGATAAAGAAGACAACAAAAGTCTAACTTTTAATGAGATTATAGTATATGAGCTTTCTAGTAAATGACCCTGACGTTACCAAAGTATTCAGTAGAGTTTATTGGTGATATTTAAATGTGCAATAACACACAGTCTGTTTTTGTCATCATGTAAGGTGTGGGAGCTCTGATAATTACTTGTGACACAACCCCTTCTTCCCCTCTCCCAGGGTTCAGCAAGGGTTTTCGGTTGGCAGAGATAAGAGCGTTGTAAGAATTAAAGGGGAATCTTTCCAGGGGATTAGTTTTCTCAGGTGGTCATTTTTAAATTTTTTAAACTTGAGATTCACCTTACAGGCATATATACATTGAGGCATTTATTTTTTTAAGAATAATTTGATCTTAAATTAAAAGAACTATTTTTATTGAGTAGAGGTATTATTAAAATATGTGTATCTCTTAAACCTAAATATTTTACATTTTCAGAAGATTTTTTTACACTTGATATCCTTTACAAAGTACTATTGAAAGTGCATGGTTATAGTCATGTTCCGTTTGGATTAAGGAATCTTCCACCAACTTTTCATTTTTATTTCAAGTGAGTCAGATATAAATTGTTTCAATGTGGTCTATTACCAAGATTTCTTCTTGTGGAATCCTAAGAGTTCAGGTATATCAAAAATAAGAAATTTCTCATGGAAGTTTTGCTGTTTCTGGATAAGACTGTAAGAATATTTTACTTTTCTTTGAAAAACAATGGGATAAGGCATTAGGTTTCAGGATTTCGGGAAAATCAGAAATTAAATTGCTTTTTCCAGATTAGATACTGATATATTTTTTTTAAATAATGCTGACTTTGCCAGTGGAAATTTAACTTGATCCTATGCCTTTGCTTTATTAGGCATTTATTTTTTTTAAAAATTAATGTTTATTTATTTTTGAGAGAGAGAGACAGAGTGCAAGCTGGGGAGAGGCAGAGAGAGAGGGAGACACAGAATCCGAAGCAGGCTCCTGGCTCTGATCTGTCAGCACAGAGCTCAACGCAGAGCTTGAACCCAGGAACTGCCAGATCACGACACAAGCCCAAGTGGGAGGCTCCACTGGCTGAGCCACCCAGGCGCCCCTTATTAGGCATTTAAAACTCTTTTAATGAGCTTTGAGAGAAGAGGAAGCTAAACACTTGCAATTTGTTTCTTTGAGTTTTCTCTCCCTTAGCATTATTTGTACCTATTTAAAAATTATCGTATTGACCTCTGAGAAAAGTTACGAAGCTCTTTCTTTAGAGTTATTAAAAAAAAACTAAAGAATGATTCCTTTTTCTTCTATTAAATCGCCTCTTCCTTAAGTGTTTTTACCCTCCCCCTTTTCAATTCAAAGCAAGCCTTTTCAAGTTCCTCTCACATTTGCCACCTCATTCAGTTGTGATCCCCTTGGAATTCTCAGGTGCTAGGTTTCATGGGTCGCAGTATGCTAAGCAAAGCTGAAATCCCGTAGAATCAAATGCTTCACATCGTACTTTCACTGGAACACACCCATAAAATGATTTGGGGCATAATCTGAGAAAAGGTCAATTCATTATTTTGAATCAGAAATAGCTGCAGTGGTGATACATATTTTTTTCTGAAATTTCAATCAAATCTTTTCTGCCTGTCGATTTAACAACGACGACGACAACAACCACCACTGCAGAGTTTTTAACAACCATCTGAGTTACATAACAAGCCTCAATCACACCAGGTGGTATTGACTGATGTATTTAATAATGTAATAAAGATGCCAACCATGACAGAATTGGTTAGTTTGATATTAGGGCAAAATGCCATTTCTTCCACAAAGTTGTCTAATAAAAAATATTGCTTACAATGTGATGAGACCTGTCAAGGAAATTTATGGTATGCAAAATTCATAAGCTCTCAAGTATTTCTTTGGAGTTTGGCAGTGCGGGCAGTCTGTAGTGTGCTCTCTGTTTGTGTAAGAAACAAACAAATTGAACGCAGGGTGAGCTGGCTAGTAAGCTGTCCACATTACAGTTGATTAATTGGAAATATTTCATGTTCTGTATCCATCGTTTATCTAGAATGTTCTTCGTTGGAGAGTTCTATATTTCACATTCAATTTTTATGTTCACTTGCAAGTTTCTCCCATCCCACAATTCAAAGAGAGTCTGTTGAAGGGGAAATTAGAGGCTGTGATTCAGAATTCAGTGAGTCTAGTCTCTGCAGAAACTTGGCAGAGGATAGAATCAGTTCTTGGGATGCCAAATTTAGTGGCCCTGGGCCAGGTGCTAATTTTGAATGCATGGCACACATCACTTTGTGTCTCGATTAAGCCATGTCTGTGAATCCCATGCAAGCCCAGCAACAGATTTTACGCAACGCATGTATTAACGTTCAGCACATCTTAGATTTAATTCTGGCTTTAAACATGTGGCAGAAATGACTTCTTTTACATTATAAATTCCACCTCTTTGAAAACAATTAATAAAGAATGTTAATTGACTTTTTTGTCCACGATTATTTTAAATTTCATAATATCAGTTTTGGTCATTTCTTATAAGGGCGTGTTCAGGAAGAAAAAGCGAATCACACACAAATACAAAAATATGGTAGCAATAGCATAGGATTATCTTCTCTCTCCACTTACTTGCTTCTTCAGTATATATTAGATCACGAATTTGGATTTGTTCGTTAAGCTAATTCAGAAGTCTTAGAGAAGACTAATAAAAATTATGGCGCAAAGAAAACTAAATGTCAATGTATAAAACTAGATTCAAAGCTTTTATTTTATTATCAATATTTTACTTTATTTGAATCACACTGCTATTTTATCACCTGGCTACCTGACCAGAATGTTTCCCTTTGTTTTCTATACAGGGAAGCTAAAACTTTCAGGGTAGGTGAACCTGCAGAAACACCATCCTTTGCCTAAAAGTTCGTCTGGTATTGTTCTCCTCTGAAATCATTGTAAGTGTATGTAAATATATATGAATGCTGTCTATATAACATATATACATATGTACATATGAACATATATGTTATATGTACAACATTCATATATGTTTTTAAAATCAAACATTTTCTTTTTTTAAAAATTTTTAATCTTTATTTATTTTAATTTTTTTTTTAACGTTAATTTATTTTTGAGACAGAGAGAGACAGAGCATGAACAGGGGAGGGGCAGAGAGAGAGAGGGAGACACAGAATCTGAAACAGGCTCCAGGCTCTGAGCAGTCAGCACAGAGCCCGACTCGGGGCTCGAACTCACGGACCGTGAAATCATGACCTGGGCTGAAGTCGGATGCACAACCGACCAAGCCACCCAGGAGCCCCTAATCTTTATTTATTTTAAAGAGACAGGTGGGAAGGGGCTGAGAGAGAGAAGGATAGAGACACTGAAGTGGTCTCCCGTCCACATCCATGCTGTTAGCACAGAGCCTGGTGAGGCGCTGGAACTCACAAACCCGGAGATCATGACCTGAGCCAAGCAGATGCTTAACCGACTGAGCCACCCAGGCATCCCAAACATTTTTTTTTTTTTACAGTTACTAACGTAGGTGTTTTTTTCATGGGTGTTGGAGCCACTGAGTGATAGAGGATAGATGTGCTGTCTTAATGTGCTGACCTTGAACTGTGCCAACTTGCTCTGTTTTCAGCCCAGATTAAAAAGACCGGGATGAATCAGATACAGCTGGCTCTGTGACGTAGAATAAAACGTAAAGTTCTTGTAAATCTATTGTGTGAGAGATGTACACAAGATGTACACAAGATGTACACATCTATACTAACATATATATATATTTTATGTCACTCAATATATGAAATCCCTACCTTTTGTTCTGGAATTGGGGTGGGGGGAAGGAATCCATTAGTTAAATGACAGATTGTGTTCTTTTTTTTTCTCTACTGCGTTTGATTTTGTTTCTGTGCTTCTTTTTAGTGTGTTTTATGCAACTCTGCGTCTTTAGTCACCATTGGATACTTAGAAGAGAAAGGAGAGGAAAAGGCAAGGACTAAATTAGAAACTCCTTTTGAATAGTTGGCTTTTATTCTAGCCATCTTCTTCTGAGTCAGAAAGAATGTTACTTTTTTTTTGGAATTAAGAGGAAAAAAAAAAGATCTCAATGTAAATTATATCGTTATTTTACAACACGCTTGCATTAGCCTAAGGGAAACACAAATTGAAACAGAAGAAACTTTTGAAGCACAGTATGAAAAAAACAAATCTTATTTTCATCCCACACTGGTTTGACTGGGAGTGGATCTGGTCTAAATTGTGGGTACCATGGTCATATATAATGGAGATGCGATTGGGGCGTCCTGACATCTCTTAATTTATTTATTCTACCAGTGTAATGCTAGCCACCTCCTGTTTTTATTATACCAATTTAATGCCAGCCATTTCCTGTTTTCATTAGACCATTGTAATGCTAGCCTCCCACTGTTCTCATTAGTGCAGGACTGTGTAATGGCAGCCACCTCATGTTTTCATTATAAGAGAGCTGTATGGTGCCAGCTGCCACTTGTTTAACTTTACTGAGAAGCATTTGACCATGGACTACATACTTCTGAAAGCTCATAGCAAACAAGGTAAAGGAGTCCAGGGTTCTGGTGGAGTAGTGGTGAGTGGTTAAGTGGCTTGTTTGCTATTCATGTGCGAGAAATATGGTCGCCTGTAATGGCGGGGAAACTACAATAAACAGGAAACCCTCGAACTGCTTTGTTATTGTTGTTGTTGTGTTTTGTTTTAGAATAATTCGTCTGTCAAAGACCTTCAGGAAGATTTTCAGACTCTATTGTGGTTATGCGTGGGTGGATTTATAGTACCAGGAAGAGTCCATTGCAACAATGGGCGGCATTCGTTGAGAGTTTACTATGTGTCCAAAGTGCTTCTAAACTTTCTATGTAACATCTCATTTATTTCTTTACAATTGTCTCATTGATTCCCATTTTACCGATGGAGAAACTGAAATATATAGTGGTTACATAATTCAGGCACAAGCAAATACCCTCTGTAAAGGGCCAGAGAGTAAAGATTTTCTGTTTCGTGGGACATACAGTGTATTCCTAACCACACAACTCTGCTGTTGTACTGCAAAACAGCCATAGACGATACGGAAATGAGTTAGTGTGCCTGGCTTCCAATAAATCTTTATTTACAAAACTAAGCTGGAGGGATGGATTTGGCTCAAAGGCTATTGTTTGCCCACTCCTGATATAAGGTCACATAGCTAGAGTGATGGAAGAGAGTTATGGCTCTAATTGAGGCAGTTCACCTGCTCAGCCTTTGACTTTAACTACCATCCTCTATTCCTTTCTGTACATTTGTAACTGGAAATAGTTCCATTTTCATTCATCTGGGAACCTTTATTATGCAATGATTAAAGTTTTCAAAGAGAAAAACGACTTTGCTTAATTACGTGCTTTAAAATCTTTTTTTTTCTGTTTTATTCTTCATATGTTCATTGTTTTCTCCCTAACGCTTTTATTTATGAAGCACTTAAGGATTCTTCTGAATAATAACATCAATATGAAATTTATTATGGAAAACAAAAGGAGTCTTTTCCTACAGATTAAAAAAATAAGCTATTGAATATATTTTGGCCTACATTTTTCTCTTTATGTAAAAATGTTATGGAATAATTTCTTTTTTAAACCCAGCACTTTGTCACCCTCAGATTGCTGTATTATTAACGTTACCAAATAGGGTAATTGACAGATGTGTATAGTTTGCTGAAATGATTAAAAGCTGTTGAGAATTGTAACCTGTCAGTGTTCCCTGGGAAACAAAGTCCTATCCATCTGTTAGGGGACTCTCTAAATGACTGTAATGAGTCACCTTTAAAATGGCAGCTGTCACCCTAGGATATGAACCTTGAAGCATGAAAAAAAGAATATATTTATATACATAAAGATGCGTGTGCTTCAATGAGGAAAGGAAAATATATTCCCAAATTTCACGCTCTGGATCACAGAAGGGGGTCAGAAGGCAGTGCTTTGTTATATTAGGCTGTGGTGTAAGTTTGCATCCCCTGTGTGTCTGAGGCCAATATAAGTCAAACAACCAGGAGCATTGTCGAAGTTTGGAAAGACATTCCACGTCTGCATGTAACTCCTCACTTGTCTTTAACATTTCTCAAAATGAATATAGCCTCACAATGAACTCTGTATGGTTCAGTGTCACCTGTGCCACTAGTGTCAATAAATTACCTTTATTGAACTGCAGCGGCAAAGACACAGAGAAGATTGAAACAGAAAGCCAGTACACTAGCTGTGAGGTTAGAAAATATCAGGATTTCTCATGTCCTCTTCTGGCTGCTGGGTTCAGTGTTGCCAAGTAAGGATGGATGAGTGAGACGGCTCTTATATTCATTCTCTCCTTTAACTGTTTCTATTTTATCTCTTGGTTTTGGTGTTTTATCTAAAATAGGGCAGGTGGAGTTATAACATTTGCTGTGAAATAAAATGCAAATTCCACTATGCAAATAGACCATTAGGAAGTAAATTAGCTTGAACAGTAGTGGTATTTCAGCAATTATATTGCTTTTTAATATGGAGAGATTCCAGCATAAATAAAACACAGCAAGTTTGTATAGGAGCTGAGTCGGTGACTGAGTCTCCACTGGAAGGAAGTCTCCTGGGTGGTGGGGGGCAGGGGTGTGGTTGTGGTTTTCTGTTCTGTCTTTCGAGTGGTTTCCAGCACGTTCCCGGTCCGTTGGTAGCGCCAGCATTCACTACAGTGTATAATAACTGTATTTTTTTTATTTTTAATGTTTATTTATTTATATTGAGGGAGAGAGAGAGGGAGAGGCAGAGAGAGAGAGAGAGAGAGAGAGAGAGAATCCTAAGTAGGCTTTGGGCTGTTAGAGCAGACCTGGATGCAGGTCATGATCTCACAAACCTTGAGATCATGACCTGAGCTGAAATCAAGAGTTGGACGCTTAACCGACTGAGACACCCAGACGCCCCAATAACCTTATTTTTCAACACACGTAAGGCACATCTAGGCAAGTTATACCAAATAATATCTCAAATGTGGATTGGCTATGGTAATTACTATTTACATTAATTGGCCTGTCAATGTGCAGACTTTCAACTTTGCCACTAGAGTTCCTGTCACCCTTTCAACACATTATCATTATTATTTTTAAACCAGAGTCATTTCAAGTTCAAATTCATAAAATGTGCATTGGAACCGCCCACCTTGCATTACAGATGGGTAAAACAGAATGTGTCAAGAGAAATAAAACTTTTAAGGAACCATTTGCTCTAACCTTCCCCTCACCTCATTTAGAAAGTCAGTCTGACATTTTTTGGCATTCCGCATATTACTTTGAAAGAATTAAAATCAGTATTTATGGTAGGAAGATGCCTAAGAGATCAATAGAGACATTCATTCTACAGCATCCAAGCATATTCATGGTCACCCAGCTTCTAGAGCCCTGCCATCCCTTGATCTGTCACCCCCTACCATCATCACCTTTTCTAGTACCAGGCTCCCCCAAACTCCCAGTGCCGTGATAGAAGATTCTACATACACATTAAGGACAGGTGACTTGAGGCTAGAGGATAAGTTGATCATGCCAATGGACCTGTAAGGCAACAGTAGACTAGACCCTCAAGATGGTCCTAGAGGCAGACTCTTTCTCTCCCTTCCCAGCTAGGGGATTTTGTTTTGCCTGTCCTTCTTAGGAAATCAGCTTCAGGCTGCTTCAGGAGGAGTAAAGTAAACAGCTATCCCAAGAAACACCTTGCCTTTCATATCATGGAAATTCTCCCAATATATGTGTTATTGGTATTGATTAGAATCTGAGATAATTCTTTCATCTGCAAAAAGACACCACCACTGCCACCCTCCAGAGGAGACTAGACCCACAAAAAGTTGAACGTAAGTCCTTATGCTAAGTAATTCAGAAGACTTTCCAGGATTTTCCTTAAAACTATGGGAGAAGACTTGTCAATCCATTTAGTTTTCAGCACCCATTATCCAAAGCCTAATGTTGTTCACTCCTCTTTTCTTAACTGCATCCTTTCTCTCTAAGGCAGGAGTTCTCAACCTGGGCATTACTGTCATTTTTTATGGGGTAAATCTTTGTTGTGGAAGTCTGTAATGTGCAAAACAGGATATTGGTGGCTGGTAAGCAACCATAGCAACCCTACTCCCTTACTTCCTGACAACCCAAACCGTATCTAGATATTGCCAAATGTCCATGGGAGACAAAACTGCCCCCAGTTGGGAAGCACTAATCTAAGTCATGATTTCCTATTTCAGTGTCTAAATAATCAATAATTATAAACTCCTCTACTGATATGCATAGAACATTATGGAAGCAATAAGATAGGATACTTAGATCAGCCCTGGGGGTTCCTGGGACAACAGACATAGACAAAAATTCTTAGGAATAGAATTATTCTGCCTCACAGCATTCATACTGCAGGTAACCAGGAGATGCCTGGAGAATTTAGACATGTGAAAAAACCACTTTTCCGGGGGATGATATCACCCATGTTCTTAATCTTCGTCTTTCTCTTCTGACTCTTTTTGCCTCCCAAACCTTCAAACATGATTACAGATTTCAAAGGAAGAATTATTTCTGGGAAGTTGGAAATATACACATAAATACTCTGCTGAGGGCTTGAAGCTGAGAATTGCAAGATTCAGCAAAGTTGGCATTGCCGCTAAATAGTTGGATGTGCCCCAAGAACAAGGTGCTATTAGGCAGCATCTTATAAAGAATGGATCACCAGGCAGCAGCAAGCTGTCCCAGTGTTATTTTCCTAAATTCGCTTTCTACTTGGCAGGCCTTTCACAGAACTCTCCCAGCTGGTGAACCTAATTCAGGTGGCTTCGAGCCTCTTCTTCCTTGGACTAGGCATTCACATGGCATCTCCTAACCTCAGCATTCACTACAATTCTCAGTGCGACCTAACCCACCTTCCCAACACTTCTAACTTTCTAATCAGAAAATCCAGACTTTATTTATGTGTGTTTTTGCACACACTGCAACGAATGGATTTTCCTGTACACCTCCACTGCCAAAAGCCGTTCCCACCTTAAATGCTCAATTCAGAGTTTGCATTTAAAAAAATTTTTTTTAATGTTTATTTATTTTTGAGAGAGAGAGAGACAGACAGAGTGGAACAGCAGAGAGAGACAGAGTTACAGAATCTGAAGCAAGCCCCAGGCTTTGAGCTGTCAGCAGAGAGCCCCTCACGGGGCTTAAATTCACGAGATCATGACCTGAGCTGAAGTCAGATGTGCAACCAACTGAGCCACCCAGGTGCCCCTTAAATGCTCAATTCAAATGCTGTTCTCTCCAAGAAGCTTCTCTGATTCCTTCCCCTGACCTCACTCGTTTACCAACTAAAATCTGTATTTGTGTAAATATCTTCATTTCCTAGTATATCTTAAATTCCATAGAGGCAGAGACTATCCTTTGTTAGTATCTGTATGCTCGATTGTATTCGAAAACACAATACATGCTCCGCAAATCAGTGTTGAATTGAATTGGGATGTCACATTCTAAGGCGGAAAATCACCAGAGAAGCCACATTTGACCAATTCATTTATTTCCTTTCCTCCTCTTGGACATTGAACAGAAAGTAAATTCTAGTACTTATCCAAAATGAAAGAAATGATGAAATATGTATAATAGTTAAATATCAGAGGTAAGTGGGGAATAAATGCAGATTGAGAAATCATAGGCATATAATCTCAGAGGTAACGGTCTTTTCTTATCTTCAGTCAAAGGCAAACATTTCACATGAGATGTTAAAATGAGGATTTCATAACATATAAGAATTAATAATAATAGCATAAGATTATTCATTTTCTATCTCTTTGTCAACCTTTCAATGAAATAGCTTGGCAGTCTTGCATAAAGATTTTTAAGTAAGATTCTGCATCCTGTTCATACTTCTGTTATATTTTAGTATGCATTTTGCATTTTGTCAATTTTAACACTCCATGTAGGTTGCATCTAAAAAATATTATCAGTTTTCTTATAGGTTAATAAAAGCAGCTTGGACACATTCTACTTGAAGTAGTTATTGGGGGAGACATCACTACCTCCATAATTGGTCCATAGCCATGGAGATGTATATACATACATTTAATGGAAAATAGATGAAAAAGACTAAATAATAGATTGAGAGAAAATTACGAAGTTATGATGAAAATAAGCGAACGATCACATGTAAGACAGCAGATTAATATTGAATGTTTGATACTACAAATATAGACAAAAATCTAATTTTAAAAAGGAGAGGATGAAAGCTTAACAATCTTATCTCAAAGCAAATTATTACCTTAAAGATGTAGTCTCTCAACTGCAATGCAAGAAAGAATAGTATGAAAATGTGTTTTAATAACGCTAAAGAGGCAATACCGAGATATTCAGCAGATCAATAAAACCAATGAATATTACATCCCATGTATTTGAATTTAGATTTTCAAAACGTAAAATAGCTGATTAGTGGTAAAGAGATGTTAAAATTTATTTCTCTAGGCATGTGGGTGGCTCAGTCGGTTGAGCATCTGACTTCAGCTCAGGTCATGATCTCATGGCTCCTGAGTTTGAGCCCCACATCAGGCTCTCTGCTCTCAACAGTCTGTTTTGGATCTTCTGTCCCTCTCTTTCTCTGCCCTTCCCCTGCTTTCTCTCTCTCAAATAATAAACATTAAAAAATAAAATAAATAAAATAAAAATTTATTTCTGGACCTCTTGAGAATAAAGCTGGTTTTCTGTAAATTGTAAAGAGAGATATGAAACATTTTGATAAGATAATCCAGGCAGAATCAGAACAACTTCACTTTCGATTAACCAGCCTGAAAATGACTCCTTTAGCAATTGCAATCTCACTTTTTCATCTGGTCATCGAAGAAACCAATGATACAATATTCTATTGAATGCGGATGTGGCAAGTCATAAATAAAAAAAAATATGTGTTCATCGCTTTGCCATACTGTTACCGCTTAAATTCCTTCTCACCTTTGTTTTGTGATACTGGCTTTTTCCATATTCGTGGGTGTTGTATTAAAAATGTCACGTCAAGATTACTAGTTTATGGAATTATTTATAAGAAACCAATAAGTAATCTTATTGGCTTAGCATATACAAAACTTCATAATACAAAGGAATGCAGTAAAGCCTCTATGATTGTTTCTAGGTGAGACTACCAAGTTCGAGAAAAATTAATATTGCATATTTCTCCAGAATATTTTGGAGAACATACCACCAATGTTATGAAACCTTTTTTCAGACAGTAACAAAAACTTGAGAGCAATATTAAGAGAGGCATGATTTCTATGATATCTTTTTGTTTTCTTGGAGACTATAATCCCTACTCCCTACTTTTCAAATTATTTAATACTATTATGAACTATTAACATAGACCCTATCAAAATTATATGACTGCCAATTTAAAGGAGAAGGCATATTGCCGGCATAATTTAATTTTTTCAGACAATAACCTGAAGATACTAAAGAGGAAAGATGTTAGATAGGGCAGGATTGCAGCATGCACAAAATCTGGAACAGCAGAACTGTACTTTTGGTTTCAGTGTGGGTTTAAGCCTCTGAGCGAATTGCCATTGGATAAGTCCTTTTACCATTCTGAGTTACAGAATCCTTAATTCCTTAATGTCCTATAGATTTGTGAAAGTGCTCTGTGAATTGGAAACAGAATTTATCAGTATTAATTCAGGCTTGTGTAATTATTCTTTTATTTGCCTTGCCCGATCCTGTAAACCCTTAGGAAAGCAAGCGTGATTTTCACATAAGTAGTGCTGAATACCAATATTTTAAACAAAATATAGTGATAATCTGTATAAGGTAAACAATGAGAGTTCCAAACTTGGTTTTGTTTGTTTTTAGCAATCTTTGAAAATATTATGAAATAATTTGACTGAGTAACATAACTTCAGGAAGTGGATTTTAAAATATAAGTCATAATCACAATGTAGTTGATAAAAATGCTATAGGTAATGTAATATGTATAAGAAAAAAAAGGGAGCGAATGTTTGAGGAAGGAAAGTTTGAGGGAAACATTCCTCTCAAAGTGAAATCTTTTACTTGTTAGACAAAAAGGGGAATACATATCTTGACCGAATGAGTGAGAAGTCAACTTCTATGATACAAAATTTGTAAAACATCACTGAAATCTTCCCTTTCTTAATTAGTCCTTGTAAGATACTCATTACCACTTAAAGTAGTTTTAATAAATGATGTTTTTTTTTTCAAATTTTATTTATTTATTTTGAGAGAGAGAGAGAGAGCAGAAGGGGCAGAGAGAGAGTGAGAGAGAATCCCAAGCAGCCTCTGCACTCAGCACAGAGCCCAATGTGGGGCTTGAACCCACAAACTACGAGATCATGACCAGAGCCAAAACCAAGAGTAGGATGCTTAACTGTCTGAGCCACCCAGGTGCCCCTAAAGTTACTTTTTGATAACTCTCTGAAGTATTTGATTATTCTCTCTGAAACAGTAGAAGAAGCTGCACCCTCTTTTGAGAATACTGAGAATATAATCCCTAATGTCCAATGGGATATTCAGTACTATTCGTGTCTAAAATTAACAGAAAAGGATTGGTGAACCATGTGCAAGCATCTCCCAAAGCATGTAATAGAGAGTTTGAGGATGGTCCATTAACTCGCTGATCAATTTCTGTGTGCTATATTGATGCTATAGTGACCTTTAAGAATTCATTCTCTTTATATCCTACAAAGCATTGTTCTCAACAATTGTCAAATAATTGTATTTTGTGGGCACATTTATTTTAAAAAGCATAACAGTTTGAGGACTTGATACTTTAGCGGGATGGAAGAAGCCTATAATATGTGCCCCATTCCTGACTCTCTTCTGATTGCAGCATATAGCCAGACAGGATTCTTCATCTGAATGACTCTGGTCCCTCAACCCTGGTTAGATTGGTGAGTCAACTGACAGGTTGCTCTCCGCTCACACTTGAAAGCAATGAACGGCATGGTAGGCGTAGGGATTCTGTTATTCGTTAAAAGAGAAATGATTGTCATTATGAAAAGGTAATGTCAAGGCAACATAAGGTCAATTCCTATGGTAGTCTATGCCACCTAGGCACAAAGTACAAGTACCCTGAAGGCAACATATTGTAATTGGCTTCGTTCTTTGTAACTTAGGGTCCTTGTATAACACTTCAGTGGTGCTCAATGAAAGAAACAGAGAATTCAACAAATAAATGAGCAAAAGAAAGAATAGGTAAGCCATTCAGTCTATCCCAATAAGCCTAAAACCATAAAGATCTTCTGAGATGTGGACAAGCTGTGCACCCTTCTTGATATGTATTACGCTGTCAGAAGAAAATTAAAAGAAAAATCCAATTGGGCAGATTATTGTGTTTTTCTTTTTAATTTAGGAGATGTCATTCACAGAGAATGAGATGGTAGAAATAAGGGATATGTGGAGAAACTAGGGAAAAATGCAAACTACTACATCCAAGTTATAAAGAGCAAGGTGCATTAGAACTTACCTTTGTTTTAACTCACAAGACTGTGACCCAGGGGCCACTCCTTCGTTTACTGTCTGCTTCTGGGGCATAGTAGCCCAGGGCAGACACACTGTAGGAACTCAGTCGATGTTTGTTGAATGAGTAGAAAGAGAGGCTTCTTATTTTACAATGCCATGGTAAGAATATATTGACTTTAAAATGCTATTTATAAATATGTGTTTTCACCCATCATGTGAGATTATGAGATGGTTTTTAAAAGGGACTTTTTCTGAAATCCTTTCGGTTCTTGCCCCAAATTAATTTCAAACCAACTGTAAAAATTAGAAGCCACAAGCATCTAGGCTATGACTCTGTGGTAACCATCTGACTAGCCAAAGTATCAAAGTTATCTGAAAGACGGTTAACCCATTCCTGTCGAGAACCCAGTGAGATTACTGTCAAAGACATTTTTCAAAAATCTTATTTTACCGGCAAACAAATACCTGGCAAAAACAGTTGTGATACCACAGTTGCTTTCCAAAATAATCACGATCAGTGTCCCTGTGGTACACAGGGTATAACACATCACCTCTGTGTTAATGAATTCAAGGGAAGGCAACACCGCTATTAGTAATAGCTTTTTATTCGGAGTCCTCATTTTCCAGATAGGTCACATTAAACACAGCCATTAAACAATAGCGTTGAGATAAATCCATACAATGTATGCTGCTTTTGTTGTTGTTGTCCTTGTTCACCAATCGCTTGGTGCAGCTAAGAACCTTATGGAGTGATGGGGTTGATGAATGGGAATAGCCAACCTGCAAAACACTGGGGCCAGGAAAGTCAGACTTTAATCAGGTCTCATTCAATTATGTTTCAAATCAACACATCTTGATAGCCAAAACTCTCATTTGAATTAATGCTGTGATAAATGCTGTCTGTTGTCAAAAGAATATAATTAGACAATAATGAGTGGGCATATATTATGCCAGACCTCAGTCTACTTGTTGACCTCAGCAACTTCTACTCCATTAGGCAACAAACAGCTTTTAACCTGGTTCTAATAAAGCATACTGCCCTATTACTACATGACTTTTTTTCCGGTGTCATTTTTTAAATTGAGCACTGCCTAAATCCTTTAAAGGGAAGTCATGTTTTACAAAATCTCAGGAAAATGAAACAGAGTCAATTTCCCAACTAGGAATTCAATTAACTCATGGAGTAGTGAGCCAATCTTTGTATATTGACTGCAATAAGGATAAGTATGTAAGGTTAAGAAGTAATATGAAAGCATTCTTTAAAATTGCATGATATGTCTCTTTAATGTTTACTTTGGTATAGGTATAACTAACACTGATTCTCACTACTTTGAACTTTGATGAAAAGATCTTTTATCATTAACATTTAATGAAAAGGTTGTTTCGTTACTGATTTTTTTTTAGTTCATCGGTAAACAATTTTTAGAACTTTTTGACTTTCTTACAAAAATTTCTATAAATTCTTAGTCTGTGCTTCACTTCAGTTATTTAAGGACCTAAAAGACAAAGTATTATCAAATTATTCTTTTTGAATGTGTGGGATTTTTTTGAGGGGTTGGTATTTGGAGGATGTGAATTAAGACAAATTTTCCACATTCTGAATTATGCTGAAACCCCTTGAAACATCACTGTTGGATCATGCATCACCCCTTAAAGCAAGTTGCTCTGTAGCGGGGTGATTTTGGCATCTCATTGACTTCCTCGGAAGCGGAGCACCAGAGGTCTGTGATAAAGGCAGCCGCCAGCCAAATGAATAAAGGTGAGATTCCCTCAACTCAACTATAAGAGCTTAGAGCCCTGACTGCTGAAATTACCACCAACTTGTAAATAAATAATCACTACTAAATACAGATAATGTGTTAAACAGCTAACACTAGTAAATCACTGGTGACAGAGAGCCTAAAGGTAAATCCCTCACACATTGGCACAACCAATTCTTAAAATCTTATAGTGTTTTAATGTCTTCAGACATATAATAAATTGAACAACTGGTTACTCAGCGTTAAGAATGTTTTAAAAATAAACCCTACTCTCTTTGTTGATCTCATTTACATACTGCCTTAGATTGAACTACGCGGCTATCTGTCTAGTAAGAGAGAAGCGACACTTGCTAAGACTAAATGGAAATTAGTTTTCCATCAAATTTCAGCTATCAAGCTAAATCAACCTGTAGTCTCCTGGCAAAAAATAACATCATATAACAGAGACAACACATTTCAGATACATAAATTGTCCAAAATATAGAGAGTCGATTAGGTTTCACATGTACAAGATCCCTTCTTTGCTAATTTAAACATTTATGAATAATAAAAACCAAGAGTAGAGCTTTGGAAAGGCTGTTACTAGGAACCAAATCCAGTTCTCGAGAGAATAAGGCTGATGGGAGTTGTCCGCTCTTCCCTTTCACAGCGGCTTTGCAAACGAGGTACAGTCTAAAATCTTGACGGCATTTGACGGAAATATTTTCAGTTGAATTTTTCGAGGTTTAAAATTACAAAACTTAATTCAGTTCATTGTTTGTTTTTGCTTTTGTTTTTGTTTTTAATATAATGGTTTTATGACATTTATGCTGTTTCTACACTGGCTTGGTGGCCAGAAAAGAAGGCACAGAATTCTCCACCAGTTTGCAAATAATGCATTTTTCTGCTCCAGTGCACAAACAGCCTTTATTTAACTCAGCACCACATTTTGTAAGGTATGGGCTGGAAACTGTTTGTCATGAAGCTGTAAAATGCCAAAAATTTTCGACGCTGAAGGAAAACGTCAATCAAGGCATTTTCCCATCTGCTGCTACTTCTGCAAGTGCTAATTTTGTTTTTCCCAATTCCTGAAATTTGAGGTTTCCTAGCCTCATATGGAAGTAAGTTTGAAACTTGCTAAATGTCACAAGAAAAGGTGTAACCAAAGGAAGGAATAGAAGGTGTATTGTTCTCGAAGGACGCCAATAAAAGGAGGCAGAAAAGTACTGAGAAAAAGGAAAAAAACAGTTTGCTAAGACCCAGACCTCTTGAAAAACACTACACAATGCAAGTAACCTTTGCTGGTACCACACATGCATTAAAGCATTTTTCATGGTTTTGAAATATAATGGGAACACACATCTTGAACCACGTAAGATACTTTTGAGAACCAATCAACGTTATGATATCTACATAGGCAGAAGCTGTATGTTACTGGAAAAACGTGAACAAGTTTCAGGTATTGGTACACATGTAATTCTTGTGACTTAGCGGGACTTTAATAAAAGCTTCTACAAGGACTTGCACGTAACCATGACTGACGGATGTATTTTTTGACCTTTCAGTTAGCTCCATCAGCTCACTCAAACACATTTTGAACAGATTATGTACTGTAGTACTTGGTAGACTATACATTAAACAAGAGACTTTGCTCTGAGGCACTGCTTCCCACATTCCATGGGGAAAAGGAAGCAGGAAAAAACAAAACTCATAGAGTTCGACAGCTACCGAGGCAACACTTGCCATTTACAATATAAGCCCAAATATTTTTGCAACACAACTATATATTAATTTAATAAAATACACAATATAGCTCTTATACACTCAACAATTTGGCTCATATGCACTGAATCTGCAATAAATCAATAAAAATATGTCATTTGATGTAAACACATTGAATCTTCTTACATTTGCACATTTAAATGGTCATGTGATTTGTGATGTCTAAGACATTTTCACTTTCCTGAGCTATTTTAGTGTCCAGAAACGAATGAAACATATTGATCGTGTTCATTCCCTCCGAATATTATCATTCAATAGTAACTATTCTTCAGGTCAAATTTAAAACATATCCATCATTATTTATATGTTTGTTGGACACTAAAATGCTGAAGAGGCATTTTAAGCTTTTAAAAAAATTTCTTCTCCTTTAATGACGTGAATTAGTCTATGTGTGTGCAGGACAAAATGGACTATATCTTTTTACATTTAACTTTTATACGACATGAAGTGTCTTACAAATGACCAAGTTTTTTTTTTTTTTAATTTTTTTTGACTGATGATATGGAATGTCCTTTGTGTTTATATGTGTGGCAGGTAACTTTGTACAGAAATGTTTACCACAAATATGTGTTAATGTTTGGGGTAGCTTGGACTACTGCAAGGTCTTTTCGGGACTTTAAGTAGAAGCCTGTGATGACGGCTAGAAATCCACCACAGATCACAAATTATGACCCTGCTTTGTATGGGGTTTATAGGTAAACAGTTAAGTCAGCATAAATCACGGAGGACAGTCTCAGAGTGATCAGAAATACTTCAACTCTCACGCTGCATACCTTCCTAACAGATTGTCAAAAGGTAACTCGCCTCCTCATCCTCCTTTGTCTTCTTTCCTTTTTCTTCTCTCATTTTCTTTTCTCTTTCGGCATCATTAATTCTGTCCTAATATAAGTTTGGTCAAAACAAAACCATTGTTATCTCTGAAAAAGAAACAGCAGTGAAAAGAACATACTTGTGGGCACTTCAGATGTTCACTAAAAGCCTTAAAGCAGCATTGGTCTTTCTTCGTCCCTGTGAAATGGGTTGTCACCAGGAGGGATCATTTTTAAATTAACAGAAGACACAAGAAAATGCCAATGCTTTTTTTTTTTTTTTTTCCCTCACTTTCTCACAGCCACAGGGTCATTTCCCCGGCAGTCCTGCAAAAGCTTATCAATCTCTCTCACGACTTCCTCTGCATCCACCGATTCTCTGCCCAGATCCCTGTTGGGGTGGTCAAGCTGTTCAAGAACAGCACCCATCTCGCTGGAATCCCGGCTGGCTCTAGAATGCACATCTGCAAAGACCCTTGCCATCTGATCGGGAGCCATGAATGGAGGGTCTCTCGGTTGCTTACTGGGTGACAGATACTGGCTGTCAGTGGGCAAGTACTGGCTGCTTGCTTCGGCCAGGCCTCCTGGTTTCGCTTCGCAACCATCCAGAGAGCCTTTTGTTGAGGTGCAAGGCTCGATGCATGCCTTCGTTGGGCTGCTTGATGCTGAGGGGACCTCTTGGAGGAGAGGGCTCAGGGCACGTTTGGCTTTTAAATAAGGTTTAACATTGGCAATGAGAATAGTGTGCTCTCGCTTGTCTTTTCCAAATGTACAAAAAGTCTTTTTCCCGGTGGGATTCACAGTTTCGTAAGTCTCAGTCTCAACATTAGCTTCAACTGTGGGTACAAAGAGATTTGTGCGGTAATCTGCATTTTCAGCCTGATTGGCTGCAGGGAACTGTGGCATCCAACACCTGTCAGAATGACCAAGCACTCGGCATTCATCTGTGCAATTAACGCACTCTTCTGGTTCTGCAAAACAAAAGAGAAAACAGCAAATCCAATCATTAGGGTTGCTTTTAAATTTCTACTGAGGCTGCGATCAGCTCTCAGTGGGCTTGTTTGACCTCTGGTCTCTTAATTAAAAAGGAAAAGAAAACAATAATTAAAACATTTCAGGATGGTTGCATAAACCTGCTGGTTGAGACAATGGTTTTATTTAAGTCTATTCTCTAGATATTAATGAATTCCCATAGCCTGGGAAGAAGTAAAAAGTGGCCATTGGAGAATCATTCTCAGTGGAATAGAACATCACTGTAAACTAACCTCCTGGAGATATCAGTTAGTCTTTGTTCTGTATAACCCATCCTGGAAACAGTGAACTTCAAAAAGGATTACCAGGATTAATTTTTCAAATCAAATAATGGGGCAAAAACTAGATCACATACTTCCATAACAAGCCCTAAGCTGCTTTTTTTTTCATGTTTTATCCCTATTTTGCTTGTAATTGTTATTTTGGTGACAGTCATGAAATAAAAGGTTTCCTTTAAAAGCCTACCTTTCCTACTGAGAGGAGCAAATGGAATTTTCTATCAGAATATGTTATGAATAAACTTGTCAAAAAGTGCACATTCCTATTTTATTAGATATGGGTATGGATCATGCAATCAGTTTTCTTCACTTCAGCTTTTTTTTTTTTTTTTTTTTTTGGTGTAAGTAGGTGAAAATGGGTTTAGTCAACAGAGTTCAGATGAATGACAACTCATGATTTCCTGTTTTCCACGATAATGTCTTCCGTGAAAATGTTTGCTTCTCTCTTTTGCCAATAGGCATACAGAGAATCTAAATAAAGCAGTCTTTAATGACCTCTCTTTCAAAGATGCTGAACAGAAAATATGAAAGAAAATTCCTTCATTATGACGATAGCTGCATAATTCCACTGCCCCAATATTTTGAACTATAACTGAACTACCTCTTCCCAGTTGTCACTTTCATCTACAAATGATTGTTTCCCCTCATATTTAATGGTTCTTTTTAAATCAAGGACCTTTTTTTTTTTTTCCAGGAGAGGATATTTACACTTCATCTCTGTGGGATGGGACTAGAATTCCCCACACATTTAGCAACCCTTGGGGCAGCCATTTAATTGATGTGAGAGGATCTCTACAAATTCATAGTGTCCTGTGCAAGGGAAAAAAGGCCACATGGAAGATACTTAAAATAGAAAGCACCATATTTAATAGCCCTGATACATTTATACAGTTACTGTTCAAAGTCATATGTAAAATCTGAGTTCATATTTAAAACATATAAATAATTCCTTATCCAAAAAAGAAAACATAAACTACAACTTGATTTATCTCAAAAGGTTTTAGGATAAGAGAATTTCTTACGAGATTTATTTTTTTCTCGAAAGAAGTTAGAATAGTGTCTTGACAGAATAAAAATATTGTGGTTTTTCATAACACGTGTCATTCATATTGGTGAAATGTTAAAAATGTATTCAGGTAGCTTGCCTGTATTTTAATTTTGTCGTGTTTTCAAAAATATATTTCCATATGAATGAATGAAATATATTAATTGTATTATGTAATGCAGGCAAGAATAGTGAACTCAAGTATTCACACCTATAGACTCAAATACTATCTGTTTCTTGGAAGATTGTTAGACGGACACAAACAGCAGCAGAAAAATCTAGCATTATAAATTTTTTAGGAAGCCTTCCTGTATGGATTTAAAGTCAAACAGAAATTTGAAAACAAATAGATATTAGAAAATTTTCATATCAGGTATCTGTTTTCTCTACCTATTCTGCATGGGAATCATAAAAATCACCTTTACATCTGTGTCTATTTGTGTTAGAAAGAAAATACGTATGATTTCATTCAACCAATTTTGTCCTCCACAAATATAGTAGAATACTGTCTACTTCATTAGATAATATTTTTGTAGCTTTTAGAGCCATGACTTCTAAAAAATTCATTTACAACCAATGCACTCTCCTCGAAATATGCTAACATAGTTTTATATTCCAATATTGACTGGCCTTCAACTTAAGCAATTTGGATGGCCTCGCACTGAATAAATTCAATATGAATTTAAAAAGGGAGTAAAAGAGATAAAATAATGCAGATGTATGAAAGTATAAATCGACCTTGAATTTGAAACCATCAACATGAAATGATTGTTTGCACTTCACAGCTGAAAAATCTGCAGCTTTTTACTTCACTCCTTCATGTCCCAACCTAAGGAGCAAATTCTAAGTATTGATCATGATACATTATAAGCTGTTCACCTTCTGATTAGACTGTAATTTTGATCACAGCGGTTCCCAGACAGTGAAGAAAATCTAACGGACACTTTTATACAAGCAGCATAAACCATGAGCAAAAAGTGAACTATAATTGCCAAGGGTCAAATAAGAAAGAATTTATGAGAAAGTGAAATTATTTCTGAAGGAACATAAATAAAGAGATGAATAGGTAGGTACAAACAAAGAGACATAGGTAGTATATAACGGATGACCACATAGACATAGAAAGTGGACAAAATGAAAAACAAAGAAGAAAAAAGGAGAGAAGAAGGAAAGAAAGCTAAGTGGAGGGAGAGAGATGGGAGGGAAGAGGAGTTGTACGGGAGGATTCCTGTCATGTATACCTTCTCCTACGTAGTTTTAAGATCCCCTCGGTACACTAAGTATTTTTATTATAAAATAATAGTGTGGGGCATTTTCTCAAGACGTAGAGCTACAAAGGTAAATAATGAAACTTCTGCCTGTACCGTAGGGAAAATGGAACCCAGAATAGATATGTCAAATTATATACAACAGAACTGAAAAAGAAGCAAATTATATAGACAGCCACTATTTGCATAGATTAGATATTTGTATCAGAAACCAAACTCAGAGACCCTGGGTAGAAGTAAAAGTAATTGATCCTAGTCCAAGATTCACTTTTTTTCTTTTGGACTAATGTGAGATTACAAAGAAATTATTTACCCTCATTTAATGATTTCCTCAATATAACATGATTACCCTTTCACAAATGCACCCTTGGCCAAGAAAGATATCATAATCCAAATGGTGTGCAGATGAGAAACTGACAGATAAGCATGCTTATATTACAAAGAGAAAACTATTCTGAAGTCCAACAGCTGGAACTCTGGGCAATTCTGCCTGCAGGGAAGGTTTACAGTGTCACATTTTTAAAATGTATGATTCCTTGAAGGATCATGTGACAACCTGATAAATTTAAGTACTTGTTTAGTATTAAGAATTATTTTCTATGCTCTTATAGACACATCTGAGTATTACACAAGCTCTCAAAAAGAGGAATCTAAACATAGTCATCTTAATTATTTTAATTTTCCATCTTAATTTATATATGTTTGCAAAAGATATAAAGTCACACAAATGATTATAGTACTTGCAATGCAGCTGCACAACAAACCACACACACACACACACACACACACACACGTAGAGATCTTTATCTGTGTGTGTGTGTGTTAAATTTGACCTTTCTCCAGGATATAGTCCAAACAAAATTTTAAAACTGAAATGTATAGCCAATGTATTCCTGAAAATTTACTAGCAGTTATTGCCAGAAGAGAAATACAGATGAAAAAATGAAATGCACAGAAATGTTCTATATTCATAATTTAGGAGATAATATACATACATATAAAACGCACATATATATGTACACATTTTTATATAAAGCATTACATGTATAATGTACATAGGTAGGTATAAATCAATCTCCAATAACATTTTAATCTTTCCCTTTGCCCTACAACTATCGGTGCAAAATCCGTGATTGGATCAACAACTTGACTACCTCTGATTTTAGAACTTTATATAATTCAAATTGATTTAGACATAAAGATGTCTGAAATCTGCATATTCATATTGGCTGACATGTCTGAAAGCTTTCTTTTTAACCTAGACTAAGCAGTTTAATAACTTAATCTTAGCGATAGTAGGCAAGCAACCGTTTGGTGCGAAAATACACCTTCAAAGGAGCTGTCATTGCGGAAGTTACATCCTGCAAGGAAAAAAAAAAATTATTTAGGTAAAACATCAAACTACCTGCCCTTAAATTATTGGGTTTTAGCCATCTTCCATAAAGCTTTCCATAACTTCATGTTTACAATGTGATTTAAACATTGTGATGTCACTTTATCAATAGGAGTGCAGAGACATCTCAAGGATAGGTAAAAGGTACCAAACATTACTATGTATAAGATTATAATTTGAAGCCAAAGCACTATTTAAACCAGTAGGAACTAATAAAGATTAAGGGCGCATTTGCTAAACATGATTATTTTGGGAAGAGTCAGGGGAAACAATCCTTGCGTATCATGACTCGGTGGTGTTCATTACTGAGGGAACGTGTCAAGAAGCCAGCCCCCATAAAATTTCCTACTCCGGAGTACATCTACCCCTTTATTCTAGTCTCTCTCACTCTCAGGCCGGAATTTATCACAAACCAGAATCAAGCTTACCTTCCCTGTCTTCAAAGCACTATAGCACACTACCCAAAGAGAGATGCTTGGCAACTGATTTGTAACTACTTAAGGAAATATTAGAAAACATAAAAGGATTTCCTCCCCTCAGTTTCCATGTGACTGCTGCCTCCAGAGCCCAGATACTTGTATGAAAACATGCATATAGTCTCTAGCATAAGAATTTCAGATATGCTACGGATTTAATTTTTTTTTTAGATTTATTTTTTTATAATGAAGAAATAAAGGTGTCACAGAAATCCGAAAACCAAACTCCACATATCAGGGAGTCAATGAGGAAGTTCTAAAATGCTGTGGCCATGGGGGAAGGGCATGTGAGAGAGAGTTTTCTCTGCTTTTTGACTGTCAATAAAATGGCTTTATTTCTGCTTTGTAAACAGCTTTAAATAGGAATAGCTTTCTTCCCTTAGAGTGGTGGTTTCTAGCAGCATCTTAAAATTAGAGTTGTTTCCAAGTAGACAACTCTATAAATGGAAGTCCATTTTTTATTTGTTCTCGTTTTTCTTTTTTTATTTCTAATTTACCTTCTTTCACCAATGTAAGCTTTCATAACACCTAATTAGCTGTCTGGAAAAGCAGAGAGCAGGGACCCATCTCTATTTATGGCTGGCACTGGTGTTTGGGAGATTAACTCTACGGAATCTAAACTAGGAAGCCATCACAGATTATCTACCAGGAAACAATGACAAACCAAGACCTTTGACTGGCAGTTTCTGTGTATCAGTTTCCTACTGAAAGGTTTTGCTGGTATGAGAACAGCTTGTTTTCGCTGTCTTTTTCTGTTCTTCGGCACACACACTCAATTTCGCACATGCACACACACTTCCTTATGAGTGCAACAAATTCCGATTTAATCCAAATATATTCTAACGTATCAGATAAAAAGTATCAATGCTAAAATAGAAACCTCATCAGAATACAGTCCAACAAATCTGTGATTAAATTTTCCTTTCAGTGAGTTGACATAATTCACAAGATCCTGTGAACTGACACTTTGCTAACATAAACAATTCTTTCTTTTTTTGGCGGTTGATGATTATTCACTTACTTTCCTTTACCATCCTATAAACCCCTTACACTTGTTATCATGATGGGGTGAATCATTCTGTATAAATGGCACCTTATCTATATTCATTCAAATCATTTCCATTTATGATTTCTATGTCTCATTTACTAGCCGATTAATTAAAAATAAACCTTCTGATTTCAGTCTATCTGACTACAAGAGGGGTAAAATTTCACTCTCGATATTATTTCTAGAGACAGTGTTGGAAACTTGTCTCAAAACTTTTTTTTTCTGTGTCAGATAAGAAAGAAAAAGAATATATTACAATTTTATCACACGCTTTTTTTTTCTGCCAGTGTTCACATGACTGCGAGGCTTAATTTTAGCACAATTTTTTAATAAGGTTGGTACATCCCTTGTGCAGGGAAGACAAGGAAGGAGTTAGGGAAAATGTGGCATCAGAGAACCAACCACTAAGATCACTGAGTGATCTTTCATCTACCGCATTGTATGATCCCCGCATTGTGCATGGGGATCTAATGTTTTACTGATCAAGGAACTAACACACAAATACACCTGTGGGATGTGCTGTTGCTTCTTTTGTTTTTTTTTGTTTGTTTTTATTTTTTTAACATCTATGTATTATTTTGAGACAGAGAGAGGCAGCTTCTTTTGTTTTGTTAATGTCAACGGGACCATGAATCGCGTTATGTACGCTGATATGCTCATTTCGTGAGGATGTCTGTTTACACGTTGGCAGTGACACCATGAATAAACTGCAGGTTACAAGTCCAGAGACTTGCATTGTGTCCTAACAACTGGCCATCAGGAAGCAGAATCTGGGCACACAGTTCACGTAATAAAAACACTGAGAGAGAAACGCATATATTTTTAGGTTGATCCACTGCCAATCAGGCTTCCAGGTTTTACTTCAGTTGTGAAATGCCATTCTAGCTGCTTTTGATAGGTGGAAAGCACATTTTGAAGTGGAAGTTATTATAATACTATCAAATAGTCAAACCATGGCAGCTTTGAAGCAGCAATCCCCCAGCGTGCACCCGCATTGCACAATGCTTCCGAATGTATTGCCACGGTTGCATTCAGACACCAGAAACCACTGGCCTATATCGTAGTCAACCGAATCCAATTGCAGCTGGGTATGTGGAGCACTGGGAGCATTTGCACATACTATTCAGTGCACCTGCATGCCTTCAGGGATGGTTTTAAGTGTTTGTGACCCTTTGGACAAAACAACATGTCTACCAGAGTGAATTTTCTGACATATATATTGACCACATATAGTAATGCTCTAAGATGAAGAAAACTTAAATTAAATGGAAACTTAAAGAATGAGAGCCAAAGGATATAAGGAAATCTGATATAGAAGTAGCAAGAATATCTTATAAGTGAGAATCTAAACCATGCATTGGGAACCTATAGCACAAATATAATTGTGTCCCATAGTGCACTGCCCTGAGATTAACGTTCATATTTTAGCTGTCCCCCCCGCTTCCCCAATCTGTAGGTGCAGCCATCATCACCTGGGGCAGCAGCAGATGCTTAAAGTGAAGGCACAGATAAATGGGGCCATCTCTTTCTTTCTTTGCTCCTTTTCTTAATGTTTATTTATTTTTGAGAGAGAGAGAGAGCGCGAGCACAAGTGGGGGAGGGACAGAGAGAGAGGGAGACAGAGGATCCCAAGCAGCCTCTGCACTGACAGCAAAGAGCCCAACGTGGGGCATGAACTCACGAACTGTGAGGTCATGACCTGAGCTGAAGTCGCAAAAGTTTGCACGCTTAACCCACTGAGACACTCAGACGCCCCAGGCCATCTCTTTCTTAACTGGTATGTTGATAAGAACTGGCTCTGAAACTTGATACTATACTAATGAAACAAAGTTTGCATTTTTTTTTTTTTTTTTTTTTTGTGAGTGAGGGACTCTGACAGAGTCAAGAAAAACAATAGAAAAACTCAAAGAAAAACAATACAACTCAAATGCACCACGAGAGTAATAACAGCTCAAATTCAGTGACAGCATTAGATATGTACAGTTCGGTGGTTAGTTTGAAGAAGCTATACTCAAGAATTCACAAGGTAAGAATGAATCAAACACAAACTTTGTGCTTAGGCATTGGAGGTTTTCAAGCAAAGTCATCTTGAATAGAATGTTGTAGAACAGTAATGTATCAAGTAAAAGTTTGTCATAAACAAACCTATGTGTATCCACTTCTAAAATTCTCCAGTCTGTAAGAATTTATCTCTTCACTAAGGCATTTCTACTCTGACTGGAAACTAGAAACTAGGTTTAAAATCAGCTAGGGCAAATAACTCCTGATCAATTACATTTTGAACTATGTTACATGAGGGTCAAGCAACAGAAATACAGAGAAAAGTGTTGACTACAATATTGTGAAAGGCTTTGTACTAGTCATAGTGCTTGATCTAAAATTCAAAGGACGATGAGTTTCAACAAAAAGAGAGCAGGAAGAGGATGATCCAGGTGAAAGGGTTAGAAAGTGAAACAGTAACCACACAGGACTGTGCATTTCACAAGATAGTAAAAGACCACTTTAGAAGTCAAAGGACATATGTGGCAATACCAAAAAATAAATGATTAATGTACAGAACATTGACTAGGATTTAAAAGAGAATAGAAAGGCTCTGAATAATAATAATAAAAAATAATGAAGCAGACAATGAACCCTCAAATTATAGGTATTTGAATGTCCTATGTCTCAGAAGATTTTTAAAATATGTGCTTGATCAAAAAGGTATTAGACAGCACTTATTAACATACAAAACTGAGATGAGCCACAGGGCAAGCAGCATTCAAATCAGCATTATTTCTGGAAACAGATATATAGAGTTTTGGTCCCCACCAGGATATCTCCAGCAGAGCACAATAGGACATGACATGATTCACTGGCGTAGTCATTCAGACCCCATTGTGACCCCATTCTGCTAACATCTCATTCTACCCCTTATAAACTAGAGAAAGTCTTAATGCATGTTGACTCAACTGGTATTTTATATTAATAGGATAAATCCTGTATTTTATAATTCTGCATTAGAAAAATATTTCCTCTTCTTACATCTACTTTATCTGTCTTCACTCTTTCTCTAATTTGCTATTATTATTACCCAACCATAAGATTGCATATGAGCACATCTGAAAGATTAAAGGATTCTTTGAGAACGCCAGAAGAGGAAAGGTTTGGAAGAAAGAAGATATGTTTGGGGTCTAGGAGAGAGGTAATAAATAATTTTACAAGGTAAGGAGAATGGCCACAAATAAGGTAGATGAGGAATCTCAGAAACTTTTCAAAGTTGGTTCCGGATATGAAGAATAAATTTCTACAGGAAATTCCTGAAAATGTCCAAAATAAGCATTCCTGTTTAGGATGAAGATAATGCCACATTTTTCCACTGAATTATATATACCAGCATTGCTTCGTAACTCATTATTTTTTAATCCATTTGCCTCAGTGAGATCCTTACACACCTTGAGGATCAAGGTACCGATACTGTGTTCCATTCTTTCATTCTTTCATGCTCTATTCCTTGAGTACACAGAACACGTTCAATATCTACACCTGAAAGCTACCATTGATGTAAAAGAAGAGTAAATTAAAAAGGCATCTAATACTATTGGTAATCTACAATAGAAGAGACTATTCCTTATAATTTACTTATTTCAAAATCATTCAAACTAGAATTTAAATAAAAAATTGAAACAAACAAACAAAAAACCTCATTCATTTATGAGGTTGTGAGCTTAGCTTTTAGAATGATCCCAGGACCTAAACAATGTTATGCAAAATGGCTCTCTTTCACTGTGAATTATACAGGATTTAAAGTTCCATGAGATCTGGGGCACCTGGCTGGCTCAGTCAGTGGAGAATGTGACTCTTGATCTCAGGGTCATGACTTCAAGCCTCACTTTGGCCCTAGAGCTTACTTTAAAAAAAAAAATGAAGTAACATCATATCTGTCTGTTAGATACCATGCTTATATAAAAATCTAAAGTTCTCTATTTATTATTGATAACCTATAGAGTTCCATATTATTTATTTATTATAATTTAAAATAAGATAAATAAATCTGCCTGGGATATATATGTAAACACAGAGGTCAGAATATTTCCCCTTAGGGTTTTTTTTTAAATCAGTGACACCTTTATTGAAATTAAAGTCTAGATTTAAATAATCACCTCTTTATACTTTTAAATTAAAGAAAACAGCAAGTATCCTGAAAACCCACACCTCAGCATCTATAGGTTTTTTTCCTTCACTCCTGGGTTTCTCCTTTTGTCCTTTTTTGATTCTACTTCATTGTTGTGTCAAACGTGCCAGTTTCTCTGTTTTAGTTTAAGTTAGCTGCGTCTATATCTTGTACTTTATCTGATAGCTATCATCACATGTGAATTCATTAATAAGTCCCTGTAATTTTAGAGTCTTGAAAGGGTTAATGCAACTTCCAAAAAGAACCTGATTTATATACGGCGATAAACCTAGCTCTGGCATGAAATAGTGAAAGACATTTGGTTTACAAGGACAAATTTAAAATTATAACAACTAAAACACTACTCCGAATTTCAGGCCCAAGACTATTTAAATATGCTACTATTCTTCATCTTTAAAGAGGATGTTTTCTTATGCTTTTATTGCCTCTGTTAGCTAACCCCATCTCAGATAATGACACCATTTTTGATGACATGGATGAATACATCCAAAATTCAAGGCATCCTCCCAGCAAAGTGCTAATCCTGTAAGGAAGGTCAATGAAAACATGCCTGTTAAGCTGAACTCCTTGCAAGAAGCAAGGAAGATAGTCTCATGAGCGTTTTTCTCTCAGGCTTGCTATCTGATTTCTATTG
Source organism: Panthera tigris (assembly GCF_018350195.1). NCBI lineage: Eukaryota > Metazoa > Chordata > Mammalia > Carnivora > Felidae > Panthera > Panthera tigris. Next base: position 33,625,127 of record NC_056660.1, on the reverse strand, counting down.
GGATATATATCTGTGTACCAGTTCAAATCCCATTGTTCATCTCATTTCTAGCACTTGTTTTCAATTGCTAGAGACAAGTACACAGAGCTGGGTGTCATTTTTAACATTCTCAGAAAACAGAGTTAATTCAGATGCAACTAATCCTCTCTAGCTTATTATTTAGTGATCAACACCTGCCAACAGGATTTGGGAGTCCCAAAAGATAATTTTTTTAAGAAAGATTTTTGTGTTCTCATATTTTCAATAACATTCTAGTCTCTGAAAGCTTTTCATAAAATTCATAGGGCTCTACTCTAGAGATAGATCCAAAGTTTCGATTCACTTACCTTAAATTAGTTGGACACGGTTCCAAAAGAGCAGATCAGTTCAGGACTTTTTAAAAACATAATGTTTTTAAAGAAAGACGCAATACAAAATGTATTTATGGACATATATGAATGGGAAATATATATGAAACTATACTTCTCTATAAATGATTCCTCCAAATATTGCTTATATTACAACTTAAAAGTGAACCAAAGGTAAATGTTCTTGATGTGCATGCATACACACACACAAATGATAATAAATATGTATTTTTCACCAAAAATGCCTTCTGTGAAATGAAGTTTGTCTGAAAGTACTATTCAGATTGATAGTAGCCCAAAGGTAACTTTAGATTAATACACCGAGGGGCGCCTGGGTGGCTCAGTTGGATTAGCATCCGACTCTTGGTTTCAGCTCAGGTCATGATCTTGCGGTTAGTGAGCTCAAGTCCCTCGTGCTCCATGCTGACAGTGCAGAGCCTGCTTGGGATTCTCTCTCTCTCTCTCTCTCTCTCACTCTCTCTCTCTGTCTGCCCCACCCCTGCTCATGCTCTTTCTCAAAAATAAATAAACTTTAAAAATTAAAAAAAAAAGAGTAATATACCAATAGTTTGAACCGAAACAATTTGGCCTTGATTTTATTAAAACAACTCCTACTACCAAGCTGCTCATGTTACCACAATTATTGCTACTATATTACAAATAGTTTTAAAATACATAAAGAGTAGGAAAAGAAAGAGAACTAACAATTTAAATAAAGCCTGTTCTTGGAATTACTTCTCTGAAACCATTCTGTTCTTATTACCTTAGTGTGCTGTAAGTTTATTGGAAGCTGATGTTTTTTATCCTGTATGATTGGGTCATCCCAAGAATGAAAATTTAAGCAAAATCAATACACTCAATACTATGTTCTAGAGTAAATATACAAAAGTGTTTCTTGTAATGGATTTTACTGGCAATGACAAGCCATTTTTCTGTAACAGCTTTAATATTTTGTAATCATTAAAGCACACTGAAGCAATGGAGAAATTGGGAAAAGAGGTCTGGAAATTCATATATTGTAAGATAGGAGATGTGTCCCTCTATATCACCCTGCTATGTAACCAAACCGAGAGTCAACAGCTATTGGAGAAGGCTATCCTTGAATCACAGCAAAGATAAAAATGTATTTTTAAAGGATATGAAGGCTTATCCATCTATAATACAGTATTAACATCAAAAGGTGTCTACAGTGATGTTTTAAATACTTTCTTATCTTGGAGAGTACTTTGTATGATTTAATTGATAATCAGTCATACCTGGAGCAAAGAACAGATGATAAAAGTGAAGTGTAGTCCCCATGAGTAATATTAACGGGGAAATAAATATAAATATATGAAAACTTATTTTATTTTCAGACTTGCAATCTAAATCTAATCTAATTGGAAATTCATATTGATATCACAAGGAGAATTCATTGAATTCATTGAGACAGTCTTTTTTAAATTCAGGCATGTTATATTTGTTCCCCCCCCCCTAAGAATATGTATGCTCAATTTCAGAAGAAGTGACCCTTTGTGTTGCCAAAGCTATTTTTGAGGAGCTGCCTAACAATTTCCATGGTCATTCCTGAAAAAGGTTATACAGTCGTCCTCCCTTTCCCATACAGATACGGTCCGAGACCCCAGTGGATGCCATGAATAGCACCAAGTCCTATATACACTATGTTATTTCCTATACATTCATACCTACAGTAAAGTTTGTTTTTAAAAAGGTTTATTTTATAAATTAGGTACACTAAGAGATTAACAATATCTAATAGTAATATAATGCAATTGTAACAATATACTGTAATAAAAATTATATTGTATGTACCCTTCTTGCAATAATGTGAAGTGATAGAATACCTATATGATTAGATGAAGTGAGGTGAATGATGTAGGCACTATGACGTGACATAGGCTACTATTGACCATCTGACGAGATGTCAGAGGAGGGTCATCTGTTTCTGGACCATGAGGTTCACTTCAGGTAACTGAAACCATGGAAAATAAAACTGTGGATAAGGGGGACTGCTATAATCTGAACTACTCAGCCTCGTGTTCAAAACCCTCTGTAATCTGCCCCAAATAAATTATTTAGGCAGTTCTGTCATTAAAAAAACAAAAAACAAAAACAATAAACTTAGATTCTAACAAGTAGAATTTGTATACTTTCTGTTCCAGCAAATATTTCCGTAATCTTTAGGAAAATGGTAGCAATCATCTAACTGAACCCTAAAATTCCTTTAGAAGGCTGTAATTATTACCTAGGTCAATTGGAGGATGTGGAACATGCTAGTGGACATATACTTGGGATCACAATGTGTCTGCTCAAAAGAGAGAACAACTTGAATTTGAGAAAGTGTCACTTTAACCTTAAATTTTTAGGTGACTTGATGGTTATGTTCCTTGATCTAAAATTATCTAATATTAAAACCCAAGGTGCAATGCAAAATGGAATGAAATATAACTATTTGATCTGGCAAATTTCTAATAAAATATGTATTTGTGTTTCTTCATTGAATTGATAAAAAACATGCATGATCACAACAGAAAATTACCTAGTTAATTATTATTGTAAATAAGGTCACTGTGGTAAGTATTATTGCAAAATAGAAAATTATTAAGTTAGAAGTACTTGGCAAATGAAACTTCTTATCTATTGGGAATGATGCTTTTACGATTAAAAACATATATATCTGCACATAATTCTGCATAAAATTCAAATATAAATGATTCATTGTAAGATTAACCATTTATTTTAAAAGGTCATAGTCTAACATATATAACTCATTGATCTACTTATTATCCATAAACATAAAGGTTGTATCTATACGAACCATATAGTTGAGAGATAAGTGATTTCAACAAAAAGCTAAAGTTATTATGATTGTTTTACAACACACACATGCATGAAATTATTATATTACATATAATCATTCGAGTATTTTAAAAATCAAAGAAATATATATGTACAAAAATAGGAAAATATTATATTCAATGAGCTCCAGTAACAGAGTTTTAAATTGAAGACTTTTATTGTAGCATATATGTTGATGGAAAATATTCATAAGCTTCACTATCTTGATATTTTAAGTGAAGGCAATATACGTTTTAAAATGACAGCTTCCAATACATCAGGTAACTATCAACAAAGGAATACAACCAAAAAGGCATGCATTCATTTCCTTATATAAGCACCCTTTGTACACATGATGAAAAAATACATTCCCATACCAAATGGAAATGAATGGAAGGAGCCTTGCCTAAGGACAAAAATCCTCTGGAACTATTTAATGGAAATAAAATAAAGACCTAACCCGCCTTACAACAGCTTTTGGGTTTCCTGATGCTCAGTGATAGCTCCCAAAGGGCCCAGTGTTTCAAGTTAATAGACAGTCATGGTGAAGCACAGGTGTGCACATGCACACACATGTACATTCACCAGAAGCATGCATGTGTACATGAGCAGAGTGTCAGTGTCAGATTAAGAGAGAGATTTTTAGGGACACATAAAATAATGTGCAGACATTTACATTCTAAAGGCCAAAATTCTTTTTTTGCTATAAATTTTACCCTTAAATTTAATTCTTACATTGAAGTTGAAAATAAGAATTGATAAATAAAACTCTTTTTCCCCAATCGATTATAATTTAGTAAGTGTGAAATCACAACTATTTAAGGATGACAAGGATGATTTTATATAGATGTGTCAGTATATGTGTATGTACATGCACTCATGCTGTCAAACTTTCCACCTTACTTCCCCAAATTGGAAATAAGTAAAAATTTCCTCACTGCAACACTATTTGAGGCCTTTTCTTGTATTTTCTCTCCAATTTCCATTCATTTCCATCTAAAAATAATGCAACCTCTTCTCTTTTCTTAGCTTGAGTAAAGCAACACAAATAAATATAACAGTAATAGATTACTGTAACATACATGTGTATTTTTCAACCACAGCGACAACTTGATATATTAATTTTCTCCATTGGCTTGTTTCCCTCGTGTAGAGATTAAACTACCAAGAAACCAATGAAATCTCTCAAAAGCATTCAAATGACTCAGACTTGGACTATATACAACCCAGAGTTAGAAGAATATCATGAAATGAGCTAAAATTTCACCTGAGATATATACTTCTTTCTGTCTTTCACTTAATCCATCCAGTTATTTCAAATTTCAATGTGTTTTCCTAGATTATGTGAGTCACATGTAGAGCATACTTCCAAATTAAAATATATCGACAAAATTTATCGAGTTCAGGGGATTTTAATTTTGAGCTTCACTAGCTGCTGCAATTGACATGAACTTGGTTCCGCCCTGCCTTTAGGAATCTGTATTAGGGTGATGCGTACCGATTTTACAAAGTAATGTGTAAAGAAGCCTTTAATATATTTCCATAAAATAACACATCTAATTTGGAATGTAATTGCCTGTTCAAAGTGAAAGAAGAATTTGTGGACCCAATTTCTCAGGTGAAACAGTTTCTTCTTCAGAATTCAACAGTGATGTACCTTGCTCTATACCAACAACTAACATTCAAGGAAAATAACCAATCCCCTCTCCTATATCAGCCCCTCTCTATTCCACCAATTTCTTCCTTAGCATTTCCCTAGCACTAACTCTGAAGTGAAATTTGTAAAAGCGGTGATTTTTTACATTAAGCAATTAAGAATTGGACCACTTACACTCATTTAAGAACTATAAATGTGAAAAAAACAAACCCTGATATAAATGAATATGTAGATTCTCTTTTCAACCCTTAACCTTACACAGCTTTCCCTGAAATATTGAAAGTAGCGATGCAAATAAAATAGAATAAATTACTTATTTACTATTCTATTTTCCTTTAAAGGAATAAAGTCTACACATTCCGAATTTATGTGTGGATAGTCTTATGAGTGTCATCATGTAACAAGTAAAATTCGGATCACAGAGAAGAAAGCCAGCAGATGAAGAAATTGCTCACCTGGAGGAAGTAGGTCAACAGACTGAAGTCTAGTTGTGATGGTGTGTAGGGTGAGGATAGCAAAGGAAAGCAAAGTCGGGAATGCTTGAAAAATAAAATATTTTTAGTTAACAAATAGAAAAACCAAATGGGAAAAAAGGGCCAATTGAATCATGAATCCTTCTCTATTGATTGAAATTTTTATATTAAAATCCTTTAGATTGATCAATCCCTGACAGATACGGTCATTTGTATTTCCCCAGGTGCATAAAACTTAGTGTGACTGGAAGAAAATTACTTTGGGGGCATATTTCCGTTTAGAGGAGATAGAAACAATGCAAAGTAGCTATAAGAATGCCTAGGTCAATGGGAAAAATACTCCTGCGATGATGGATTCATTTATCCTAAATAAAATAAAAAACCTTTCTGTAGTAGTGGGTAGAATATGTAAAAAATCAGGCCATCAAAATCAAAGTTGCAGACTGTCTATTCTTTAATATCCCTAGAGAACAAGGCTCTAATAAAAGTTTTCACTGCTAGTGAAATTTTGATGTGTATTATCTGGAGCTTGAAACAACAAACTGTTTGAAACTTAGCTGTTTACTCAATCCCCTAGAAACCGTTGATTGTTAAAAGCGTATTGATTTTAGTAATAAGAAATATATATATTTCTGAAACAATTTCAACTCTTTTTTTATCCAATACATGACAATAAATGTTATTGTTATAAAGAAATGCTGCATTTTGTTTTTATTTTTGTTTTGCTTTTTAAGCACCTCTAACTTGGGCATATAATTGATCAGTTTCTTAGACAAAAAAAGAATGCTTTGTTTGCATCTAAATGCATAGTGAATATATGAAATCAATTGCTATCTAAAAGTCATGCCAAAAAAAAAAAAAAAGGCCTGTTGGTGAGTAAAGTAGCTTTATTTTTCAAATAGTCTCATTTTCTTATTTTCAACCTTTATTCAACATCTGTTGTTTGCCCCTCCCCTGGAATGTAATTATGCAGGATTCCAATGTAAAACAGGTTGAGTAGTTAATAACAGGCAGCTCAAACATTTTTCCACACTGTTTCCCTGCAGATGTTTACTCTCATTTTTTTTTTTCTTTTCTCCCCTGGCTTTGTGTTTAATTTGTGTATGTTTCTCTTCTATTCTTCAAGTATATTCCCACAACAGATGGAAACACCTGAAAATAAGTCTGCCTCACGCACATGTTTAAATGATGTCTATTGTGATATTAGCACAGAAAAGAGAATAGAGAACATTGGTTTACAGAAAAAAATAATCTGTAAGTCACCTTGTTACTATGTTCAATTTAAAATTCTGAAGAGATGATCTAGTTTTTGCCAAAGACATTTGCCAAAGTTTATAGTCTACAACCTTCATTTGTTCTTATTTTGTTACCAAGTTCATTTGTCTTTTTTGCATTTGGCACAATTCTCTTAAATTTTCAGTCCTACCAGAAATTGCACTTTTTTCTATCCACTGACCATTTTACTATGTAAAAGGCACTCTACATTCCCTTGATAATAATTCAAACTCAGCAATCACTATCTAACATAGTTTAGATATAGTCAAAGTATATCATATATTTTTAAATAATATTACCAGAGTCATATAAGGTATAGAATTCTTTTGTTCAGAAAAATATATTTAATTGAAATTGGAGGAAAAAAAAAAAAAAGACAGGAATAGGCTGTGCACTGAGTTGGGTATTGACCCCCATATGTCCACCGGGAACATCAGAATATGACCTTATTTGGAAAGAGGGTCCTTGCAAATCTAATTACTTTAGATGAAGTCATACTGGATTAGAGTGGGCCCTGATCCAATGTATGATGTTCTTGTAAGAAAACTGAGACACAGAGACAGTTGTGTAGAGAAAATGCCATGCGAAGGTGGAAGTAGAGATTGGAGTGTTTTGTCTAGGATTGCTGGCAATGACCAGAAGTAAAGTAGCTAGAGGCAAGGAAAGATCCTCCTCGAGAGCCATTAGAGAGCACATTCCTGCTTATACCTTGATTTTGGACTTCTGGCCTTCAGAACTGGGAGAGAATAAATTCCTGCCATTTTAGGCCACCTAGTATTGCTCTTGTTATGGCAGCCCTCTGATACTGATTTTGGTATCCAGAAGTGATATGCTGTTGGAACAAATATGTAAATATGTGGAAGTGACTGTGGAACTGGGTAATGGGAATAAGCTGGAAGAGTTTTAATATGCATGGTTTTTAAAAGCCTGGATTGCCTTGAAGAGACTATTGGAAGAAATACAGACATTAAAAAACTGAATTTAATGATTCTCCTCTGAGCTCAGTAAGAAGTAAGGCTAACTATAGAGGAAGTTTCTATCATGTTTGAGGATATACGTGTGGCTTTATCCTCAATAGCAGAATGTAGACAGAAATATGAATGTTAAAAGTGCTTCTCGTAAGGTTTCAGGTGGAAATGTTATTGGACACTGGAAGGCAATGCTTGTTATGAAGTGGCAGGAAACTTGGCCAAATTGTTGGGTGAAAAGTAGAACTTGTCCTTGATGAATTTGGATATTTAGCTGAAATGCTTTCCAGCAAAGTGTAGTAGGTGTGAGCTGGTTTCTCCTTTCTGGCTATAGTAAAATGTGAGAGCAAAGAGATCAACTAAGGAATGAACTTTTAAGCAAAACGAAACCAACAATTGATTTGGAAAATTCACTATCAAATCACATGTTCTGGAAACAAGGACAAAGGTGTGGCTGGACAGTCTTTTGCTGTAGTGATTAGGGTGTTATCTATGACTCTAATCAACCATCATAAGAGAAGTCAGGAGTAGAGATAAGGTTACTGAGGAAAGATCTGTGGAGAACACTGTTGTCTAATTGTGTGGATCCCCTCAACATCCAGAAGACAAAGTTTTTGAGAATTTTACATCACGCTGCTAACGTGGACTGAAAGAGACAGAGATGAGACAAAATGAAGGAAAAATTACTCTGAAGTACAGCCACAGATACAGGGACCAAGAAGGGTGGGTTACTGCCCCAGAGAGTCAAAAAGCTTAAAGGAGTGAGCACACAATTACTTTCAGGCCTTGAAACCTAATGGAATTTGCCCCTATGCGTTGCCAACTTCCTTGACTACTAACCCCTTTGTTCCTTCCATTTTCACCCTCTAAGAATAAGAATGTCTACCCTGTGCTTGTTCCATCATTGTATTTTGGAAACAGGTAATTTCTTTTCTAGTGTGATAGGTCTGTGAAAGAAGAGGAAGGTTGCCTAGGAGGGACCATACCCAGATTCTCCCCTACACCTGATTTAGCTGCTGAGATGTGAGACTTTCTTAGTTGATATTTAGACTTGATTGGGGACTTAGAGTCCTGCTAGAAAGGTTTGAGATGCATGGATGATAGCGGGAGGAGGTGGATGGATTTTGTAAATGGGATGCATGTGAATTTGGGGGTTCAAAGGATAGACTGGGTTGAATACTGCTCCTTCACAATTCATGTCCTCATGGAAAATCAGAATGTGACCTTATTTTCTTTGCAGACATAGTTACTTAAGATGAAGTCAGGTAAGTTAATATTAGGGTGGGTCTAAATCCCATGACTGCTCTCTTCATAAGAAGAGAAACAAGACACAGCGATGGTCATAGAAAGGAGAATACCATATGGCCATGGAAGCAGAAATGGGAGTGACATGTCTAGAACTGTGGGCAACCACCAAAAGCTAGGAACAGGCAAAGAAGAATCCTCACCTAGAGCTATGACAGCATGGCCCGGCTAATACTTTAATTTTGGACTTCTAGCCTCTAGAACTGTGACAGAATAAATGCCTGTGTTTTTTGAAGCCACCCAATTAGTAGTGTTTTGTTACAGCAGACCTAGGAAACAAATACAGATTGTCAAAACAAACAAACAAACAAACAAACAAAACAAAACAAAACAACAACAAACCCCCCCCAAAACCCAAAAAACTTCAAAATATAAAATACCCAGATGGCAAAAAATTGCTATGGCGAATGACATGGGGCAAATAAAAAGCAGATTCTAGAAGAGTAAAACAAGATAGATATGAATGAATTAAAATGTTGTCTTCTGTATTATGGTTCATAAATAAACTAAATTTGGGGGGCGCCTGGGTGGCTCAGTCGGTTGAGCGTCCGACTTCGGCTCGGGTCACGATCTCGCGGTTCGTGAGCTCGAGCCCCGCGTCGGGCTCTGGGCTGATGGCTCAGAGCCTGGAGCCTGCTTCCGATTCTGTGTCTCCCTCTCTCTCTGACCCTCCCCCGTTCATGCTCTGTCTCTCTCTGTCCCAAAAATAAATAAACGTTAAAAAAAAAATTAAAAAAAAAAAAAACAACTGAATTTGGTGTAAGAGATGGGTTCATATGCCAGTAAGATTGAGTATAAGACCTAACTGAAATCATCCAAAAAAAAATATATGTATGCATGTGTGTGTGTGTAAGATAATTCAATTGTAGCAAGTACTTTGAAATAGAGTATTTTCTTTAAATGCCTGCAAATTAATAGCTCCTTGTGCTTATTTTCTAATTTTCTAAGTTTGCTTAACTACTCTCCTCAGTCTCCATTACTTTGATTTTTATGTCTACTAATCACATCTTCAGTACCATATGTAATGCAAACTTTGCTTAAAATTTCCATCTATACTAGTGAGCTCTTGAACAAAATGTGACTTATAACTTAAACAAAATGCACATATGTACATATACATGCATAAGTGTTGGATTAACAAAAACAAGATAGTCTCTTATAAGGAGAAAACATCTCCATATATATAAATATGGCTTCAAATACATGCATGTTTTCAGTTAGAAACTTACTCAGCATTACCTGAAGGCATGTATTAATAAATATTTCCATTTTATGGGAAATGAATGCATAAACATTAAAATAGTCAATTTTTATACTTGTTTTATTTTACTTGATTTTTAATTTAAGTGGAAAAAGTATGGCAGAAATATATTTCCCTTAAGAAACATGATACTAAGGGTGCCTGGGTGGCTCAGTCAGGTGAATGTCTGACTCCTAATTTTGGCTCAGGTCATGATCCCAGGGTTGTGGGATCCAGCCCTAAATCGGGTTCTGTGCTGAGTGTAGACATTGCTTAGGATTCTCTCTCTCTCTCTCTCTTCAAACACTAAATCTGCAGGTTGCTGGATTTTGGACTTTTTCTCAGCCTCCAGAACTGTAAAAAATAAATTTCTGTTTATAAACATCCAGTCTATCAAAACTTGTTAAAATAGCCCAAAAGGACTAAGGTTTAAGTATTTACAGAGAACAGATCATTTAATATTAATATACTGGGACATAAAGTACAAAAGAAACACAATGTGTGTGTGTGTGTGTGTGTGTACTAAATTAACTTAAAAAGAAATACTTTTGCTAATGATGCATATAACTATTGTAATATACAGTATATTTTGGTGAAATTTAGTATCACATCATGTTTTTTAATGTTAATTTATTTTTGAGATAGACTGAGAGAGCATGAGCAGGGAGGTGCAGAAAGAGAAGGAGACAGAGAATCCCAAGCAGGTTCTGCACTGTCAGTGCAGAGCCCAATGCCGGATTTGATCCCACAAACTGTGAAATCATGACCTGAGCTGAAACCAACAGTCAAGATGCTTAACTGACTGAGCCAACCAGGCGCCCTCATGAGTCCCATTCTAAAGAGCTCTATCTAGCCTTATGCCCTAGTCTTCTCCCAAAATCATCATACTGAAGAATAGGTTTCAGTCTATGAATTTTGAGAGGAAACATTCAGTCCACAGCAGCACTCCACTGCATGAAGGAAATAAATGCTGTAGGAGGAGAGAAGACTACACGTCAAATAACTCTACGAAAGAAATGCAACCAGATCTCACAACTGGTCTGTTTTGGAAAGACCTAAAAATGAAAAAAAAAAAAGTGATATATATCAGTATATGTTAGTTATTGAGTATTCATGTGCTCTTTGCAAGTGCAAAGCCTAAGAATCGATCCGAGTTACACATCTCTCGAAGTGATTGCATCTAATGGTGTGTAAAAACTGACATTAGTATCTTACACATAAATGCAAGAAATGTATCTCTTGCTGTTTTGTTATACTGTTCACAGTAGAATATTTCTTCCATGTTATTTCAGTTTCTTTAAATGAAAAATCAATGCATGCTTTATTGCAGCATAGAAAATTGCTCCCTGTCACTCTGTTCCAAATAATGTCTTCTAAGTACCGTGCCTCCCTCTTAAGTTTCAGTGGGTTCTTGGTAGGGATTTGAACCACCGAGCTATGCTTTACAATAGCAAAGAGCTATTAAATTAATTTTTCCTTGCTATTTGGCTCTCAATCATTATGCTGACCCAGAAAAAGAATGCAAAATTAAATTTTAAAAACTGATTTATATTATCAGAACTGTAATCAAAAGGAAACAATACTTGATATACTTTGAGTTTTCTACAAAAGTTCAGCTATTATTAGGCTGCTTTAGTGAGCAGATTTTATAATCTGTAATGCTTCCCAAAAAGCCACGAAGGCATTATAGGCCATGTAATCATCATTATCTTTGACGATAGCTACAGAGAAGAGGGAAATCATTTAATCCATGTTACTTTGATGTCAAAACAAAATGGCACACTGACAGGTACAGGCCGGGTTATGATTCAATTTCAGAGATTACAAACCTATGTAGCTGAATTCTTATTCATTTTAGTTTTGATATCAGAGGACAGGTATCTAAGAATATTAAAACATCCAACTATGTCAGAAGAAGATCTTATCTGAAAATTTCTCTGTGAATTTCCTTCATTCAACAATAACAATGGCAGTAAAGAAAAAGATAAGTCAACATTCTTATTGCGACAGAAAGCAAACATCACTAGAGGGCTATGCAGGCAAAAATACTGAGCTTACATATATTCCACAAGTACAAATGAGCTATATTCTGAAAGTTTATTCCTTGTTCTTACTTTGGAATTCAACATGTATTTTATTGCATTAAAAGGCCATAGTAAAATAGATTCTTAGTTTAGTTTACAAAAACCTGCTTAACTTGCAGGGTGGCCAACTATAGTACTAAGAATACTAATTCTGGCTTTATTTTGAAGTCCTAGCAACAAGGAACAATAAAACATAAGAGGAAGTGGAGGAGGAAGGAGCTGGTTCCCTTCAGCCCAGACACCGGAGGGAGTCCGTGAGGATATATGAGTAAGAGTTTGTTTTCTTCCAATCTCCTTTGTTCTCGCTTCTGTGTCTTTCCTCCGTTTAACACTCTTTCTTCCACCCTTCAATTTATTAGACGTCCCTTCTTTTCCCAACTGAGAAATATCACATTGTCTGACTGACTCCCTCAATAAGTTTGCTATGCTCCCAAATTACCTAAAGGCTTTTCTTCCCTCAAGAAAACGCTCTTTCACGCCGAGCAGTTCATATCTGGTGTACGTTGCGCATACAAACATGAAAGCAAGCTGATTAAGTTGATCCAAATTCATGGGACTGAATAAACCCTTAATTCTCTCAAAATTTAGGGGAAAACACTGCACGTCTTTTGAACTTTTTAATGGATTTCTTGGCCAAAGAGTCCATGTCCTTGCAAAACTGGTAACATTTACAAAACTAGGTAACGGTCTCATCTGTGAAAACTGATCAAAGTCAACCGGTGACATATAAACACAATTGGGGCAGCACACACAAATGCGCACGGGCACCTGCGTACACACAGATGCACGCACGCTCGTGCAGAGAGACAGAAAGGCCAGTGTCACATGGAACCTGCCAGCATCCCTAGCCGGCCCTGCTTCTAATAGCTATTTCCTTTTCCCGCTTTCTGAAGGCACAGCCAGCAGCAGGGGTTCAGAATGTGGCAAAGACAATGAGGAAGGGAGAGTGTTCTGCTGTGTATGTGGGTCATTTATAAATCAGACACCGCTTGTCTTGCGACACGCAGCTGCATATCACACTGCAGAGTTCTTTCAGTACTCCAAGGGCGCGGTGCAGGCAATGAGAGGGCAGCCGTGTCCTAGAGCCTTTGACTCTAGCTGTCCGCTCTGGGTGGGCAGTTGAAAATTTCAGTCCTTAAAACTGTACTCCTACAAATGTAAATAATATTTGGCTTACAAATAATAACAATGAAGAAGACCAGAGATGGAATCTGGCAAACCCCATAGCTGGGTCTGATGTCTTACGCTGTCTGTTCTGGGTCAAACCGCTGAACTTCTGCGTTCCGTCACTTGTCACTTCCTCATCTGCAAAATGGGGCTATCCTCATGGGGCTGTTGTGAAGGTTAAATGAGCACATTCATGCAAAGCACTTAAAACAGTTCACAGAAGCCACTCAGGGAATGCTGCCATTAAGTTGCAATGCCAGGGCAGTGCCGGCAAGTCCAAGAAAGTACAATACAACTTGTTCACAGACTGAGTGTGAATGTGGAGCCTGTTGGAAGAGAAAGCCACTCATCTTGGGACTCAGTGGTTTAGCATTCCCCAACAAAACATGCCATTATTGCTGTTGCTTTTATTTTCAATATGCTCAGTAGAATACTTCTCACCCCAAATTCAAGCATAAAATGAGTAACATATGTATCTTTTAGGGGCGGTATAAATAACACACAGTTGCAGTGAAAAAGTCATAAATATATGTTTCTTTTCCTCCAGGGCATTTTTGGAATGAATGAAATCAGAACTCCAGAAACACTGAGGTTCTATCTCTATGCTTGGGTATTTAAGATTCACAAAAATAGATGAGGGACATTTTCCTGAAGGATAAAATGACTAGATGGAAAACAATTTAAATCATTACTTCCGTGTTAAAACAAATATTATAAAACAGCAAAATTATGGGTATTTTACAATTAGAACATGAGAATCCAATAACTCTAGCAGTTGTGAGAAGACTCCTATGTATGTATTTACTGTCTTCTGCCTTTAGGGATACTTTGGTGGAAAAATCTAGAAATGCCAGAAAGGTAAAGGATTTGACTTGGGCCGCACACAAACTAGAAGCAGATTGAAGGTTAGAACTCATGTCCCACATCTACCATACAGGTCTTTTTCCACACTCTACTTCTAGAATTTCTTCAAAAAAATCAGGGAGTCAAAAGAGATAAATACAGTGACAGGTAATTTGGTAAACTGGGAAAAGTGTTGTGCTTTTGTTTTCCTTTGATTTTTTAAATTAAAAATTCTTTTTCCCACCATATCTTAATGGTGGGAGAAAATAATGAGGAAGATTTATTTTTTATTCTTTTTTTAAATATTTTATTTTTAAGTGTTCTGTACATCCATCATGAGGCTCGAACTCACATCCCCAAGATCATGAGTCACATGCTCTAATGCTCTACCAGCTGAGCCAGCCAGGCACACCATTTGGCCTTCTATTCGCTATTTACATGTGGTTTACTAACATTCAAAGACATGATGACTCAAAAAAATACATCTTCTTTTATTCTTAATTAAACATTGTGGAAAGAACCTCATTTTCAGAATTACTTGGTCTGAACTTTTCTAAGTCAATTTCAGGTTTCCATGTATATGACTGTCTGCTCACATATAGAATAATAGCTACATTGATACAGTTATTTTATATTTTTTCCAAAGGTAGTTAGAAAATATCAACATAACTGGAAACAAAAGAAAGCAGTATTTACTCCCACAGTCCCACAATCAGGCCATCTCTTAAATCAAGCATACACTCCAAACTTCTTTCCTTGTAACTATTGCTTATATGCGTACACCGTCTTTGTGTAGTTTAAATCTCAAAGGAAATGTAATTATGTGTGGTAATTTAAGTTTTAGGGATGAGAGGTTTAGAGATCATGCAATAAAATGTCTTTATTTTCCAGGTAAGAAAACTGAAGTTCAGAAGAGCTAGTAGCAAATAAATAAATAAATAAATAACTCTACTGATCCTGAGTACAGTTCTTTTCCCACATTCTATGTATCTATATATTTTTCTTTTTATGTTGCTTTTCTGTAGTAGTCACCCATAAATAAAAGGTGACCACATAACATATTGCCCAAGCAAGGGTATTTTTGAAAGTGATAGGGACCACTATTAATGATTATGTCTGGACAACAGGTGTAGACAGAGATTTTTCCTGAGGAAACCATGACAAATGATAGTCTACCCAGAAAGGTCAAGGTTAGCATCCTAGGATTTGTTTCTGAAAAGGTCATTTAAGAAATAAAAGACATACAGATTTTATTTAAGATCAACAATCTTAACATTATTTTTCTAGAAACTAATATGAATTTTAATCCTTTAAAACTGGAAAACAATGATATATTTATTGACTGGATTAAAAGGTGTTTCGTCTATATACGTAGAAGAATGCAGTAGGAAATCTTTACTGCTTTTGTGACAAAAATCGGCACCACCACAAACAAAACTAAGGGAATGTTAGGGAAATCCATACAGAATATTAAGCTAATCAAAAACCTTTAAACCAAATTAAGAGCTATAAAAAGTAGTAATAAAAATATGCTTTGTAAAAAAAAGCCTAATAAATATAGCAGCTAGTAAAAAAGCAACATACAAAAATAAAAGAAGAATAAAAAGGCATTAGATCCTTTTTATATAATTGCATTCTACAAGTATATACATTGTCTTGTATATACTTTCATTCTACCCAGCATGAAAATGCAAGTATGTCAAGAGACTGTATGAATTAATCATACAAAACAGAAGGGAGAAATATAATGTGCAAATTTGATGAAGCAAGTCTGGTGGTGCTCACTTGAGTAATCAAAGAATGACAGATCAATAATTAAAATTAGAAAGATAACTGAAAGAATAGTTTCTTTAAAATTCAGGAAATGGATAGAAAGGACACTTGACCTCTTTTTTTAATTTGGGGAAGAAATAAATCAGAGATATGAATTATTTCACACACACACAGACATACACACACAAACTTTAAAAACACAAATCAATGTAACATAACTAAATATAGACTCTCTAATATCTCTTTTGACACAACATCAATGCCTACAAGGGAATGCACACGTTCCAATAATACACGCCGAAACCATT
Organism: Panthera tigris; assembly: GCF_018350195.1. NCBI lineage: Eukaryota > Metazoa > Chordata > Mammalia > Carnivora > Felidae > Panthera > Panthera tigris. The sequence continues at coordinate 33,608,849 of NC_056660.1, read as the reverse complement.
CAGATGTACCATGGCTAGTAATTATCTAGGACACTAAAAGATCCTGGCAAAAGTTAATCTAATAAATCTGTCATTATCTTTAATACTTCAAATCTGTGCCTTGAGCTAAACAGTTGTCAAAACGGAGCTCTGTTTACATAGAACTGAATCCGAGTGGGGAAATAAAGATGTCAAGGATTTTCTATTTTTTTTCCTTTCAGTTGTTGACATGAAATGATTAGCTGGTACATTTTATTCTGACTTTCCTCAAGGTGTCAAAGGTCAGTTTTCCCCCTTATAAATATATGCTACATAACGTGAAGGTGACTGCTCATTTGAGTCCTTCACCTCAGAAAACTGGCTTTGGCAGTGTTTAAGTGTTTAAGGCCATTCCACAAGGCAACATTTCTGATTATTATATCTCTGTGACCTGAATGAATCAGCTTCAGAGTGAGAGACAATGTGTTGGAATATTTTTCTAAAGGGTCACACTATTTAATGATATCTATAAAACAGGTGAATTCATTTCACCACGTAGTACTCAAAATTAGGAATTGCAGTAAATTGTTCAAAACACAACATGGTGCTCTTTGGTGTTTTCAGCTTGCTGTTTCTCTGGAAGATTAAGAGAAAGCAGTATGATATTTATAAAACACCAAACATCAATGTTAGGACTCCGATTTTCCTTCAAAACTGTGACTGTGCATGTAAATGTTCTGTAACGTCAATTTATCTATCAGGTCACTAAGAAAAGTTTGTCCCTAAGAGCATCTCCCAGTAATGGTAATTAAAATAAGCACATGAATGATCATTTGCTATTTAAAAAATAAGCACAACAAACAAATAACTCCAAAACACCCCTCTTCTCCTTCTATATGTATCCTTTTATATATTCTTTCCATATATATATATATATATATATATATACACATATATATATACATATATATGTATATATATATACACACACACATATATACATACATATATATAAACACACACACACAAAAGTGCAATATATATAGTATATATATATATATACTATATATATATACACACACACACGCACAAGTGCAATCAATTCAGAACATTTTATAGGTCAATGATGTCACAAAATATATCAGATCAAGATAAAAATCCACCTGCTGAAATCTCTGTGTACACTGTTAACATCAAAATATACATTTTACTGGGGTTCCTGAGAGGCTCAGTCAGTTAAGTGACTGACTCCTGACTTTGGCTCAGGTCATGATCTAGCAGTTGGTGAGTTCAAGTCCCACGTCAGGCTCTGTGCTGACAGTGTGGTGCCTGCTTGGGATTCTCTCTCCTCCCTCTGTCTCTACCTCCCTCCCTGCCCTTCCTCAGTGCCCTCTCTCTCTCTCTCTTTCAAAAACAAAAATAACCTTTAAATATATATCTATATATACATTTTACTGCTTTATCAAGATTATGGATATTCACTGTCCTAGAATTTAGATGCTCCACTGTTATGACTTGATTATCCATGGAAGAAACTGAAGCATATCTGAAATGCTAATGTGTTTTAATATATTTGAAAGATTGATGGTGAGGTAAGTAGAATTATGATTTATTTGTTTTCATGTAACAAAGATAAATTCATTTAATGTGCAATATGCCAGACTTATAGTCTTGGTTCCATTTTGTTTCCAACTTTCTTGGTAGACTTAAAAAAGCCACTTTTGTTTTGAGCTGTAGGATAAGGATGCTAAACACATAGACTGTGTTTTACTTCATTATTAGTATTCTATGATCTTAAAAAACATTCTAGAATATTCTAGATAGAATATAGAGAATATATAAAGACAGTCGTTTTTATTCAAGAGGTGTGATTTGGTAACAAGTGCTTCACAGTTCACTTTTGGTAGAAATGTGTTTATAATAAACTTAAATAGCAGATAATATGGTAACAGAGCTATTCATGTTAGATATAGGAGACACTTGGCTTCTTAACAACATTTTCCACATTTCGCTTTTTTTGGAAAAATCTTTGCATTTTTTTCTATATGAGTTGTATATAGTATATGTTATATTAACATAAATCAGATGATAGCTTACAAAACTAATTATCTCATCAGGAATAAAGAAAGTCATCTTAGATTTCTAGCATGAAATACTCATGCAAAAATTTGCTAAATTGCTTTTCTCCAACATGGTTACTCTGCATAAAAAGAATTGTATTTTATGAATAAATAGGAAATACTCTGCATAGCCATGAAAGTCTAGAAAGAGTGGGAAAACAACCTGAATTCACAGGTTTTCAGCTTAATGAAAACAAGCTCAATGGAGAGAGGGGTATTTGAAAATATGAGCAGGTGCCTAAATGAACAGAAGATTGCCTTCATAAAAAATGGATCTTCCACTGTAAAAAAAAAAAACAAAAAAAAGCAGATGATTGCTCTAAAAAAGTAAAGTTTTAATAATGAATAAATAAATAAAGGATAAAAGACCAAAAAAAAAAAATCCCACAAATGATTCCACTTGATGTAAGTATTTCCTAACGATTTAAGTCTACTTTTTAAAAAAATGAGAATTATTTAAAACAAATCAAGTGGGCAATTATCAGTTTGTTGAGAGTATGTCAATCAATTATGGACGTGGGAGGAATTTAAGCAGATGAGAGCACTGCCACCCTTCATATTTGACTCCTTTCTTCTACTAACACACATGAAAACTTCAGCAGTTTCACTGCCATTTAGAAGGAAAATGGTTTTTTCCTCGTTGTGAATTTCAATTTATAATTCTTTTCTAATCTCTATTGTTAATGCTTAAAATGTGTAAAATCTTATACCTTGCTTAAAAAAAGAGAACCACTAACTTCTTTTACCCAATGGAAATGATAAAAATAAATTTAAATCTCACTATTAATGCTTTGAAAAATGTAATATATTTTACTGGATACAGTTTAAGACAGTGCAAAGAACTGATTCTAAGACATTTAAAACAGTCCAATTATTTTCCTTATTTTCTTGTTTGCAAAAAATTATTTCTTTTGTTAAAATAATCTATTTGAAGCAACATTGACATTTTCTAATGATATTCTATTTTAACATGTTCTTCTATTCATATAATATGATATTCTTTCTTAAAGTGTCAGGGCTAAATAAATTAGTTTACGTGAAATTTTAAATCCACTCATAAAAATTAACAAAATAAGAAGGATTTAGCTGTCTAAAACTGAGGATTTAAATAATGTTATACCAGCTGCAGTTTCCTTTTTGTATTCTAGAATGAAATAATATTTTCATAAAATGTTGTCTGTTGAAAGTTAAAAATACCGGTTTAGAAAACCCAGGTAATAGTTACAAATAAATATAATTTTATCAACCATTTCTTCTTATTGCTAATAGAACTGTTACAATATCATATATGTATAGAGTTTACAAACTCTATTCACATATAGCAATACATTTGAATTTCATCTCTAAAGAAGATAGGTCATTGTTATTTTTTCAAAAGGGTCCCGAATTTCACAATTAAAAGAACAAGTGGCAAAACTAAATCAGAATCTAGGTTTTCTTCCCTCCTATTTACTGCTACATGAAACAACATATCCTGAGGAGACTTAAAGTATAAGAATAATTGCAGAGCTATAATCTCTTTTTTAGTAATGTGGAAATAACATCTAAATTACAGAATTACAGGTTGTTGGGTTTTTTTTTAAATTTTTTTAATGTTTATTTATTTTTGAGACAGGGAGAGACAGAGCACGAACGGGGGAGGGTGAGAGAGAGGGAGACACAGAATCTGAAACAGGCTCCAGGCTCTGAGCTGTCAGCACAGAGCCCGAGGCGGGGCTCGAACTCACGGACCGCGAGATCATGACCTGAGCAGAAGTTGGATGTTCAACCAACTGAGCCACCCAGGCGCCCCTGTTTGTTTGTTTTTATCTGTGAGGACATCGATGATATATGTAAAGAGTTCAATACAGAGCAGAGATGTGATAACTGGCAAAGAGGTATTCTACTGTATCGGTCCATAATTCTTAAATTTTGCCCAATTTTCCTATCCAAAATTAACTTTACTTCAGAAAAGCATAGTTTGAGGGAAATGAATGATAATCAGCAGGCCATAACTTAAAAATGGGTTGTTTTTTAGTACAATGTTTGGAGTAAATACAACTCCCCCTTAAAGACATAATTTATCTTTAGAAACCAGTCATTTCCCTTCCTTCTTGCTCTCCCTCTTTCCTCCCTCCTTCCTTCCTTCCCTTTTCCTTCCTTCCTTGCTTTCTTGCTTCCTTCCTTCCTCTTCACCCTTTCTTTCCTTTCCCTTCCTCCTCTTTCTTATTCTTTCTTTCTTTCTTTCTTTCTTTCTTTCTTTCTTTCTTCTTTCTCATTTGTAATCTTACCTTTATCTTGTATGTTCATTATATGACAAACTTGTTTCTAGCATCATCCCCAAAACAAGTTGTTAAGCTAGCACTGATAGTAATATGCAAAAACTTACAAACTAAACATGATCATGCCCCTTCTTTTTGAGAATTACTTGATTTTTTAAGATGAAATTATCAACGTGCTTGGAGCCATCGTTTTATACCAGATACCCCACAACACAGAAAAGGCAACTCAACGTTCTCTTTTCCATACATGCAATTTTAACTTATTTAGAACAGAAAAACATAGTTAATTTCATTTCTTGCAGGCATTAAGAGACTGCATTAAAAATTATATTCAGTTGGATAATTGAGGCTTTCACTTCCTGGAACGAAAGTGTGTCCTACTTAGCAGGTATGCTGAGCAGCAATCAACTGGTTAATAACATACAAAACGCTAAAGTCTATATAGCACAAAGGCCAATATCTTTCTACTCCTCATCAGGGAATTATAGAAACATTCTGACCCAGCTCTCTGGACACACAGGAGTTGCCATCCTGATTCGGATCCTTGATTAATATACTCTAGAATGATACATCTGGCAATGGCCTACATAGGATCTCTCTGAGGACTAGGGAAAAAATAGACTCTATTAAAATGGAACAATTATACTACCCTATACTGTGACGGTGTTTCAGTTCACAGCAAAACAAAATGAAAACAAAAAGGTTAAAAATTTTTAAATAATCAAATGATGATCTCAGGAGACTTTAGGATAACATAAAAAGAAGATAAAATTTACCTACGTATGGTTTATTTTAGAGACTAAAACTACTGCTTAGCGTGTTTATTCAACAATAAATAAATTCACACAGACTTCATTATGAAGGTTAAAAATTTGCTTCTAACTTCTGAATTAGCTAATGCTTCATGACACTTTTCTTAATACAGCATATTCAGTTCCACAGGACGTACCTGCATGTAAGATGAAGACTGACACCAGGATAGTCCTTCATTCTCCTAGAAACCTTGTCATATTCATCACTTTTTGGACTCTAACAATTGCTTTCTATGATGGTAAGTATGTAAGGCTTGCTGACATAATTTTACAGATAAAAAAAATAGTAGCTATTATACTGTAGGAGTTACACTGTGCTCCACAAATATTGTGGAGAGAACCCTTCTCCAACAGGCATTTTTCTTTTTTCTTTTTTTAATTTTTTTTAACGGTTATTTATTTTTGAGAGACAGAGACAGAGTGCGAGTGGGGGAGGGGCAGAGAGATAGGGAGACACAGCATCCAAAGCAGGCTCCAGGCTCTGAGCTGTCAGCACAGAGCCTGACACGGGGCTCAAACCCACAAACCAGGAGATCATGACCTGAGCTTAAATCGGACTCTTAACCGACTGAGCCACCCAGGAGCCCCTCCAGCAGGCATTATTAACAATGAACACCTTTGGCTGAGAAAATATAACATAAAGAGTCATACACTTTGACTGGTTTACCTAATTCTAGCTTTTACAAAGTTAACAACTGAGTCAAGATTCAACTTTTGAAACATCAAGGCAGGATTGATTTCATTTTCACCTAACTTGACCCAGAAAATAAATACATAAAACTTGACAATGAAATATCCAAGATGTGTTGTTATCAATTATCTGGACCTGATATGCCATTCTTTATGTAGATCGACTAAAAAATATACTTCACTTTATGAAGCTACAGTTTATAAATTGGAAGATTCTTACAAACTACTTTGACTTTAATTGGTCTCTGAAGACAGAGCTTAAATTGATATAAAAGAATATAGAATATGAAACTGTAAAAACAATTTTAATAGGTTTTTAGAATTCCTTCTTAAATCAGGGATTTATAAAACCATGTTCTTCTTTATTTTGCAATATGTATACCATCCAGAGACAATAGAAGATCATAAAATGTGAGAAAAGTAGCATAAAAAGCCTTATAAAATTAAGAAAACAATTATTTGACATATGTGAAGTGCTGTGTAATAATTTAATCCTTCTTATAAAAGATATTTCTGAGTAGTTCAAAATTAAAAATTAAACAATAATCAATGTTAAATTACTTTATCACCACCATACTATTTGAAATAATAAGATCCAAATGATTTTGCACAATTTAATTCACCACTGCCAAATAAAATATATAGGGTCCACCTCTCCTCTGATCAAACCACAATTCCTCTAATAAGGTCAAACTTAAAATATGAAAGAACAATGCACATTTTTTAGTAGGCCTGAATTTGAAACTTAGAGTATTATTTGAGAAAATATATTCTGTGTCCTAAATGCTTGATAGGCTTAATAAAAGTGAACATATCAGGTTCCTGAAAAAAAATTTTTTTTCCTTAAGTGCTATTTTAATTCACAATGCGTTTATCACATTGAAGCAGAAAAAAGTGTCGATCTGTGTTCGAGTGTTCACTTGCTCCTTACTTAACAGCAGGAGCTTCCCTGGAATTTGAAAATTGTGGAAATACCTTAAAGAGGAAGTACGGACAACAGTCACATCCCTTGAAATGAAGAGTTAGGAGCGATGACCTCCAATCCAAGCTATGTCATGGGTTTCTTTTTGGCTACGGGAAAGCTGAGAAATTCCATTGCCTCTATTTCTTTAACTGAAAAAATCTTTAAACCTCTTAAGAGTTTATTTATTAGAGAAATGGACATGGAATGCTTTGATTATAAAACAAGTTCAAGTAAATATAAAATCAGATATTGTATCATATAAATCATCTTACTGCTGAGTATGAACATTCCTACATACATGTTTGTTTTTCTTAATTGGAATGGTAATTTGGAAAATGAGATTTATAAAATGAGCTGGAAAAATTAAACAAGCACTTTTTTCCTCTCCTTTGAAAGGGGCAGCATGAACAGGAGATAAAGAGAAACAAAGAAACGAGAAAAGTACTAATCTAGAATAAGTGAATGTGAAAATACAAATTAACTTGTGTTCTTCCCTTCTGCTCCAGATTATATTAGTTCGTCCAGCATTGCCACTTTTAGAGCTGCATTCCTATAAGTGGATATGAAATGCATACAGCATTTTAGAATTCCCAGATGTAACTCTTTTATATTAAATAAAATATTTAAATTCCTATAGAAGAAACCAGCTGAACTAGTTTATAGCACATCTTAACTCATTTTAATAAAAGGCTTTCAAAGTTTTATTTCATTGTAAATAAGATTGCCAAATATCAGCCAGGTTAACTTCAAAACATATTAACAATATTACAAAAGTAAAAGTAAACTAATCCAGATAAAATTAAAATTGATAAATGAAGAAAGTAGCTAAAGTAACAGTCAATCTTTGTATAGAAATGAAAGCTGGCAGTATGCTTCCTGGGCATGGCTGAGAAATGGAGAATTTCTCATTTATTTATCCATAAAATTGCAGACAATTTAATAATAAGCATAGAACTGTTATTCAAAGCATGAAAATGCTAAATATCAATGTCTGGATACCAGAAAATAGAGGATGAAAAGAAATAGTAACAGAAATTTTTATCAGTCTGCACCATGAAATATTATCAAGTTGAAATTATCTTCCCGAATTTTATAGGCCTTTTAACTTCCTGTTCTCACTGGCATTTATTAAACCATAAGTCACCTTAAATTGGTTTACTTGTATTAAAATTTAATAAGCTCCAGTATACATTCAAAATAGAAAGTCATAGTCTGATATGCCTTTAATTTCAAAATAAATACCTTTGTTGGTTGGCATAATATTAAAATGTTCATTGATTTAGGGGAAGGTAAAATATGTAAGGACAATACACTTTCCCTTTGGTAGCAACTAAAATTATTCTAGATAAGCTGTTTTACCTATGAATTAAATTTTAAATGATTTTCTTTCTCATGGATTCTCTTTCAAACTAAACATTTCCAGTTGTAAATACATAAGGGAGATGAGTAAAGTGATTTGTAAAGTTATTAAACTTTTAATTGATATGTGTACACACTACATCTATGAGAAACAAAAATAGCTTGCATTCTTTTTAAAAATTAAAATGCAAATGTTAAAACCTTTAACATTGAAAAATAATCACACAGGAGCCAAGTAGACCAATATTAATTTTTATGTTTCACTTTTGAATCTCTCCATTGTTCTTATATTTCAGTTTTCCTGCACAATCACAGTTTATCTTATTATATTAAAAACTTCTATATAGTAAGAGAACCACAGGCTGATTTGCCTCAAAGAAAATATTAAAAGTGTCCCTTTCACTCTAAAATATGAGCCATTTTGGATAATAAATCATATGGTCATCCTACTAAGTTCTGTAAGTGGTGTTAAGGTGGTTATGAGTCAATGAGTGAATGAAGTTAAAATAAGCGAAATGCTTGTTTCGGTTCTCTATTTTTTTATTTAATAGAATTTTGGCTAACATAATTAAATGTTTATCTATAATTTCTTCATAATCAATTTTGGGAAACACTTTTGACTAATGAATTGGTAAACAGTTACCAAAGAATTAGTAACTTATTATTGAACAAGTGCAATTATTATTTGAACAAGTGCAAATAAAAAAAAAAACTATATTGCAGACATTTTTCAGAAGATATAATTTTTAACTCAAATGCATGTAACTTAAAAGGCTGCAAAGTGATTCTGCCAAAATGTTGATGCTGCATTTAAAAATCACAAGGGATACCATTTTCAAAGGTTATATAGTTATACTGTCAAATGAAGGGCATACAATATAGCTAGTTAGAGTAATGCAATTAGTGAACATGCTGTGGTTAGATTATTTTGAAAATTGTACCTGGCACAAAGTAAAGACTACACAATTTACACATCACACATCATCAAACATAAATGATACTATAAAGGATTTGTAATACGGCTCATGCATTGAATTGTTTCTTTTTTACCCATGAGAATTTTCAGTTTTATTCAGAAGTCATATTCTCTTATCCTAGCTACATACAAAATATATTATTTCACCTACTAAAAATTCATGATTTTGCTCATTTCTGTCTTTTCCATTCAGTTTATGTTGCATAATTTGATAAAACAAGGTATATTTCTGAGTGAGTTATTATAGTAATAATTTTAGGTTTTCTAAACCACTGTATCTAAAACCTGAACTCTCTTACTTTGTTACATGATATCTTTACATTCTAATTGAATAAAAAATCTTTGAGCACAATCTTGTAAAGTCTTTATTGCATTAAACTGATATTATAGTATTTCTTAAAACTATTTGTGAAACATTTTTGCACAAATAATGTCAATAATATAATAAAAACCAAGAATGAATATGGTTAGGGTGCTGGTCTGAAGATTAGAATTATTTTTCATATATGATTTCTGAAACCTAATTAAGTATGAAACATGCAAAACGAATTATATTTCCTTTTTAAGAATATTCCCTTTATGGATAGTTTATGGCTAGTTTTCTATGTGAAAAATTTAAGGAATATATAGCCTGTCAATTTTTTAAAATTCCTATGGTATCTGTATGTCTTCTTTGAAAAAAAAAATGTCTATTTGAAACAACATGGATGGAGCTAGAGAGTATTATGCTAAGCGAAGTAAGTCAGAGAAAGACAAATACCATATGATTTCACTCATATGTGGAATTTAGAAAATAAAACAAATGAGCAAATTGAAAAAAAGAGAGAAACCAAGAAATAGACTCTTTTTAAGTAAGCTCTACACCCAGTGTGGGGCTTGAACTCATGACCCTGAGATCAAGGGTCGCAAGTTCTACCAACTGAGCTAACAAGGCACCCCCCGAGAAACAGACTCCTAACCACAGAGAACAAACTGATGGTTACCAGAGGGGAGGAGGGTATGGGGATGGGCTAAATAGGTGATGGGGATTAAGGAGTGCACTTGTGACGAGCACCGGGTATTGTATGAAGAGTTGAATCACTATATTGTACACCTGAAACTAACATTACACTGTATGTTAACTAACTGGAATTTAAATAAAAGCTTCAAAAAATAAAATTCTTATGGAAGTTTAGTTTTTATGAGGAACTTTAAAAAAATCCGTGCTCTTTGAAACATTAGTAATTCTGCTTCTAGGATAAATTCTTAGAGAAATAATAAGATATATTATTGTAAATTTAAAAGTACATTATTTGTAAGAGGAATTAAAATAGACCATTATTTAGAAAAGTAATTTTGAAGTGTATGTATATGTGTATTATAATTAATTTTCCCCGAATAGAGGCGTGCTTCAATAAAGAATCGCTCAACCACAGTTTTGAATACTGAGTTGAATGCAACTAATGGTTTTGAAGATTTAGGGATCAGGGATTTGCTCAAGATATAATGCTAAGTGTCAAGGGAAATGCACAAATTATATATTTGGGACGAATCCAATTGAGATACATATGTGTGTATACACACATGTAGGTACACACACACATACACACACAATACATTCAAAGACACTAAAGAAACACAAATATGTTTACAAAGGTTGTCTTCAGGGAAGTTTGATTATAATTTAGAATTCCCACAAAGTTGTATATTTTAATGTAAGAGATCCCAATTTAAATGATTCTTTGAATAAACAGACCATAAGCATCATCAGTAAGATAATTAACTAGAAATTGTGTCCTTTCCATTTTCTATGACTGTATGGTGCTATTCTATTTATCTACCCCTTCTCTCTTCCTTAATGCCTCCTTCTACCTCAAACTCACTTCCAATCTTGACTTTGTGCTTTTTATTCAATATGCCAGATAAGCAGGGACTGTACTGGTGGTTCACTGCTTACAACTCTCTTCCCCATAGAGCAATCAGTCTGTACTTCCTCACTACCTTCATGGCTCTCCTCCCTCATGACTTTTATATGTTGACTAGAATGTGTGTTCTTGATGAATGCTCCTGTCTTCCCTTTCTACAATATATCTGGCTTAGTGTACATATTTCGTGAAAAATTATTCAGTGAATGAACGTTACTGCCCAGAAATATTATTAATTATTAATAGATCATCATCATCATCCTTATTATTAGCCACAACAGGACTGCTGATAATTTGGGACTTCACAAATGAATTCTCTTTCAATGAAATCTTAGTTATTGATATTACATATATAGAATGAATCATATTTCTATACTGAGAAAATAATTGATGGAATTTGAATAGAGGCTACAAAATCAATCTTACAATGTCGAAACTTTTCAGTCTATCTATCTATCTATCTATCTATCATCTATATATCTTATCTCTACAGCATTATAAAGTGCTAAGGCATGCTAGAGATAATCTAGTTTGGTCCTTTCATATACAGGTAAGGTATTAAAAACACCCACCAAGTTAAAGTCATAGTAAAAGACAAAGTATGCAACTAGTATTATTACTGAGCCAATACCACAAATGAATGTACTAATTCCAGATCTAACATTCATTACAATGATATAAAAAATTTCAAGTCTTCTGTGTATTTGATGCTACATTAAAGCAACTGTATATAATATATAGCATTTCTACAAATATTCATGCAACCATGGCTGAAACTTAAATGTCAGTAGGCGTTTGTGAAAAATCAAAAACAAAAACAAATCTTGTATTAAAGGGAGAGATCAGCTTCAGATATATTAATCACTAACCTTGCTTTTTTCTGACCAAAAAATAAAACACAATAAAAACTGTATTAGTATGTGCTGATTAGTATAAAATAGAAATTGTGTTATACTTGCTATACAGAAGCCCAATTTTTCATAAAGAATGTTTAAATGCAGTATCTAACGATCCAAAGAGAAAAGCCTATGACCTCTAAAGACTTCAGAGAAAATGGATTGGAGATACAGGGATTATTGTATTCAGCTTTTTTCAGCAGAGAAAAAATTTCCAAAGATGTTTGTACCTCATTGCAGTAAGGGTAATCTCAATGAACGGTCACCCTCTCCACGCCTTATCCTGACCAAAATACTCTCACAGGATTCCAACCATGCTGAAAATATTGTACCTCCTGGGAAAAAATAAATCTATCATGTTCCAGGACTTCACTCCCCTAAGGAAGCTTCCTCCTCCTGTCAGCCTTAGACAACAATGACAGTGGAATATGAGAGAACAGTTCATCACAGGAGAGTTTGTGGTATCTGTCCTGGAGTCTGACAAAAATTCCAATATCATTTTCTGGTATCCATGGTCAACTTGGTGGTCAAATATATATACATCTTTATTTTAATCACAAAAATATAGACCACACTTTACTGAATCCAATGAAAGCACTGTACGGATCAACAATAAATGTGAGTTCCCTCTCCCTGACCCAGAGAACTATTTCAAACTATTCTTTTGATGATGCAATGTTAGATTTTTTTTTTAATGAAAAAATGGTTTCTTTAATAAGAATGACCCTAAAGAGCCGGTCACAAGTATAAAATGAAAATTTGAGTCCAATTGAGATTGTGTTTAATCTAATAGTTATTTCTAATTTGAACACTTCAAATTGCCTATAAAAAACATTCTTAGGAACCTCCATTGACTTCCAGGGTAACTGTTCCACACAATGGGAACAAATTCAGTTCTCTTTCTCTCATTACTAGTGTTTTGTGGGTCACTTTCAAATTTGATAATTTCAACCATTTACCCTTCTTTAAAAGTTTCAGAAGTAATTTATTTTGCACTTGTGAGATATGGAACATAAAATTACTTTAATAATCAAGAGTAGAAATGTAAATGAGAATAAAATAAAAGTTAACTACCTAAAATTTCATTTTATCAAGTGAATTTGGAATTGTAGCCATGTGCCATTTTTAGACTTCTATTAAAACCATTAATTAATATTCTGAATACATATTAGAGATTACTGATTAAGTGATAGCCTGGCAGCTAGAAATTTTCCCATTTTACTCCTGATTCTTAGTTTGTGCATTGAGTATGACTCACTGGGCACTTAATTTCAAATAAGAATACAATCATCATAACAAAAATTGTGAAACAGACCACAGTGACATTCTAGGCTCAAAAATTCCAAACATTCCTTGTTCACTATTCAAAGAGGATTCAAATTATTTAAACACAGGACATTCCTGGAAGAAATGATTAAACTTTCATTAAGCTTTCAAACTCAAATGTATCTTCTTTTACCCTGCCTAATACCATCAGCAACCAGTTTCTAAGTCTAAAATTATGTTACTTTCCTATCCTATATCCAGTTTATTATGCTATAAATCTCTTTTCTGAATCACCCACATTGCATTTCTCTGATAGACTTCATATCCAATAAATTGCCAAATACTGTTACTTTATTTGTACTGTGTCAAACCTGTGTGTTTCCATTCACACCGACCACCATCCTTTCTGGTCTTTACCACTTTGTATGAAAGTTAGTGAACCAGATTGGTCTCCTTGAAGCCACCTTTCCCTCTCTACAATCTGTGCTGTCACACAGAAAGTTTCCCTAAGTAGGTGTATTACTTTGGTTATGCTCCTACGCACACATTTTTAACGGTTTCTACTGATCGTTAAAAATGCCCAATTTTTATGTTAACATCAAATGTTCTGCACAATTTTGTCTCATTTTTTTCTACCACATTTAATAATGTTTTAGATCAACTTTTAAATTTTAGAATAATTTTGTTTTTTTAATGTTTATTTAGAGAGAGCATGCATGGTATGCATATGCAAGTGGGGGAGGGGTGGAGACAGAGAGAGAGAGAGAGAGAGAGAGAGAGAGACAGACAGAATCCCAAGCAGGCTCCGTGCTGTCAGAGTAGAGCCCGAGGCAGAGCTTGAACTCACGAACCATGAGTTCATGACCTGAGCTAAAAAATCGAGAGTTGGACACTTAACTATCTGAGCCATTCAGGTGCCTGAGAATAATTTTAAATTTACAGAAAAATTGATACTACAGAGAGCTCCATGAATCTCACACCCAACTGGCCCTATCGTTAACATCTAATATTCATATAGTACATTTGTCACAATTAATGAACCATTACTTATACATTATTGTTAACTAAAGTTCATGCTATATTCAAATCTCCTGAGTTTTCACTGTATGTCCTTATTCTGTTCAAGAATTCCATGCAGGATATAGTTCGTCAATAATTTTATCTATAGGAGAGGGATGAAAATTCCATCCTACAACTTTCACAGCTGCAGATAAGATAAATTTTACTCCACCCCAATTTTTAAAGTCAACTCTCATGTATATGCTGATTTCACATGGTAGATCTAAGGTGTGTTTTTCAGACTGACATGCTTCAATAACAAAAAATCAAAATGGATGTTGTTCCAAGAGGTTTGCATGATACAAATACTTACTGGGGTAAACTACTAGAGATCAGGACTTACATTTATTTTGTGCATAATTTTACTCCTTAGTGCCTTATACAGTGTCTGGCACAAGTAAATGCTGAGTCATCTATTGCAACTATATTTGAGAAGATAAAAGAGAATGTGTGTCACTGCGAAACATCAGTAATACTTTATACATCAGTATAATTATTACTAAGCAGATTTTTTACCTTTTGCAATAGTTTTAACAGATATTGCACATTAAGAGCACAAACATAATTATAAGGGGATACTTATAGTATCAAGGGAACAAACTACTTTTAGTCTCCCTCAAATAAATTAGAAGCAAGTTGTAGATAACATACAAATTTCTATCTATCATATCTATTCATCATTGAAGGTTTCAATAAGGATTTTTATGGCGATACACTATTGGCTCAATTTGAATTTTAGTTGTCTTTGAATCAAACGAAAATAGAAATCTGACTTCTTTTTAAAGTAATTTATGATGCAGATAGGTTCCCCCAGAGAGAATTAATGACTATGTTGTATTATTAAAGTGAATTTGAGCAGTTTAACATCATTGAACTGATATCAGAGAAAGACTATTTACATCCGAAGAAAATGATAGAATATCACTCAAACATTGATGGTGTTAATAAATGTATCAGAGTGTTTAAATGAGCTGATGGCATGTAAGTAATACATATACTGAAATGAATGTACGTATTTATATTTATAACACCATGGTTCCAAAAGACAGGTTAGACAAAATGTGTAACCTCTCAGTAGAGGTTACATTAACCTCTACTAAAACATTATTACTTATAACCTAAAACAACTAATTTTCCTCATAGCTTTTACAAAGCTGTTTCTTTCACTTCTGAACAACTGTTCAACTGTTTCGTTTTCAACATTCAAAAAATTTAAAAAAAGTTTTTTTAATGTTTTATTTATTTTTGAGAGAGAGACAGAACATGAGCAGGGGAGGGGCAGAAAGAGAGGGAGACACAGAATCTGAAGCAGGCTCCAGGCTCTGAGCTGTCAGCACAGAGCCCGACACAGGGCTCGAACTCACAAACCGCTAGATCATGACCTGAGCCGAAGTCAGATGCCTAACCAACGGAGCCACCCAGGAGCCCCAACATTCAAAAAAATTTTAAATGACGTTTAATAAAATACTGTCATGTGAACATGGAAATAATTAAACTGTTAATGAGTATTGAATACTCTTGTGCTAATAAATCTGTGTGAAAATGCATTATTATGTATTATTTAAACATTTTGTAATTTCAAGGACAAGTGTCTAGTAACCTGGTAGAATTTCCAGGCAACGTTACAATACACGTCAGAAGTTAGTGATATTCTGATGGATGTACTCTAAGTGTAATTAAATACATATTTTAATGCTTTTGCCATTCAAATTTTGGAGATAAATGTATGTATATATGTAAACTCATATATGTTTTCATACATATATGTATGGGCATAAAACAGAAAATAAGTTTAGTGATCACATAGAAAGTCAAAGTTGGGGTACCTTGGTGGCTCAGTTGGTTGAGCAACCAACTCTTGATTTTGGCTCAGGTCATGATCCCAGGTTTGTGGGATCAAGCCCCACATCAGCCTCTGTGCTGAGCATGGAGCCTGCTTAAGATTCTCTGTCTCTGTCTCTGTCTCTGTCTCTCTCTCTCTCTCTCCCTCTGCCCATCCCCCACGCATGCATGTGCACTCACACGTGCACCCCCTCTCTTTCTCTCAAATAAAACAATTTTTTAAAGAAAATCAAAATTAAATTTAATTAAAACAAATATAGAGGGAAATGTATTTTATAAATTCTGGAGTTTGGTGTAGCCTAGGCTTTTAACATTTTCAGTGTTTTATAGAAGGAAAGAAGGAGTAGAAACAGTATTGGTATCCTCAGTAAAATGCAAGGAAGAAATCTGGAAAAGCCTGGCCTCTAGAGAGTTGTTTCTCTAATTTTTAATATTTGAAATATATATTCTTTTTAAAGTATAAACTCAAGAGGATTTCACATCATGCTCTGAAGAGGTACACTTACCCTTCTCTTTCAAAACTCTTCTATATTTGAGTACCTTACTACTCTTCTTTTTCCTAGTGTTGTCTGTTATTCCTTCTGACAAATCTTTCATTTTCACCACTCTGCTTTCACTCTAAATAGACTTATCTAATTATTGATGGTTTTTAAATCAGTTACATGGATATGGACAACTTTATCAGTATTTCATACAAAGAAATTAACACCACTTTTCTGTGTATTCAAATATAATGATTTCATTGCAAATATAGCTTCTCAGCCTAGTAGTAAGAAGGATCACTTCTGAGCTTTGTGGAATCTTTACCTGCCTCATCTAAGGTTCATGATAAGCTTTCATTTTCCTAAGTTGTCTCCTGTGTTTCATAGTGGCAATTTGCTTTACTTTTTTCCTGAATATGTCGGTTTATCCACTCACTCAAATTTTTATATACACTTTATAGTCCAATATTAATAATGGACACTCAAAAGATAACCCAAATGTATCCATCTTTCCCTCAACATTATAGAATGATCTGAAAATCTGCAGTCAGTGCTCGCTTCGGCAGCACATATACTAAAATTGAAAATCTGCAGTCAGATATTTCAAGTAGAATATCATATATTTCAAATAAATTGTACTTACTTTTTGCATTATCCTGTGTTTCTTTTACTCATTCCTATTGCACCATTTGCTTTCTCTTAGCCAGCCAATACTATTCAATAACCCAACAATATTGTTACAACCTGATGGAAGTTTCTAATTTTGAAAACTTGATGGCCCTTTCTTACTCTCCACCAAGATATTAAGGCTTTTAGTCTCCAAATATTGGCACCCCCAAGACTCTCTCTTATTTTCAATATCACCTAGACTAGTGAGAACTTCATTACTTCTCACATGGGCAATTGCCACCGTGAGATGATGAACAGACCCATGATAACCAAAATTTTGGTTCAGCCATATGAAAGCTTGAGGACCTTAGGTTGGTTATCTCCTCTATTCAAAATGGAAATGGCAATTATATCTTATTAAATTATCTTATAACTACCTTATAAAATTATTCAAAATTGTGTATGGTAGATGAGATAATTTAAGTAAATGTACATAATTCTGTTCTTTGAAGTCATTAAATGTTTGTTTGATCTGTTTCTAACTGTAACAAAATTGGCTCTTTTAAAGATTAATTCAATATCATATCATTTACCAGATCAAGATCTTTTAATATTTATCCTGTGACTTCAAGTTCTTTAAGATCTTCTTCGTGATCTGTATTTTTAATCTTTGATAACTTTTTGTTTTCTTTTTCTTTTTTCTTTCTTTCCTTTTTTCTTTCTTTTTTTTTTTTTTTTTTTTTTTTTTTTTTTGGTAAATAAATACTGGGAATATATTGAGAATACAGGGAGTGTAAGAGAAGTATCTCCTTCACAACATGTCGCTTGCAGACTACTGGGGGAGACAAATTAGTGCAAAAAAGTTCTATTCACCAGGAGCCTTTTTCCTGAAATAGGGAAGAAGACACTGAAAGAATACCTCCCTGGCTGGGGTACAGTAAACTTGCAGGAGACTGGCACAAGGGCAAGGCTTATAGACCAAGGTTAAAAGTGCAGATCACCCCCCTCCCCCCAGAACTCTGTGAAAATCACTGAATGTTTATACTTGGAGGAGTGAAATGATCAAATTTATCTCTCAAGGGGATCACTGTTCTGCTAATGGATGGTAGTTAACTAACAGGGCATTGAGGGAAGCAGGTGGGCACCTGCCTAGGAGGTGTTCTGAGAAAGGGAGGCAGCCTGGACAGGGGAAATAAACTGGAACTAAGTGAACTGAAGACATTTCAAGATGAATTGGGTCATGTAACAACAGGACTTAATAACACATACTGTGATGCTGAAGAGATAGAAAAGGAGTTCCTTTGCTGGTTTCTGATTAGAGTGACTAGGTAGGTAGATGGTGATGCCACTTACTGGGATGAGAATACAGCTGGCTGGGAAGAGCTTGTGAAAGTAGAGAGAAAATATTGGCAGGGTTGAGATGGAGGGGGAACCGAGGTAAATGAAATTTTCAAGCTTTTTTGCTGTGTTTTAATTGTGCAAAACCTTTGATCAAATACCTAGAGAACTGTGAAATGTCTTAAGAATACATATGGACTACAATGTCTTACAAATTGTAGATCATCAGTAAAGTAGGATTAAATTTGTTTATATCACTTCAATATCTCTGAGCAGTCTATCATAGTTCTAAAAGTGACACTGATACTATTGCTTAATTCATACAACATCACTGGATTGGGATTTATTCTTTGCACATGATTATTGAAGACTGTAAATAAGCAGAAGGGACAAGAGTGCAAACAGCACAGACGACATCAGACAGACAACTGCTACACAGTTAAGGGTCTCATCTGTGGGCAAGATCCTTCAGTTTTCTGATGCACGGGGTTTTCATTTATTACAGGAGATAACAGTATCTCACTGGCTTGCCATTAGGACAAATTTATTTAAAAGTGCTTGGTGCAGGGTCCCCTGGGTGGTTCAGTTTGTTAAGCTTGGTTTCATCTCAGGTCATAATCTCACAGATCATGAGTTCAAGCCCCGCATCAGGCTCTGTGCTGAAGGTGCAGAGCCTGCTTGGGATTCTCTCTCTTTTCCTCTCTTTCAAAATAAATACATAAATTAAAAACACAAAAGTGTTTGGGGCAGTGCTTGTCACGTAATAGATGTTCAGTAAATGTGTGGTTTTTTTTTAAATTCCTTATTACTAGTAGCTGATCTTTTGTTATCTGAATAAATTCACACACTTTGTCAAGTATCTATGATCTTTTAATGGCTTCACTATGATTTATATTTAAGATAGGGTTGCTAGCTCCGCTGTAAAATAAAAGGGAAAGGAAAAAAATCAACTTTGCTTATTAACAAATATAAATAGTAGTACTTTGAATTGAGTAATGTGTCTTTTGAATTAATTGTATTTAATGCTCAGAATGATTTCAATAAAATTTCTTGGGTATATGCAATTAAAGTGCATGACATGTTATATAAAAATGAAAGAAATATTAAACATACTTCTCCCTTTTTGAATTTTGGTGATGGATTGGTTTGGCCATTGTTTTTTTTTTCATTCCCAACTCTCCCCTGGTCTATTATTAATTGATCACTCTAAAAGAAAAATGTAACCAGGTAACGCCACTCAAAAGAGTTTTCAATTGCCTGTAGAATATGGTTCAAAGTCGTTAGTATGGAATTCGAGGTTTTTCATAATCTGACCCTAACCCATTCATCTGGTTCAATTTGTCTCCATTATAATTCTATATCCCATATTCAAATACAAATATTTCTACTTTTTTTTTTGCCATTCTTGTATTATACTGTTCGGTTGCCACATCTCTAAATCTTTGATCATGTATTATTCCAGTTTCAAATATTTAATTCACCCTGTATCTTACAGTCTTAGTCCACTTTCAAGTCCAACATTTAAATGCTCCAAGATTACTCTTTAGCTTCCTAAAGTAAATATTTATCACATTAAAACTATTACAGGGATGATAGACTATTTTTTTTCTACATTTGATGCAAGACCCCAACTACATATTTCTATAATGATTTAATAGAAGAAAGGATTAAATAATTTCTTATGGTGGTACATAATAATTTTTTCATTATGTTACCACTTGAATCATCATCAGTATAACTGGTTGTCAAGAATTTAAGGAAGCAAAGCCCTGACATGCAAATTAAGTACAAGTCTATATAATTCTTTGCCCATAATTTTGAAACCCAAAAATATTTCAGATCTGGAAATTATTTTATTACTCATCTAGTGGTAAAAAATGACTTGAACTAACATAAGCTATTTATAGTATTCATTTAGTCCATTTACTGCAAATATTCAGGTTTTTTTCTACAAAATTTAATGTGTTTGGTTGTGTGTATTGCCAGATTCCAGTGAGGATTTTATATAATATATGATATACATATTATATCACCTTTGTAAAATCTGAAAAATCCTTAATTCTGGAAAACATCTTGTTCTAACAATTATAAGCATACATATCAAAACATCAACTTTCAAAAATTTATTCAAGCTATGAAATTGGAAAGTACCAGGGGAGCAAATTTGAATGTTAATATATTTGGTTAAATATATATATATATATATATATATATATATATATATATATTTAGTTTGGTATATAACTTGTTCCTATTTCTTTTTTTTAACAAATATAAATATAAAATAACAGCCATCCATATTTGTTTTTGACAGATGTGCACTTTGGAGTAGAATATTTTGGTGATTTCATGATGTCCCTGGTTTTTCACAAATCTGAGGTCATTTATATACTCTAAAGGCTTATGTGAAATAATGAGATTGATGTCTTTTGCCTTGCACTTTATAGAGAAGATTGGACCCACCTATAATGAACTCCCTATAAGTATTTTCCTTTCACCTTTACATTGATCTTTTTAATTTATTTCTCCTTTCTTTCCTTTACAGAAAATGAGTTGATCTTTACTTTAAGGCTAGCATCTCCATTACACTCCCATGCATATCCTCTATCCAGTCCTGTCCTTCAATATTTCCTTCTAATTGGATCCTCTGCCTCAGTATATTAATAATTAGTTATCTTAAATGATTAAAGCATTTTCCATTCATAATACCATCTTCCTTAGTTGCTATTTTCCCTGTCTTTCCCTTATTCCATTATTCGCCAGTCTTGAAATAAGAGAAATTGCTACCTCCAATTCCTGACCTTACTTCATAGTCTATCTTTCTGAAATCCCTTTTCTTTTTTCATTACTCCATTATAACTACTCTCTTGAAAATCAAGAGTGGTCTGTCAGTTATCAGATTGTATAGCTGTTCCTTGAGCCTCATTTTCTTGGATTTCTCTAAAGAATCAAAATGTTTGTTCTTATCCATCTCTGGCTACCATGACTCTATGGCTTTCCTACTTCTTCCCTTCCTTACTGATCACCTTTTTTCTGTTTTCTTCAGCATTTTTTCCTTCTGTCCCTTCTCTGGACACATTGAACTATTCATTATCCCCCAAATATTAAATCCACCTTCCATATCCCATGATTGTATTTATGTATTTGTTGTGCTTCTATCTCTCAAAGTAAAAACCTTGTTCATCCCTTAAGTCTTAGCTAAAATTTCATCTCTAGTATGAAGTCTTCATTGAATAATTATCAATATTCTATCCTCTTTTTGAAACTCTCAGACCCTTTCATTTACACCTAATCAATAGCACATTATTTTCTACATTTTATTATATTTAGTACATGTTTCACTTCCTTTACTAGACTACCAGTTCTGTGAAAATGGATTTTGTGAGTCTTGAGAGAGTTCACTTGACTATTTCATCATCATTTGAATGTAAGCTCAGTGTGAATGAATGTTTGTTTTGCTTACTATTCAATCCTCAACACCTGGGGGAGCGCTTGGCACATACCAGAAACCCAAGGAATATTTGTTGAGTAAATATACAACATAGCAATTAAGATAGTGCCATATATACAATGATACTATAGAAAGTGTTACTGAATTACATTAAAAATTCAGAATGTTTGATTCCAAGTGAATGTTCCTTCTTTCAAAGCAAGTGAGCTCCAGAAGTTATACATTTATCCCAGTAGTGCCAGGTCACCTGTTTGGGATTTTACTCTGAGCTTGTTTGTTCACTCATAAAACAACTTTCTCAGTATCATCCTGTTTTTAACAGAAACAGTATTATCTAACTTTACTTAATGTATTGATTTAATTTGGCTCTCAATGATATTTGGTTGGAAATGAAGTCTAAAAACTCTAGGTTTTAGTCATAAAACTCATCCATGACGTCTCCAGATTTTGGATTGTCACAAACATACTGAACATGTTTCTTGGCAGGTGGAACCATTATTGAACTTTCTCCCTTCCCAACTTCTAAATGCTGCAGGATTCTGTCTTGGATCCTTTTTTCCCAATAATCCTGGATTCTAGTCTCCTGGATTCTTTTCTCCCAATGACGTATTTCATCAATGTACATACTTCACGCACGATCCTATGTCCATAGGATTGTCCAAGTTTATACCTCCAAACTTCTATTCTGATTGCCAAATTATATTTTCCAGTTGCCTGTTCTGATATTCACCTTAAACTCTTTTTTACTTCCCAAATATTTTCCCCGTGGTGACCTCACCCTGTCTTTTCCACTTTAGTAAACTGAACTTAGTCACCCAAGTCATGATTCTCAGACTCATTATGATACCACGTTCTACACTGCCTCTCTATTTTCTAAAAATTCTCTGGTTAGCTGAAGTTTTTTTTTGTTTCATTTCTGTTTAGTCCTAGCATCTTTTTTTTTTTTCCTATCATCTTTAAATGGTGAAGTTTTTTTAGTAAGTTGATTTCAGCATACAAATCAGTATTGTTAATTTAGAGAAAATGCTGAAACTTTCAAATATTTGTGTGTTATTTAATATATATGGTATAAATTACACAAAAAGAGACTTAAATAATTCAAGGTATAGTCCATTTATTTGGGTATTAAATGATTTTTTTTCCTTTAGGAACCATTATCTCAAAATCAATTTCAAGTGAATAATAAGCAATTTTTTTATAATCATAAAAGTACTGTCATATTCTAAAAAGTTTTTAATCTTTCACTTAATTCCATTCCTGCTACCTCTTTACTACTCTGGGTCTCATTTTCCTTGTCTTACATTACTTCCTCAGCTTCCTAAGTGTATCCCTGTCTCCCCAGGCATTGACAGAAAATAATGTCTCTAAAATGAGACTTTGGGAGGGCTTGGGTGGCTCAGTCGGTTGGGCCTCTGACTTTTGATTTTGGCTCAGGTCTTAATCTCAGGGTCGTGGATTGAGCCCCACGTCCAGCTCTGTGCAGAGCATGGAGCCTGCTTCTTTCTCTCTCTTCCTCTGCCCCTGTTTCCTGCTCGTGCTCTCTCTATTTCTAAAGAAATAAAAAAATAATATAAAAATAAAATGAGACTTTGCACTGTTGCCACCTGAACCCCCAATGGCTCCCTGTCAGTTGTCCCATCACTGGGGTTCTCACAACCTCTCGGTCTCATTTGCCCCATTTTTCATCTCACACCTCCCTACTCACATGCATCCAACAGCAACTTGCCATACATTACTCCATCTGTGTTTCTTAGAGTGCCCTCTTATCCTCCCTCCCCAAACAGGTAAACATTTTCTGAATGAACCAGTCAACTCAAATGTCTCCTTCCCCAGGAGTTTTCTTTGATCCCCTTAAATCTCAGCTGGGTTTTCTTTCTCATGACTCCATGCATACTCAGGGCATGGCTTACTACACCAACCCCAGAGCTTATACGTCCAATTCTCTCACTAGAGTGTGAGCTCCTGCAGAACCCAGCCTGTGCATTAGTTCGTCTTTGCATCCCTGGCACAGTTGTTCATTAAAAGAAAAAAAAATAAGTGATTAAATAAATCTCTCCTTGGAACCATCATCCCTCGGTGCACTGAGACAATATCAGGGACTCACAATTACAAGTGTAGATATTGTGCCTAGATGAGAAATATATACGTCCTTATGCTTGGTGACAAATAACACAATAGTGTCACTGTCTACATCTGGTATGATACATCTTTTTGACTTTTTGGAGCTTCTATTCAATACATTTATTCAATGTATATATAATATATATTTATATACTTATATGTTAAATATTTACTCAATATACATGAAAGAATCGAGAATTAAGCTCTCAGCATAACTGCTTACATCTTCAGATTTATAAAAAAATGAAGTGTTTTGACAAACCTGAAGTACCTGCTTGGAGACGCTGAAGTCTCTCTATCATGAATTACAGGAATGGCATGAAGGATACAAAGAACTCAAGACCAGCAAACGATAAACCTAGAACTAGCACTATCTCTGCCTCTAACTTTAAGACTCATTGAATCTGTTTTCTTACTTATAAAACAGGGGAATTATGCTTCAAGGATTCAAGGAATCTTCCTACCCTAACGTTTCCTCATATGGTTTTCAAAAGAACGGAGAACCTGCAATACTAGAACATGGGTTTAAAGTGAAATAATGGAAAATTTCTTGAAGAAGCTTAAGACCTATCAACATTAGTTTGTCACAATTCTTAATTAACAGATGAACTAATAACCATGCTTGATTGTCATAGTTTATCGTTTATGTCATACTCTTATTTTCATAGAAATGTACATAATATTAATATAGAATTTTATTTGTAAAAATGAAAAAAAATTCCTTATTAAAGACCACACAAAAACCAAAATCCTCTAGTTGTATCCCAGTGTTTGAAAGAAACAATAATTCTAAGGCTGGGAAGGGTTCCCCTGCCCCAAGGCAAAATGAGATTCTAAAAGTTTGGGAACTACTGTCCCAACATTCCCCATTTGGAGTGTTTTAGCAAAAGTCATTACTAAAAGCAAGATAACCTAAAAATCACATTGAATCTATAGTAAATCATGCAACACTTGTTAGGGAGGCTTTATGATGAGAACAAATGTGAGGGTGATAAAATCTCTCTATTTTCATGATACCAGCTGCTGGATTCTAGAAACAGATGTTTGCACACGAGAAAGAGATGTCATTGAAACTTTTAAAGTTAGGTGAACTATGGGACATTTGCAAAGTTTGGTAATCAAAAATGAACTTAAGCTGCTCACAGTTTGGGGAATATTTTATCCAGTAAAATCTAAAGCCAGATGAATTCTGAAAGTCCTAAGACAACACAAGAGGGGGAAAAAGTTGACATTAAGGTGCTCTTAAATGCAGCCGAATACAAACTTAGATGGCTTGATATAATAAGAATTCTTGGCAAATAATACAATTTCTTAAATGCCACACATTTGAATCATAAAAGCAGCAGTGCCTTTAAAAATTCGTAAGTGATTTCTTCCTGGTATTAAATAGTCAACTGTTCCTTTTGCTTTCCCCACTCCCCATCCCTCTATATGGCAGTGATTTTCCATTTCCTTCATAAGACAAATTGATATTAATAAGTTTACAGCAGCATTTCTTTTTAAAAGTATTTTCAGAGATTGTGAGGATGGACGTCGTCATCACCTCTGTGTCCTTACTTGTGTAGAAGCAATTTGCTGATGCGTGTTATGGGAAGGTCTGGGAAGAGACATCGACTGATTGGAAGGGTCACAGCTGCAGTAACCATAGGTGCAGAATAGAAAGCAGAACGGAAGCTTGAGAATATAAAAGTACTATCCAAGTACGGTCCTATTGCTGGTCAGTTCTAGGGGCAATTGCAAAGTAGGTCAAGTTTGCGTTCAGTGTCCTAATCCTTTCTCAATAACTCCCTTCCAAACCCTGTATGTATGGCTCCACCCCTACTCTGGTGGACAAGAGCTTCACCTTGTGTTCTCCCATTTCCCTATTATTTCTTCCTTAAGTTGTTCCTCCATGGTAAAGTATAGGTTGTAGAAACCTTAAACTGTTTCCTTTCCAAACATAATTAGAAATATGGTGAAATTGCAGTCATTATGCAGTAAATTAGGGAGGGCGATGTTGAAAGAGTAGGGTTCAGAGCCTCGCCAAACTCTGAAATCACATAAAAAATACTGCAGTCTTTAAACTAGCTTAATCCTGTTTTAAATATGGGGCCCACAAGCAAAATTCAAACAGTGACTTGAAAAAAACAAAACAAACAAACAAAAAAATCCATTAGCTTTAGTTTTTGTAGTTTTCCAGAATGTCCTCTGGGAAGAGGGAAGGCAACCCTTAAGAATGTAATTTAGTTTTAAAACTGAATTCACTGGAGCAAACCTAGCTTATTTTGTATTTCTATTATTCTCAATTTTCTATTGATTTTATTTTTATTAGATTTTAATCAGGGATTCTATTCTGAAATGTTTTGAACCCAGAATGTAATTTAAGAAGTCAGATTTTCTAGCAGAAGAGAGAGGACAGAGGAGGCACAGAATTGAATAGGAAAAAAAAAAAAAAAAAAAGAAAGAAAGAAAGAAATTATAAGGCAATTAAATAAAAGGAGAAATGAGAAAGAACTTGAATGAAGCAACTTCTAAGGATCAGAAAAGTCCTGGAATCCAGTTACAGAGGAAGGGATGGACAGTTGGCCACCTAACAGGGCATTAGCTTCCCTCACAGTGATGCTTCTACTGCTGTCCCTAGCAAAGGTTGTCAACACAGGGTGCAATGCTATTCCACTAGCTTCTGGCTTAAATTCACGAACTTGGTTTCAGTCAACTATAAAGATTGCAGAAGACTGATTACCCTTGAAAACTTGAGAACAGTCACTGAGTTATCAATAAAGAGCTCAAAGAAATCACCAGACAGCATTTATGAAAACTGCACATTTATTATTTGGGAATCAAGAGAGACTACTGAATTTTAGGGAAAGTTTACTAAATGTTGTTAAAGAAGAAAGAGTTATTGCTCACAATTAAAATACTTTACCAGACTGCTGTAATGGACAGATAACTCCAAAGTACAGATGTTTTCTGAAAGAAGTCAAAGTGGATTGCTTTATCTACCTACCTATCTACCTAGGTAGATACCTACCTACCTACCTACCTATAATATTGGACAAAGGGAGTATGGAGAAAATCTAAGTGACAAATAGACTGGCAGGGCACAAAGATGCAATCAAATAGAAAGAAACTAAGTACATTCTTTGAGAATTTGTTTTAGTCCCACTGAGAGAAACTAAAACCACCTCTTTCTATTAGAGGATTTAACATAAAATCCTTAAGGCTATTCCCCAGCTGTCGTGCTATCCAGCACGCCTTCAATTAACTACTGAACTCTTTCAAATATTTTTGCTAAAATAATGAGCAACACATACTACTGGTGTGTATTTGGGACGACTAAACCGATGGTAGCAATAAACATAATTATCAGGAATAGAACAAATGGAAAAAGTCTGCACAAAAGAGAAGAAAAAGTAATATTTGAACTAATAATAGAAGATCTCAAAGGCCTAAATCATTTGCAAAGGAAAACCATTATTAGTAGAAAGTTCCATTGAAAATGTGAAGATTATTTTTGGAATTAATTCTAATTTCTAAGCTAAAGAAATATTTTGAGTTAGAAATAGAACATCATTTTTCTTACTAGAGAAAATTTAAACAAGGAAAGAAATCAAATAAGCTAATACAAAAACTATAAAATATGTTATTGATTATTTTAACTGAAATGTGTTAAGGCACTACTACAAATTTTTAGAAAGAAAAAAAGACTCATAAATGGATTTCTTTCTGTTTAGTGTTTGGTTTCTTTCTCCTAAGAGAAAATTTACTTTTGATTCTTAGGAGATTTCTGAAGGTATTAAAGATTAGGGTTTAATATTTGAAATCTGACATGAGATAATTGCTTAAATACGGCTGTCATCATCTTTCATCTGTAAAGAAAATTATTCTTTATGGGTGTGCATTGAATTAATTTGGCTTTGCTTCTCTTGACGCTTTTCAAATAAATTAACAGAGTACATTGACCAAGACAATGGCTGATGGCTTCTTCAAACATTTTAAAATTATTTCTGAGTAAACTGTTCATTATGTGAATAGTATAAAGCATTGGGTAAGAGGGCGGGCTCTGAAGGCATGTCATTTTATTTCTAATGTTGACTTCACTGCTTATAACTGCAGAACACTGACAACATTTCTTAATATCTGTTAAATGTGAGAGTAGCAGTACTTCCTTATCTATAAATGCAATGAAAACTAAATAGGATAATAAGTTTTAAGTACTGCATAATTCATTCAATGCATATGAGCTATTCTTATATTCTCCCATAAGGTTTGCATACATGAACTCAGGTTTTAACTTATTCTTCAATGTTTATTTGATATCTAGTCATAGCAGTGAATCAGAATGTCTGAGCAAATTCTCCCATTTGGAGACAAAGTTGTGTAGAAAAGACACAAGTTTTAGCTATATCTAGATGTAGCATAAAATTCCAACTTGCTGAGCAGATTAATATATTTTCTATACGTTCAGTTTTCTTGTAAGTGAGACAAAAATGATTAAGCATTTTAGAGTTTTCAGGTTAAATAAGATAACAATGAAATGGAGCTAACACAGTTTATAGTAAATGGTAAGAACTCAGTAAATGCTAGTCTCCTTCTCTGAATCTATACAGGTAGATAGATAAGTATAAACATGGATAGATGGAAGAAAGAAAGAAAGAAAGAAAGAAAGAAAGAAAGAAAGAAAGAAAGAAAGAAGAAAAAGAATGGAAGGAAGGAAGGAAGAAAGGAAGGAAGGAAGGAAAGAATGAAAGGAGGGAGGAAGGGAGGAAGGAAGGAGGGAGGAAGGAAGGCAAAAAGGAAGGAAAGAAGAAAACAAAAAAGATGATATAGATGATGGAAAGAAATCGGGAGACTGAAGGTGAAAAATGGAAACAGATGAGAGAGACAGAGAGGGAGAGCTTCCCCATCTCTACTAGTTACATACAGTTTCTTGAAGGCAAGCTCTAAGTCAAATTTATTTTTGGTGTTCCTGAAGAAACTAACTTTCCTCAAGTATTGAAAGGATTTAATAGATATTTATTAAATACATGAACTAATACATTAATCAGTCAATCAGTCACTGAAATACTATTTTATCTAATCCTCCAAAATCATGTTTTAAAGTAGAGGTCCGTATTTCTTCTATAATTCATAGATTCATAATAACTTTCCCATATTTATTAAGAAAGATGTGTGGAAACTACTTGTTTTTCAGGACTCATTTGTATTAGCATTCTCACTCTTACACTAGCAATTATTTTATGTAGAATGTTATTTACAATATATACCAAATATATGCTCTTCTAAGAATGGCCTACTTTTTTAAGGTATTATCTTCTAATATCAAAATTGAAAAAACAGATTTTCAGTATAAAATACATCTTTAGGCATAAATAAAACCACTTCCATTTTCTATAGGGGCCTTTGCTCTTTCCCATCAAATATATTGCTCAGTTGGATAAAAATAATTTAAAGAGTTAATGTGAACAGCATATAAACTTTTCTTTGATTAACAAAGTTTCTCATGAAATATGATAATAAATGCAAACTCTTTACTTACTCTATGCAGCTTTGCAAAAAGTAGCCAATGTATTATCCATCAATCACTTTATTACACACAAAGATGAGTCTATGTTAGGTTCTGTATTCACATATCAAGATGCAACAACCCACTATTTAAAATTTGTCTAAAAAATTCACATATTATATATAATATGACATAGTTAAAACCCATCAAGTTCATTTAAGTCACTTTAAGTAAACATTCAAATTTGTAGGAACTATGAATATTCTATAAATATTCAATTCAATATTCAATTGTAATTACATTGAATTACAATTCAATTACTATAAAACACAGTATTGCATTGTTGGACAAAAAGTTGCTATGGTGTATATGGCAGTTATGACTTATTAAAAAAAGGCTTTTTTGGAGGCCAATCTTAAAATAAATTCAGCATGTTGTATTCAGTGCAGAAATATAAATTATATTTTATTGTACATATGTATTTATTTCTGTATCACATATATATTATTATGAACCTATGTATTTATTTCTGTATTGAATTCACATATGTGTGAATGTGTTTGTATTAAAATGAATTTTAATTTTAGATTAGAGAAATTAATAATATCTATTGACACATATGTAATATGTCAGGCTTCACTACAGGCAAAAGGTTACTTTCTATGAATTGACAATCAATAAGTGAATTAGAAGAATAAATGACTATGTTCACAAAGTTTAAATGTAGTTTCTCCCTAAAAAACTGAAATAATAAATATTAGATATATTTAAATACTATTATACTTTGAAAACTAGTATTAACTAACATAATACGTACTTGCAATTCTGAAACCCGAATTATACAACAGTTTTCTTCATTTTTTATAATTAGACATAAAAACCTATTCACATTGCCTAAGTCTTATATGTCAGAGTAGCTTAATTCTCTGGGTGAATCATTAGCAAATATTTCATTGTGCTTGAAACAATAAAAGCATCAAAACTAATAAAAAGGCATATCAAATGGATAAATTGAAGATAGGCTTTTAGAAAACATTTGTATTATTAGGAAGTATTTCTTTTTTATCTCTATCAGGGTAAACAAGTACATATTTATTTGACACCCATGCACATTTAGATGTAAATCAAAAAAAGGAGCCAAAATTCTGGCTTGCTGTCATTTAATTCTTGAAAAACTACGTGGAGGCTAAAATGCACGTTAAAAATAAACAAACTCTGCTAAGAGCTATACAATTCCAACCAGGTTTTCATTTTACCTAAACGTGGTGAATTTACTAAATTTGATCTTGTAAGTTAGTATATTAGAATGTGCATATCTAGCCAACATATGCCCTGCTTTCCTTGCTAATGAAACACAAAATGGGAAAGGTTGGGGAATGTCTGTAAAGCTAAGAACAATCTGGTGACTTTGGTCAAGTTTGTCATTTTAAGATGGATACAGACTAATATCCATGGCCTTCCTTTTTCTGTTGTTCCTGAGGTGTTGAATAGTTACTTTCTGTCTGGGACAAGCTCGGGATCTGCTGTTTCTTTGATATATTATCAATGGTCCGTTCCACCGTGATAAACTGCGACTCTAGTACTAATAGGTTTATAATGATTGCTTAAGCTTTACACGTCGTAAGCATTGGAAGGCTTCACTCACCTTGTTCAAGTGGTTGGCTTTTAGTTGAAGTAGTTTTCATCTTGAGTGCCTCCCTAACAGACATGTCACAGCAGGAGCCTTTGTTAGTGTCTTGGTCACTGTCAGCCTGATCACTGTCCCCGTGCCCACTGTCTCTCAGGCTGGCTCTTTCTGGGTCCTTAAACGTGGAGCTACTGAAATACATATAAAGAAAAAGAAGAGAAAGTGTTGTCTCTACAAGTTTGAATCTGAAGTGTAGTCTCTTGCAAAGCAATTTTGACACGAATGCAAATGGGGAAGCCGAGAAAGTTATTTAATAGGCCTTACCTTTGAACAAACTGCTGCCTGCTGCCCATGTAATTGGGCTCTGCGGGAAAATTGTCTGTCTGCGAAAGAGAAGGAAAAAAATACGTATAGTTGTACACTGGACAAATCTCCTGCAGAGCAACAAGATTTCCTAGTGGAAAAATGATTAATAATTCAAAAATTCCCTTAATCTTCAGATTTGTAAATTTTAATTAAATTGGAAATTGCTGACATGTAATTATGTACTCAGAACAATTAAATGATTCCGGTCCACAAATTACCTGTTAAAGTAAACAATGAGCCTGTCATAACTGGCATTCTCTGTTCTTACCAGGATGGATAACACTGTCTGCGTTGTTTCATTACCTAGATATTAAGATTGAACACTTGTGGGAGGAGTGAAAAAATGACCTAATTTCTCCATATTAAAAGTGTGAATTATTTAATAATACTCATTTTTAAACATAATTGCATCATCTGCTGGGATTCTACGCCCTCCGTGTAGCATCACTTAAAGTCATCCACTCCTCAATTAAGAGATGCAGGGCCTTTCCTTCAAATTTTGCCAATAACAATTACAAGCATGGAACATATGGTTGAACTCCTCTCTATAATTCATTCTCATCTACATTCCTATCATGGCATTGAACTCAAACTATACAGTGGAAAGGGGTATTACCGCTGGTTATCGAAAACAAAGTGAAATAAAAAAAGAAATAAAATGTCACTTAAAATATTGAGAGTAAAGACGTTGAGAAACCAGGCTTGTTTTTGTGGTTGTTTTTACTGCTTCCAAACTGATGTGGAGGTCTGCCAAAAAGAACTGAATTCTCCTTGTATCATGGAACAGAGTCTTTTGGGAGAAAGAGACTAGATCTTTCATAGATCTCCCTATACTGTACATTCATACACATCACTTCTTCTTGCAGCTGACTCGGTGACAAAGGTTCTCCTGTTTTCAGCATCACTTCATATCACACCATTGTGCCCTGAAGCAGCTATGGATTCATACAAGATCATCCAGCATGTAAGTATCAGTGACACAGGAGCATGCGATTCATGAAGAAGAGGGCTCAAGGTAAGGCTTAACGTAGTGCAATATGTGTTTCCGTATAAATAAAGCTAAATTAAACTAACAGTACTCTTTTTTCTTCCCATGAAATAATTTTAATTATGTGGCTTTTGGGAACTATTTATTATTGGGGGGAAAGGACATGTTAAGAGTAATAGCTTAAAATACTAAGTTTCACTGTCTGTTAAAAGCTTGGGGACAGGAAATAGCCTCATAAATTTCTGAATCTATAATCTTTTGTCGGTGCTCAAATGACCTTTATCAAAATGCAAAGATGAAGGTAAACAAGGCCAATGCATTTCTCACTTCTAATCTGCTTTAACTAGCATTTGGTAGCAGACATTTTTCATTAACATGTTTTATTAGTGTTTAGGTTCTGTGAAGCACCTTAATTTTTGTTTCCATAATGGCAAACTATCAGTTTTTAAGGGTGACAATCTTCTAGTAAAAATAATAGCGGAAAACAACACTGGGGCAAAAATGTTTGCA
Source organism: Panthera tigris (assembly GCF_018350195.1). Taxonomy (NCBI): domain Eukaryota; kingdom Metazoa; phylum Chordata; class Mammalia; order Carnivora; family Felidae; genus Panthera; species Panthera tigris. Next base: position 33,575,765 of record NC_056660.1, on the reverse strand, counting down.
ACAGAATTTTGCTAATTTTTAAAACTATAGTTATTTAGAAACTCCACATTTTAGCTTAATAAAATCAAGTTCCTCTTTTGAATTGGTCAAAAACATGTATGCAACCTATTATTGTTGTCGGTTACAGACTAGGCCATGAGTATCTTAGAACACTTCGGAAAAACAGAATCCTGAGTATTACGGAGAGAGTAAAATATAAAATCAAAGTAGAAACTCTAGTTAGAAAACATAAGTGCTATTGTAAGTAACTTTGTGATTGTAATGGCTTTAGTTAGGTGGAGCATCACAGGATAGGATCCCTATTCAGTTAAACACAGGGAAACAGACAAGGAAACTTTCCTTCCATTGTTCTACTAGGGAGAGTATCTAAAAGTGTTTGCCTATTGTTAAAGTTCTAAACAGCTCTGATAAAATAAAAGACTTGAACTAAGAAATAGAATACGTTTTCCCACCGAATGAAGAGCTATTTTTAAATTATGTGTGTGTGCACGTGCACATGTGCATATGTATGTTTGTACGATGTCTGTTTGCATGGATGCATCAGAGTGTTTGATGACCACTGAGCGATGGTGTTGCTACCAAATGTTATTTTGATGAAAATCGAAAAACGAGAGGAAGTCATAAGAGAAGGGATTTTAGAAGGGGAAGAAAGAGGAGAAAAATATAATTACAGAGAAAGGCAAGAGAAAAGTAGAGAGGAGAAAGAGAGAAACAAAAAGATACATATACGCAGGAGGAGGAATGACATGGAGAGAGGTAAAAAGGAATGTAAAAAAGAAAGAGAAAGAAAGAAAGAAAGAAAGAAAGAAAGAAAGAAAGAAAGAAAGAAAGATTGGTTTATCGTTATAGAATTTCACAAAATACAATTGTTAAAAATCTGCAGCTTAATCAGTAGCAGAGTATCAGAAGTTTACTAATAGTGCCTGCATTTATCCATTAAATACGTAGAAGCCTGAAAGATTGTGTGTGTGTTTATGATTACCATAATGAAATAGCCATTTGGCCTTTAACAAACATATAACTAACTCACTATAAAAACCACACTGGTTTTAATATAGAAAATAACATTTTCATTATCCAGGCTCCAAGGGTGTCAGAAAACTCATTTAAAATAATCTGAATACAAAATAACTGTATTTGCATAGGAAAATGAAAATAGACCCAAAACAAAAGCCATATGTACCACAGCATCATTTAATTTAGAAATGGAAGGGTTTTAAGATATTTCCCGATAATGTACTCTAAAAAATTCGTTCTACCTTGCATATCTATAAATCTTAACTTTCAAGTCTAAGAAGAAGGTAAAACTTGAGGTCAGACACTTGTAGTTTTTTAGGACTCATCAGAGTTATTAAACATGAATATTTATATCTTTGAAAATTGTATCCTCTTCCGTACAAACTAATCATAAACACTAATGTTTTCCCTTCAAATTCAACTGGAACGCAGTGACTTTTAACTATTACTTTTAAACCTATAATTCGTTTATTATTTTGTAAAAGTATTCGGAATTGGTGGGTAGTTACAGAAACTTCCAAGATAGACACTTTAAAAACTTTAGAATGTGATCATCTTTTTAATCTAGTTCAGTCTGGAATACAAAGACAGAAGTTTGGCCATTTTTTACTGATTATTTGCTCATAAGAAAACAGATCTGAACTATCTTATAAAACTGAGTCCATTCTCCTAGTTTCATTTTTTTGTTCATTTCTTGTTTTTTTGTTTGATGAAAACTTAGTATTCATTACTTTCCTTTGTACTGAAAACACAAATAAGCAAGTAATCAATTAAACTAACATACAAAGTGGATAAGTCTGCATGATATGAAGGGTTTCTTTGATTACTTGCCTTTATGCATTTCTCCAGGAGTACTCAGCAAATTGTAGTCAATTTATAAATGACATTCAAAGTCAGAATTTTTATCAGGAGTACTCAATAATAAGCTATTTCTCAGGTATATCTGAAGATATATTTACATACTCTACAATTTGCTTCTTCTGTTATAACTCTAGAAAACAAATCATGATTTAAAAAAGCATCTATGAGAAAGACCAAAAGAAGGCACCTACTGAAACTAAACCACGTTGGCTCAAATTGGGTAACTTCTTTATTTGTTGAAGTAGATTAATTTGATATGACCACTTACATATGCCTAAAGAAGTTGAATTGAAAGTGGATAGTAAAAGGAGTCAAATAGATTATTTTTTACTAGTAAATAGTAAAAATAGCAATTCTTAAAATGTATCAAGCATTTGACATAAGTCAACATCTATGAATGATAAAAATTCTCAGCAAAGGCAGAAAGAGAGGGAAACTTCTTCAACTGTATAAAGAGCATCTACCAAAAAACAAACAAACAAACAAACAAAAAACATGTATAACTAATATTATATTTACCAGTGAAAGACTGAAAGTTTTCACTCTTGCTTTCACCACTTTTATTCACCATTGTGCTAAAAGACCCATTAAGTTCAACAAGGCAAGAAAAATAAATAAAAGATAAATTAAAAAGGAAGGGGAAATTTCTCAGTTACTATACTCGCAGATAATATTACTGTTTAGGCAGGAAATAAAAAGGAATTAAAAAAAAACAAATTGGAAACAAAACTTCTTAGAACCAATAAATAAGGTTGCCGTATTCAAGGTCATCACACAAAAATCAATTATATTTCAATATTCTAGCAACGAACTATTGAAAACCAAACTTTCAAAAGCAATCCATTTATCATAGTTCCCTACGAATCAAATGCTTAGAAAAAAATATTTTCAATAACAAGTACAGAATCTGTGCCCTGAAAATTACAAAAGTTGATGAAATAAATCAAAGAAGATCTAAATAAATGAAGAAATATATTGCATTTATGGAGTGGAAGACTCAGCAAGGTAAAGCTGTCAATGTTCCTCAAATAATCTATACATGTAATATAACAACATTCAGATTTACAGCATGATTCCCTGTAAATACAGACAAGGATTCTAAAATTCATAATGGAAAGCAAAGTGACTATAATAGCCAAAAAAAATTTTGAAAAAGAAGAATAAAGTTGAGGGAATCACACTATCTATTTTAAGAGTTATTATGAAGCTGCACTAATCAAGACAGTGTAGTACTGTAGACAGAAAAAACACATAGATCAATAGAACAGAGAAGACTGTCCATAAGTAGCCCACAGAAATACGGCCAATTGATTTTTGACACAGTTTCAAAAGGCAATTCGATAGATAATTCAATAGAAATGAACCTTAAACTACACCTCTCTCCCTCTCTTTCTGTGTGTGTGTGTGTGTGTGTGTGTGTGTGTGTGTTATACATATGTATGGATGTATACATATATATAATGTATGTATGTATCAAATGTATGTATCAAAATGGACCACACCTCTAAATATAAATGTAAACCTGTACACTTAAGAAAACCTAGCAGAAAACCTTTGTGACTTGGCAATATGCAAAGTTCTTAGACATGATACCAAAAGCATAATCCATAGCCAAAAAAAAAAAAAAAAAAAAAATCCAGACTGATGCAGCCATTTGGGATTTACTTTAAAGCAATGTAAACTATGTTCACACAAAGATTTGAAAGATTTGTACATAAGTATTTACAGGAGCCCTCTTTGTCAAAACTGGAATCAGCCCATATATCTTTCAATAGGTGAATAGATAAACAGACTGTGGTACATGAATACATTGGACAACTATTTAGCAATAAAAAAAAAAAAAAAAAAAAAACTAGTGACGCAACAACTTAGATGCACCTCGAAAGCATTTTGGTGATTGAAGGAAGCCACTCACAGAAAATTTCACCCTGTATAATTCCATTTATAAAACTTTTCAAAAAACCAAAAACTATGATGACATAGAACAGATCAGTGGATGGCAAGTTTTAAAACTGCCTAGGGAGATACAGCATGAAGATTTTCAACTCCTGAACTGTTTACTAGCCTGATTGTGGTGGTGGTTTCATGAAGCTTTTATATGTACATGATTAAAAATACATGGAACTCTACATTCAAAAAAAGTTCATTACTATATGCTCAAAAAGGTAATTCGAAAATTAAATCTAAGGTGATATCTGCCTGTCATATATGCTGAAGATCCTTCTGCCTCACAGAGAATTATAAAACTATAAGCTCTTTTACTAAGTTTCTTCAATAAGGAGTGTTTCTGAACTTTTAAAAAATTATACAAAGCCAACTTATAAAACCTATGTAGAAATTCCGTATTCATTTGGACAGACTACAAATGGATTCAGGATATAAAGATCTATTCAGCCACACTAGCAAACGCAAGCAACAGCTCTGTAAGACAGTCACCTTAATATGAATTATTTAGCTAAATTTTCATTTCTTTCAAAGATGTTTTCCTTGTGTGCAGTTCCTGTTTACCCAACCATAACATAAATACTTCAAACGAAGTTTGCAGACACAATTTATTGCAAAGGGATGGCTTTTCTTTCTGTAAAAATAGGTCCCACACCCAACCTGGAGCTTGAACTCATGACCTTGAGGTCAAGAGTTGCATGCTTTACCGAATAAGCCAGCTAGACTCCCCAACAAAGGAATGGCTTTTTATTTCAATGCAGGAAACAAACAAGGCTATATTGCGAAGAACGGGGATCCATCCTCAGAAACGGTGAGTTGTTTTTGTTTTTGTTTTTAAGAAAATACCTTGTGTATTGATTCTACATTTGGGAGTGAACAGAATATATTTGTAAAGAGTGTAAACACATTGAATATGAAATGATTAGCATCTAAGATATACCAAAGTGTATTAAAATACCTTCAAAATAGTTTTACAACTTTGGTGGTAAAATTAGGATATACTATTTAAAAGATGTTGTTTTATACTTTATATAAGATAATATATGAAAATTTCTTAGTTATCTAATACAATTCCATTATAACTTTTACATTTTTTTAAGTCCTGCATGCAGCACTGTAATACTCATGAAATAATGATAACTGGAGGAAAGTCTGAGCAATTTTAAAACAATATTTGGATTTCTAGGAAATGAGACAACTATGGATAAGAAAATTAAAGACATCATCATTTTGAATCTCATTTCTAATTAATTTCTAAGAAAGAAAACATCAGAAAACTATTTTCAAAGGTATCCCTGCAAAAGGAAGAGAAAAAAAAATAATTCAATCATTAAGAAAGTGGATTGTATGGTTTAGTCTTTCTCATCACAGATGCTATTTCAGTAAATTCTGGAATTCAATCTGTGATTAATCCAATCACTATGTGATAAATATGTCCACAATACCTTGGTGCTAATTTGCCAGTGTTCTCTTATATTTCCCATTACAAACTCATGGGGCAGTCAGGAAATTTCCTATGGAGAGAACAATTTTTGACAAAACAAACAGCTCTCGCATTTCCAGAATCATTGGTTTGGAAATGTAGGAGGCAGTGCTTTATAAACTGCTGGCATCCTTGCTATTCTTTTACCTTTCTATGTCTGTTTCTTTACCAGAAAGGAGACCTTTGAGACAGAGGCTCAGTGGGTAAATTCATTCCACAAACATACGTTTAGCTCAGACCTGAGGCAATATAAAAATTCCAGCAGTCAACAATATAAAATTCACAATTGCTGAGACCCAATCAAGAATTATAAGGTCTGCAACAAGTTAAGAAAATATAACCCACGGCTGGGAGAAAAATCAATCGATGAAAACAGATCCTGGCATGAAAGAGATGATGGAATTAACCAACAAGAATCTTAAATATTAGAATATTAAAAATATGGTCAAGAACGTAAAAGCCTGGCTTTGAGAGCAAGTGCCTTCTTAAAATTTGAGCCCTAAGTACCTCCCTTGTATCATTTTCATCTTGGGCACGAAGGAGAGAAGTAGATGATATAGAAAAGACCCAAATGGAACTTCTAAAAATGAAAACTACAACATTTGAAATTAAAAATACACTGAATAGGACCGACAGCAGATTAGACACTGAGAAGGAAAAGACGCAGCATTTTGTACCAGGTTCTAAAAGCGTATTTGCCTCAGTGTCTTGATAAATTTGTAATATATTTATGTCGAATACAAGAAGACTCTCCCAAAGGTTGCGATACAAATATGAAGAAAGGTTTCGTTCTAGAGGTATTGACTTAGCATAGGAATTATTAAAGAGAAATGAAAGTATGTCTTTGACATACTTCGACTCTTTAAAGTCATTATTTTGAGAAAACTGGCTTCTCACACACGAATTTGGGGTTGGATGTGTAGTTATGGTGTTAAATCATATCATTACAGCTTCAGCTATACTAAGATGATCAGTGTTTTCCTCATCCAGGGGCACAGGGGAGTGGAATTTTGAAAATTCTTTTGAATTACGGACATAAGGTTGACTGCACATATTGATGCCATTGGGGTGAAAACAAAGCCAAACAAGTTGAACTTTTCCCTTAATTCAAAGGCACTGCTTTTCACATTGATAGTAAGCATTCTCTTTGCAGCAGACTGAACACAAGGGAGTGTTAAGAGGTGAATAATTCACTTTAAGCCTTTTCATACCGACATCGCTTCTGATAGCTTTGCCTTCAACAGAATATATGGTGTGGTTCTTTCTACATTGCTGAAGTAGGCAACAGCACTTTAAGCCACCACTTATAAAGTTATCTGACAGCACCTATGGCTTTGGAATTTTCAAAGTGCATGAGGTATGGCAATAACTGTATTTATCAATGATTTTCAAAATAATACATTTTATACAAGTATAGTGTGGTCGACATTTGTGTTTTGCTACTAAAGGCATAATAAAAACATGAGAAATTCTTACCACATTTAGCAAAAGCTAGCATTACTTTAAATTAGAAATGAGAGAGCAAGAACAGCCACATCCTGTAAGCAAGCATTTTAAGTCTACAGCTCAATTAGGATGACTTAGATGATTTTGTTCTGAAAGTAATGAGTCTGTATATTAAAACCTTTTGCAAATGTTAACTCTTTCATAAACAACACTGATAATTTTAATAATAACTTGTATGCTGGAGTTTAGTCATTTAACTTATGAATCTTAAAGAAAATCAGCTTTGAGAAGAAAGAAGAATGTTGAAATAATCAAAAGGTAAGAGGAGTGCTGTTTATCTAGAAAAGCACACAAAGTAGAGAATGCTATGCATTCTCTTTTTTATTTTTGCTGAAGTTTGGAGTCCATAGGCCACCAAGGTGCCCCTGAATGCTAGATGTGCTTTCTCTCTGGCAATGGCATAGAGTTATGCCATAAGTTGATGTCTTAGGGAAAAAAATTCAAACTTTGAGTGGCTGACTTTAATACCTGCAATTAGTCCATTCTCTTTAGTAAGGTCAGTCTCTATTTCAACCCTAGCTTATACCCAGTCTTTTTGTTTTCTTCCAGTGGCGGTAGTGGTGGGGAAAGTTGGGAGTTCTATTCTTTTCTGTTTGGTTGTTTGTTTGCTTGTTTGGTTGGTTGGTTGGTCGGTTGATTGGTTTTGGCTATCTCTCAGCCAGATATATTGTCTTAGAAGATTCTTCTCTGCTTTCCTCCTATGGTGCTCTTTTTCTCTATCAAGAATATGGAAGATTTATCCCACCAGAGGGAATACCTACAACTGGATTCTCTGCCATCAGGCCTCCAAACTAAGAACCCAAAGGTAAATGTAGCCAGTGAAAATTCATTAGAAGTCTGAACTTCTAGAACTCCGACATATGAAGAGAAAGAAAAGGGAGGGAGACAAATTGGTGACTCACCATTTTATTTATTGTCACTGTGAATGCAAGATACATTTCTTAAACTCTTATTTCATTAATGTTAAAAACTTGCTAATAAGTGAAAGAAAAATTTGATAAATTAATTTATTTAGATTCAAGCCAGTTTTCAGTCTAATTTATTTAGCTAATATGGACATGTTTTGAAACTATACTGCACTGAATCTAAATTTATGGAAACAGAGTCATTGTGTACTTTCTATGTTAGGAGGCTTGGAGTATGCTGTTCCATTTTAGTATCCACACAACAGTATTATTGATATTTATTATTCATTCTCCTTAATTGCCCTAGGACACATACTAATGTTACTGTCTACATTTTTTTAACAGAGAAATGACATTTAAGAGAAATGACAGCTAACTAACTTTCATAAAGTTACCCTTCATATACCCAATTCCCTGCAGAACAACGTACTTGCCGGGAACCACCAGGACCAGTCAGTATCTGTGCTACCTCTCTGGCAAATAGAGAAAAATCAGGATCCATCCCAACATTTTCAGAACTAAGTTAATGAGAAATGAATGTAACTTGACTTGAAATGCTTTTAAAAATTACGTTACACACCAAGCAAAAATAGTACTACCATCCCCTGTACTAATAAGACAACTCACTGAAAGAGTATGCACGTTTACCTTTCCATACTTGCACATTAAATTATTTGAATATGCTGAGCATTGCATATAACTCCAATAACTAGATTTTCTTCCTTTGGCCAGTAACATAAAAAGGTAATAATGGCCGTGTATTATCAAACAGTCTAATGCAAGCAGTAGGCTTAACTGTATGATTACTTATCATCATGACAGTCATATAAATTGTCAAAATAGGCACTTCTGAACACTTACCTTTTAAAGTGCAAAAGAAATTCAAAGTATTACATGTAGCCAATCATTACAGAAAATTCCCCAAAAATAACTAATTTAAAAGATATAAATAACTAATTTAAGTAACTAATTTAAAAACCAAACTGTCTGTCACATATCATCAGTTTGTTTTTTTTTCCAAAATACACTAAAGTTTAAAACATTACAGATACAATGATTTTGGTACACACAGTTCACCAGTCTTCCTCCTCCAAATAACATTGTTGATCAGAAGATAAAGTCTATTATTATTCAAATAATCAGTTAAATTTTGCAAATGAAAGAAAAAAAAAATATCAGCAAGATCAGGTTCCTGTCTGATTTTGCATCTGCCTTTCAACTCATCACCTGTATAGGTGCATTCCAGTTCCTAATAGTAAAAAAAAAAAAAAAAAAATAGAAGGAATTCAAGGTGAAATTGAAGGATTAAATACCTTTCTTTTTCCTTCCTCTAAAATTTAAATTTTTTTTAATGTTTATTTTTGAGAGAGACAGAGACAGGATGCGAGTGGGTTAGGGGCAGAGAGAGAGAGAGGGAGACACAGAATCCGAAGCAGGCTCCAGGCTCTGTGCTGTCAGCACAGAGCCCAACGTGGGGCTCAAACTCATGAACTGTGAGATCATGCCCTGAGCCGAAGTCGGACGCTCGACTGACTGAGCCACCCAGGTGCCCCTCCTCTAGCACATTATTAAAGAATTTTTAACTCTTTATAAAAGGAAGTTTTTTTTTTTTCAAATTTATTTACTTTTGAGAGAGAGAGAGTGCGCACAAGCAGTGGAGGGGCAAAAAGAGAGGCAGAACACAAGCAGGGGAGGGGCAGAGAGAGAGAGGGAGACACAGAATCCAAAATAGGCTCCAGGCCCTGAACTGTCAGCACAGAGCCCAACGCAGGGCTCTAATTCACAAACTGTGAGATCATGACCTGAGCCAAAGTCTGATGTAATCAACTGAGCCACCCAGGTACCCTGAGAATTTTTAACTTGATGAGCAACAATTCATGCAAACAGCCAACCAATCAATTTATTTTATAATAATTAGTAAATAATTATTTATTTTAAATAATTACTTTGGGGGAATTTTGTGGTCCTGGTCTTTTGCATGGGTTTCAAAGATAAGTTACTAACCCCTTCCAAAACAACAAAAAATATATACAAATTTAAATTTTCAGGGGCACCTGGGTGTCTCAGTTAAGTGTCTGACTCTTGATTTCGACTCAGGTCATGATCTCATGATTTGGGAGACTGAGACCTGTGTCAACAGGAGCCTGCTTGGGATTCTCTCAGTCTCTCTCTCTCTCCTTCTCTCTCTCAAAATAAATAAATAAGCTTTAAATTTTCCAGAAAAAATTATCCATTGTAATGAAAAACAAAATGAGTAATGTAAGAGTACAATTACAAAAACTTAGGAGATAATATACAGGGAATTTGGAAGATCTGCCCTGAGATATGACTTTAACAAAGTAAAGGCATTCCTAAGTTTGAAGAAGAAATTAATTATTAATCAAATTTATGAGTATTAGATTACTAGAATATTTATCATTTTTCCCTCTGAAATACAGGAATAAGTATCGCATTCAAAATGTATGATTCAATGGAAAGAGTCTATTTTAGGTTGGTATTCATACCTGAAATTAAAATAAAGCTAAGTGTCTTTACTAATGCTAACAGATTTTTAATTAAACATTAGCACAAAATGAAATGAAATATCTCTAGTCTTTATCAGACTGACACTTAATACCTAATTCAAGTATCCCCAGCTTTCTTTGCTTGGACACTTCAGTGCTAAGAATTTTTCTCCTCTGGAAAAAGCAGCGGGCTTACCCAGACAATCATTTCATGAGATAATAGGCCTGCATTCTTCCATATCTAGTTTGAAACAACAGACAAATATCTTGATCTTGTTAGAGGTTATTTGTAATTTACATGGTACAGGTTTTTCGGGTTTTTTTTTTTTTTTATAAATACACAAACGGAAAGAAATTAAGAAATGTTAACAGTTAATCATACCTTACAAAAATGGTGTAAGGCCCACTATCTGTTTTTGAAAATCAAGTTTTATTGGAACTCAGCCATGCCCTTTCATTTACATGTTGTCGATGGCTGTTTTCATGCTTCAATGGCAGAGATGAATAGTTTTGATGGAAACTATATGGCCCACAAACCCTAAATATTTACTATCTGATCCTTAATAGGAAAAGTTGCAGGCTCTTGGCTTAGAAAAACTAAGTCTCACCTCTTAATGTTATAATTAAAATTTTTAGTCTACTCACTCCTGTAGATAAAATACTAATGAGGCATTTTCACATATACACAATGTTTAATTAGGTCATAGTTTAAAAAAACAAGAAAACACACAAGTTATTTTCATCTTCTGTGGGACACAGACTTCTCTCCCAGAGTATCCATTTGGAAATTGCCTGATTGAAAAATTGTTCATATTTTTTAAGTGGATTTCAGTGTTAGGTGATTTGCAGCATGTTTATATTCAATTCCAAACTACTTAAAACTGTGCAAACAGTACCATCATGGGAACACCTGAAAACAAAATGTACTTAGGCACATTAAGTTTCCTGAAGTGTATTACAAGTTCCTCTAGAGTGTACTTAGAATAAGAGTAAGTAACCTGTTCTTTCCCAGAGAAAAGAACTCTTCCGTTCTTGGTCCTTTGTCTCCTGTGCTTCCTTACATATTTTACAGGGTGATTTTGTCAGTGTTTCTCAACCTCTCCAAATCTAAACTTCCTTTCAACTTCACCAAGTGGAACCATTATAATTATTTCTATTTTATGGGTGGAGAAACTGAGGCCTATGGAATTCATGAAAGGCTAGTTGGAGGTCCCTTTATGAGTAATAGGAATAAGTTTCTTTTGACTCAAAATCTCACACTCTTTCAAATAAAATCCTGCAAGTCCTGTATGACCCATCTCCCTTTTGTGAGTATTGTGCTTTGCTTTCTAGACTATTTATCACTGTCTGATGTATTTTACAGATTTATTACTTTCATTCTAATAATGCTTGTTAATCAATGCTCCCTACAGAGTTCTGATACCAGGTCACATCCCCCCCCCTCCCGAATGGCTTTTTTCCTGCAATTGTTCAGCTCTGAATCATAATAAACACAGAGGAAAGCAATGAGGTCTACTGGACAGCTTTGGTTCAAATACAAGAATCAAAGCCAGTTCTATGATCAAATCTGAGAATCTGAGAATCTGCTTCTGGAGTCTCCAAAATCTGGAAATATTTTCACTCTATAAGACCAACTTACAGAACCTCTTGAAACTACTTGCTGGCTATCAATTTGAAAGATCTTGTGGCAATGTGTCGTACGTACATAGGTCCCAGCAGAGATGTGAGGTTTAATATATGAAGGCCTTAAAGAATTCTTTTCCAAATTGACCTGCCTTCTAGGAACTAAGTTTCACTACTCAAAGTAGCAATTATTCATGCTGTAGGATGTTTTCATACTCCCATCAATACCTCCATAGGAATGCAGGCCAAACATGATATCCCAACTGGTATAGAAACAAAAACCCTAAACTCTGAGTCACATGACATTAATTTTCTATTTCTTGTTAGCTGTATATATGTGAGTAATATTTCTGTGCTTCAATTTTCTCACATGAAAAGAAGTGTAAATGAAATCAGATGTTATCATATGTCTCTAACTCTCTCGTATTCATTGCTCTACAACAGTTCTTTTGTGAAAACTTCTCTTCAGTTTCTACCTGGGGTGAGCTTTACTTACCACAAGTTCTTTCTGCATAAAGAGCACTGTTCTGAAAGAAGACTTAACATCTTTCCACTTCAGAGTTCACTTTGGTGGTTTAAGAAGTTTAAAATATCTGCAAATTATTTTTTTTGCAAGATAGTCTATCAAAAATTGATCACTTTTTAAAATGTCTATTTAGCATTTAAAACAAGGGTGCCTCGGTGGCTCAGTCAGTTAGGTGTCTGACTCTTGATTTCAGCTCAGATCATGATCTCACAGTTCGTGAATTCAAGCCCCAAATCAGACTCCATGCTATTAGTGCGGAGCCTGGTTGGGATTCGCTCTCTCTCCCTCTCTTTCTGCCTCTCCCCTGCTCTCTTTCTGTCTCAAAATAAATAAATAACCTTTAAGAAAAAAAGCATTTAGAACAAAGTAACCAATCCTGGTTTAAAGAGGTATAAACTGAAATTTGGAATAAAATAAATTAGCATTCAGGGCGCCTGGGTGGCTCAGTCTGTTAAGAGTCCGACTTCGGCTCAGGTCATGTTTTCACGGTCCGTGAATTTGAGCCCCGCGTGAGGCTCTGTGCTGACCTTTGGGAGCCTGAAGCCTGCTTCGGATTCTGTGTCTGACCCTCCCCCGTTCATGCTCTGTCTCTCTCTGTCTCAAAATAAATAAAAAACGTTAAAAAATAAAAATAAATATTAAGTATTAAATATTAAATAAATATTTAATATTAAATATTTAAAAAAATAAAAATAAATAAATTAGCATTCTAATAAAATTACTTTTTTTATAATCGTAAGTATTCTGGTTTAAAATTGTACTCTTGCATAATTGCTAACATGAAATATTATTTTTATGGAGAATATGTCTGCATATCAGTTACCTGCTTCCATGTGTTACATCATTTGCTGTTAACAATAATAATTGTATGTGTTAATATTCATTCAAAATTTAGTATTGATCATATCCTTTATATGCATAATCATATTTCATCTTTAATTCTTATGACAATTTTATGAGGAACCAATATTATTACACCTAATAAGAAACCAGAAAAAAAAAAAATAAAGGTTAAGCATCTTACTCTGGACAGAAAAGCTAATTTTTTTTTTTTTTTTTTTTAGACCAAGAACCTTGGGAATTGAATCTCTGTAAAGACTCAAACCATCAATCAGGGAGGAACTGACTAAATGAATTATCCATTAATTGGCCCAGAATTCCATTATTGTTCAGATAATATGAAACCACATTGTTGACATGGAATAGTGTCTATGTATGAGACATTTATATTTTTAGGCAAAATCTAGTCGTGTGTCCTGCATGTGTTTGCACATTACAGCATGGGAAGATAGACAGGTTTATAATCCCTTATTCAAAATCCTTGCACTCAGACATGTTTTGTAATCCTTAAGTCTTCCATATCTCAGAATGACATTTTGTTCTACATGTCATGTATGGCCCATCCCAGCAGAGACTGATACAATACCTCAAATTTAAACATATTAGTATTTCTTCAGTTAAAAAAAAAATGTTGATATTAACACTAAGTGGGACAAGTAAAGATTAAAAATAATCTTAAATCAGTTCAGATCTAAGTTCTTTGGATTTTTATTTAGAGAAGGGATTGTGGGTCTGAACAACAAAAGATTAGCAATAACTACCTCTGAGTACTAAATTATAAGCAATTATAACTTTTTAAATGCAACTTTCTCTATTTTCAGTCCACAAACATGTAATGAGTTCTTACTATACACCAGGTGCTGTTTTAGGTATGGTTTTTTAGTGGAAGTTTTGCAGTAAAAATTCCTCTTAAAATTAGGAAAAAAATATAGTCATTTAAGTTTGGGAAAAACCAGAAAGAGAGAAACTCAAAGACACACATACTGGACCGAAAACCTGAAGTTATTTTAAATGCAAAAACATGGATCTTCTTGCATAGAAGAGTTTTGGAATAGTTGCAGTTATTCCTGAGAGTAAAATCTCTTCTAGGGAAACTATTGACTTGGTAAAAATCAAATAGGAAAGGAGTAAGTGGCCCTGCAGTCAAATGTAGCCAATTCATCCCTGGAGGCTGACTACAAACTCCCAGTTCAATGTTAGAGTAGTTGAAATCCAAAAGGCAATACACTAGCGGTGCCTGGCTCTCAACTACACAGGTCCAGAGGCACAGTCTCAATGGAGTAGCTTCATCTTTAGGATATCTGTCACGGAGCCAAAAATTCAAGGGCCCCCAAATCTCATATATTTACATTTCAATTGTCCTTGAAAAACTATTCTTTAAGGGTCACTTAATCCTAGGTTTAAAGAAATATTATGTCTTCTTCTTTTACGTGCACTAGACATATTATGTATAAATATGAAACACAAAGTAGATAATTTGTCCCCCAAAGAAGTGAAAAAGTGGAAGAATTCTTCTCTTTGCTGAGGGCCTGCATTCTCCTTCCTTCTTCTGAAAATGGAATCAGGCTGTCATACATAGTTTGAAAAATAGGTTTTTCCTGTCTCTGAAGGAGCATGAGTTTATTCAAGCAGAGTGAGGTAGTTTATAAAAGCTATACACTTAATGTAAAAAAGACAAAGTATAAAACTCTTCCTGTAGTCTAATTTGATTTAAGGTTCCTGATACCTCTTTTCTTGAGAGGACAGAACATAACAATATGAAATGGTGCACCTACTAGCACTGTGCATAAATAGCTCAAGCTGAATGTGTAACAATAAGGTCTCCGTCTATTATTGCAGAACCAATAAATAAGCATAATGAAAATCATGACATACTATTCCATTACTCTGTGTTGCCTCTATTCATTAAAAAAAAGATGAGCGCATTTAAAATAATTTCACACGTCAAATGACAGTAAGCCTTCCAATCGAGATGATGTTGAAGGGAATATTTGTAAAGGGCAGATGCATGGTCTTATGTGGCTTATATCAACATTACAATAGAAGCATGAAGAATCTGATAAATAACTACTTCATCCCAAATGATAGTAGCATAGTAGCCCAGTTACATCATTCGCCTGCGCTACGTGTGTTCTGTTATTATGAAGTCAATAAAAAACACATTAAAAAGCTTTAGAACAGACTTCCCTGTCAATTAGCCCTTGGATGGATTCTACTTTTTCTGTTTCTCTGTTGATTTAATATACTAGATCATATTAGCAGCATTGGCTTGTAAACAAGGAAGATCTGAATCCTATTAATGGAGATAACGCTGCCAGAATAATCAGCTTCATACTTAACAAGTTTCCAAGTATTTGGAAAAGCTGTGAAATGGGATTATAAGGTTAATCTGTGTACATCTGGCTTGCCACCATATAAATATTTCAGAAACTTGATCTCATAGGCTGAAGAAACACCTGTCTAATCATGACTCTTTTCCAAGTTACATGAACTTCAGCGAGCAGAGCAGTACACAAATGCTGACAAGAAATGATGGTCAATTTACATAATGTATCTCTCGTGTTATGCATATAATTTTATCATGTAACTCTTCTGAATGAGGACGTAGGCAATATTCGGGGAAGATTCTGTGCTGTCATACTTATGTTGCCAAGAGGGAGTGAGGGGGAGGAAAATTTTTTTAAATTCAGGATAACCACCTGAAATACTATATATTGCTTTTTTTTTAATATCATGGTATGTAATTTTAGCATAATTGGATGTTGTAAGTAGAAATGTAGTATAATATGGACCCAGAGAATAATTAATGAGAAGCAGGAGTTCGTGCATAAAATAACAGTAAAAAGTTCAGCAGTCCCTCTAGTTAATTGAAACCTTAATGAATTTAAACATCAGTTATTTTAACTAGATCCAGGATTAAATAACTATGCTGACTCTTTGTCATATATACACCAGCACATTAAGCCTGATTTTATTTTTTCTAAATATTGTTCAAAAACATAATTGGGTTAAAAATGTACCGAATATGGCTCTTATCAAATTAACTTCAAATGTCCAACTTGAAAACATAGATTTTGAAACTGTGGTCCAAAATGGCAGCTAAAGGTCAATGAATCGAATTTCCAATTATATTTCCTGGGAGCAGATGGGTGCAATGAAACCTAATGATTGAATTTTAAATGCTTTCTTGCACCTTTTATCTGTTTCCCAACATGTTGATTCTACCTTAATGCTCTAACAAGATAATAGGTTTATTACAATTAACCAACTGAAATGATATCTCCATTTTCCAATTATTCATATCATATTACCTGGGGATATTGAATCAGAGCTCCTTTCCTCTCCCCCCCCTAGTGCCTTTCCATCACAATCCTACACTTACACCAAACAAAATCCAAACTCTAATATCATTAAATAACAGATGTGTCCTGGAGATTTGATTTCTCCAGTTAAATGATAAGTACTTAAAATGAAGCCCAAGTCCACTGAGGCTCAATGGGAAATTTGTAATGAAAATAATTATCAGGTATTTGTTGGATAAGATTAACTATAAATTTATTTTCCTTATGCTATAAACAGATACATTAGTCTATTTCTCTGACCTGCATAAGCATAAATAAATATAGAGGAAGTTTTATCAAGAGGACAAAAAATGAAATGGTCTAAGTGTACCTGCCTGGCTCAGTTGGTAAAGCATTCAACTCTTGATATTGGGGTCATGAGTTCAAGTCCTAAGTCAGGCAGAGAGTTTACTTAAAAAAAAAAAAATGAAATGTTCTGTTTTCAGGTATTGTAGATGGAGGATTTTATCTCTACTATATCTCAATAGAGCACATTTTTGCATGAAGAACAAAAAGAAGGAATTATGGAAAGGTTTATTTAATTACTTTTATAAAAAAGAAAACCAATATTTCATCTTTTTAAAATATTTTTTCATGTTTATTTATTTATTTTGTGTGTGTGAGAGAGAGAGATCGAGAGTGAACGGGGAGGAGAGAGAGAAAGGGAGAGAAAGATTTCCAAGCAGGCTCCGTGCTTCCAGCAAAGACCAACATGGGGCTCGAATCCACAAACCATGAGATCACGACCTGAAATCAAGAGTCCAGTGCTCCACCCACTGAGCCACCCAGGTGCCCCCAATATTTTATGTTTTTAAATCTAGAACAAAGGAGGGGGGCCTGGGTGTCTCAGTCGGTTGGGTGTCCGACTTCGGCCCAGGTCACAATCTCGCAGTTCACAATTTCAAGCCCAGCATTGGGCTCTGTGCTGACCACTCAGATCCTGCAGCCTGCTTCAGATTCTGTGCCTCCCTCTCTCTCTGTGCCTCCCCAACTCATGCTCTATCTCTCAAAAATAAATAAAAACATTTATAAAAAAGAAATCTAGAAGAAAGGGAATCCAAGAAGCTTTTTATTTTAACTAACCGACAAAAATTTCTCATTTATTAAATGCATTTTAATAATGTTAAACATAATATTGTTGAATCCAACCCATTTTAATCCAACCTATTCCTATATTGCTCCACTATAGGAATCAACTCTAGGCACCTCAGGTCTGAATATATATATCTGAGTTCTTTAAAAATATTTACATTCGATGTAAATATACAAGGTTCCTAAGGTATCCCTGAAAAAATATATTTTCAGAATGGATATCACAGAAAAGAGACCAGATGGCAAGAATAAGAAGAAAAGAATCAGAACAAGTCATGTGAGTAAGGCATATGTAACAATTCCTTTTCTTTTGTTTCAAATTATATGTTTTGATGATACTTTCCAAATATTCAAACAACTTTTTGGAATTTTTAAACAAATGATATATGTTTTCAGATCATATGGTTTCATGTGAAGACTAACATAAATGCATGAAACCTGGTAAACCTGTAGGACATTCCCATTTTACCAGTATTGTTTAGAAGTCACATTTCTAGTAGATTTCTAAACTGTATGCCTTAAAAGAAAGCATGTGTGATAGTTCAAAAAAAAATACAAAGAAATGAGTAAAATTCAGAGAGATTATGGAACATTACAGGCCCAGTTTCCCATTTACTGATCTGCTCCTGGTTCTCAGACTTCTCTTAGTAACAGGACAGCAAGACCCAGACTGGCATCCGGTCAGGAGAAAGCAGCACCCACTGTCGCTACGCCTTCTTTCCCCAACATGCCAAATATTCCAGAGTAAATTTACAGATGGGCTCAAACTATAATGTTTGGGTAATTTTAGATATAAATGTCCCCTTTGAAAACTTATTATTTGTTGGTGTATCTTATATGGTATTTAACACTATAATCTCTCAGAAAGTTTTCTCCTCTTTTCGAATGGTAATTGACAATGAATCCTAAACTTTTTAAATGTCATTTCTCTGCTCCTTCCTATTATTTTTTTCTTTAATTTTGTATCCCAACTATCTGGCTAGTGGAGATAATTAAATTTTTAATACGGCTTGAAAGCTCATTCTGCTTGAAGGCTTTATTCTATCAAACCTTCTTATTGTTTGATAAAGATTTTGCAGTTAAAGTTTAAAATTCAGATAAAATAGTAAATAAGTCCTAAAACAGCTTAAAAGTAGTAAATTATTTTAATTAAGAGCTTTTTAATTATTTTTTAATTGAATTGATGATTATGTATTGAACAGCTCTGCAGGTTACATATTTTAAATAACTATAATGAAATGGGTAGCATACTGTTTACATGAATGCTTAGCTTATGCTTCCTCAATATATGCATAAAAATTTCATACCACCTACATGAAATAGATTCTGAGATTTTGAGAAAAGTTTTGTAGTTGGGTTATTATTATTATTATACACATTGATAATTGCCCATGGTGATTTTCTTTTTGCAATATCAGATGGCAACTGGTTGGTACCAAAGTGATTAAATCATAAAATTATATATTAACAAATACAAATAAATGTAATCCCCACATTACTATTTATGGCTTATAATTTCATTTCATTAAAAATGTCATATAGAAAAAAGGATCACATTAGTTACTTAATAATTTGCTAGAGCTGTGTGATTCTTAAAGCCTTAACAAAGAGACATAATATTTGAATTGTGTGGTTTTAATACTGTATAAAGCACTTCAAGGAATAAGACAAAAGATAAAAGATATGCTCTTACCAACAGCATTTGTTCTTGATATACAGTATACATCTATATACTATATATCTATATACTGTATACTATATACTGTATATATGTATATCTATATACTATAAATATCTATATACTGTATATCATATACTGTATATCAAGAACAAATATATTAATGCACTTATATATACACATATATATGTGTGTGTTACATATATATTTCTAGAGAGAGAGAGAGATACAAACAAATTCAGAACTTATGTCACTATCAATAGAATTGTATAGGAATTTTCATTATAGTTATTACAAAGGTAAAAATTATACATAAAATTATCAAAACATGCCACCTTCAAATAAATTGTTTACCAGCATGTTTATATGAATAATATCTTCAGCTTTGGCCTCCCTCATTTCTAGGTTTGAATCTAAACTCCAGCTCATGACTGATTAATGATTATAGGATTACCAAGAATCCGTATTTTGTAAGTGCTTTCTATGTATTACAAACCATCTTAGGTTCTCCCGACTACAGAAACAAGCAAACGTATATGGTCTCTGTCTTCCAATATTCTTCTATTTAAGTTGCTTTGTGATAAATTAGCTTTGCTAAGAGAGACTTATAACACTGAACCAGAGTTTTAAAACTGTTTAGACTTACTAATATTCATCATTTTGTGTGTAGATCAATTAGATCTTTATAGAAACAAAGTTTACATAGCACAACCAAAGAAGGAATGAATGAAAATAGGTAGGGTGTTAAATCTGTTAGTCTTCCAGTTTCTCTTATGCATTAAGTAGCTTTAGGATCAAGCATAGAAGAAAAATATTTTCGTTGACTTCTGCTGATTACACAGTATTTTATAGTTCAAAGAAGGTGCTTTTCTTTTTACCTCCCGACCTGTCCTGCTTTCTCCGACACTGCCAAATGGTCTTACTACCATTTACTTCAAACTTAACCAGCCAACAGAGGAGTGTGATGGGAAATATTTTCTACCCCTTTGCTAAAACGTTACATGTCAACTTTTCACCTAAGGCAAAATTTAATGGCTGACTTGTGGATCTTTATTTCTAGAGATTTACTATGGAAACACTGACATAACCTTTAACCAGAGCAAACAGAGCCGCTCTAATAAGCAGGTAACACCAAACCTAAAAATGCAGGAAGAACAGAAAGATCCTGGCAGGAATTAATCTGCCATTTTCACACATCTGCCCGAGGGAGGTATTGTAATTGCAAAAATTTACTCTAAGACTGCTGAGACTCATAGTAATTATGTTTCTTTCTTTTTTTTAATAGAAATAGCCACAGGTGGTAACAAATTGGGTTTTGAGATGGGGAACTAGGCATGCATTCTAACCCAAATTACTATGTAATTGTCTTGATTATAAAAAAAAAATCGTAAAAAGTCTATTGCTCAAAATCAGAAAAAAAAAATTCTTAAATGCATTCACTGTCTTTTAGTTCTTTTAGTTTCTCTCCACTTAGGCATATAGCCTCATTTGTTGTTACTGGCACATCTGATCAGGGCCACACTGTAGAATAGGCTTTTGCCAACAACCCTTATAAATTCCTCCGACTGGGATTTAATAGGATAGTTCACTTATTTCCTGTCTTATTATCATCTAGAGATAAATACTAGCTTTCCTAGAAGGTCAGGATCTGGAAACGTAGCTAATAATTACAATTATCAATGCATCTGCCAATACTAAAAGTGCAAAGTTATAGACTTTTTATTTCAATCTATGTGTTGTATTAAAATGCTATTTTTCATACACACAGGCACACACGCACACACACACACACACACACTCGATAATCTTCTTACTCTACAACAATTCATGCATTAGTACCAACATATTATCATTGTTTTTTTTTTTTAAATTGCAAACCAGGCATACCGTGCCAAGTAAGAGTCAATTGTCAAGTGTATCGCCAAACTTTCTTAATCAGAAAATTCTTATTAAATCAACTAAGATTAAAATAAGAGATTAGGCACTGGCTTAAAACAAAACACAAATTCATTAATGTGACAGCAGGTCACACAAAGCTTAAAATAATAATAAAAATAAAGCAATCAAGTATCTTGCCTTGAAATTATATAAATTATAGATTTTATAGAAATTATATAAATTCTATGTAACCTTTAATTCTATTTTAATGATAATGATAATAGAGATAAATGATTGATTTCTTGTTTATTTTTCATGACTTATAGATCCTCTTATTCACCTTCTTAATGCAATAAGTTGATTCGGGATAAACTACTTTAAAATAGATGCAAAACTGCAAAAGTGAAATAGAAAGCAAGACTTTGTGCCCCAAGAAGACACCACAATAGAATTCACCAATATTTAGACAATATCCTGGATTTTGCTGAGGAACCATGGAAATCAAATTATTTTTAAGGTTGTTTGGAAAGTTTCTACGACAAATATTTCCATAAAGATGTATCATTAAGTAATAATCAGGCTTGAGCTGGAAAATATCCCCTTTTGGAGCTAACTCCCTTTTTCCTCCAAACACTAAAAGAAAAAATGTTTTTTTCTTAGTAAATTTTGCTGAGATTTTAAGTATGTTATGTCTCAAACATTCTATTTCCTTATCGTGATCTCATCTACTGAAATGGAGATATTGGCAAAAAGCACATGCTGGCCACTTTACACTCTGGTAACATAATGCTTCGCATGGTAATCATAGGTGAATTTCTTGTATAAGTATCAGTTTTGCATATGGAATTGCTCTGGTGAAATAGCAAAAAAATCTATTGAATGTTCAATCACAAAACAATCTCAGTATACTCTGATAAAATATGCTGTGTGAAAAATAAAATAAACAGCTTTAAGCAAGGCATTTATACTGGGGTCGGTGAATTGAAAAGTAACATATCTTGAGGGCAAAAACTATCATTTCAAAACTGATGCAAGTGTTCATACTGCAAATAAATATTTAAGAATTTATCTAAGACATTGATAGTGTAAAATTGGGCTATAGAAATAAGAAAGACATTTAAACCACTGTGACCATTTCTGCCTACAATAAAATACCTGTTGCATTTCTGCTTTATAAAAGTAAGCCACTGGAATTTAGGAAATATGTGTACATTTCAACTTGGGTTTTATTGAATGTGAGGGCATGGAAAGTCTAGGTATAACTGTAATCTAATCATTGCTCAGCAATATTAAAGATTCAGGAAGAAATACTGGAAAGAGGTATACCAATTGATGACTTATGTGTAAATCACATTTTTTAAAAGTCATCGCCAAGAAGAAAGAATATATCTTTCTGAAGAAAATATATCTAAAGAACCATACTTGTTAGAAAGAACTTATTTAAGGATACTAGGGTGGCTCAGTTGGTTAAGCATCTGACTCTTGACTTTGGCTCAGGTCATGATCTTATGGTTGGGTTCATGATACTGAACCCTGCATTGGGCTCCATGCTGACAGCACAGGGCCTGCTTGAGATTCTCTCTCTCTCCCTCTCTTTCTACCCCTCCCCCACTCATTCTCTCTCTCTCTCTCTCTCTCTCTCTCAAAATAAATAAATAAAAACTTTTTAAAAAGTCACATTGTAAGTTTAATCTGTTATTTAATATATATATATATATATATGAACTTTTCTGACTATAAACTCATTATCTACAGTATGTATTAATATAATTTACAAACGTAACCGATGTCTCTTAAAAACAGTATATATTTACAAAACACAAAGGCATAGCTTTGAAAACTTTAAATAGAGTTTTAATGCTCTCACTATCAAATTCTACAAAGGCTGCTTTTAGCTGATAAAGAGAGTAAATAAGAAATTGTCCTTTATATAGTCCCTTTAATGTGTTCCACTAATTAAAAATCAATCAGAAACATTACTTGTTTAAAAAATATTAAACATTGTTCATACAGGCTTACATGATTACTTTTATCTGCATCTTGCTCATTTTGCATCTAACATAACTATGGTTCTTGACTATATTATTGAACAGAAATATAAAGAAAAGAATACAAGTGTTTAAATATTTCAAAATGGCTTAAAAATGCATTTTAATACCATTAAATTATTTTAATATATTCTATTCCTCTAATCAAACCAAAGTCTATTTATGTAGATTAGCTACATCTAAAGTCTCATTTATCCAACCTGTATTTATCCTTTGATCACAAAGCTTGTTAACTTAAATGGTCTTTTATTGTTATGATTCATTTTCCCATAATTATGCTGTTTAACTGCCTTATTTTTTGAATAAATATATGCAAACGCGCCAATCATATTCAGCACAGTTATGCTAGATGTTCAATGAACTGTAAGAGCCATTTCACTACAATAAAACTGCCTGGAATAGATCCAGGGGAAGGCCGACAAATACTAGTAATCAGAATGTCAGTAGGACCAGAACAGATAGAAGTGTGTCACATGTATATCAATAGATTCTCTCAAACACTATCTGAAACCAATTTTACAGTCTATCGCTGGAAGAACTTTGTGCATACAAGTGAAAGAGGCCACCCACACAGTCACAGTTTTGCATCTGTATTTTTGTCCTTTTTTTCCCTTTACCTTAAAAATACTGAACTTGTACTTCTGCAGTAGCAAGGAAGCACAAGCAAACTTCTGCTTAGTCACAGCAGGGAAAGTTGATGTCATTAAGGACTTCTTTATTATAGATAATTTATTTCAGGAGACCAAAGGATAGCAATATATCACTGTCAAAGCTAGTGGTGAAAGCTATGACTAACTGTAAAATACCGTGTGCCACTGAAGGAAATTCTTGTCAACGTCTCCTTTACTAAAATAGGTTGACAATAGATTAGTGTAGGTCTGATGAACTTTGAAAGTGTTTTGTAGGTGGGTGGCAGAAGTCAGTGTCTTCAAATTGATGGGTAAAATGAACTTCACGCCATTCTCTAACAAGTATGCAGTCATTGGTTAAAGGAATTCGGTACAAAAAAATAAATAACTAAAACCTTCCCTAATGACTTTGCTAAAATATGACTTTAAGATAATTCCCTGTGGGATTTATTAAACAGAAGTATCACTGAGGGGAATACATTCTGGAGCAATGACTAATATCATAATTAGCAGGTGCATTTGTAAGAATTTACCCATTATTGAGTGTATTGCAAGACACCTCAGCATAAGGGGGTTAAGTTTTACTTCCTAACTGGCATGAACCCATTTAAGTGGCTTCATCTTCCTCCTATGGTTGTTTCATTATCAGAGCTCAAGGTGTATATTCTCACAATGCCTCCAGCCATCCCACTATCGTCCTGGAAGACTCAGAACCTAGATGAATTTTTTTTCTCTTAATCTACATAAACTCCAACCTATTGTCCATGGAAGACCAGTAGTTCCTCAACTTCTCCTCTGTTCTAGAATGCCTGGCTCTAATGAACTTCAAAATGTTTGAAGTTTGAAAACGGTACAATCAAGTTTACATATATTTCCAAAAAAAAATAAAGGTTGGTGCTCATCCTTAAAAAGAGGAGAGCTGCCTTTGAATTAAAAAATATATATAAAATGGGCTAATATTTGTGCTTGAGTATTTATATATATTATTTGGGAAATATAAAGACATATATACATGGATACACATAAATTTTGCCAAGAAGTTTTATTGTTCACATTTTCATAAATATAGCCAGAGCCAACCTTCACTGTAATAAGTACATGTAAACCTTTATTACTCTTAACATAAAATAGTTTCTTAATTTATACCTTTTATTTTTATAGATATATTTCTATTGCATTGTATTACATAAGCAGCACTAACTAAGTGCTGCTTAATAAGTAAAAAAACTTGAAACCTGACAGTGGTAGTGAAACATAAGAAAATATAAATATTATATTTGTAAATAGTATTAAATAATTATCTGGAGATTTTCAAAGTTTTTTTTATTTTAAAATATGTATATTTCTTAAGTCCCTTAGGAGAGATATTTGAGATTATTTAAAGGGTAACCAATTTATTTTAACCACATATATACATCTATATGCACTGTAAAATGCGAATAATGTATAACTTCAACTTTATTAAGAAAAGTTTCTAGAAATTACCTTCGTATTTATTTATTTTAATTTTTTTATGTGGCTTGAACAGTGTAGTCATAGGTGACAATGTTTTAAAAACTGGAAATTTTTTTGTGTGTGACTAAAAAATATGATCAAGCAATTGAGATTGGAATTTTAGGACATACTCTTTTATGCTCTGATAACTTTCATGATCACACACAGCCTTAAATAATATTAAGATGCCAAGAATAAAATTCAAAAATCTTCCATGTAGGCTTGAATATGATAATATTTATTGAAATTATAGAACTCACTCACAGAACTTAAGTAAAATTATAAACTCACTCATACACTCAATTATCTTACTCCTACATTTTAAAAAGACTGATGAATAATCATCTCAGTGTAAAAATGATGAAGTATTTTACCTGGCTGGAATTTTGGAAATTTTATTGAAAACTAAAAACTAATGGATGAAGAAGTTATTACCCATGAGTAGTTATATCAACCAACAGTAAAACTAAGATTATCAGGTTCCTAGCTCATATAGTTAAAAAACTTTTGTGTTTTCATTTATTATAAAATAAAGAAATGTACTCAAATTTACCATGGAGCTGAGATTTTCATGGGTGCACACAAAACTTACATGAAAACTAACAATATATTAAAAATGATAAAAATAATTTGAATTTTAAACTCTTCTGCAAAGAAACTCAAATCGCCTTGATGGCTGATTTTTTTAATCAAGTATTTTTGTACTTTATACTATTTCAATATATGGTAGCATAGAAAAAATGTTTTATGATTGTGTACTCATGTTAATTTAAAGTAGAAATTTAAAGCTATCATCTATAAATTACAAAAAGAAAGACAAGTGGACAAGATACTCTTGGAGACATGCAGTAGGACAGAGACATCCCCTTCCTATCCAGCCCACCATTACCCTTATAAATAGAGATGTATATAATGTTTATGGAAATGAATGCATGTAACTAATCAAACTGTGTCCTCTTAGAACAACACTGTGGACAAATATCCTCAGAATTTTAAATGAAGAAAGAAATTGCTCACACTTTTCATGTTTGTTATTGAAATCACTGACATACTAGAATATGAAATTTTAGGATCATGGTCTTGGGAGCTCACTGGAGTTCCTATAGTCAAGAATCTCTTGTATTAGAGAAGTGGGACTAAAGGCAGACAACGGATAATGTTGCTAGTAAAGATATACTTTTTCTTTCACCTTTTCATTCTAAAATACTGAGTTTATTGTCTATGCTTTGCTACTTTAGTCCTGGATGCTGCAATCTCATTTTTATATATTTGGATTGACTATATTCGCCATGTGTTTAATTCCTTTTTATTGAAAAGGCCATGCATGTATATCAAAAGGATTTTCTCTTTCTAGCACAAAGAGCCTAAGGTCAATCCTAATGTGAATCTTTTGAAATTGAACTGTAAAACACCACGTGAGAATGTAGAATGTATTATTTTTTAAAAGGTATTTTAGCAGATCTTATTCTGCTGGCTCAATATATTTTCTTTGAGATCATATTGAAATGCTTTCAGTAGTGCCATAGAAAAATCTGAAAACACAGATGTTCAAACAAAACTGGAAATTCTCCCAATAGTGAAGAAATCCCCAGTCTCTTCTCAGCCAGGCCTTCTTTGAAAACACCTGTTGAGAAGTTACCCTGAGACTGAACAAATAATTCTTGATAAGCCTCGATATGTAGTTACTTGTGACAATTAGCAATGATCTCTACTTGATTTTAGATTCTCATATTAACATATGAAATAATTCACATGGAAATTACTCCTATGAAAAGCACATTTATAAATTTGTATAACAATCTATTTGCCTTACCTCCCACAAAATCTGTGCTATTTTTCGAAATCTGTGTTATAGCTTTAAAATGAGTAAAATATTTCATTACAAGAATGTTGTATTATGATTCACATTATTGAGGCTATTTTAATCTCTAGTCTGTTATTTAAAACTTCATAGACTGACTTTACTTCACCTGAAAAACTTGGAGAAAACCTGAAATAAAACCCCTTTTCACAAACCACTGTTTCTACATATGGTTACATGTGTAACCAGCTTACCGGATTGTTTTGCATTCATTTTTAATAAAAATACTCTCATGCTCAAGAACCTACAGATCTCATCCTTAAAATTTTAGACCCTGAGACTCATACAATATCATTCGATACTTAAATGAATCTTAATTTAAGCTGTAATATGAGTCTTTTACATCTTGAAATATTTAAATTTCGTAACGCCCATCTTTACCAGTGTATTGCAAAACAATTACAAAATACTGTCATTCCATCAATGAAAATACCCGGCGTGCCTTCTAAACAGCACGAAATTGCTGGGAAGTAAAGGTAAACGAGACCTAGCAGCTGTTCGTCCCAGTACACTCTGTGGATTAAAATACTACCTTCAGAAATACGCGTGAGATTAGCAGTGTGCTTCCTTAGCAGGCTGTGTTAAATGCACACACTAATAAATACACTCTGAAACAAGATTATGGATACCTGAACACTTCAATTTAAGCATGTCACTTCAGCACAAAGTGTTTGCAGTGCACTAGTTTAAAAAGAAAGAAAAAAAGGAGGGTCACTATAGTTAATTTACTCTGTTCTCTATAATAGGCATTGAGGAAAGCCTGATATATTTAGGAGGAAGTTAACATATTAGGAACTTACAAAGCGTTCTTTATAAGACTGTAAAAACTCAGCAGAAAAAAAGAGAAAGAGAGACTGCCTGTTTTAACAGTTTACAGCAAGGATATTTCTAGGCGGAAACAATATGGGAAATCGAGTCACCTTGGAAAAAAATGTCAAGAACTTAAAACTGAAACTTTTTCTGGGTTTTCATGGCATGGACTAAAATTCTAGAAAAAGGGAATGGCAAGAAGTGTGCCCTTTGTTTTACTTTTAAATTATCTGTCTCTTTCCCTGCATGTACGAGATTTTCTTTGGCTTAAGTTTTACTGCTAGTAGGAATCATCACCATCATCCATTCCTCAAGCAATGAACATCTTAAAGAACAGCATGGTGTAAATACAGTATAGGCATCCCTGTTCTTCAAAACCTTCTGGATACTCCCATCCAAATTCGTTTCTCACTAATCTGACCAAGGAATCAGGCTTGCTGATAATTCTACTGTACCAACTTCATTGTTACTGGAACCTAAATAAGAATTCAACTACCAGCACTTGGAATGGAAGATTAAGCATTAACCCTCTGTGATAACTTTACAATTGTCAATGACAAGAATATAAGGTATATAACGTGTGTATACATAAAATGATTGCAGAGGATGTATGACTATATATTTTAACATACCTCCCTAAGGAGATTATCATAAATAAGTTTTACACAGTCACGGGAGACTTTCATAGAAACCACAATATTTTCCAAGGGGGATATTTTTCGTTCAGTCTTATATAGACATCAAAAAATCATAATAAATGGTATATAGTAGACACTGTAAAAAGTGGGATTTAATACTACAATCAATACTTTAGTATTCAGTAGCATCGATTACAAGAGTCTGCTTTACAAGGACATTAACTCTCATAAGAAAATATGTTTTGTCAACTTTTAGCATTTGTCACACTTATCATGTTAGAAAAGATAAGGTTGTGATATTTTACTATTCATTTTAGTAATAAAAACATTACTGAGTCAAGTGTCATTAAAGGGTATTTGCTTTTCAAAGCATAAAATTATGAACAAATTAACTTCATTTGCCCCAAACTAATCTTCCTCCCAAAGTGTCACTTTTAGTTAAACTCAATTTTGAATTTCAAGTAGTGCCCATCCAGAGTAATTTGTGGCAACATGCGTTTATAATAAGCAAGAATTAAGTTTTTCCTGTGACACAACTTAATAGTTGATAAAAGAAGTTAGGCAAAGTATAGTTACCTGCTATTGTTAGAATCTATGATGGGTCCGTCATTTAGGGTTTTGAAAAAATACATCAGTAACTTTGGATTATACAATCTAAAATATATTAAAGACCACTTAAAAATACTGAAAATACACAGTATGCAGACTACATGTATTTTTGGTGCATCAAGTGCCTTTAATGCCAACTTTGCCTCCTGTTTTCAACCGTGTAAAATGAGTCTGTGACTCTTGGGTATACTCTGTTGCTTTCTCAATGAAATAGATCGGGAAAACTCCAGGACAAAATAATTATAAACTTTTCATCGACAGTTACTGGTCATGATCCAGAGCCTACCTCAACTCGAATTTTTGACAGAGCTTCAGAGCAAAATTGGCATATTAAAAGTTTAAAGCACACTAAGGCGTTAGGCTGCAGTTTCCGCTGAAGAAAAAAGTATGACTCATGTTCCTTAAAACACTTTTTAATATGTAAAACTGACTTTTGGGGGGGGGGGAGGAGTGAAAACTTAGCTCAGATTCAGGCTCTGGAATTCTGAGCGGTTGCTATTTTGTACTTGAAGAAGAAGTTAACTTCTGAATATTGGAGCGTACATTCTCTCATTGTTGGTCCGATTTTTAAATAGAATTCAAAAGCAAATTTCACTAAAACATGTTTTTTTTTTTTTACTCTAGGAATCCTTTGTTACCGAGAGAAATGTAGAGCAGCGAATAAAAAATAAACTCTAAATCCTGAACACTGCTAACATTTTTAAACCTATTAAAAATAATCTTTAAAATACAACCGAAGTAAGACATTCACATCTTTGAGATTTTAAACTATGAACATGGGAGGGGCTATGTATAGGGGATGTCGTGCACGGAGTGGCAAAAGCGGGAAGCATCTTCATTTAAAAATTTCCCCCTCACTGCTGCTGGCAGTGCGGCTTGTCCTGTTGCAAAGGTTTCAGGACAGCTCCAAAATCAGCAATAAAGTCAAGTCCGAGTTATGCTAACAGCCTCTTACCTGAATTATGGACATCCGAGTGGCAGGGGTCTCGCTTGCATTAGTTCCTTGTCCCGTGAAGCTGGTGTGGCAGCCCGCGTGCCCCTGAGGAACAGTCAGGTTGTTGGAGGCCGGTTTGAGATACATCACCTCCGACCGGGGCGAGCTGAGGGGCAGGCGGGTCTGGTAGTCGAAGTACATAGGGGAGGTGGCCAGGGAGGGGCTGCTCACCACGTTCATGACGTTCATGGCGTTCCTCTCTTCCACCTCGCTCTGCACCAGCATGATATCATTTTTGTTGATCTTTTTCTTCTTGCCCTTGCCCCCGCCCAGCTGCGGGTGGCTGTACTCGGCGATACGGCAGTTGTAAGTGCGAATCTCCTTGTTCTCGCGCTTGCACTTGACGGCAATGGTGATCATGGCCGCTAGGAGAATGATGGAGATAGTGCTTAGAGTCACGATGAGCGGCAGCGACATGTCCCAGTGGTGCTGCTCGCCGTTGACCCGAGGAACCCCTTCGGGCAAGGAGCCGCTCACCGAGCGGATGATAAGCTTGGCCACCGCGGACAGGGTGGGCTTCCCGTGGTCCGTCACCTTCACTACCAGCTCCACCACTGGCGTCACGTCCTCCCAGAAGGGGTGCAGCGTGCGGATCTCGCCGCTGGAGGGATCGATTTCAAACAGGTGGTCGTCGTTACCATCTACGATCTCGTAGGTGAGGCGCCCACTCTCGCCGAAGTCGCTGTCAAGGGCGCGCACGGTGCTCACCAGGTAGCCCAGGCCGGCGTTGCGCGGCACCTGCAGCTCAGCGGTGTCGTTCTGCAGCGTGGGCAGCACGATCACCGGCGCGTTGTCGTTCACGTCTAGCACGGTCACCCTCACCGTTGCGTTGCTCTCCAAGTGCGCGGGCGCCCCCGAGTCCTTCGCGAGCACCTTGAACTCAAAAGCCTTGGTCTGCTCGTAGTTAAAAGAGCGCAGGGCGTAGATGGCCCCGTTGGTGGGGTTCACAGACACATAGGTGTAGATGGACACGTCGCCGATGTGCGAGGGCAGGATGGAGTAGGACACTGTGCCGTTTTGGCCCAGGTCGGGGTCCTGCGCGAGCACTGAGCCCAGGTACTCTCCTGGGATGTTGTTTTCGTGCACCTGCAGCACATACAGTCCCTTGGTGAAACGAGGAGGGTTGTCGTTCTCGTCCAGAATCTTGACAGCAAACGACTTGGTGGAGTTGAGTGGAGGCGAGCCCCCGTCCCGCGCCACGATTGTCACGTTGTACTCGTCCTGTGTCTCGCGGTCCAGCGGGCGGTCGGTCACCACCGTGTAGAAGTTGTCGTAGTTCTCCTCAAGCTTGAAGGGCACCGAACCTCCGGGCCCTCCCAGGCCGCCGCCGCCGCCCGTCCCGCCTCCGCCCAGTACCCTGCACTGCAGCTGCCCGTTCTTGCCCGAGTCCCGGTCAGTGACCCGCACTAGGGCGATGACGGTGCCGGGCGGGGCGGCCTCGCTCAGCGCCCCCTGGCGCACGGAGACGAAACCGATGGACGGCGCGTTGTCATTGCGGTCGATGAGCTTGACAGTGACCTTGCAGTGGGCTGGGATGGGGTTGGGCCCCAAGTCTCGGGCCTGCACGTCGATCTCCAGCATCCCATTCTCCTCATAGTCCAGGTTGCCCTTGACACGGATCAGGCCGGTCTTAGGATCGATGGAGAAAAGCTCTCTCACGCGGTCAGGCACATAGCTGCTGAAGGAGTAGAGCACTTCGCCATTGGGACCCTCGTCGGCGTCGGTGGCGTTCAGATCAATGACCACGGTGCCCAGCGGGGCATTCTCTGGCAGCTCCACCAGGTAGGAAGGCGCCTCGAAGACCGGGCTGTTGTCGTTAGAGTCGATCACCTTCACGTTGATTTGCACGGTGGCGGATCTCGGCGGCTCGCCGCCGTCCAGGGCGGTCAGCACAAGCGTGTGGTGGTTCTGCTGCTCGCGGTCCAGCGCCTTCTGGATAACCAGCTCAGGGAACTTGGTACCGTCGCCGCGGGACTTGACGTCCAGCGCGAAGAGCCCGTGGTCGTCGCGCGTGAGCAGATAGGTGCGGAGCCCGTTCTCGCCGGCGTCGGGGTCATGTGCACTGGTGAGAGGGAAGCGGGTGCCGGGGGCAGCGTTCTCCGAGATGTCCATCTCGATCTGGTCCGAGGGGAAGGAGGGGGCATTGTCGTTGATGTCCTGGATCTCCACCTTGATCATGCAGATCTCCTTGTCGTTGGCGAACACCTCGAGGGACAGCTGGCACTTGGCATTGTGGCGGCACAGGGACTCACGGTCGATGCGCTGCTTGGTGTAGAGGAGCCCGCTGTCAGCGTCCACGTCCAGCAGGTGCGGCGCTGAGTTCTCCAGCACCCGGTAGCTACCCGACTTGCTTCGCCCGCCGCCGCCAACGCCGCCGCCGCCGCCGCCGCCGCCGCCGCCGCGCTCTGCGGGCGGAAGCCCTGGCTGCAGTCGAGCATCCTTGCCGATGTTGCCGATCACCGTGCCGGCCCCTTGCTCCTCCGGCACCGAGTAGTTGAGGTTTTTGAGCGTCAGGGCAGGGGCCCACAGGAGGAAACAGCAACAGATGGAAAGGTACATCCCAGACCGGTGGGGTGGGGGCAGGAGCAGCCGAACTGGAGGGGCGAGCGAGTGGGTGCGCGCCAGCCTGGGGCTCCGGCGCGGCGTGCGCGCGCGACACGAGCCACAAGTCTGTGGGTCCTTCCTTCCCTCTGCTCCGGGGCTGCGGCACCGGGCGGTCTCCTTATTCCGTTCAAGTTCCCCGAACCTGTTGATCTACAGCATCCGCACCGGGCGAGAAGCGGCGGCGCAGCCAAGCTGCAGGGGCGCGGAGCAAGGCGGCGGCTCCCTGCGGCTGGGGGGCGAGCCCGGGGCTTTGTCTGTTCCGCCGGGACTTGGGGCCACTCGAAGTTGAGCGATGAGGCCGGCGATAAGACGGAAATCGCGTTTAGAAGGGGTGGTCGAGAATCCTTAGCTTTTGCTGGCTCCCGCCAGGGCGCTGCAAATCCACTCCCGCGGCAGCCGCCGGAATACTCTTCACCTCGGGTGGGGGAGGCAGCGGGGAGGTGTGTCCTCAGGCAGATGGGAAAGTGAAATCCTTACTTGTTTCTCGTCTCCTGTGATGAAACTGGTGGGGACGCGGAGCCACGGAGACAGAGTCAGATAGATTTTGAAGCTTCGCCGGAGCCCTGGGAAATGTCTGCTGGCTTCGCGGGCTGTTGGGTTTTCAGGCAGTGTTTTGCTGCATTTAGAGATCTAATCTTGCACTGCTGGCGGAGGCAGAGGCGGCGGCGGACTGCATCTCCCAGCCAAGCGTATTTTCTCTCTCTCTCTCTCTCTCTCTCTCTCTCTCTCTCTCTCTCTCTGTCTCCTTTCCGAGCAGCCGAAGGGAGGGGAGGAAATGCAGCGCAAAGAACTAGTGTCCCGATTTGTAGTTTCCTCCCTCCACCACGCTCCTCCCTCTCTTCCTCGGAAAAGGCTCTCCCCGGAAAGCCACAGCCTGATCGGCGTTTGCGGTGTGAGTCCGTTGGGAGGGGGGTGGGGGGCGGATATATAGCTCTATCTCCGCCTCTGTTCGTGGAACACACACTCTGTGGTTTCTCTACGCCGAGCCAGGAGCCGCCGCTACCATCCCATTCTCTCCCCGAGAGCGAGGACTTGTCTCGACGCAGTTTAATTCCAGTTTGCTTTTCTTCCCAGGCGAGAGGAAATCAACAGGCAACTCATGGTTGGATGTGCCGATCTGGAGGGGGAGGGGGAGGCGGAATAAAAAGGAAGGGGGAGCCACCCTCCCAGGGCTCGCACACACACTCTCCCTGTCTCTCTCGCTAGAAGGGAAACAGTCTCTGCATTCACAGGGCTGGGCTGTCAAGTGCCTCTCTTTTCTTTCTATTCAGCATCTCCTTCCAATGGCCCTGCCTCCCAGTCCTCTTCATCTAGAAAGGAAAACCTTGGCGAGGAATAAAAGTGGTGGATATTCGAAGCGAATAAAGTGCGGGTTTTGTTGTTTTTTTTTTTTTTTTCTTCCAGTCAATTTTTTTTTTTTTTTTTTTTTTTTTTTTTTTTTTTTTTTTTTTTTTTAATAGTAGGAGTGGGCTGGATGAAAGAGCCACATCAAGGTTTGGCGTGATGCGTTCTGCAGTCTCGCTCTCACAGTCTCTCTGGGAGGCTCGAGGAGGGCAGGGAGGGGGCGAGGCGCTGCGGCCGCGGCGGTCCAGCCAGGGGCGCCCACCGCCTCCCCCGAGAGCTCCCTCTCTGCGAGGGGATGTTAGGCACGGGTCTGTCTACACATCATCTCGGGTTCTCGAGGCGCCTCGACGCACGGGAATGACACATCCAGAAATGCAGGTGTTGCGATCTGCCCGATGAGTCACAAGCAGTGGAACGAATCGTATTCACTCTCGCCTCATGGTCCTCCCTTCACAGACATTAGTTGCGGCTTCTTCCTCCCGCTTTCTCTGACTCACTCTATGGAAAGAAAAGCCAGATCCACGTTTTGGAGGAAAAGAAAAAAAAAAAAAAAAAAGCGAGAGAGAAGGGAGGGAGGGAAGGAGGAAGGTGTAGCTGAATCCAGCAGCACTTTTACTCTACCTCTTTCTGCCGGGGTCCGAGGCTCTGGAAAACAAGACGTCTGTTTTGCTAGGTGTATTTACTTATTTATTTAAAAAAAAAAAAACAAAGAAACAAAGAAACCTTTCCTTTTGGTTAGGCGTGAGGAACCCCCAAATCTTTCAGAGTCTTAGGGGGAAAAAAAAAAGAAAAAAAAATCAGGATTCCAGGGACTGTTCACAGCTTAGCCCCGCATCATAGTTCACGGTTTTCCTCTCAATGTTCTCTATTCACAAAGTCCAGCACCGGTGTGCATAGTTAATTGTGCAGTCCGTTGTGGAGGGCTTTTTTTTTTTTTTTTTTTTTTTCCTCCTTTTCTGTCACGGGTGGTCTCGTTTAATCTGGTGCCTGTCAGGATCAGCTCATAGCCTGCGAAAGACGTGCGGGTTTCAAAGCAAATAAATCCATTTCCGCAAGCAAGGCATCGGAGGAAATGAAAGGTGAAAATTCAACAGTTGGAGTAGCGTCTCCCCAGCCGCCCTCCGCCGCTGCCGCATCCGCCGGGCTCGCAGTCCCAGCTCTCTCCCCAGCGCCTCTTGCTGACTGACTCTATTCACCTCACGCCGCCGCTTAAACATTGATACTGATTCCCTGCCAGCCAATCAGCGTGAGGAACAAGGCCCTGCCTCCTCGGCCCACGCCCAATAGAAGGCGGAGAAGAGACAGGCGGGGGCGGAGCCAGGAGCCCCAGCTCTTCAGAGTCATTGATTAGATCAGTTAGATGGGAGACCAGCTGGGCTACCCGAGCCCAGCGCTCCGTCTCGGCAGCGGCGTCCAGGGCCTCGCCGCCGGGTCTCCCGAGCCCTTAACTACTGGGAGAAGCTCTTCCACCGTCTTCCTTTAGGAGAAGGCGAATTAAAAGAAAAAAAGTTTGACAGCGATTTATTTATTTATTTATTTTTTGTTCCATGTACACAGGAACCGGAATCGCAGCGTGCTTGCAGAATAAGGTAGCTGCGGTCTTCCTGATGGGTTTCTGTACACACACTCACACACACACACACACACACACACACACACACACACACACACCGGTACCAAACACACACCTATGCCAAGAGGTGCAGATCTGACTGCGTGTGGATCCTTCTGATTGCAAGTGCAGAGGGGTGTGTGTGTGTGTGTGTGTGTGTGTGTGTGTGTGTGGTGTGTGTGTGTGTGTGTGTGTGTGCGTGTTTCTGGGGTGTGTGACGTGTACTTAAGCGAGTGTGTGTGAATGCGAGGGCGCTCGCGCTCCCGCTTCTGCAGGAGCTGGTGCACACACACGGGGAGCAACAGCAATCAATATGTAACTTTCTTTATCCTCAGAGAAAAATCAGCTGTCCCCAGGCACCCATGCAAGGAAAGTCACTTGATTATGAAAGTGTTTCAGAAGAAAAGCAAAAGCCCAGTGAAAGAGAGGCCGTGTCTCCCCAGAGGAAAAAACTCCTCTCCTCTCCTTTAAGGAGAAAGGCTCACTGTCAATTCAAGCTTTGTAGTTTGTTAAAGCTTAAGTCTGACTAAATAATACTTAGGACTCTACCTTTTTCTGTCTCCTGCAGCTCAGTCCAGATTTAAAGTAAAGGGGACATTTCCCTCCCCCCCCCAATACTTTCCCTGTTTTGTTACTCCATCTTGTTATTGAAGTTCTATATGGCAATCTGAATTTCATCTCAATACAAAATAAATGTTGATAACCACATTTGCTAAAGCTCCAATGCATGAAAGCTGAACCATAAGAC
Source organism: Panthera tigris (assembly GCF_018350195.1). Taxonomy (NCBI): domain Eukaryota; kingdom Metazoa; phylum Chordata; class Mammalia; order Carnivora; family Felidae; genus Panthera; species Panthera tigris. The sequence goes on along the minus strand of NC_056660.1, from coordinate 33,539,176 downwards.
AGATCAGTGGGAGATCCGTTAAGATTCATGTTTAGTAAGTAACACTACCACCACCACTATCACCATCGCGCGAGCGCACACACACACACACACACACACACACACACCCATACACAGAGGCTCCTGATTCATTTACTTCATCAACTTCAGTTTCCAATCTCAGAGGTTCTTTCTTCCTAAACTATTAGCATAAATATCCACAAGTGAAGACTGGTTTGCTCGCGATCCTGTGGTTCTGGGAAAGAGTTAAGAAGGAAAAAGAAAATTGAAGTATTGAAATAGAAAAGGTGAGTGTTTTGATTGCTAGAGTATTGATCGCAATTCATAAATACTAAAGTTAAGTTGCCATTTATAAATTGTGAATGACTAACGTACAAGTCTGTTACATGAATCATTCAGGATTCAAAGAAAATCAAATCCAGACAATTACAGAAAGTTCTGGTGATTGTTGTTGGGATAATTGCTTCAAGATTCAAGTAAAGGAGCTATTTATTTCCTGGAGGATTCAATGAAATAACCTGTAGTCTGAGTTTATAATCTAATCTGAATCCAAAATTCATCACTCCCTTAAAGAGATGATCTTTAACAATTTAATAATTTGAAGAGGAGCTATTTACAGCCAGACCTTCAAATCCTAAAGTGTCTTTGTATTTTCTAAATAGGTAGCTTGTGCATGTGCTTTTGCTAGGGAAACTAAAGCTTTGTAGAAATCTGGGTTGTTTTGCTGAGTGGGTATCTAACCATGGTGCTTTGTGGAACTTCACCTTTACATCTCTTTGGGCTTTGTACCTCTGTCCCAAAACATGTATCTTGACAGCTAAGGCTTTGATGCTTTAAAAGCAGCAGTTAACTTAAATAAAGAGTAGTAATTACACACTCACTTATTAATCATTACTTTTTTTTTAATATGACAAATCTATGGCTATTTTGCATCATATACTAATTCAAGGAAATTCATAAAATATCTTTACTTGAGGTTCACTATAAGGCAAAAACAAGAGAATGAAAACATTTCACAGAAAGAGTAATATGGCTTATTGATTAGCCTTAATTGATTAGAAATGCTGTTACACAAATGAGGGAAGAAAACACAGTGTCTAAGGAGAAACCAGTGATAGGAAATACATCCCCACAGACCGTTTGCCTACCACCCTCCCAGAGTAACTATGTCACACTTCCCCCTAGTGTATAGAAAGAGAACTACCATGCCACAGGGCATCTGTGAAAGGGAGTAAAATGAAACTTTATCAGATATCTTACTTATATTTTATTTAAGTTGTAGTATTGAGTTCAATTATTAAATACTGACATGTACCCAAACTAATTAATGTTTATCCTTATGTCTCATCCCTACTTTATTTTTAAAGGAAATTGAATCAACTGATATTTTCAATTCTTTTGCTTCCTCTTAACCAGACACAATTTTTAAAACTATAATCACTACTATTTGCTTTTGCCATCTCATAAGTTTTATTTTTAATCCCCAATATTTTTGCTTGGTATATAGTTATTAAGTATTTACTTTTAACTATGCTTATATTAATCTCATTTTAAAAATCAATATACATATGATTAAATAGTTCAAAGATTCTGTTGGATTTTATACCATAGTAGGCTATGAACATATGTACTAGGGTTGAAGAATCTAGAAGAATGTAGTATTATGCATAACGAACAGTACCTACAATCTCAGATTTATCAAGAAGAGATTGGTTGATAATCATAATTTATAATTACAGACGGTAGTCTCAACCTTAAACCAAAACTGTATTATTCTTTCTTTACCAAACATATATTGAATATCCAAAGATTTCATTGATTTAATCAACATATGATGTGTGTGCACACTTATTGAGAAAAAGTACTTGGAAAAAGACTTACACTATAAATATAAAATCATTTAATTAACAAGATATGCTAGTCTTAGTGAGTTTTAAAATAAATGGATTGTTATGTTAGAATAGCTTCGAACAGAGGCATTATGGTCTATTTTATAGATGAATAAAGGCTGATTAATGCTTCTATATTAAATCAATAATTTAATATTATTAATAAATAATCTTAAGGATACTTTTTAAGTAAATCTCATGTTATTTAAGTTATTTAAATTTGTCTCTGACTCTTTGTATTTCATTACTTACTAGTTGTAGCTATAGTTCTGAGAATTTATGCAGGCAGCCATAAAGGCAGCACTTAACATTTTCAAAAACTTGTCCTGTTTGCTGTATTCTTGAGTTCAAGAAAATACAGTTCTGAAAAGAAATTTTAAGGCTGATGTTTTCAACACAACCACTGTTTATATGAATGAAAAATATCCTGTCTACTATTTCCTTCTCCATCACTTTTATCATTATCTCATTTTTATTTTATAGAAAATCTTCAAAAATAATTTTAATGATTAAACTGTTGTATATATAATAAGTTTCAAAAGTTTCAATATCACATTTAAACCCTAAAATGAATAACAGTATTTCATTAACAGCTACTTCTCCTAATTCCCATTGCCTTTTAGAGATGTTTGTGGCTTCCCTCTAACACACAGCAATTGGCCAATTGCTGACTTTTAACCAAAGCTTTCTCTTTTAAGGAATGACACATTGATGCCACTAATCGGATAATCACTAAAACATATCTTTCTCTGTTATGATAAAAGTGAATAATAATGAAAATGCAAATTAACTATAATTGTTAAGCTTCAGGGGAAATGTTTTATAATTTAAAACGTTTATGAGACCTCAACCTCTCCCACACAACAAAATAAGAAAAAATATAAAATATCTTCATAAAGAAACAGTATTTTAAATTGAATGCTATTTTTTGAATTTTTATTCAAATTATGAAATCTTGCTATTAGAAAAATATTTGTTAAGAAATAATATATTTTACTCTTATTCTCTATTATATGTTATGTTATGATATAATAATATATACGTATACATGTGCCCTCCCTCCACACATACGAAGTGTGTTCCTATTATTGAACATCAAAAATAAAGTTACTAACCCTACAAAAACATAAAAGATTTATTAATTTGAAATTCACACAAGAAATGAACTCAATTTCCAACTGGTGTTCATGTATTTTACATACATTTTTAAGTATGTTAGTCCGAAGGATATATTCATAAATTAGTCATCAATGATCAATTTTGAACCATGATACAGATTTCAGGATGTTGCTTTTTAAGTACTAAGACAAATTTAAAAGTTAATTTAACAATTCTGCGTTTAAATTTGACAGTTTAAGGTTATTTGGTATGGTGTAAACAAATTGTGTGTGTACTTGTGTGTAGAGTACTTGAAAGAGACCACACAGAAACAAGAATTGTCACGTGAAAAAATATGTTACATCTAACGTATTAAGTAACATATAATTAAGAGAGGGAAGTTGGATTACATTATGCAAAATGAGATTCCGAGAAAGCTTATCTTCAGCTTCATAAATTCCAAATGTCATATTTATGTCCTCTCACGACTTAACCAGAAATACTGAATGGTTCAATTAATTGTGAAACCTCAACTCTCCTGCCCCATGAGACGTTACATGCTAGCTCCCCCTTGTGGTCACTTCGACAATAAAGACATTCAGGCATTTGTTTTCAAAATTTCCTTCGTAGGAGAGTTAGGCTTATTCAATCTTTGTATACAACTTTTTAAAACAAATGAAAAGTTTATGAATGAAATAGTTAATTTATATATGTGAATGCTGGATGGTTAAAATAAAATGGCTAAGGTGAGAAACAAAGATAGTAAGTATTTCATGCATGGTGCAGACATCCCATTGTTTCTTACAGTTAAGCAAGTCAGGACAATTCTAAAGCTGCAAGGCCAGCCCTTGGTGGGAACCTGGGCAGTTTGATTCAGTAGGTGGCACTCTTTCCTCAGAGTCAGTTCTGCTATGATGACCTGAAATGTTTCAAAAAGCTTTGTCACTGGAGGTCTTGCCTTTCAGGTGAGGCAAAACCCAAAAGCTTATAATCACTTATTGTTATAACAGGTCACACCTCTCTGTCTATTATTCTGAGATGTTTAAATGTCCTGTTATATAGCTATCACATAGAGAACTATGAGAAGAATATATGGGAAGTACACTGAGCTCTTCAGAAAGCAAATAAGTGCTCTACAAATCCTGTGCATTTTAATTATCATCATAATCATTAACCCTCCCAAGTCTCAGCGACAAGGTCTTCCTTGGATAATTATGTGCTACTTATGTAAATTCCTCTTTTCAGTGAGCTAAGCATATTATTTCCTCTTATCTTTTACAAATTTGGAGCAGTTCAATTGAAAACCAAGCGCTATTAAACAGCTATCGCCCATGTCCTGAGAAGTAGCACAGTTTTGTTTTAGGTAAAGCACCTTTGTTTAGTCTCCCCTACCCCAAAACATACATAAACAGGTGCATAACATACTCACTAAAATTATTTCTGTTGTTAGTCAAGAAATGGTTTTAAAGTCATGTTAAATGTTAAATAAAAGGAATCACTGGATTGAATTATCCTTAAAATTACCATGGCCCAATTGATTTACGTAGCTACCTATGAAACCTCATTTCTAACCTCAGATTCTTAGAGACTCCACAGGTCAGTGGAGACATTGAGTCAGTGTCACCTGTTTCCAGAAAAGAGGAGAACAAAATATACAGAAAAAAAGGACATGGTCATTTACACGTTGCCAATACTAAAAGACATATAATGATTTATAATATTTTAAGTTGAAACATTGAAGAACGTAAGTCCAACTTTGGTAGTGAGTGAGATATCTTTATCAACAAAACTAGTTATTGTAGTATGAAAGCAAAAAGAATTTAGATATTTACATGTTTATTTTAATGTTGGCCAGCTCATCTTAGAAAACCACAAATAAATCTGAAATATATTGGCTATAATAATTAGATGAGTCGGGATGATTTATTTTCTCCTTCTAAATGATTTGATTGGGGCACAAGAATCAGAGAAGAGCCTCAGAAAGAAAGCGTTTAAAGTTTATTGTTCTGCTCAGCCATTTATATAAATATAAATTAACACTATTTTGAAGGTATATCAATAATAAACAGTGGTAATTAAAATCTTTTGTGGCAGGATCCTTTCAAGAATCTGCTGAATGCTACAGAACTTTACAGAAATGCTACAGCCTTTCCAATAAATTTGATGGTGACCTATAAATTCAGTTTGTATAAATATGTTCATGAACACTTGCAGGAATTGTATATACTTGATTTTGTACTCATGTACAAACACTGAAGTAACTCTGTTTTGGAAAATTATCAAAAAGTAGTTTTGCTCTGCTGATAATAATTTTTTTTTCATGTTTTATTTTTTGGGAGACAGAACGAATGAGACAGAGCACGAGCAGGGGAGGGGCAGAGAGTGAGGGAGGCACAGAATGCAAAGCAGGCTCCAGGCTCTGAGCTGTCAGCACAGAGCCTGATATGGTCTTGAACCTGGGAACACGAGACCAAAATTAGGCCAAAATTGGACGCTCAACTGACTGAGCTATCCAGGCACCCCGATACTAAATTTTTAAGAGAGGTGAGATGAGTTTGTGTGATGCACTACACTGTATGAGATATATTTTAATAATTAAAAAATTAATTTTTTTAAAAGAAAAAGCTTCCTGTACACTAATCAGAAGCTTCATTTGCAGTGGAAGCTTAATTGATTATAACTATTGTGATACAAGTAAATCTCATGACCATTAGGAAAGGAAAAGATTGCTCAGGGGGCAGTCCTTTCATTTTACTTTTTGGGGTTAGTAGCAACAGGTTTATTGAGATTAGAGAACTTTTTTCACTCTGACGGTGAACAATGGACATATAATTCCACCCAATTAGAGGTAAAGGGCCCTGCTGATATGAGCAGGCAAGAGCAATCAGAGAGAGACATAAAAATGGTGAGGATTTAAAAAAAAATTTTTATGGCTTATCCATTTCAACAAGTATAAATTAACAATATTCTAAAAGTGGTAGCTAGGCTCTTAAGCCATAGATCTTTCCAAGAATCTGCTGAATGCTTTGGAACTTATTTCTAATATATTCACATATAAAAACATAGATTGAAAACATTACATAGTTTTTAAGGGAATATTTGTGAAGAAGCAACCCATAGAATTCCTTGTGCTCTGTGGACTCCTGATTAGAGAAATCTCAAGAACTGTGGGTAGCTTAGGGTATCTCTCCAAGTAGTTTATGTTAAGAATAAAACCATTTAAGGAAAGAAAATCAAAATATTTGGTTTTAAATATGTACATACATTAAAGGAAAGCAATATTGATAATTAATCATAGTCTAAAATCTCATCCTAGCTTCAAAGTGAATTGGTGATATGTAGATGTCACTAATTTCTCTCTTGCCTCAAACCTTGCTAAACTGCCACTGAAAACGTCATGGAGGGGCACCTGGGTGGCTCAGTGAGTTAGGCATCAATTCTTGGTTTCAGCTCAAGTCATGATCTCACCGTTTGTGGGGTCAGTGGGTTCGATAACCCGCGTCTGGCTCCATGCTGACTGTGCAGAGCCTGCTTGGGATTCTCTCTCTCTCTCTCTCTCTCTTTCTCTCTCTCTCTCTGCCATTCTTCCACTTGCGCACAAGGGCTCTCTCTCTCTTTCTCTCAAAATGAATGAGTAAAGTTAAAAGAAAAGAAAAGAAAATATCATTAGAAAAGTAAAGGAAAATATAGAAATTCCTGCATCATTTTGGAAAGGGCGATAATGACATTTGAATAATTATTCAAATAATTTTTATTTTATAAATGTTTTATAATGTAAACATTTGTATAATGTAAAATATAAATATAAAACATTTATTATATGTGTTTTATAAATGCAGTTGAGATTGGACTAGATTGAAGGAAACTTCTCGATTGTCAACTTCCTAGAGCCACTTTTCTAGGAAAAAGAGGAAACTTGGAAAAACGTAAATATCATGTATCCTAGGGAGAAGAAGACGAAGTGTCAGCTGTGGAAAATTACATGAAAAAATTTAGCTATTTCCTATAACTCAGAGGAAGGGGCCAATGAGGGGAGAAATAAAATCAGAGAAAAATAAACACAATGACAGGTGCAGGGCATCCATTAACAGAACACAATAATAAATAACAGAAAGTATAAAACAGAATGGAGGAAATGAGGAAAATCTATTACCATGAAAATATGAGAGCAAGGTGCCCCGGGGTTAAAAAAAAAAAGACCAAGACTTGTGAATTTAAAAAGGTCATTGACTACCAGACAAAATGTAAAAAAAACAAAAACAAAAACAAACAAACAAAAACCACATAAATTGTCCCTTGATTTTTGAACTTCAAGGATAATGAAATATATATATATATATATATTTATATATATATAATATATATATATATTATATATATATAAATATATATATATATATATATTAATTATTAACTCCAAGTTATCCTCTCCAAGGCTGCTTCATCTGGGCTCTGCCCTGTGGGCAGAGAGAGCAGGATGGACAGAAGCAGCCTGCTGCATTTCCTCATGCCCCAAACACACAGGACAACGCAGTGTAGGGCTCCTACCATCTCCAGGACAAGTGACATTTTCAGGGAGCAAGCTGATGAGAAGATAAACAACACAGCTTGCCTCGCAGGCAAACCATTGTAGCTAAACTGTGAAAGAAACCACAGGGCTACCATACCCCTGAAGCTCTTTAGCACTGGGACTCGATACAAGATTTCTATAAATAATATACATTTCTCCCCTCGTGACTTCATTCTATGCTCCTTCCTGGAACCGGGAATGCTGGTGTATATAAGCAATTTCCACAGTTCTGCATGTTTCTTCTCCTTATTTTGTTTCTCTGTCCATAGGATAGCTGAACAATATAGAATTTTCTTGATTTTATTGAATTATTTTTATTTTTAGTAACTTATTTTGGTGCATTTCTTTCCTCCTATGAAATAGATTCCTCTCCCAACTTTCTCATCCTAACAATACTACAAATTTAATACAGAGCTTCTAGCTCCTACAAATCAAGAAAAATGGAATCATCTCTCAGGAGACCAAATCAAGCTAAACTTAGAACACTAAAGCGATAGTAACAATCTACAAAAGCAGAAATACAGTTCACTCATTCTTTTTGTTTTAATGTTTGTTTATTTATTTATTTTGAGAGAGAAAGAGAGGGAGAGCTTGCACAGGGGAGGGGCAGGGGAGAGAGGAGGGAGAGAATCCCAAACAGGCTCTTCACTGTCAGCGCAGAGCCAGATGCAGGGCTTGAACTCACGAGCCTCGAGATCATGACCTGAGCCAAAATCAAGAGGTGGACACTGAATCGATTGAGCCACCCCGGTGCCCCAATTCATTCATTCTTGATTTGGCAAAGGAGAGATACATTGTAGATTCTGGAATTATAATGAACAAGGAAGACAAGGAAAGCTCTTTGTCCATGGTCCAGGATTGTTGGTCAAATTCGGTTGTGTGTAACTGTAGGAATGAGGTCCTCATTTCCTCGCTGGTTGTCAGTCAGGAGATTTTCTCTGCTCCACAAGGCTGTCTGCATGCCTTGTCATTTGCCCTCTCCATCTTCAAACTAGAAAAGCCAGATGCTTTTCCAACTTCGAATCTCTTTGACTTCCCCTTCTGCTGCATCTATTTTGACTCCAGCTGGAGAAAATTTCCTGGCTTTAAGAGCTCATGTTATTAGATTGGGTCCATTCGGATAACTCAGATGATCTCTCTAAATAACAGTCTGCAACCTTATTTACATCTGTGAAGTCCATTTTTCCATGTACTATACCGTATTTGCAGATTTTCGGGGATTAGGATGTGGATATCTTTGGAGGGAGCATTTTTGCTACCACAGAAGGAGTGGATAAATACATTATACAACAGCTATCTGTTAGCATTCTATTCAAATGTTAATAGAAGAAACATTAATAAAATGGAACAACATTAAAAATTTTAAATTAAACAGCATTTAATAAAAGCAGTGTATACACTATTAGAATTTTCTTACAACCTATGTATACACATTTGTACATTAAAAATAAGTGGGGATATAAGCACCAAGCATTTATAAGGCTATGTCCTTTGTGTTTAATTCTAGGTGGTAGGGTGATGGGTGACTTCTTACCTTCAATTTTATAAATTTTCTATTATGAATACATAATAATTTATGTTAAAAATACATAAATAAACTAACAGTACCATTTGCCCTCACTAACACATTAATTTCAATCACTTCACTACCTCTCATATAAGCAATATTAATTTCCGTGTTGGCTTTTGTTCTTCTCCCCACCAGGCAAGTCCTTTTTTTCACAGAGATCACTCAGTTTTCTAAAATGCCAAAGTTCCACAAGAAACAACTGATTGCTTAGAACTACTTTCTCTTGTTTTTCATTGTTACATTCATCATAAATAATTTATTCCCCAAGTAGAATAACAGCATCCTTGGTGTGTGTCCATGATTAACATTCTTTTTTATTTTAGTGCATTGCTGGGAAACCAAACAATGCTAAAGAGGGGAATTAATTTATAGGTAAATGAAATAAGAACCCATTTGACTTGGTACACCTTAACATAACATTTCAAAAGGAAAAGATTTATTAGTACTTCCCACTTTTATTTATGTGACTTAACTCTTTAGATAAGGCATACTAAATCGCTATGTTTCAGTGTTGTTGTATATGTGAGGTCTGATAGGTTTCTTTAGTGATTCAATGAGATTAATGCCATTTTAGTAAAGTGCTATTTTTCTTATAAAAGTGTGGATTAGTTTATTGAAACTTACATTTGCCTTCATTTCTGCCTAGTTGAATACATTTATCATTCATCCTGATGAGTTTAAGATACTTATGACACAATGGGGAGCCTGGCTGGCTCAGTCAGTTAAGCGCCCGACTTCGGCATAGGTCATGATCTCACGGTTTGTGAGTTCGAGCCCCGCGTGGGGCTCTGTGCTGACAGCTGGGAGCCTGGAACCTGCTTTGGATTCTGTGTCTCCCTCTCTCTCTCTGCCCCTCCCCTGTTCATGCTCTGTCTCTCTCTGTCTCTCAAAAATAAATAAATGTTAAAAAAAATACGTATGACAGAAGAACAAAGCTAATTGGTTTATGTGGACTTAATATTTTCAACAAAAGTATTAATAAATAAATTTAGTCAACGAAGCATTTATAAAATATTACAAAATACAGAGCATAGGATCATTGGCAGTCTTAATTACACCTAAAATTTTCTGACAGCGTTGGTATGGGGCATGGGTGGTTTGTTCAGGGTAACATATGTCATTCATGATGCTGAAAATGTTATCGGAAGATTTGGTTTCATCTCATCCAGTAGACAAGTTGGTCAACCTCCCAGAGACTACATTTTATCATCTCAAAAATACTAATAAAATATTTGATGTTCCTCTCTCCCAAATTTATAGGGACCAGAGGACATTTGGAAAAGATTTTGCTAACTCTAAAAACCAGTTCACTGTTATTATGGTACTAGTCCATTTTGCAGCTAAAATATGACAAAAATGGGTAAAACGAAAATTTTATGAATTGTGAGTTTTGTATTTATAATTACTCATCACCTGACCATCATATATGTCATTTGTTCTCAAATGTTCCAAAAAGGTTGATATCTTATTTGATTACTCTACTAAATATTTTACATATTTGAAATGAACTTGCTTTTGATTTATATGTTTATCTGTAAATAGCTAACTAGGTCATATTTTCACTTTTGTTTACTATTTCATTTGTTTGCTTCTGAATGTGTGGCAGTATAAACATAACTGTAAAGAGCACAGATAAGCTCTCAAAATGTTACATGGCATTTTACCCAAACATCTGTCAAGTAAAAGGTTAGAATTTTCACGTCCAGAAGAAAAACATATACCAATTAGCAGCAATATTCTGCTGCCTATTGCATGATCTGGGAAGGGGGGAAATTGACATGCTTGTTGATTTTATGGAAGGCATTTCTACATGGGGCTTATTCTGTTAAATGTCTTTAAGTTTATTCAATAGATAACTTATACACTTTATTTAGATAGATTATTTGATGCATATACATTTAGCTTCAATGTGTAATTTGACTTTATACTAGGTATATTATAAAATATTATCCGCTAAGTTAATTAATAATACTTTTACATATTCCAAAACACTATTGGATATTGTTTTTCTGAATATATAAAGAGAATTTGCTATTGGAAGTCCTATCCTGAATAAAATACTAGAAATTATAATAATAGTTTTAGATGTTACTGAAATTCTAATAGATATCTAACGTCAGAAATCTGATATTCAGCAAAGCATTTATAAAATATTATAAAATACTAAAATATTCGAACAGGAGAGGGTTTAATTATTTAGATTCATATTGAAATATAATTTGGATATTATTCTAAATTTGTGTTTTATATGAAATAGTATTTAGTACAAAGTAATATTAATATAATGTTTTCAAATGTGGATCAGTTATAGTATTTATAAAAGTAACAATACACTCCATGCCACTTAAATAGAGTATGTATGTGATAAAAGTACTAATCACACCTTTATATAATTTATTTTTTTCTCAGTAAGGATAAATCAAGCACATCTTTCTACACCAGAACATTATGCTTTTGAATAAATATGTAGAATTTTATTGTGTAGACACATAATCATGTAGGTAACTAATTTCCTCTCAATAGGTATATAGATTACTTCTGATGTTTTTACAAAATACTGAAATTGACACAATTATTAGCATATTTTTATATATGTGTGGAAACCTCTTTCACATGAAATTAACTTACGAGAAAGTAATTAGCTATGTCAAAAGAAATATATATTTTAATAACAAATTGATGTATTCTACTAAAATGTTAAAGGAACTGTATTCTTTATAAATGTCAATGTCACAAAGGAAGACTTTGGAAATAAAATATTTCAGATTAAAGGAGACTGACGAGGCATGACAATTTATTGTAATACCTGATCCTGGACAGAATTCTGTACCTAATTTTTAAAATGCTATAAAGGACATTATTGGATAAAATGACTAAATTGAAATACATATAGGTGATTAGACAAAAAAAAGTATCAATGTTACTTTTTAATGCCAGTAACTGTACTGGGGTTATTCAAGACAATACTCTTATCTTAAGGAAATATACACAACACTATTTAGTAGTAAATGACCATGGCATAAGAAACTTACTTTCAAATGATTCTGGAAAAAAGCGTGTGTATACACAGATCCGTATGTGTATGCATATGTGCTTACATAGATGCATATTTATACAGATACATGCCATATAGAGAACAGAGAGAAGATGAGAGAAAGAGAAAGCAAAGTGGTAAAGTGTTTATGAAAGGTAAGCCTAGTAAAGGATTTATAGGTGTTCTTTGCACTACTGTTATAGTTGCAACTTTTTGGCAAGTCTGAAATTATTTCCAGGTAAAAACTTGCAAAAATCAATAGATATTCACAAAATGCTCTCACAAAAACAGACCTAACTATTCTTGTTCCTCTTTCTTTTACCCTTCCCTTTTAACAGCGCTTACAGCTTTTCTCCATCTATGTTCTGCTCTCCTTTTTCTCCTTCCTTCTACTGGCAAAAGTCCATCTGGCAAACTCAAATGAGAGAAGCAGCCCCCAGGGTAGGGGAGGTGTAAGTCAGTGTAGGGGGCCCCTGTGTGGGGGTGCCACAGTCTGGCAGCGATGGGAAATTGGCTACAATCAAGAGGGTGGAGGTGATGAGAGCAGTATTTTTCACTCCACCAAGGGAGGCACAAACTTGGAAGTTGGTAGAGGCAGTGTGAACTCTGTAGTTTAGCAGTGGAATTGGAAGTACTGGTATATATACTTGGTTATCAACATACATGCATAGATAAAGAAATACATGGGAATGTGTGGGTATACATGCACATACATGTATTTTCTGGCTGTTTCCACTGAAAGAGCCCAGGACACGTGACAAACCAGTAGCAATGAGCTCATCTCGTGCCCACTTGCTTTTCATATATCACTCTCCAATTAAGGAAGCAGGTATCCTTGAAGAAATCGTTGCGTCTAGGGCTAAGGTAGAGAAATGAGTAAAATGAGCCTGAAAAATCTTGTTTTGTAAAAAAGTTAAAAGATGTTCAAGAAATAATAGGGATAGTATAAAAAAAAAAAAAAAGACAACCTAAAAAAGGTTTCCACTGGCCAAATTGACACATTAGAGTATCAAAATGACACTGGTAGATTATAACCAATTGGATGATATAGGAAACTACAAGTGCTCACTGATACAAATATATAAACAAGGAGGAGCAAAAGTGCTACTTAGAAAACCAAATAATAAGTGTGGAGGAAGTGATGGTGTTGAAGATCATCATTTGGCAATTGTCTGAATGATCATTCATTCAAGACCCAGAAATGGATCCTAAAAGGAGTGAATAAAAGTGAAAAGGATGGAATATTTACATAATTTCAAGAATCTCACCACAAAAATAAGTATTAAATGCAAAATGGGAAGAAGTTACACTACAGTGAAAAAACCTGGCTGATTTATAATCATCAAATGTTAAAATTGCCACCATAAAGGGACAAATAAACATTGGGTGCTACTCATTGGTATGCAATAAAAAGAAACAGTGTCAGAGTATTCCTGTTGAAAGTAATTAAAGAAACATCAGGGAAACCCCAAATGAGAGGCTGTAGTCATCAGAATAATGGCCTCCCCAAAGATGACCACATCCTAATCCCAGAATCTGTTGATAGGCATGGTTACATGGCAAAGGAAAATTAAATTAACAAATGGAATTAAGCCTGTTAATCAACTCACATGGAGAGATGACCCCGGATTATTTCAGTGGTACCAATATAATCATGTGTCCTTTATAAGTGAAAGAAAGGAGTCAGAAGAGAGAGTACCAGAAAGGTGGCAGTATGAGAAGGCTTAGTGCAAGGTTGCTGATTTCAAAGATGGAGGAATGGAACACAAGCCAAAGAATGAGAGTAGCTTCTAGCTCAAAAAAGAAAGGAAACAGACTCTCTCCTTGGGACTCTAGGAAGCCACAGTCAGGTTGGCACTTTGGTTTTACCTAGTGAGACTCATTTGTTCTGACCTCCAGAACTGTAAAATTTATATTGCTTTAAGCCACTAAGCCTGTGGTAATTTGCAACAGCAGCAAGAAACTTACATAAGGGCATTCTAAAAAATGACTGACATATAATACACAAACATGCTGAATTTGGAAAAATCAAAGAAACTGACAGACTGTTCCCAGTTGAATGACAGCAACACATGGGGTGCATTGGTAATTCTGGATTGGATCTTTGACTACAGAGAACTTTACCAAGAAACCTGGGCTTATTGGGTAAAAGTACGTGGTGGTTCTTTGTGCTATTCTTGCAATGACTCTTTACCTTTGACTGTCAAAATAAAAATTAAGAGAAATAAAGCAGGGCCAAATTATAACCTCACTGGATATTGACTGTCTATTTCTGCATATTTTCCCATTGGTAGATATTACAAAATATTTTTCTTCGTTGCCAAACCGACAAATGAAAAATTATAATTTGATTATTAGCAAATTATATTTTTACATAAATGGCATGCATTTCTAAAAATCAAGCATACACTTCATTTTTAGGAAGCTTGTTTTTGTTTAGTCAAATGTTTGTCTATGTAAGACACAATACCTTGATAAAGCAGAAAAACATACCCTAAATCAAGTGCTTTGCTTATACACCAATATATTTATTGAACTAAATACATATATGTATTGAGTTTAAAGACATGAAATAGGAAAACTTTAAAAGCATTCAAAAATAGTTTGTTAAATTTGACCTAAATATATGTTTAAATACAATTACTTACTTCTTAAAGCCAAAATGAACTATTTTTCCCCAATAGAAATTTGGGGTTGGGGCACCTGGCTGGCTCAGTAGGAAGAGTATGCAACTCTTGATCTTGGGGTGGTGAGTTCGAGCCCCACGTCGAGTGTAGAGATTACTAAAAAATAAACTTTTTAAAAAAAAAAAGAAATTGGGGTTAAGTTGCAATTGTCTGGGTCTAATGGCCTAGTTTTTATTTTTATTTTTATTTTTATTTAGAGGCCAAGAAAATGACAAAAGCAATGCTAACTAGAACTTCTATTCTACCTGGCAGTTTATAAAACACTTTTATAGTTCTTTTATTCTAATTATGCAATACCCTTCTGAAATAGATATGCCAGAAGTCATCTTTCTCATTTCTTAAAGAGGAACCTGAGGATCAGAGAGATCAAATGACTTTCTCAGGGTTACAGGGCTATTAAATGCAGAGTTAAAACCCTATTCAGTAAGTATGACTAAGTTCATATCACCAAAGGATCCATGGTCTTTTGAATCTATTTTATCTTACTCTGCATTAATAATGTAAAACCAGGACTATCTGACAAGACAGCTGAGCTTTGCATTTCAGAGTGAAGGTTACAAAGTCAGATTTCCTCAGTTCAAATCCTGGTTCCAGCATCGACTTGCTGTGTTACTCTATACCAGTTAAAAAATTCTGTCTGTGCCTGTGTGTTATTTATGCAGTTAATGAGCTAATAGATGTAAAAGCCTTGATCCAAGTCTTGAGAAGTAATAAGTACCAAATAAATGTTTTTTATTATTAGTATTGCTATGATTTAGAATAAATGACATTGATCTAATGAAATAAATCAAATCAACACCATTGGGAAGAAAAAGTAGCTCATGATATTCCAATGTTACATCAGCTATTGAATGTAAATCTCCTAGCTCAGAACCCATAGTAAGTTCAGTTTTTGTCATCATCATCATCATCATCATCATCTTTATCATGATCTATTATAATCTTTTAAGGAAAAGGTATATGATATGCCCAGTCAATACAAAGGAAAAATGTATACATGCAGAGTGCTATTTAGATCTTTTTTCTGCTTTCTGTTTTCCAAGACAAAAACAAAAACAAAACCCCAATTCCTTTCATAGTTGATGTTAATTTTGTCATTGGAATGATGCTTTTACTATTAAGCCGAGAAATGTGTTTGTTTTTTGTGCACTACCCTGGTTTGTACATAGGCTCAGGCAAATGCTAGATGTGTGTCTTTGGGCAAGTTACTTAAACGTTTCTATGCTCCCATTTCCTCAACTGTTAATTGCAGACAACAGAAATATCTACTTCAAGGTGGAGATTCAGTGAGTTTGTATCAAGTGATTATAACACATGGTCTAGTTCAGTTCTGGTGTCCTAAGAATCACAACTGGAAGAAGCCTAATATTTTTTTTAAATTCTGGTATTCAAGATGGCTTAATAATTGAGACAGACTCATTGGAATTTGAAGTGAACAGTAGAAAAAATGACAAACTATTATTAGTGTCATTCCCCACCTCTTCACAGAAAGTTCATTTTAAGTAAAGGTGAAACAGATCATCTGACCAAGATGGCCTTACATTCCCCTCAGCTTGACTAGACTTCCACAGGCTTCTTACTGACTCCAGGCCTCTGACTTCTTTTTTCTTAGAGCTTTTTAAAACTTTAGAAAACTTGAAGTTGTAATTTTTTTATCTGCTCCTATGAGATGTTTATTTTCTATGACCAAAGAATATCTTTCTCAAAATTTTGAGAGTCATCTCTTTGAAATGAAACCATCTAGAAGGATAAGGACCCCCATCTCCCAATTTCTGTGCTAGTGTAGAGCCTAACTTCCATAAGTGACAATTAACAAATACAGATAAATCACATTGACCAAACTACCCCATGAATGTCCTCTAGTAATTTTTCACTAAATCACATTGCATTTACAAACTCTCCTGTCTTTTGTTTCAGTGAGGTTGAGTTCAATGTTTCTCCCCTATTGTAATAATCTTTATGAAGTTTTCATTTCCTATTTAACTAGTGTGGTAGAATTTTTCTTTTATACATCTGATCACAGAAATTGTCTTCAGAATTAGAGAATTTATTACTGTTTTGTGTGTAAAAAAAATTATAGCAGTCTGTTAAATTTTCAGAGAAGAGACTCATCAAAATTCAGTAAGAATTTTTATTTATATTTTCATTTTAGGTAGATAGTTATCAATTTTGACATCATATGTTAAGTACATGACAGGATTAATTTTGGAATCATTTTACAATATGTCTTTTAACTTGCTTTATTGTTTCAATTATCTTTATGAAATTAATTTCATTCTTTACTGAAGTGTCAGATCCACAAATTTTAGCAAACTACTTTACTCATATAAGTCATACATATAAATGATTTGATGTTATAGTATAAGATGTGTTATGATAATTAATCAAGGACTTAATTCTACCTTAAGATAAAGACTCAAGAAAGCATTTCTATTTCTTTAGTTATTAGCTTGATCTTAGAGCCGAAAAAAAAAAAAATTATGAGACACGAATTGTCATAAACACAACAGCTTGCTGTTAAAGTTTGTTACATTTCTATGGTTTTAATTTATATAATGAAAAAATATGCACATATTCTACTTTTATATATATTCCATGTGATAAATATATAAAATGAGTTTTTTCATTTACAGTATGGTGAATGATTTGATAGGTAGGTTAAATGAAATGATATACATTAAATGCCACACATAAGGCATTTAGTAGACACAGTAATACTGTCTACTAAACAGTAGACACAGAGGGAATGACATTGATCTCAGCTTTTCTTAAATCTTTCCCTTATTCAAGCATTGAGAAGAATAGAAATGATTGGAATGACACAGGTTAGGTTGGAGTGGTACATTAAATTAGCATAAAGTTGGTTGGATATGGATAAAAACAATGACAATATGGGTTGAGCTATAATAATAAAACACTGTATTGAAGATTAGTTTGTCAATCAGTGATATCAAATCTTGAATGAGCATTGTGTTATTGGATTGCATGTGGTTTAGATACTAATGATTACAATGGAGGAAAAACATGGCAATAAGAACTTCCCCGAATAAGCCAACAAATCTTTGTCTTTGTGTCCAGTTAGGATTATACCTATTTTTTAATGACCCAGTTAGAATAACCATTATCTGTATCCAAATTTAGGAGAACTATAACTAAGTCTAACACTATGATCACAAAATAAAATAAGTGCAATGGAAAGCAATATATAAAAGAAAACTGAATTTATAATCAGTGATTTCAATGTACAATAAAAGACAATATGCCTTCAAACCTAAGAAGTATAAGAAATAATGTGGGAATTTTAAAAAATATTATATTTTGAAATATTTCTGAATATAAGCACATGATATGTCATAATGATTTGACCCAAACTGGCATTTTTCTCAGAGCTTGATTTTATAAAAATGAGCCTACTCTCTTTTATTTCAACTTCAGAATATACAGTTCGTCCAAAATATCCTTATTAGCAGAAAGAGAAAAACAATATAAAAATATAACTTACAAGTGATTTTCAACTTTTAAGCAAACCATAGTGATTTGATATAATTTGCAGGTGTCATTTTAGATAGACAATATACTATGTACCCAATTACATCCCTTTTTGAGACAACAGTTTGCAATCAGGAGAATGTGTGATGAGGTTTAATCAAAGATTAGAACTTTTTAATTAAATAGGGCCTTTTGTGACTAGTCATTTGACATTAATTACTGTTTTAGTTGGATTCCTTTTGATTTGTAAAGGGCCCTGAGCACTGCAAAAATTATATCGCATCACAGAAATTGTTGATAATTAAAACAAAAGCTTGTCTTCATCAGCCCATCACATACCTTAAAAAGAAACATCATTTTAAATGTTAAATGGCTGCCTTAGATAAACAGACTAGAGGGTTTTAAAGGAAAAATAACAGATGGCACGTCAAGCCAGTTGCTTTGGATGGGCAGTTTAAAAGTTGTTAATTGTAATGATTTATAAAGTGTTTTGAAATGTTCAGCCACACTTTTAGGACTTACTAATGGTAAGAAGTATATGCGTAGTTCTAAAAGCCAACACCTCCATAGGAATCATAAGCCTAACTCGCACCACTACTATGAAGAGAAGTCATCATTCCGACTTAATGCTAAAACAGAAACTGGCCTAACATTTAAAATAACATTTTTATTTGTGGACTCATGAAGAAAGAAATGAAAGTTGAAACTATTTTTGTAAGATGATGACTCTAAATCCAGATAGAATACCCATAGTAAGAATTGCCATTTACTTGTTTGTGATTTGGAGCTTATGTGCAAAGGTTAATCAAAATAAAATGTTTTGAAAATCAATGAATTTGTTTCAAAAGAATCTGAGAAAAAAAAAAGTAAAAACTTGTGCATGAAAAGGTAATTAAAAAAAAATAATAATGTGCTGTGTTTATGTAAGACTACAGTGATTTGACTTGTACAGACATAGATGCTAAATTGTTTTTCCAGATGGAACAAAGGAATCACACATTTCCCTGTGCTGGCTGCTTTATAATAGAGGGCGTTCAATTTTTGTACAATTTGCCTTAGGTTAGGGTTACATTCTGTGGACAGAGTAAAACTAATTGGCCTGAAAACGGATATCACCCAGGCCCTTGGCTTCATTAGCAGCATGAGCTAACCAACGGAGTTAAATAGACATGGTAGTAATAAAACAGAACTTTAAAAATACATGGTTGTATGAACAAAGGAGATACAGAACTGAGAAGGGAACATGTTATGATTAATTTTGCCTTTATTAGACCATGTGTAAAATCTAGTCAGCTAAATTGTGGTTGAAATAATTGTACGTAAGAATCTTAAAGATAATAATCTCTCACAACAGTAAAAACTACTTAAATAATATCAATAATTGAGGCTACTTCAATCTCTATTAAAATAAACATTATAAATACAGATTTATAAGAGAAGATAATCTATTTTGTCTGTAGATGTATATTTATTTAGACTTTTTATTAGCTAACATTTCAAATTTATAGTTTATGCTCTTTTTATGTCCAGTGGAGACTTATTATGAAAACATCAAGAGTGAAAATTAATTGCTCATTATGGTGAATTGCTTCAGGGTGCTAAGGAGACTTTATTGACCTCACCCTTCTCTTCTCCAGCACTGGGATAAAACAAACTGGCCCCACAGTAGAGGATAGCTACAATGCCAAATTTCCCAAGACAACTAGGAAAATGGGCTGTGTCATTATGAAATGCCCAAAATATCACTAAAACCAATCTTCACTTTGGGTTTTCCTAGCAAGTTGAAGAGTTAAAGAAGTATAAAATTAAGAAACTAGACAGAACTGTACATTTAATGGTAATAAATATGTATTATTGCTGACTACCAGAAAATCACATGTCTCATGCTATTTAATCCTCCCAAAACATGTTGTTGCATAATTATCTTCATTTTACAATTGAGACATTCAGAGAGGTTAGAAAACTTTTCAAGATGACAGAGCTAGTAATGACCTGGTTAATAACATTTAAATCATGGTCATATTTGGAAAAAAAATCTAAGGTTAAAAAGTAAGATTACAAAAAGATTAACCTTAAATGCTCCATTTGCCATTTTAATAGGCAAATTCCATTTCTCTTAAAAGCTGAGGTATCACAGAAACTATGGAAAACTAGATGTTGGGCAATAAGAAAAATCATATGAGTGAAAATGGACATTGGGAATGTGTTTTTACATTGAAGTTCCACAAATACTGACCAAGAATACCTCTCCTCAGTATCTTTCTCTGTATTTAATCACAGTCTGTCCACTCTAACCTGTGCCTCAGTACTTCCTGGCCAACCTTAGCCCTTGGACTCCATTTTAGTTTTTGGTCTGGTAATAGAATCAAGGATATACTCTTTCAAATCTTTCTTTCTCTCTCTCTTTCACAGAAACAAAAATGCTTCTGGAAAAATCACTCTGCCAATTCTTTTTTAACCCTTAACAAAAGAACCCCACAACTTAATTTAGTTCAATATAGACCCTGATATGAAAGGAATTCTGTGTCCTTGGGGATTCATTTCTATCCTGTTCCTAGACTCTTCCAGGTCTCACAAGCTCCCTTTGCAATTATTTGCACAAGTTCCTCTTTCCTTAAACAAAACCAAAGCTGTTGTATTAATAACATTTAAGGTCACATGCCGTTCAATAACTATTTTCAGGAAATTTGTGTTTTTGTTTTGTGCGAGAAACACAGTTTGTGGGCCTCCCCACAGGCTCTTTGGCCCTAGATGAAGAAAGTAGGAGACAATGGGGCACCTGGATGACTCAGTCTGTTGAGCGTTGGATTTCAGACCTCAGCTCAGGTCGTGATCTCAGGGGTCTTGAGTTTGAGCCCTGCTGTCAGCACAGAGCCCACTTCAGATCCTCTCTGCCTCTTCCCCACTTATGCTCTCTTTCTCTCAAAAATAAATAAACAAAAAAAAAAAGAAAGAAAAGAAGAAAGAAAGAAAGAAAGAAAGAAAGAAAGAAAGAAAGAAAGAAAGAAAGAAAAAGAAACTGGGAGATAAGAGGAGTAATCTCAACAAAAATGCCTATGCAATATGCCAGTTCTCTAACTCCTGTTGTCTATAGCTAATCTATAATTTGATATTTACTCTTGGGGTTGAGGACCTTTCTCATTTCTGTTCTAAGTAAAGGGAATGAATGATACCAGAACCTCTCTATCTCTATGGCAGGAACAATCTTTGGCCTAGCATGAATCAGACCAAGGTTGGAACTTAAGAAAAATTCTTTATCTTGGTCTCCATAGTTTACACCACTAATTGCCTTTTATTCTGATGAAATCAGGAGGATGTTAATGATCTTAAACTTTTTCTTACTTTACTCCCCAACAAATTTACTAAAGCTAAAAATTATGTAAGAATTATGGAAGTTTTTAAAGAATCTGATTCATATTCCTAAGAAGATATTGATGTTATAAATTTATAGCTGAAGTTAATTCTATTCCTTGTACTCATGAAAGACAGGCTCAAACTTAAACAATGAGACTTAGCACATCAAACATGAAGGAGTTAAAATTACCATTCATGGTTGCACTGAATTTAGAAGAAGAAAGGTGCTATTTTTTTCATTCAATGTTTTTTAAACTCAAAAATATATCTAATTAGAACGAAATATAGAATCAATAATTGTCATAAGAAGCTTATTTACAATTGAAATAATAAAATTATTTTTCCCCTAGAAAATGTTTTTGGGAAGACTGTAAAATTAAAACTATATTTGGTATTCTTTGCATTGCTTATTTTCCCATAGAAAGCCTATCAGTTAAAATGATGAATTTTAACCTTTTCCATTTCTCCCAGAGAACATTTAATTCATATTCTTCAGGCTTTTGAAACTGGTTCCCCATACTGATGAAGAAGTTATTGTTTTTATAATATTTACTAAGGCCCAGTTATTGAACCTTCGTCAAGGACATTTCATTTGCTTTTAATGTGTAAATTTCTGAGAATCATTTTGGGAAAAAAGGCAGGCAAAAAATATTAATATATGCAGCTAATTGTATAGTTTAATGAATTCAAATTAAGTCATAATATATTATATTAAATACAATGCATGTGGTGAATAGGAAATAAAAAGGTCATGACATCTAAGAATAGTAGGAAAAAGAGCTAGAATACTAATGGATCAAAAATGTCCTGTATAAAATATTCTTTTACTCTGAGGCCTTTTTTTTTTCTTTTCAAACTAACTGTTCTCAAAACTACTCAAAAAAGTCAGAAATATGATTTTTCTGTGTTCTGTGACTTCAAGTAAGTGCAGGATTATGCTATACATCAAAATGTGCTATTTTCAGAAATAATTAGTTAAATCACAATGTTCTGAATGTTAATTATCTGAAAATGTGCACAATAAGCTATAATTTAAGAACAACACCTTGACTCTCGTTACAATGACAGATGCTGAAACATGTTGCTTAGAAGATGTTGACTCATCTAATAGAAAGAACCACTACTCAAATGGTTGCATCAGAATAGTTACCTCATGTATGTAGACCCATGGAACATAGTACATAATATACATAGAAACATGACTTTTTCTAGTTCCTTCCGATCTAAGGAGGTTGTCATTGAGGAATAAGGAGAAAACATCTTCAACCTCTTCGCGTCATGATCCCTCAGTTGTACGATTTGATAGTTTCTATTGTGTAGTTTAGTGATACAGAATTATGCTAAATATATTAATCTCTTCTTCAAAATCACTTCCATAACCTTACTATAGTAATAACAGACTAACTCATGCTATTGTTCTATTAATAGTTTGATGATGTAAATTTTAGGCTATGAAAGTGAGTTAGAAATTTTCAATATTCCAACTTACAGTCTGCGGTGACAATGCTGCTTCCCAGTTTCCTTTGCTGATTTATCTTGGCATAGAGATAGGAACATGGACTCCGGGGGAATACTACCTGGGTCAAAACCTGGTTCTACCCACTTGTTAGCTATGTGATCTTGGAGAAGTTACTTAATCTCTCTGTGGCTTGAATCCTCATCTGTAAAATGTGGATATTAAAAATATGAAAATAGCAATTTTTGTTACCCAGTTTATAAGGCAGGAAGCCAAATCTCACACAGTTGATAGCAAACTCACAGATTAGCTAAAATCAAATAACTGGTACAAAATTGTAAATTTCTGGTTAGTAATCAGTAAGTAGCAAAACCAGGATTTGAAAACAGAATGATTTTTTTCCTCTTTGTTATTGCTGAATTGTGTTTATTCATTTTACAAGTGAGTATAAATTCTTCAGTGGATCTCTTCCTCCATGTATATAAACGTTAGCTTAGCAAGGGATTATATTCATATTCGAGTAACATTTAATTTTGATTCAAACATATTTCTCTCTGATCTTTCAGAGTAAATCACTGAAAGTAAGACCACTTTGAAAATTCAGTGGTCTTCAGTAATTGAGTAGTGGACAAATGAAATGGTTAGTAACTAAGAGCAGACAAAGCTTTCTCCCTTCACTCACCATGCTTTGCCATTGTCCTTCCTGGATATGACTGCATACAAAAGGCAAGTACAGGGGCGCCTGGGTGGCTCAGTCGGTTGGGCGTCCGACTTCAGCTCAGGTCACGATCTCGCGGTCAGTGAGTTCCAGCCCAGGTGGGGCTCTGGGCTGATGGCTCGGAGCCTGGAGCCTGCTTCCGATTCTGTCTCTCATTCTCTCCCTGCCCTTCCCCCGTTCATGCTCTGTCTCTCTCTGTCTCAAAAATAAATAAACGTTAAAAAAAAAATTAAAAAAAAAAAAAAAGGTAAGTACAGGGGCCACTTAAAACCTCTTTGATGTGACCAAATTTTTGGAACCTGCAGAAATAGCAGAGCCTCAGAATTTGAACACCTTAATGATATCTGAATAACTCTGCATTTAACACTGCCATTACTTTATCAGGACTAGGAATAATAGTAGCGTTCTAAGTATCTTCCCTTAATTATCAGCCAAGTTTCTCTCTCAAACAGGGTGATAGAGTGGCAAGGACTGTTCCCCTCATTCACTGTATCCAGTAGGCACTCATGGAAGTTTCTAGAAAGTACAGTTGACCCTTGAATGACAAGGGGGTTATGGGTGTCTACTCCCCACATGGTGGTAAAAAATATATATAACTTTTTTTTTTTTAATTTTTTTTCAACGTTTTTTATTTATTTTTGGGACAGAGAGAGACAGACCATGAATGGGGGAGGGGCAGAGAGAGAGGGAGACACAGAATCGGAAACAGGCTCCAGGCTCCGAGCCATCAGCCCAGAGCCTGACGCGGGGCTCGAACTCACAGACCGCGAGATCGTGACCTGGCTGAAGTCGGACGCTTAACCGACTGCGCCACCCAGGCACCCCTATAACTTTTGACTCCCCCAAACCTGACTACTAAAAGCCTACTGTTGACTGGAAGCCTTACTGAAAACATAAACACATATTTTACATATGGAAGTATACGTATATATACATGTCCATATATATGTATATTATATAAAAAAATTTTAATGTTTATTTTTTTAAAGAGAGACAGAGACAGCACAAGTGGGGAAGGGCAGAGAGAGAGTGAGAGAGAGAAGGAGACACAGAACCCAAAGCAGGATCCAAGCTCCAAGCTGTCAGCACAGAGCCCGAGGCAGGGCTCAAACTGATGAGCCATGAGATCATGATCTGAGCCGAAGTTGGACACTCAACCAACTGAGCTATCCAGGTGCCCCAATATATATATGTATATCATATAAAATATACTGTATTCTTACAATAGAGCTGGGGGGGAAGGTATTAAGAAAATCATTAAGGAAATGAAAATACATTTACAGTATTCACTATAATGTGTATATACATATACTATATTTATATATTAAAAAATCTGCATATAAGTGGACCCATGCAGTCCAACCCATGTTGTTCTAGGGTAACAGTCATGGGCAAGTAATTGTTACTCCTCCATTTATATATTTTACTGTTTATTTTTTGGAGCATTTGTGAGAAGTGTAGACAAATAGCTGTATCACATTACTATTGAGCATGAAAACCTTACCAGAATACTGAGTATATATTTATATACCTCAGAGATGAGGATCTCGCAGTTAGGGTTGGCAACATAAGGGAAGTTTTTCCTTACACACATGCACACACACACACACACACACACACACAAACCCTGGAGGACTGTAGTCATAGAATTGAGAAAGGATTATATATGTGGCCCATCTTCAGCAGGTTTTGCTTCTCAGATGCAATTTTGCTTCTTTTAAAGTAATAGTGATAAATAATCAAATGGTGAAATAAGGCAGTGATTGGATAATACATATTGTGCTTACATGCATTTCTGACTCTGAACTATTTGCCATTCCTTAAACATGCCTTATGTTTTCCTAAATATTTTCATCTTAATTAGGTCTTTAGCACCTCATGTCTACCTGTTGAAATCATATCAGTTCTTTATATTCACATCCCATAAAGTCATCCATTAATATCCTTTAAGACCCACTTAAAAAGCCCACATCTATGTAAATCCTCTTTTGAGTCCTTGCAATTGGATGTGATTTCTCTTTTTTTAGACCATTATAACTATTTATAATTTTTATGACCTACACTGTGTCCTATATTGTCTTGTATTGTCATTTCTGTTAAACTGTTGTATTGTTCTTCTCCATCTGAAAATTGTAAAGACCTAGAGGCGAAAAATGGTTTATCCATCTCTGTGTACCACACAGTGTCTAATACGTTTTGCAGATAGCATCCCCTCAATAAAAATTGAAATAAGTTTTATCCTCGTATCCTTTATCAAGTTATCCTTTCCTGGTAGTACCTATATCTGTGTTTTGCTACTTCTAATAGAATACTTTGTTGAATATCTGAAATTTCAGGAATATGGCACTTCACTTATCTTAGGACACAATAAATACAAGAGAAGAGTATGCAATTACTGCTCTCAATTGGCTTCAGCTTGTCTGATACCAAGTCTGAACATCACTTAATACAGCTGAGTTAACAACAGAGGAAATGCTTAATAACTGTTGTGTGTAAAATCTGAGCCTATGAATTAAGAAAGAAAAAGTGTATGCAAAACTTATCACTTATAAATCATCATAAACAAATGGCATGAAATAAATATAAATACACCCAGGATACATAAGTAAATTTATTTAATTATATAAATATTTTATTTATTTATATATTTATATCTATATAATCTCCAGGGTACATAAACAAATAAGATATACAGTGACCATTAAAATCCATTTTCTAAAGTCATAGCTCACATAACCCCTATTTTGCAAGTGGAATGTCCTAGTGTATTACTTTATTGTCCTAAAATTATTGCTTAATTTTAAGGGACTTCATTTAAGCTTCTTAAAATATGACATGGTAATCATTAGCATAATTTGTATGAATAACAAATAACAATGATGATACCGCAGTTCTTTTAATGAAATAATTCGTTATTTAAGCCGTCTAAGCATTATGCATGACAGCTACCCTATCAACAGAGGAGTTAATTCAATGCACATGGAAGAATAGTTTAAATATTAAGCAATCAATCAATCATGCTCTCATCCTAGTTAATGAATAAGACTATTACTTCAGTTGTTTCTTTTCTGCTGAAAGGATGAACATAATCAAATTGGAATTTTGTAGAAAATGAGGTGAATTAACATTTATACTCCATATTTACATATGCATATGATAGGTTGGACTTACTTGGAAATAATATTAAATAGATTAATGAAGATCAAGCTTATAAAAATTATTTTAGCTTTAGTCAGTCTTTGGTAATAAGGATTGAAACTGTTAATGTATTTTATGAACATGGCAGGTTCCATTGGTGACTAACAAGTAACTTACTGATTTTTACAAACATTGTAAGTAGCAGAGAAATTTTACTGTGTTTCACACCATGAAAGAATAATCTTTGTTACCACTTGATTATGGGTTTATACTAAGGAGAAAGAATAGTCTTTGTTACCACTCGATTATGGTCTTATACTAAGGAAAGACCCTAGATAAAATATAGAACAAATTCATCTGTGTCAGAGTAGGTTATGAAAACAGGGAAGGTACACCAAGATTTTTACTTCACTCTTGCAAATATGTAAGCAGAGAATACTTGTTGATAGCGACAAGATGTACTTTAATCAAGTAAGAACTAAGATTTTGACAGAAAGAGATGGTATGCTGTTACCTCTCAGGCCTCCAAAAGTGTCCAAGCAATTAACATATATAAAGTATCAGACTAACAAAGTATGGGACCTTTTGTGAATCGTAGGTAGGCGAGAATTAGAAAGTCTTATGGATAAGAAACTTCTACAAAGAAAGCAACAATCATTTGGTCTTATCAAAAAGAATTTATGATGAATAAATGTTTGGGAAATCTTTTTAATAAAACAACATTTTGGCGTGTATCTTCCTAAAAGTGAGGGTGCTTTAAATTAAGTGCTATTAAAGAATATGTGCATTTATAAGAAATGATGGTGAATATTGATGATTAATTAACACATTAAAATTAGGAACAACTGTTAAGAGTTTATTTCTGAATTTTTATATTGAAAACTTATCATTTGTGTAACTTGAAATAGCATTATAAAAAGGACTGTACGAAAAAATATTCAACAAGATTTAAATAACTACTTAATTAGCAACTATTTGAGATCACTGATTTTTATGGAACACAGAAAACGGCTTGTAAGAAAGAGGAAAATATCCCAAATTTCGAAACTAAAAATAAAGGGAACAAAAGAATTTTTAAAAGCTCTTTCATTCTATTGAATTGATGAAATATACACACAGGTGCTCTTCTAGAGTCTTCATTGGCAGAGCCCCGGGGAGGCTGCGTATGGAAGCAAAGTTGTCATAACCAAAAAACTGCTCATAATATGATGCCAAATATTTTGTCCCATTTAATGCCAACTGTTCTTTGTCTTCCTGCATCAAAATTTTGTTAGCTATTTTCTCCTTCACAGTCCTACATTTCAAATATCCCATAACATAATGTAAACTGATATGTATATTTTTAATAATAACAATTGAAATGCCAAAGAAAGATGCAGGGTTTCCTGGAAAGCAATGGAAGATAGTGAATTGCAGTGGCTGGAATCCAGCACAAAGTCACACAAAACATGTCAATGTGAAGACAATTAGCCCCTGGGGCGCTTGGGTGGCTCAGTCCATTAAGCATCTGCCTCTTGATCTTAGCTCACGGCTTGGTCTCAGGGTCACAAGTTCAAGCCCCGCATTGAGCTCCATGATGGGCTTGGAGCCTACTTAAAAAATAAATAAATAATTAAACACTGATAAAGAAAATTTGACAAAGAACCTTGACATTTTTATTTATTTATTTATTTTACTTTTAACGTTAATCTCCCAAACCTTATTTTGTCCTTTCTTCAAATAAAATTTTGGTCTTTGCTTTAAAGGGATTTACTTGGAGTGACTTTTTTTTCCTGGAACTGATTAACCTTAGATAATGAAGCTTGTTTTAGTTGTTGTTGTTGTTGTTTTAATGTTTATTCATTTATTTTGAGAGATAGAGAGATTTACAGCACAAGCAGGGGAGGGGCAGAGAGAGCAAATCGTAAGCAGGCTCCACGGCTGTCAGCACAGAGCCCGATGCAGGGCTCAAACTCACCAACCGTGAGATCATGTCATGACCCAAGCCAAAATCAAGAGTTGGACGCTGAACCGACTGAGCCACCCAAGCACCCTGATAATGAGTTCTTATATTAAAACAAAATACAGTGCAACCATAAGTTGGTCAAAAAAAAAAAAAAAAATACAGCAGTTGATTGGATAGTTCCTTGAATAAAAAAAAAAAAATTGGATTTGGACTTAGAAAATTGAAACAGGGAAGCAAATAGCACCTGCAAATAACCAGAGATAAAGTTTCCTTCCCAAGCAACCTCAGATGAGTTCTAAGTTCGGGGTCAATAAATCCAAAAAGCAGGAGATGAGAAGAAGAAATGGTCTACGTAATTTATTACAGAACTTTAATTAAAACATCTGAGCCAGCCTGAGCTTCCCTCCTCCCATCCCCTTGTCCTATATAGAAAGTACGGGCGGCAACTGTTGTGGCCTGATTTACAACTGAGATCCACTCTTTAAATTAAATGACAGTTATGCCACAGGAAGTTCCAAATGTTAGTGTCAGGGCCTGAGGAAAAGAAATAACTTCTGAGGGGAGAAATTTAAAAACATGCAAGACCCTTTTTGCCTAGTTTTATTAAATTTACTGAAGTATTTCAGTCAAAGAGTAAAGTCTTCCTTACTTTGTGAATGGCGCTATGGTCAGGCATTTTGCAGGCCAGCATCCTACCTACAGGCATCCTCTTGTGTGGAGCTGCTCATCACCCTTCCTTACAAAGGAAGTCATCTCCTGTGGAAAGAGACCCATAGAACTAAGAAAGAAACCTGTATCAGCTCCATATATTAAACAACATGGTTATTTTCATTAAAATGAAACCAAAAAACCCCCAAAGATTACCAGACATATATAGAATGACAAAGACATGAAAAGACCACATTGTTACCACATTACTCAGGAAGAAAGCTTGGAAACAATAATCATAACACTATTTGCTAATAAATTTCTATGGAGAGATTGTGTAGGCTAAACCATACATTGAAAAATAGACCCAGCTGTAACAAAGCCAAGAACAAAGAGAGCAAGTAAAATTTACTTGGCTTTTGAAATAAGAAAAAAATTAATGAATAAACTGAATAATATATTACCAAGGCTAAAAACCAAATCCTTGATCAAATAAACAGATAATGTTTACTTAGTGGTTATAATAGGTTAGGTATTATTCTATAAAATTGGTATATTTTTAACTCATACGATCTCACAACAAATCTATGAATTTGAGACTCTTACCATTTCCATTTCACAAATGAGGAAACTGAGGCAGAGAGAGACTGACTAAGTAGCAGAGACTCTATAGTTATTAATGGGCAGTTACACTTTGTTTTTTAAATTACTTATTTATTTTATATATTTTATTTTATTTTTATAGTGTTATATTAGTTTCAAGTGTCTAATATAGTGATTCAATAATGGGAGCAGCCATATGCTCCAGGTCTTCTTGAGAAAAAAAACACACATCTAGCAATTGGTCTTGAAATTATAGACTATAAAAATACAAAAGAAAGAAAAATATGGAGTTAAAAATATTATCTATATCTATATCTATATCTATACGCACATATATATGAAAAAATGATATGAAATCTTGTTAATTTTCAGAAAAATTAGTGTAAAAATAGCTGTGTTCCAACCTTTCCTGCCAAATGGGCAGGAACAAGTCTCTTAAAATGACTTTAATAAGGGGTGCCTGGGTGGATTAGTTGGCTAAGTGTCTTACCGTCGATTTTGGCTCAGGTCATGATCTCACAGCTTCATGGGTTTGAGCCCCACCTCAAACTCTGTACTTTCAGTGAAGAGTCTGCTTGGGTTTCACTCTCTCTCTCTAATCTTGCTGCCCATCCCCACTTGTGCTGTCTCTGTCTCTCTCAAAATAAATAAATAAACTTACAAAAAAAATGACTCTTTAGTAAGAAGAAGAGTTTAGCTTAATAATATCTTAAAAACAACAGTAATGGCAACAACATCAAATGCCATTTAACAATAACTGCAATATTAAGTTTTAGGGGCAATTGGGGGGCTCAGTTGATCGCGTCCTGATCTCATGGTTCTTGAGATTGAGCCCTGCTTCGGGCTCTGTGCTGACAGTATGGAGCTTGCTTGGGATTCTCTCTCTCCCCCTCTCTCTGCCACCCACCCCCCGAATAAATAAATAAACTTAAAAAAAATAAAAGTTTTATTAAGGAATAGAAATGCTAACACTTGTGGAAATAATGAACATTGGATTTAGAATGGAAAGGGGACAGAAGCTCCAGTGGAAATTCTGTGTGATCTATAAAAGGTAAAATAAATTACATAAAAATTAAAAGGACTAATTTGAGACATATTTGAGCATGAGCAGTTTATCACTTTGGCCAAATCAATTCTTTTCTTTGGGACCAATCATACCCCCTGGATCTCTGCAATAACTCATATAAATGCGATGCTGCAAATTCTACATGTGTATCTTATAATTGAAAATTGACCTGTAAAATATTAATAACATAGCTTTACTACAGAGTATAATTCAGTATTCATATTTATAGATAATATAAACTTAACAAAATCCTTCATATCCTTCTGTACAAGCACAATTTTCTACTATTATTTCAATTAAAAGAATTGTATGTATTATTACTCTAATCAAAAGAATTGCATGCCTTCTAAATGTTCATATTTAGACCCCTCAGATTTTATTTGTGTTTTTTTCCCTATATTCAGACACAGCATCACATAATAAATATTTATCTTCTTTGTCAAATATTCTATGTATGACTAAAATATTCCGGTGTTTTTCAACATGTTGATATTGAAGGATTTTGTCTTCTAAAATACTGCAGGGCTTATATGGTATTTATACATGGAAAGAGCTAAATTGGTAGGCAATTTAACTCTGGTGCATTTTTGTTCCATTGTAAATGCTTTCTCTATAAATGACTAACATGCTTTCTTTCTGCTTTCCCTTTTGCTTTCATTCCTTTCCATCCCCACACCCTAAGTTAGGCTAAAATAATGGAATGAAATACATGTACATGAAAAAGTTGGTAGAGAAGACTGTTGGTTCGCTTATTTATTTATCATATTCCTGACTTCTTAGGTAAATTATCTCAATTAACTTTAACTCTCCAAAGTCAGTGCGGAGACCCAGGCAGTTCTCATTCTGTTTCAGTTGTCAGCTGATAATCCTTGTTTTTTGAACAAAGATGTATCTCTAATTGAGGGACTAATTGCAGTAATGGAAATAGTAAATATTATCAAAATGGAATAAGTTGTTTCAAGAAATCCAAGAATGGTTAGATGATAGAAGGAAAAATGAGTCTAATCATTTGTATGGTGAGAGACTAAGAGAAATATTACCAGGTGTATTCACAACTGCAAAGAAAAGACTCCCCTCCTCCCCATTCCCCCATTCCCGAAACCAGCCAGGGCATGCCGGTTATAGTCTGACATAAAGGCGGGAACCAGTCAAGTTCTGCTGAATGGTTTGAAATAAAGGCGGGAACCAATCAAGTTCTGCTGAGCGTTCAAATTTAAATGTTAACCAACAACAGCTCTGTAACCTCTAAAAAAGGTCCCTAACTTGTTTGTGCGGGGCTATAAAAGAAGCTGTAAGATCCTTACTCGGGGCCTCTTAGCGTCACCGGCAACGAGTGAGCGGAGGACCGGCTTGGAGCCTGCAATAAACGACCCTTGCCGCTTGGTTTTGATTCTGGACTCTGGTGGTTTGTTTTCGGGGGGGTCTCTCGAATCGGGGCATATCAATGGTCATCTATACATTAGACCAAGTTTAAGTTGGTTAACCACAAAATAATTTGAGAACCATGACATCTTTGGTTTGCTTTTATTTTCAGCTCTCTTCGTAAAGATGCAGTCTGTCTAACTGCCAAAAACCAGACGCTCTTTTCATGTCTTTAAAACCGTAGGATATAAGTAGGATTCTGTCAGGTAAAATAAGTGTAGGAACAAACAACGAATCCACACCTTTTGAGCAGCTACATATTGCCACATTAAGCATTCCAGAGCCTCTCTCTCCTCACTCCATGAAAATTGCAGTTGAGTTTAACATACCAAAACCCTTTGACTGCCAGAGGCACTGGAATTGCTCTGCTGAAAATACTTTCAGAATCCTTAGGGGGTCTAATGTGGGGTGAGCTCCCCTGGTGCTTGATTAATACTTTGTCTCCTCACACACTGCAAGGCTTACAGGGTATTTATACTAGCCATTCCATAAAAAAACAATGCAGAATCAGCAGAGAACCTTTGCTTTGAATTGCTACATCCACTTTACAATAGTGGTAGTGACATAGCTTCTTAACATTTTAGCAACGAACAATCTACCGTGGGGCACTATTCCATTCAAAAGTAAATGAGATTGCTTCGTTTGCAGTCAGTCCATATCCGGTTTGTGGTGGTGTTTTTGTTGTCGTTTCCTCTGGGAGAGGTAGGAGATACCCCGGGAGAAGCTTCTGTGAGAACCACTCGCAGGAGGAAAACATCTGCCCTACCAGCCATATAACCGTTCATACAGAGAATTAGAATTCCCCTGTTGTGGTTTGAACATAAACTGTAATTGCAATATTACTTTAACGGAGCTTTCGACTATGTCTTGTTCCAAAAATGAAATTTAATAAGTACGACTCCAAAGTGATATGCGTTTGGTATTTTATGTTTCATTATAATGTACACAGAATCGGAGGTAGACAGCTTATTGTTCTTGCATCTAAGAAAATCAAGTTAAAAACTGAATATACTTTCCTGTCAGAAAGAAAAACTAAGCTTATTTTAGGAAAAGAGCTTCACATATACTCTAATAATATAAGAAATTCCTCATTAGGTATACCAACTCTATATGAAAAGTAAAAGTTTGTTTTGCTTTTTCATTTAATTTTAATTCACTTGTTCTGAGGTAAGAAAAGCTTGTGTGTAGTTTGGAAAGGCTTTGAAACATTTTCTATATGAAATTTCTATAATGTCATTACTTTTTGCTGTAACACCACTCTCCTTGTTAAATCGTGTGATTCTCTTAACGTCCTAGCTGCAAAATGGAAGTCATGGTTTTCATAACAGGAAATTTATGCATTTTCACATTAGCTGATCAGTTGAATGGATCATAAAAATACTATCTGTGGACTATTTCATAAGTCAGTTCAGCATTGTAAAGGGTGTAATTAATACCTTTTTTATTGTACGAAGAAAACTCTCCCTAAATTTAAGCCATGAAAGATACAGACTGTGGTGTATAAAGATGCCTTAAAAGTTGGTTTAAAAACGTGTACAAAAACAATAATAATACAGGCACCTGGGTGGCTCTGTGGGTTAAGCGTCTGACTTAGGCTCAAGTCATAATCTCACAGTTTGTGGGTTTGAGTCCTACCTTGGGCTCTGTGCTGACAGCCCTGAGCCTGCTTTAGATCCTGTGCCTCCCTCTCTCTTTGTCCCTCCCCCCATTCATCCTCTGTCTCTCTCACTCTCAAAAATAAATAAACATTAAAAAAAATTTAAAAAACCAATAACAATAATGTTTCATTTATTAAGCACCAGCTAGGTAGGCTTCAAACATTTTGATGTGAGAAACAAAGGCAGAAGGAAATGGCAGATAAAATTAAATTTCCTTGTAACCTGCAGCCCATGGACAAATACTTGAGGCTGGCAGAGTAGAACATTCCTCCAAGAACTCCCTACTGTCTTGATGTTAATGCTTTGCTGGAGGGAGAAACAACCTCAGCTTGACAATAGCCAGGCCTCTGGGATCCTGGGAGACTTCTTTAGCATATGAAAATCCTTTTGGAAAGTCCCTTGCCTTTTCCTCCCCCAGCTCCCCAGTATATAATCAGTCGCTTCTCATTATCCCCGGGGCAACTTTATCTTCCCACGGATACTGGATACTGTCCCCACGCTTTAATAAAATCACCTTTTTGAACCAGAGATTCCTCAAGAGTTCTTTCTTGCCTGTCAGCTCCAGACCCCCCACCATCACCCCAAAACCGCAACAACTTTGCTTACCTATTCCTTCCTACTGCAATTGAGTCAAACAAAGATAAAGAACAAAAACAACAGAATCCACTATCTCAGTATGGTCTGATGTGGACATAGCTGTGTAAATAATTGAATTTTTTTTAGTTTATTTATTATTTTGAGAAAGACAGAGGCAGCACAAGGGGGGAGGGGCAGAGAGAGAGAGATTGAGAGAGAGAGAGAGAGAGAGAGAGAGAGAGAGAATCCCAAGCAGGCTCTGTGTTGCGAGCACAGAGCTCGATGCAGAGCTCGAACCCTGGAAACTGTGTGATCATGACCTGAGCAGAAGCTAAGGGTTGGACACTTAACCCGACTGAGCCACCCAGGTGTCCCTAAACAATTGATTTTAACTGTTGAAGGAGGTGTGAATAAAAAAAATTATCGTTGGAGTTGAACCATAATTTGAGCCCAAATCTTCTCATACCAAATTCAACTTTAAAAAGTATACCGTGCCAATATTTCATAATACAAATAAAAATAAAGAATAATACTGTAGCCATTGTTGGATATCATTCAAATTTGGTTTCAAGTATTCCTTAATTAAAGTCTCCTATTCTTTATCAAGAGTGCTATTTTAACAGAACTACCTCTGCAGGTGGTAAATACACCCCTTCCAGTTTTATAAGACACACTTGATTAAAAATGGTTTTTAATTCTAAGAAGCTTTGAACTAATATAAATTTTGCTAAATAATACTGCTGGTTTTATACTAATTTTACTGAAGCTTATCAAATCCTTGATATAATTCTTATTCTTTCCTCCAGATCCTTAAAAAAATTTTTTTTTCTTTTCTAAGTGCTGATAAACATTTCAGTGAACTATTCTTTTTACAAGGAAATGAAATTAGCTCAAGAAAAATTTCGTAGAATTTTTTTCTCACTTTGGTTTCTTAAAATGGAATTTTCCTGTTTTTAGCCTGCTGAGGGGATAATTAACTAATAACTCTGAATGGCATAATTATAACTTGATGGTTTTGAAATATCACCTACAATACCAATGCCATTCTGCCAACATGCATACTTATCCATAGCCTTTTTCATATTTCCTATAGCAACTATTCCAAACTTTTACTCTGCACATTTTCCTTACTCACCTTGGCCCAGAGCAAACAAACAGAGTAAATACAGTGCTCAGAGCTTTAACTTTCATTGGTGCCCTGGGATCAAATCTATCTGTTTCTGAAACTTTCTTTTTTTTTTTTTTTCTTTTTTAAACTTTTTTAATGTTTATTTATTTTTGAGAGAAAGAGAGAGAGAGAGAGAGAGGAGACACAGAGTAGGAAGCAGGCTCCAGGCTCTGAGCTGTCAGCACAGAGCCCAATGCCAGGCTTGAACTCACGGATCGAGAGATCATGACCTGAGCTGAAGTCTGATGCTTAATCAACTGAGCCACCCAGATGCCCCTGAAACATTCTTTACATTCCTCTTGCATCAGCCTCCCTCCTTATCTATTATTTTCTCTTTTGGTTTCTTGTCACTTCCAACTTCTTTGAAAATAGCAAAAACAAGAATAAAAAGTTTCCATTTCCTCAAATCAATTCACATTTCCATCACAGCTTTGGACTTCCAGTCCAAAATTCTTTCTCTGCTGAAGTCTCCCACACAAAAGCTTAAGTTTTCGTTTAATGTGACCTACTGTTAGCTTTTGACATTGCTACTGGGTATACCCTCTGTATTTGTGAAACTCCCCTCTCCCTTGGATCTCAGGAGTTTACTCTTCTGTGTTCTTTTATCATGACTATAACGACATCTCAGAATTCTTAACACAACTCTCTCCTTCCACACAATAAACCTTGGTGCTGTCTATTAGACATTGGCCAATCTCTTGTTCCAGATGCTGTCCTTGAGTGGAATCATCTTTAGAATCATCCAGTCTTATAATTTCCAGTCTATGGATGATTGCAATATCTATGTTCTTCCTCTGTTCCGAGATCCATTACTTTCAGTGTATCTCATAGATGACTTGAAATTGACATGACTCAATCTAAATCGATTAGCTTGTACTTCTAAGTCTTACTCCACCTGTATTGTCTTGGTTAATGATGTCATCATTTACTTAATTTTACAAGAAATATTAGAGTCAACTTCAGCTGCTTCCTTTCCCTAAATTTCCACTTTTCCTATGATCAATGCATTAATATGTCCTATTATTTTATTAGTTAGAAATCTATTTTTAGGGGCGCCTGGTTGGCTCAGTTGGTTAAGCATCGGACTTCGGCTCAGGTCATGATCTCGTGGTCCGTGGGTTCGAGCCCCGCGTCGGGCTTTGTGCTGACAGCTCAGAGCCTGGAGCCTGTTTCAGATTCTGTGTCTCCCTCTTTCTCTGACCGTCCCCTGTTCATGCTCTCTCTCTGTCTCAAAAATAAATGTTAAAAAAAAAGAAATCTATTTTTAAATAGATTGTGAGATATAGCTTAAGTTTGTCATTAAGGCATTGTGTAGACATTGAGTTCAATTTAGATTTTAGAACATGTAGTGAAGAAAAAAAACTAAGAAACATAAACTCGGAAGAAAATCACATGATGCATTTGTTTTTAAAGAATTAACATGAGGTTTGATAAAAATATTCATTAATCACACAGTCAGTTATTTTTATGGTCTTTTTTAAATCACAAAACCATATCATTAAAAAATTAAAATATTAGAATCCATTTTAATCCATCTATTTTCATTATTTTTACTAGATTTTTTTTTTTTTTTAGTTCAGATTCTCATCATAATGTACCAAATTTCCTAATTGTTCTACCTGCCTTGGAGATTTTCCCTTCTATTCTTTTTTCCTCCTGCTTTTGTTTTTGTTTCATTTAGGTTTAGTTTTCTAAAAGTCAGAAATGCATAATCAACCACACTATACTGAAAATACTGACACGTGCAAGGAATACTGAGCTTTTGTACTTTAACTGACTCAGTCGTGTAAGCCCTTCTACCTATTATGATAAGGACAAAAAACCCAGTTTTTAGTTTGGTATTGAAAATTTAGTTTTGTAATAATTTAAGTAGTCTGTCTTATATGTTCATTCTTCTTAGGGAAAAATTATCAGTCTCTAAAATTGTGGTCACCCAAATTCTTTCCCCTTTCCTCTTATTCTGTACCAATAGGTATTTCAGACCACGGAGGCAGGTATGGTTTATTTGGCCAAGTGGCCTCTGCTATCATGGGTCTAGTAACTCTTGTCTCTCTTCCCTCACAGTTTATGAAGATACTGTTGGTCCTTCTTTTTTGTAATGCAAGTGCCTGACATAAGCTTTGATTTCATTCAAAGGCATTCGTTTCAAAGAGGTATCCACTTCAAAGACAGCTGTATGGAATAACACATTGCCAGCCACAGGACTAGATAAACATCAGCTCCCCTGCCCCCTCTCCCCTCCCCCCTGCCAGCCTTTTTTGTTTTCTAGAACTTGGTTGATTTCAATAACTGACCATTTAGTCCCCTTGTTTTTCTCTGCCAGTGCTTAAATTCCCACTTTGGAGTTTTCAGTTTACCAATAAATGGTGAACCCGAGAAAACCTAGACTCCTGTCTTATACCCCAATTAAAGCAGAACCCCAGGTTTGTGCTCCTTCTCTCTCTCTCTACTTGGGAACTCACTCTGTGGTCCATCATGTATCCTCCAGAACTTGTAAATAATAATATCTTGTGGTTTTTTTTTTTTCAAAGTTTACTCATAGTTTTTGCTGTAGACATCTTGTAATCATAAGAACCACAAGAGCTGGTCCAGACACAACATTGGTTATTAATAGGCTGATATCAGCACAAAACAGAGGTAAAGGGAAAGATCAAGTGAATGTTTCAAATTGTTTTCCCTATAATACTTCCTTAATAAAATTTGATGATACTTTTTTTTCCCCCAGGTCTTGGGAAACTACAGATCATTTCTTGTTTTTGTAAATAAAGTTTTATTATGACAGAACCACATCCATTCATTTACATATTGCATATGGCTGTTTCACACTACAGCCGTAAATTTGAGTAGTTGTGAATAAATGTCCCACAAAGCCTAAAATATTTGTTATCCAGCCCTTTACAAAAAAAAAATTTGTTGAGCTAGTTTGCTAGCTAGAGACAAAAATTCAAAAAGTATTTTGTAGTCTGCCTCCAGATGATCAATCCAAACCATCACTTGTCCATATTCCTAATAATCCCTTTCATAAAAACCAGTTTACAGTTTTTTCCCCCTGAACACACTGTATTCCTTCATACCAGCATAATAGTTTCTTTTATTGTATTTTTTTTTGTCCAAAATATCCTTCACCCACTTCCTCACTCCTTTGACGTCTATTCATGTATCATTGGCCTCTAAGAAGTCTTTTCTAAGACTTCCAGGTCTTGTTCTGTGCTTTTTTTCACTTCAGGAATATCATTTTAAAACTTAGCATAATACTTCATTATTCCAAAATTTTTTCTTCCTCCATACTATGACCTCCTGGTAAATAGATAGAAAGTCTAATTTACCTTACCACTTCTTGCTGGGCCCTGGCCTGTGGAACACAAATAAGCTTCAGGTTAATTAATTAAACATTTTAAAATAATACTGGCCTATAATAATACTGACCTATAATACATATATACCTATATATATGTATATTTTCATAAACAAATATGTTTATTTGCTCAACAGTGTTCTAATAAACTCATTCAACATATATGTATCAAATGTTCATCATATGTCAGGCATCATATTAAGTGCTGTGGATCTAATGAAGATTGAGGACGTTTTTGGGAACACATAGATCTTACCCTTAAATAGTATTATTATTTTTTTGTTTTGTTTTGTTTTACTTTGCGCTTGATTATTTATTTATTTGTTTGTTTGTTTGGAGTAAGAGAGATGAGTGAAAAGTGGGGAGGGGCATAGAAAGAATCCCAAGAAGGCTCCACTCCTAACATGGGGGTTGACACTGGACTGGAACCCACTAAGCACAAGATCATGATGTGAGCCAAAATCAAGAGTTGGATGTTTAACCAACTAAGCCACCCAGGAGTCCCAATAGTATTGTTTTTGTATTCTGAATTTTTACTTGCAACAAATTGTTTCCACTGCTTAACTTCCTGTTCAGTTGTATAAATAAATCTCCACCTTCAATTATCTAGAACTTTTTTTATGACCACTCATTCAATTAAATGTGAAAATTTAATTTTTCTATGGTAAAATGAATGTTTTCATGATAAAGTATTTAATTTAACTGATATATACTTGAATGTCAATATGTATACGGATATTCTTATATGTTCTAGCTATTTAATATAATAGAATGTGCACCAATATCTCTGTCTTCTTAATGTGGTTACTTTACAATTCAATAAAAACAACACGAGAGCTTCAAAACTAAAAACAAAAGAGAGGTTATATTATAATATGTGTTTTCTTGTGTGTTCTTTTAATGGTTATATTCATTAACTTTTAATATTTAATTTCCCATTTTCACAAGCATATGAATATTCTTGAAGCTAATTTTTCACAATTAAGGTATTTTATTGATTAATAAACATATTACTTTATCATACTGGAATGCAAGATTTATCCTGCCCCCTAATTCTCATGATTAAACACATTTCCACATTTCCTTTGATACATAATTTTAATGTTTATTTATTTCTGAGAGAGAGAGAGAGCGCGCGCGCGTGCGCGCGCGAGTCGGGGAGGGGCAGAGAGAGAGACACAGAATCTGAAGCAGGCTCCAGGCTCTGAGCTGTCAGCACAGAGCCCTATGTGGGGCTTGAACTCATGAACCATGAGATCATGACCTGAGCTGAAGTTGGACGCTTAACCAACTGAGCCAGCAAGGTGCCCTAACGGATAATTTTAAGGTAGTAATAATAATAATAATTAAAAAATTGGTGAAAAACTTTGGTGACATTTAAATTAGAAGGTCCTCTTTCCATGATTTTGTTCTCACCTCACTATTCTTCATAAAATTCATAAGAACACTTAAAAAAAGGGTTGAGCTAAGAAAACAACGACTGTAAAGGCAGTTTGAGAAATTTATCTCTATTTTAATTAATGTGAATGAAATAATTTTACAAATTTCTCAGTATAAATATTGTTCTGTTCTTAATAAACTGAATTTTGTCATAAGCAGGCCATTGTTTTATTAATATATATATATTTTTTCTACATGTAGTTATTGAGTGTCTACTATTTGCCAACACGGTACCCAGTATGGGAGATTTAAAGATAAAATGATAGCCTAGAGAGATGCACTAAATAGAGTTGTAAACATTGATAGAGTAATAAACACTCAGATCACAGATAGTCTCCTTACCAACATGTGGATTTGCTAATGTACTTTAATGAGCTATTGAGTTTTTATACTACAAAGCACTAGGAGTTTCAAATCTTCCTTATGGCTGTATCATATAAATCTACCACTGATCTTTTTCGAAATGCCACTTAGTGTTAATTACTAGAATTGGGTCACCAACAAGCAAACTATTCAATTCCATTTTGAAGACAACTCACTTCAGAGTAATTCTACTAATATTAACGTTGCCCTTCAGAACACTACTTCCTTCCTGACATGCCGAGATAATAATAATTAATAACATGTATTCAGCACTTGCTATGTGGCTTCCATACCATGACTCAGTTAAATCTCAATTTTATGTTATTCTTTGAGGTATGCAAAATTTTCAAACCTGTCTCTGCAGGGGCCCACCAGGGGAACCTGGTGCTGAGGGTGCCATCTGGGGCTTCTGGAGCTGGCAGGCACTGGGGAAGAAGGGGAGGTTGGTAGATAGGTGTGGTCTGGTTGTGTTCATGTGAGCCTGCTGGCAGCCTGGTGTCATAGGAGCTGCTTGTGGTCATCTGAGTCTGCAAGCACAGGTAAGATAGAAGACTGGGTTCCCTGGAGTCTGTGGGAAGCCCAGTGCCACAGGATCCACCTGGAACCACAGGAGTCCACCGACTGTCAAGGTGAGTTGGACATAGGCTGGAAGAATCCTGTAGGGAGTCACCTAGGCCCACAGGGGTTGGCCTGGTACCAAGGTGGGCCAACTCTGAGGTGGTCTGGTGCTGGGGTGAACTGGCTCTCAGATCTGTAGTGAAATCAAGCTCACTTTATTCTCCTCCCACGTGGAAGGTGACCCTTTCCACCCTGGGCTGCTCCAGTATGAGGGAAAGATAATGGAGATGGTGTGCATTTATCTTTCTTACCTTCCTGAATGCATTCTTTCTTATTTCTGTGCTTTACGCAGGTGCTGTAATCTCTCACCTGTAATTTTTGCTCTTGTGAAGGTGTATTCATGTGCATATAGTGCTTCAAATTTATGTTTCTGAGCTATTGAGTTTTTTAGATATTCCTATGCCACCACTTTGCTGGCATCACACTTGCGTTTCAACTTTGGACTTTAAATATTACACTTGATGCTAGAATGAGTTAAGACTTTTGGTGCTGTTGGGATAAAAAAATAGATTTTATCTATGAGAAAGACATGGATTTTGGGGGTCCGGGGGTATAATGTTGTAGACTGAATGTTGGTGTATCCCCAAAATACATGTGGTGAATTCCTAACACCAACTGTGATGGTATTTGATGGTGTGGCCTTTGGGAGGTAATTATATTTTGATGAGGTAAAAAGGATGGAACACCCATAATGGGATTAATATCCTTATAATAAGAGGAAAAAATCAGAGCTTGTTCTTCCTGCCTTGTGAGGACACAGAGAGAAGGCAATCATTTGCAAACCAAAAAGAGAATCCTCACCAGAACCCAAACAATGCTGGCTCCCTTATCTCAGACTTTTAGCTTCCAGAACTTTAAGAAATAAATTTTCTGTTGTTCAAACCATCTACTCTACGGTTTTTTGTCATGAAAGCCTGAGCAGACTAAAACATTATGCTGCTGCTGGTTTTCAAAATTGTTCTTTAAGCTTCACTCAAGGATGAATAGACATATATTTATTCTCTCCAATACCAATATAAAAACTAAATAACATAAAATATAAATTATACTAGCATCCAAAAATAAGGAGATGCTTTGCAGGGAGAAAGATCACAAAGAAGAGACACGTCTGTTAGAAGTCTGCTTTTGGTTACTAATGAAATTCAAGAAAATGTGTTTGGACAAGGAAAGGGAGAAGACAAAAGATGTAATGGAAAAATTAGTAAAACAATAAATTGAATTAGTAATTGTCCCCCTGAGAAGAAAAGCAAAAGAAAATAGATCACTAATGACAGAGACAAAATATTGTATCAGAGTACAAGTCATCGTGAATGATGCAAATAACTGAATCTACATGATTGGGTAGGAAAAATATGAGAGATTATAAATTTTCCTGGAGAAGAGAAGAGAAAGAGAAAGCTGAGTAGAAACAACATTTAAAGATTCTGTGAAAAAATGAGAATATTCTGCATTAAAATGTTTCTATAAATCAAGACTTACTCTGTGTTAAAGGAAGTTAACTGACAATCAATCATTAGGTAGAAATATATTGAACTAAAATATTTTCCCATATATTGTTAGAGAAAAATAGACCAATCTAAAGAGC
Source organism: Panthera tigris (assembly GCF_018350195.1). Taxonomy (NCBI): domain Eukaryota; kingdom Metazoa; phylum Chordata; class Mammalia; order Carnivora; family Felidae; genus Panthera; species Panthera tigris. The sequence continues at coordinate 33,495,726 of NC_056660.1, read as the reverse complement.
TGAAGTGAAAATGTATAACTGAAGAAATAAATACTGGGCAACTTACTTTTCTTGTAGGGATTGTGGTACTAGTAAGGTAGTAAAGAGATTTAAAAAGGTAAATGGATCCAACAAGTATAGTTACCTATATAACAAAACATAGATCTTCCTCAATTTATGATGGGGTTACATCCCAGTAAATGCTGTAAGTTGCAAATGCATTTAAAACACCTACCAATCATCATGGCTTAGCCTAGCCTACCTTAAATGTGCTCAGAACACTTCTATTAGTCTACAGTTGGGCAAAGTCATCTCACACAAGGCCTATTTTTATAATAAAGTGCTGAATATCTTATGCGATTTTTTGAATACTGTACAAGAGTGAAGAACAGAATGATTGTATGGATACAGAATACCTGTAAGTGTATTAGCTGTTTCCCCTCATGATTGTGTGGCTGACTGGTAGCTTTGGCTGAATGCCACTGTCCAGCATCATGAGAGAGTATCATATCACATATCGCCAGCCTAGGAAAAGATCAAAATTCAAAATTTAAAGGATGGTTTCCACAAAACTGCTTTGCTTTCGCACCATTATAAAAATAAAAAAAAATCTTAAGTTTGAGTCACCGTAAATTGGAGACCATCTGTACTCAAAGATTCAACTAATGAAGAGAGGGGTCTAAATTAAGCATTCACAGAGGTGAGATTATGGTATAAAATAAACGTCAAACAAAAATAGGAAAGAGAAAATAATAGGGGTAAGATTAAAAATTAGTAAATTAGGTAGCAGAATTAAAAACAATTTATTTTATCATTATTAAAACATACATTCCTAGTTAATTTGAGGAAAAGAAATAAAACAAATGTACAAATTTAAAATAAAAATTTTATAGAATTATAATTGAACTATTTAGCACATATGTTTTCAGAAAGCATTTGAAAAATCAGAATAAATGAAAGATTTTTAGTAAATATAAATGATCAGTAGGTTTTACAGAAGAAGTGGAGAATGAAATTAGACCTATAGCTCTGGATATAATAAAATAATTTTTTTATAATAATTATTAGAAATTCATTAACTTTTGCCAAGAGTGGCTTTTAAAATATATATATATCGTAGGGCTGTCTGAGTGGCTCAGTCAGTTAAGTGTCAGACTCTTGCTTTAGGCTCAAGTCATGATCTCATGGTTTGTGAGTTCGAGCTTGCTGTCTGGGTCTGCACTGACAGTGTGGAGCCTGCTTGGGATTCTCTCTCTCCCTCTCTCTGTGCACCTCCCCTGCTCTCTCTCTCTCTCTCTCAATAAATAAATAAACAAATAACATTAAAAATTCTTAAAAATATATATATTGCAAAGGTGTTCCAGTGCATAGACTAGAATACAATATCTCTAAGTCACTTTACCAAGGTAGGAAACATTTGCTATGAAAACTTCACAAAAATAGTACAAAAAAACTACTAAACACAAATCTCATGTTTGAACATTAAAGGGAACATCTTAATTATATATACTGTGTATATTATATATAAAACATATGTATAAAACATAGATATAAAACAAAACTAGCAAAACAAATCCAGCAATATATAATCAAATAGGATTTTTTATGTGAATTCTCAGAAAGGATAATGTGATCAGTTGATGTTTCAATGTATAAACATAATTCATTTCACCATAGGTAAAGGGAAAAATATATTTATATAGTTGATAAAATTTGATAAAAATTAAATATATAACATTGAAAAAGTTGTTAATAAAATATGAACAGAATATGTTTTCATATGTCATGAGGATATCGATTGTCATTCCCATTTAATTTTAAGATTTTTTTCTGCTTTTGCAAGAATATTGAATTTTCATCCACTGTAATAAGATAAGAAATAATATAATAGGGCTCTTGTGGGAGAAAAGCCTATTCCTTATTTCAAAAAACTATGTCCTATCTAGAAAGGGCAATACATTGATTCAAATGCCCTCAGGAATAATGATAGATCAGTTAATAGGATAGTTTTAAAATAAGAATTTAAAAATCAATGATTTTTCCCATATTTGGCAATTACTTGTTAGGCATATTTGACAATAACTTGCTAGGCAGAGTAATAGAACAGGACCCCTTTTTCACAATTAATGAAAAATGTACATTTAAAATGATTGATTATCCAGAAATCTAAATCCCAGTAGGATGCAAGCATTAAAAATTTTTCTAATTGGGTTTTCCCAAAGATGGCTCATTTCTAAAATCCTATGTTTATAATAATGGAAGAATAATTTAATAAAGTGCTCAGTAAATGACATGGCTGTGATCTGCTCTGTACAGATGAGCAGGTGGTCAGGTCTTTCGGCTCAATTCACATAACGACATGGGCGGTGTGGGTTGTAATTAATGGATGGTAAATGGCTCTGTCAGAAGCTATTTCATGTGGCTAAAAAATGTCACACATTTTCTAGGGACATAGGTTTTGAATTTTTGACTAGAAAACTCCAGATTTATACACTGAAGTGGAGATATTAAAAATTAAGTGGTAGTTAAGCTGATAGGATCACAAATGCATAGTGTCAAAAGTGCTGTTGTTTAGTCTTCACGGTGATTTTCTGAAGACTCTGGCAAAATAAGCTTAGTTGAAAAGGTATTTTGTAAAAGACTTAATGTAGTCTTTTTTGTTAAACAACATGCATCACTAGATCTTTAAATTTTTAATGAAAATCAGTGAATTTTGCAAAGCCTGACTCTTTATACAACTGGTACAGCATATGCATTATTTCTGCTTAAATCTATAAATTCTAGTTTTTCATACAACATGCTATATTTTCCATTTCCAAATAAGGCAAATTACTTTAAATGGATGCAAACATGATTGAACAGTGCTAATCTATTTTTTCATTGAATGGCATCGTTGCATAAAGGAGGGTGGTTCACTGACACCCCACTGCTGCCAGCGTACAGGTATAAAGATTTGGGGGGGGATAGTTTACAAGTCAAAAAGTAGCAGAGAACATGCTGTCCTCTGAACTCTCATTATTTCGCAGTATGGAGGGGCATGGAGCTGTTTTGTTCATGTGATAGCCAAGGTGTCAGCAGAAGGAGGGCCAAATTCCGTCAAAAGACTTGGCGTGGGACCAGATCACACCACAGGAAAAAGCAGGGAGAAACACACCCACACCACATTACATATTTACAAGTTAGCAGCCTAATATGAGCCAAGGAACACCTAGTTTCTCCATACCACAGGAGCAGCACTAGGAGTGTGCATAGTGAAAATCAAGACTACATATCTAGATCCTGGGAATAGGTCTGCCAAACAGGAATAGCAACAGTAGTTCAGCTAATTTTGGGAAGTGCTTTAATAATCTGAGATCCATTGTTACTCCAAAAATGTGTCTTGGCTGAATTTCAGCCTTGTCTTATATACTGTATTAGGTACCATATGTTTGTGAGGGAGAATTCCCTTTTTCACTATTTCAATGTGAGTCTGTAACGGAATAGGAGTTTGGAAGTCTTAGGAGGGGATAATTGTATTTGATATGTCAGAAGAATGCAAATAATTTAGAGCAGTGGGCCAGCTATGGTGGATTAAAGATAGCCACAACTTCTTTGCCACTTTTCTTCTAGGCAGTGGGATCTAGTTTTATTCCTCTTGCATCTTGGCTGGCCTGTGACTGCTTTGACCAGCAGAGTGCGCCGAAAGTGACTCCTTGCTAGTCCACCAGATCTTTAAGAAGCTGGAAGTTTCAGCCTCAGTCTCTTGGCCTCCTGATACGGCTTTCATGAGGTTTGAAAACCCTCACAAAGAAATGATATGGAGAGGCCCAGAGACTAACTGGAGATGGAACTTTGCAGCCATCCATGTTCGAATTGTGGTTATATAAATTATTAAATTTGTGTATTGTTAAGCATTAGGTATGTAAATAAAACCATCTTGGAACCTTCAGAGCAGCCCAATCAGAGTCAAATACAGTAAAACCTTGGTTTGTGAGCATAATTCGTTTCAGAAACATGCTTGTAATCCAAAGCACTTGTATATCAAAACAAACTTCCCCATAAGAAATAACGGAAACACAGGTGATTTGTTCCACAACCCAAAAATATCCATATAAAAATGATTACAATACTGTAATATAATACAAAATAATAATGAAAATACAAAATATAAAAAAATAAGCAAATTAACCTGCACTACCTTTGAAAACGTTTGTGGCTGGGAGACAAGAGAGAGGAGGGTTGTTGTGTAGGGCGACTTTCACGATCACTAATGGAATTACTGCTATCTACTGGTTCAATGGAATCTTTTTCTGCATAGGGCCATTGCATACGGTCTCACAGATGTTGACTATAGTAGAGTATTAATAAACTCTTGTCATATACTGTATTTAATGTAACTGGCAATAAGGAAAGGGTCTATATCTGCAGGCAGCCTGACCTAGAATGAAGCAAAACTTCATTCCTAAGCTTTCTCTTCTACGGACAAGCAAAAGACTGTCCATAGGTGCTTTGAAATGACAAAATATATGCTAGGTGCCAGTTGTGGGCACCTTCCAACTTTCTGAAAAATCACTGATTTCTGCCAAACACTGCAGCCTGAGACCAAGTTTCTGAGCATGGGAGATCATCTACAATCCTGCCATGACAGAGAGAGGACCATTGGCTCAGCTGTGATCATGTGGCATTTGGTGTCACATTACACATGTCACATGTCACATTTGGTGTTGCATTACTCGTATTGCAAGAAATTGCTCATTGATCAAGTTAACATTTATTAGAAATGTTTACTCATCTTGTGAAACACTCACAGACAAGTTACTTGCAGTCAAAGATTTTACCATATTACCAAGTGACTCTGGTCAAACCTGTGTCAAGCAGAATTGCCTAGCCAAGCCTTGTCTACATTCTTGACCCAAAAAATCATAGAATATGATAAAATGTTTGTCTTTCCAAGTCACTAAGTTTTGGGGTGTTCTGTTATACTTTAATTGGTAACCAGAACAAAATTATCTTTAAATGAGTGTCCCATTTTTTGTGCAACTTCAGTAAAATCCCATTTTTTTAACTAATGGAAATGTCTTACATAAAAAAAAAAAAACTCATGTGAAATCCAAACAAAACAATATTGTAAAAGAAAATTAAGACTAATAAAATATATTCTACATTTTAATAATTTAGGAGAGTATGATACTGGTGCTATAAAAGACAGCCAGAGCAATAGACTTAAACCAAAAATGCAGAAAGAGATTTCAGTCTACATACTTGATTTTATGAAAAATTTGTCATTGGTGAATAATTCTTTCATAAAGTATCCTATACAGCACTGTGCATGTGATAAGCATTTCTAAATTGAACAAAACTGAAATCCAAAAGAACTAGAATAAAATAGGGCTGGGTATCAGCTTGGAATTTTCATAATTATTTAAAAAGCATGTTTATTCCTGCCTTTTAACTTTCTAAGCTACAAATTCTTTGTGGGCAGAAATCATATTTGTCTTTTAAAATCTCCCACAGTGATTATCATAGTTGAATATTTTTCATGAAAAATTTCATACTTTCTTCTAAGTATGAATGTTTCTCCCAAAAATGTATTAACGTGATGATTTAGCAATAATCTTGGGTCATATTATTAAAACTTAGACAACTCTCCCTCACTAGTGTGAGAAAAAATTGCATGCAATCAATTTCTGTTCTCCTAAAAAAATCTTGCTTCCTAGAAATCAGAGTATAGAAAGCTGTTCTTCCAGTTAATACGTTGTCATAGAGGAAAAATGTATAGTTTCCCTCCCATGTGCAAGAGCTCATGATATTGTCAATTGACATTTAGCAGCATTTACCTCTTGACTGCCAGTTCTTCTTTTTGCATAACATACTTTTTCTTACATAAAAACTGAAGCAGAGGGAAATTTTCAGTTGGCGTGCCCCTGTGGGATGACAGCATGATCGACATCTGTGTAATAGACGCAGACTAATAATGTACAGAGACAGTCACACTTTCACACTCTGACATTTTCCCACAATTCAGACTTACATGCTGAAATGCTGAACAATTACAGAAGAAGAAACAATGCATCATGGTAAAAAAGTAGTATAAGAAAAGGTAACACTAAGTAGAGTTGCCAAATGGTATTCCATTCACTATAATGACAGTTCTATTCTTTCTGAGTAGGTACCTAAAATTTCATCCAGTGAACAAGGTAATATATGCATTTTGGAAGAAAGTTGTACTTCTAGGCAATATTATAAAACATGGTTTAAATCATAGAGATTGGCTATATAGCATTTCAACTTGAAATCTTTTTTATTTTTCTTGACATACAGGAAATAAAATTATATTTTCTCCAATTTTTCCACTACATAATGCTCTTTTTTTTCTGCATAATATTCTTAGGTGTTGTCATGTGAATGTTAGTTGTTTAAGTCAGTTACATTTTATTAAATTCATGTGAATATCACTACTACTCTTACTTTCTCATACATATAACAACAAAGCTGGGGATGGAGTTGAACATTAGACCTCATAGACAGTGAACAATCAATGAAGAAACAAACACTATTGAGCAAAAGGGGTAGATCAGTTAAATACAGTGGAAATATACACAGCAATACTAGTTAATACATAGTAGAGTATTACAGTATATTAGAAATAAGAGGATGTTTAAAAATTATATATCTACTGCTTATTAGTTTCTTTACTGCTATTAAGACTGGAACCCACACATTCATTTACACAGTTAAAAGTATTTATTCAGTATCTGCTACCCATAGTTAATAAATGATAGGTAACAATTTAGTGAGAACTTAGACCCATTAAAGTCATAAGATTTGTATATTCTAATACTATTATTTTACCAATGCTATAAATAAGATATATGTTTAAAAGGGATATAGAAAGAAGGAATGGAAGGCTTTAATCTAACTAATCCTCTCAGTAGAGGTTTCCCTGACAATATTAAAGAGCTGAACCTTAAAGGCTGAGCCATGGGAAAAACTTCAATAGGAATATATATATATATATATATATATACACACACACACATATATATATTATATTTATATACAATATATCCTATATTTTATATGAAATAAAAAGTGTTCCAGAAAGAAAGAGCCACCAGAAAAAACAGTATTTAGTTTATGCTAAAAATCAAGGAACATTGGGTTTAATCCCTTGAGATAAAGCTGTAATAAAAACCAAAATCAGGTGATGGAAATCTGGAAATTTTATCCTTAATTTGCACTACATTTAGATTTTTAGTAGAGGTGTGGCACTTTCAGATTTAGATTTTAGAAAGAAAATATTGATAAAACCAGAATGAATTGTTGGGAATTACAAAGTCCAGTTAGGGAATTATTGTACAATCCAGAACAGAGATAACAAGCATAAAATTTAAAGTACTGGGAATTAGGGTTGTGAAAAGGAGAGGACTTACTGAGAATGTAAAATATTCAAATTTAAGCAATTTGAAAAAATCATGTAAAACTATTAACTAAGAAAAGGAACTCAAGTCTGCAGGGGAAAATGCTGAGTTTTCGTTGGGACATATTGAGATTAGGTAACTGTGTATTCTGTGTAACTGGAATATGGGGTTTGGGAGGGAAACCACACATGTTTGCAAATCACTTACAAAAGCATTGGCGTGGAAGTCATGTGACAGGATGAAAGTGACTTGGTAGAGTTTAGGACTCAGGAGTGAAAATGGACATTGCTGGACTTAAAATGTTCTCCGTTAGTGGAGAGAGAAAAACATTCAACTGAAGGAATCTCATCATAGGCTTGTGGGGAGTATAGAGACATACTATAAAACCCGCATTACAGAGACCAGGAAAGAGAAAAAACCGGGTCATGGTAAGAGGTGGTGGGTGTCAAACAGGTAAACTCACAAGAGTTGATTAAACATCAAGTAAGTAATTTGATAATCCTTCAGAAGGCAACTTTATCAGAGTTTTGAAATGAAAATCTGATGCCAGAAGGTAGAAGAGAAAAGGAGTCAACACAACGTGATGCAATTTGATTTTATACTACTCATCCAAATAAGCTGGAATTTATGAAAAGAGGGAAGAGAACAACAGCATGATATACAAGTTGATCTGAAAATATACTTTCCCAATTAAAGTAAAATTCGAGGGGCACCTGGGTGGCTCACTCAGTTAAGCATCCAACTTCGGCTCAGGTCATGATCTCATGGCTCACGAGTTGGAACCCCGCGTCGGGCTCTGTGCTGACAGCTTGGAGTCTGGACCTGCTTCAGATTCTCTGTCTCGCTCTCTCTCTGCCCTTCCCCTTCGTGCTCTGTTTCTCTCTCTCTATTTCTCTCTCTCTCAAAAATAAATAAACATTAAATTTTTTTTAAAAAAAGGCAGAGAGATGTCAACATTAAAAAAAAGAACAAAGTAAAACTTGAATATATTCTTACATCAAGGAAGTAGCTAATGAACATCAATTTAATACATGCTTTGATTTATTATAAAATAAAATTAACCTAAAATAATGTGTGTTTATTTTAAAGTCTACAACTTGCTCTTGCTTTCTTATTGTATTTAGATCTATAGTAAGTGTGGGAAAAATATAACTTCAGGTTAATCTACATTTTGTGGGTCATATACAACATTATTAAACTGTTGTGATAATTTCTGACTTCCTTGAGAAAACACATTGTAATTATGTAATTTTGATTGGCTAATGTGATGACAACATTGTCTGGTCAATAACTAAGAATAATTGTCATAACATTAGTGATAGGCATTAATTTTAATCCTATAAAGTGAGACAGAGAGGCTGTTTAATAGTAACTTCATCATCTTGGAACAAGAATAAATCTACTTTTTGTCATTGTTTTTAGCCACTTTGGGGTCTTTTATACTACTTTACAGATGTTATCGATAGCAATCTAGTTTTCATTACCATATTAAATGAGTTCAACCAAAACACATTCATCCATTGCCACCTCCTAACATTAAATTGTTTAATGCTACCTCAAGCATCCTAGTCACTTGCCAGATACAAGGTAGTGAGGAACTGAATATTTCAATACTATTCATTGTGTCTTCTTTTTCTGCACCCTGGTTGTATATTTATTTGTAAGGAAGACATTCTTCCATAGTGCATCTACTATGCATCACAGAAGAACTGGATGGCCTGGTAGAATTTGTAGTGAGAGGTATCCACCCATGTAATTATGACTTTTCCTTAATGTTATTCCCATTATTCAGAAGATCGCTTTTGTTGTACTGAATGATAGCCACTGGTGCAGTGAGACTTCATATTAGCTTTCTTAGGATTTCTACACCTCACTGCGTGCCTGATCTGTAGGTTTAGCCTGTTCTGTTGTACTGCAGTGTATTTTCCATTCCGTGGTTTCTCACTGTTTTGATCATTTTGAAGCATAATACTTTTCTCCCTGCTGAGAAATTTCTTACAATATTTTATCATCAACACAGTTTCTTATAAACTCCCAGAGAAGGTGGGATCTGTCTATCTTAAATAAATACACACACACACACACACACACACACACACACACACACAGGAGTTTTGTCCAGTGTTTCTGACGGGTTGTGCAAAGAAGCACCAAGGATGTATGTAGGGTCAGTGTTTGAGATCTTATATCTTCTTTGTTACAGTGTCACACAAAATGAAAGCCTTCATAATCGCTGGGATATTTTGGGATGAAGAAAATGATGCAATCTGTCTCTTCACAGAAGAGGAGCCGAAATTGGTGAAACAAGTTTGAATAATCACCCAATTTTATAACTGGGAAACTCCATTCTGATAATTCTATTGTTACAAAAGTATAAGAATTAGACTCTGCAAGAATCTCATAGAAATGATCTTTTTTTTTTTAATTTAAAAAGGATATTGGGCATATTTTGTCTTAACTGTGAGCAAATAAAATACCCTCTTTAGAATAATTTTGATTAATTATGGATGACCATTGTTTTAGTGTTTGCTCTTGGTAAACATCTGCAAAACGTTTACCATCACCTGCTGCACTCAAGGTCTTTAAGGGGAATCCAAACAAGTAAATGTGTTTGCTTTGACATTCTAATTATATTGTAATTGAGGCTTGGGTTTTGGTTGGCTAAACTTTAAATCTCAGGTAGAAGTAGCATGCGGAAAGGAATATAACTTAAGTGAAAATGCATTTATTTTCTCAATCTACACTGGAGAGAATATTCTCTTCATACACACAAGGAAGCAATTGAATTATCTTAAATATTGACTTTAAATATGAGAGACTACACCATAACTTCTATTTTGCTTTGTTTATCTTTTCAGTCAAGACATTTGCAAGTATTCTGTTTTCTAAAACTGAAAAAACAGGACTAATATTACAGGTACCAATATACATGTTATAAATTCATTTTTTAAAAATTTATTTATTTTGAGGGAGAGAGTGCAAGTGGGGAAGGGGCAGAGAGAGAGGGAGAGAGAGAGAGAGAGAGAAAGAGAGAGAGAATACCAAGCAGGGCTTTAAGCCTTATGTGGGGCTCAAACCCATGAACCATGAGATCATGACCTGAGCCAAAGTTGGAGGCTTAACCACCCAGGCACCCCTGTTATAAATTCTTTATAAGAAATTAGTACTTGATAAAAATGAAGGCTGTACACTTTTTCTGTGTCTGAAATATTTCATCTTTACCATCATAATAAAGAAGTGAAAGAAAAAAGATTTAGAAGAATTCAAATGAACATCATACTTATTTATAGGGACAATATTATAACGGTATAATGTTTATAGGAATTTAGAGTACAAAGAGAAAATCACTAGGAACCAGCATGTGGTTTCTAAAAATGAATCACATTTATAATAGATCATTGTCTATGATGCTTTTGCCTCATCAGTATTTCTTACAGCACCTTACATGTAACAAATCCTTTCTATTTCTGTGATATGGTGAAATTTTTATCATGTTAGTGACTGACGATTCCAAAGAATATAACAGACACATTTTGTGATTTTAGATGTATCTTTGATAATAACATGTTGAGTATTTATTCATGTTTATCAAATATTTGTGTATCCTCTTTGGTGAAATTCTGTCTCACACTTAGCTATTTATAAGTTGTATTTTACTGATATATGTATAATTTACATGGGATTTTTATACCATAAAAGAATTAACACTCTTCCTTGCTGTTTTTATTGTATTTTCGATTTTTTTTTTGCCTTTTTAGTTTGTTTGGCTTGAATGTTTTAAATTAGGTAGAAGTAAAACCTACCAGTATTTTTCTTTCTGATATTTTTTATCCTTTTGAAAAATTTGTTCTTTTTCCATTCACAATTTATAAAAATATAATTACAGTTTTCTTTCTTTTTCCTTTTTTTTTAGCTTAATTCTTTCCAAGTGTTGCTGATTATAGCTCTTGGCTACTTCAAGTGCATTTACAGTGGTCTTACTTTATCCAAGGAGGATACATTCTAAGATCTTCGATGGGTGCCTAAATTTGCAGACAGTACAGATAGTACTGAACCCTACATTTATTATGTTTTTTCACATACATACATACCTACCTATGATAAAGTTTAATTTATGTGAGGCACATTAAGATTAACAACAGTAACTAATCGTAAAGTAGAACAATTATAACAATATACTATAGTGAAAGTTAGTTGCAAAAAAAAGTTATTTGAATGTTGTCTCTTGCTCACTCTCAAAATGTCCAATTGTCCCATAGTTACCCAGCTTCTTGTGATGATGTGAGGTGGTAAAATGCCTATGTGATGAGATGAAGTGAGGTGAGTGAATAGGCACTATGACATTGTGTTAGTCTACTAATGAACTTCTGACCATTCACCACAAAGAGGATCACCTGCTTCAGGGTGATGGATGCCCACAGGTAACTGAAACTTCATAAAGGGAAACCACAGGTAAGGGGGTACTTCTGTCCATCCATTCTGCACTGTAGCGCATTAGTCAACTGCTATAGATTACCTCATAGATTATTGCATCACTTACCCCATCATTCTCTCAGGCTCCAGGTTTTTATCTCTTTCAGTCCATTCTCCATGCTTCAGGTGACTTGATCTGTTCATTCTGCCTTGATCCTTAAAATCTTTATTGGTTTTCTGATGCATAGGCACACTTTTTCTCATGCCCTTTGTGGTTGCCTGCTGAACTTTGTAACTATTTTCCAGCACTAATCTGCATATTTCTCTTTACCCAAATGGAATGTCTTTTACTTTCATGAATTCAATAAACTCTCTCTTTTGAGGTTTTTCATACCTTCCTGATAATTTTCTTTTCAATACTCACCTTGACCTCTTACCAAGTTAGGTCTTACTCAGCTCGTTCAACCAATGTTCTTTCAGGGTTATGTTGATCAAAATAGAATCGGTGTCCAATTTTCAGAACTTATATTCTATCTGTGGAGAGAAAGAAAGAAAGAAAGAAAGAAAGAAAGAAAGAAAACATGCATGTAGATATAGAATTACAATTTTTGACAAATATTATGAAAAATAGGATCCAATGAAATATAACAAAGGGTAAATAATTTTTATTAGATGATAGCACAAAACAACATCTGCAAAAGTGTCAGCTAAATTTAGAATTGAGGGATTAGTAGGAGTTAACCAGGATGAAAGTAGAGTAAGAGTATGCTTGTGATTCAACTAATCCTTCTGATATCACTATTTCTAGGAAACTCTGTGAGTGCCTAAGTGGCTTAAGCTCTGTGCTCATAGAAAGCCTCCATCTCCTCTTATCATAGCTTGTTCTTATCATAGGTGGTTATTAAATAATAACAGCAATGTGCTCTTCTATGTGACTCATGGATTTACTATTTTTTTTCTATTTCTGGCTAAAGCTACTGCACTGTGCAGTCTGATTTTATATATGCATATATATTTTTTAATATTATATATATAAATTCATATCAATTCACACCCGGAAGGCTATCACATTCTCATGGAAACCTAACTCAGAACCATATACTTGTGTATAAGAACAGGGTAATGTGTATTCAATTCTTACAGGCTCAACTGGTAATGGTCACCAATTTCTTTCCCAGAAAGCATCTAACCATAAGTATTCCAAACTTGCATCCTTGTGTTTGAAAGTCTTGTTACCATCCATAACATTTAATCCAGAAGCATATGCAGATAAGTTTCCTGAATTCTGAATGGTTATATGCAAGCTTCTCTGTATATCACTGATCACTGCCAAAGGCTAGGTACATCATGTTCCTTGCATTCACTGCAACTCCTGGCTGGTTCCCTGCTGATCTAGTGCTGAATGGATAGATTTAAGCCACATTAATAAAGTTTGGCTGCACAGGCATAATCTTTTATAAATCCACCTGAACTCCTTGCTATAAGCATATTCCTATATTGCATTTACTGTTTTCTAGGTCCAGCTTTCTTTTCCTCCCCAAAATTGAATGACTCAATCCATCACTGTAGTCATGTGTCTCCTTAAATGTCATTCCCTCAATGATACTTTCTGTGGCCACATTATTTTCCCTAGTACTCTCTGTCACCATCTATTGCCTTCATTTTTCTTAATAGCAGTAATCTTAATATTCCAAAGTTGATAGGATAAATTCAGTAGGTAATAGCAGTAATCTTAATACTCCAAGGTTGACAGGATAAGTTCAGTAGGTGAAAATCAGCATCTTTTTGGACCTGCCACTCATCCCTTGAAGATGTTATGTTCTACGTGCCTAACTCAGAAAACACTGTCACTTGTCCACTGAGTTTCAACTCTGCCTCCTTCAGATTCATAATTACTTTAAGCAGTCATTTATCACATTTCTCCAAAGTCCTTTCAAACACAATATTGTCCACATTCAGTGCCTCAAAATAGTTCATTTCCCAAATGTTAGAAGATGGTTTCCTCTAGCAGATGACCCAAGCATTTTCTCTATTGTTATGACCCAACTGGCCAAGTGAAGGCAATTTCCGCTTTCCTTCTCCACAATAGGATGCCTGCTACTATTCATCTCCTGAAGTCTAACTCTGACCAGACAATTCAAAGCTTTCTGTATTTAGGGATCAGAATATCGCTCTTTGTTTAGTATTATTTAATTGACATGGATTCTAATATTCTAGACTTTTAAAGCACTGCCACAGTCAGAAATGCATACAGACTCTGACAAGAGGATATAGCACCATAAATTAAAGTTTCCCTAATATTTCTCTTAAATCATTGGTCACAGGCCTGTAGGTCTTCTGGATTGTTTACTAATTGCCCTTCAAATATCCCATGCTGCTCATTTCACTTCCCATTCCAGAAGGCAGAACACTTTGCTCCTAGCGCACACTTTTCCTTCATCATCCCTTTTTTATTCCTCTGGCATCAGTGAATCTTCAAAATCAAAAGTTTCTTTTTTTTAAATTTTTTTTTTTTAACGTTTATTTATTTTTGAGACAGAGAGAGACAGAGCATGAACAGGTGAGGAGCAGAGAGAGAGGGAGACACAGAATCTGAAACAGGCTCCAGGCTCTGAGCAGTCAGCACAGAACCCGATGCGGGGCTCAAACTCACGGACCGTGAGATCATGACCTGAGCTGAAGTCGGACGCTTAACCGACCAAGCCACCCAGGCGCCCCAAATCAAAAGTTTCTGAACTTAGAGCTCTCATGCCTCTTTCCCAGTCTCTTGACTGTGCCTTCGGTAACCCTCTCCAAAAACTTCTTTATTACTACTTGATAGTCCAAGTGAGCAAACTGTATACGAATGAGTGAGCAGAAAACTGCTCTCTTGTCTGTTTCGACTTCAAGCAAGCCTAGACTTCCGGCTTACTTTTGACCCTCAACTTCTTTCTGAGACTTTGCGCTTATCGCAAGATTAGCAAGATTACATAATTTAGAGTAGTTTGGCCAAAAGGGCAATGTAGGGAAACATGGGAAATCAATTGTTAGTAAAATTAAGGACTGAAATTTATTGCTACCTGAAGTCCATTGCCAAGGATGGCTTTTGTCTTCTCTTTTTTATGAATATGTACAATAGTGGTCTCTGTCACCTTGAAGAGATAGGCTATGAAATGGGCAGTTCTTCTGTTGGATGTGCATCAGTTTTATTGATCAGAATTGAGCCAATTGTTTCCTGGGACGTGGCTGACTTTTGCCCAAGTCTGCAGTTATGTTTCCTAAAAGTCACACAGAATAACTACGTTTTCTCTAAAACTGGGTTGATGTGCCATCAGGCAAGATCATTCTTAAAGCAAATCTGCTGTCCATCCAAAAAAAAGCTTGAAGAACTCCCATTCCAGTTTTCCTTTGTCTCTGCCCCTTACCTTTTCCCCGAATCCTGAGAGATCAATATGTGACTGCAACAAGCAGTCTGATTGTTGTTCAGAGCCCCACGTGGGAAGAGCCATATTGTGATGTCAGCCTGAGTCCTCTCTGCAGCTTGACCATCTAATTATTTCCTGTTCCTCAAGGAATAATCGAGTTTTTCAAAATTATTTTTAACTCAAAAGCATATCAAATGTATAGAAAAACAGAAAAAATATAGTTTAAAAAATCACTTTTAACTAAAAAGCATTTCAAATGTATAGAAAAACAGAAAAATATAAGATATACTTGTATACTTTTTAAAAAAAATTTTTTTAACGTTTATTTATTTTTGAGACAGAGA
This sequence comes from Panthera tigris, assembly GCF_018350195.1. NCBI lineage: Eukaryota > Metazoa > Chordata > Mammalia > Carnivora > Felidae > Panthera > Panthera tigris. Next base: position 33,480,186 of record NC_056660.1, on the reverse strand, counting down.
GAGGCAGAGAATGAATGGGGGAGGGTCAGAGAGAGGGAGACACAGAATCTGAAACAGGATCCAGGCGCTGAGCCGTCAGCACAGAGCCTGACGCGGGGCTCGAACTCACAGATCGCGAGATCATGACCTGAGCTGAGGTCGGCTGCCCAACCGACTGAGCCACCCAGCCTCCCCGCTTGTATACATTTTTAAAATCACTGCATGTCAATGCAAGTACTCTCCATGAGTCCTCTTTTCTTGCGATGGCCTGCAGAATATTTTCCGAGGGGATCGTGTTGTTGCGTTCACACAATTTCACATGAAAAAACAGGTCTCACATTTCCTATTCACACATCCATTCTTGGACCTTCCAACCTTCCAAAATGATCACCATAATGAAACCTCCATGAGATAGCAAATGCACGTCTGGGATGAAAAAATTAGTAAGTACTAGGTAAATGAATAAGATAAGATAAGGGGCGCCTGGGTGGCTCAGTCGGTTAAGCGGCCGACTTCGGCTCAGGTCGTGATTTCGCGGTCCGTGATCGCGGTCTGTGAGTTCGAGCCCCGTGTCGGGCTCTGTCCTGACAGCTCAGAGCCTGGAGCCTGTTTCAGATTCTGTGTCTCCCTCTCTCTGACCCTCCCCTGTTCATGCTCTGTCTCTCTCTGTCTCAAAAATAAATACACGTTAAAAAATTTTTTTTAAAAAGATAAGATAAGCTTATCTCTTCCTACTTTCTCTCCCACTTCCTGGTATTATTTTTAAAAAATCCTGTTTAATTATCATCCCCATTCTATGTGTGAGGTGTCAGGGTTATTCCCATCTTCAGAGGCATACATCTAGATTTAAGGTGACTTTTTCAAGGTCATATGCTATCAAGCAGTTTGAAAGTAACAAGTTTGAAATACCATGTGACTGACTTGGGTGCCTGGGTTCCTCATTCCATCACCATACCACAGATATTTGCATACAAGGTATTATTTTATTTTCAGGGAGTCTGTCTGGTACCATCAACACGATATTATGTATAAAGAAACGGAAGTCTGAAAGGTTAAGTGACTTGTTTGGGTCTACAACAAATTGGTGGTTGGTTTTCTTTCTAAATCTGTTCCATTACCACTAATACCATGCTGCCTGAGTTGGGAATGGGCCTATCAAAAAGTGGTTCAGTCCTATGTCGTCCAGGTAAATAAATTCTGTCGACTCAATATTGCACTTCTGTTCATCCCACCTGAGTATGAAAATGGTCAGATGAGGCAAATTTGTTCTCTTCTAGGTGAGGTGATGTGGAAAAATGAGACTAGAAGAAACTTAACCATATCGAGGACAGAACTAAGTGCCGAGCAGAGAGCTCTTACATGAGGCTTCATCTGACAGAGGGGAGGAGGAGTATTGATGAACAGAAGGCAGAAGAAAGAGGAACTGTTTAGTATGTGGGGAGAAAATGATAGATGAAGACTAGAAATGGGAAGGGACTGAAAAGTAGGTAAGGGAATCTACTGTATACTAGACAGCACAGAAATTGCTTTGACTTAAGCTCAATAGAGAATGGAAACTATATACTCAGAATAGAACTGTCCTAAATTATTGCAAAACTACCTGTTTCACTCTGCATTATAGAACTCTTTGTCTATTCTATGTTACAATTATTTTTTTTGATTGTAAATTTTTTTCAGTGTGCTTATTTTTGAAATATCTTATTTATGACCCAAGAATAATGTTTAGGCGGATCCTATATCTAAAAAGAAAATCTGCATGGTAGGACTGTGTATAGATCTCCATATCCTTAATAAATGCTAACCAATGATGGTAATGCAAGCTTTGATCATATTTTGATGGTTTTATGTAATTTGGAATTTTATTTTGACACCACTTATCCTTCTGGTTGCTTATCAAAGGGATCTTGTCAATAGGTGAACACTAAAAATTTAAAAGGGGAAAGGAATGAAGCACAAAGGCTATAGGTAAAGCATGGATAATATAAGAAAAGATCTGCACCCTAAGATTTTAGAATATGTTTACTTTTATTTTCCATTACAAAAACATATTAAAATAAGCTATTTTCTTTTTAAAAAACACTGGAGTTGAGCCAAACTGTATCTATATGCATCTATATCAGAATGGAATATTTATTACAAACGATTAGTTAGTAGATTCCAAGGAGTTTTTGTTTTTTTTACAGATCTTGTTTGCATTGCTTGTCATAAAATCAGAAATGATACAGCCGACATGAAGAGAGTGTGCTAAATTATCTTATTTGATTTCATTTGAATAGACGATAAGGCTTCTAATTCTTTTTAAAGTCAAAGACAGAATAAATATAGATTATGGAGTCTCAATTTGGTAATACTTCCTCTGCTTGTACATCCTACTGAAAGTATCGGCTAATTATATTTTACATGAAACAAAAACATAATTTCCAATGTTTTGACAAGCAACAAATTGCACATTAGTTTGCAGTAAATAAATTTATTAGAAATGGTTGTCCATGTTTGTAGATTCTCCTTTGAAAGAGTAAATTAACTTAAGGCTCATCGTTCACAAGAAATGTATTATAATATCAAAGCAATAGTTACAGAAAACCAGAAACAGAGACCAAAGCATACCTACTAAATAGCAGGAGAAATGTGATATTGCAACAAGATGAAAGAAGAAAGCATATGAGGTCTCTGATATCAGCATGGTGCCTTCTGGTAATGAGATTTTCAGTCATGATTCATTTGGCTCGATTATTCTGCTAATAATGTTATCTGTGCTATAATATAAACATAATATTGGTTTCCCCTGAGAGATGTAAATTACAGATTGTTACGCATTTTTTTTTTCTTGAGGATTTTTCAATTGTCAATGAATTGGTGGAAATGTTAGCTGTTGTAGACTTCAACATGCAGTACTATCGTTCTTGAAGTATATTCACAACAAAAGGTATATAGGGATTCTAATTTTCCTAATAAGATTTGAATAACCTAATAGAAACAGAGAATTTACCTGGTAACGATCAATTTACATGAGTAATTATTTAGCTTGTGCATAAATGGCACAATTCAGTCATAAATATTATTTCCTACATGTGGGAGGATAAGTCAAAACTTGTCTGATTTTCTTAACAGTTACTATTTGTTAAGTGTTCTCTAGTCATCAGAAATTGAGTTAACTATCTTATATGCACATTTTCATTCAATCCTTCCAGTTACCTTAAGAAATAGGATTAGGGCGGCCTGGGTGGCGCAGTCGGTTAAGCGTCCGACTTCAGCCAGGTCACGATCTCGCGGTCCGTGAGTTCGAGCCCCGCGTCAGGCTCTGGGCTGATGGCTCAGAGCCTGGAGCCTGTTTCCGATTCTGTGTCTCCCTCTCTCTCGGACCCTCCCCCGTTCATGCTCTGTCTCTCTCTGTCCCAAAAATAAAATAAAATAAAAAAAAAAAAAAAAAAAGGAATAGGATTAATAGGGGCGCCTGGGTGGCTTAGTCAGTTAAGTGTTCGACTTGGGCTCCGGTCATGATCTTGAGGTGAGTTCGAGCCCCATGTCGGGCTCTGTGCCGACAGCTCAGAGTCTGCAGCCTGCTTCAGATTCTGTGTCTCCCTCTCTATCTGCCCCTTCCCCACTCGCACTGTCTCTCTCTCTCTCAAAAATAAATAAATATTAAAAAAATAGGGTTAACAGCCTAAGCTAAGAATGAGAAAACTGAGGCTGAATGAAGGGAAGTTAGGCAATCCAGCCAAGTTCACACAAGACAGTACCTGTAAAAACGTCAAATTTTAAGGAAATGTGAATAGTTATATTCATTATCATATGTTAGGTACCTCAGGAAGTAGGCTTTGAGGCAGATCAGTAGGCAAGAAGTTAACTAGAAAGGTGTTCGTGAGGGGTGCCTGGGTGGCTCAGTTCCTTAAGTGACCAACTCTTCATGTCAGCTCAGAGCCCCCTCCCCTCCACTGTTGAGCCCTGCTGGCTCTGCACTGACAGTGCAGACCCTGCTTGGGATTCTCTCTCTCCCGCTCCCTCTGCCCCTACCCAGCAGGTGCCCATGCCCTCTCTCTGTCTCTCTCTGTCTCTCTCTCAAAAATAAGTAATGAAATAAACTTAAAAAAAAAAAAAAAACAACAGAAAAACAAAAGTGTTCATGAGATCACCACCTTTGTAAGAAAAGGGAAGAAAGCAGGACTATTCTTTTGGGTGCCTGGTTGGCTGAGTCAGTTAAGCATGTGATTTTTGACCTTGGGATTGTGAGTTCAAGCCCCACGTTGGTTGTAGAGATAATTTAAAAATAAAATCTTAGGAAAAAAAAAGTCAGGGCTAAGATGCACGCTCCAGAAGGCAACCTCATCACATACACCACATGGATAGGTAGGTAGATAGATAAATAGATAGATAGATAGATAGATAGATAGATAGATAAGGAAGTGTGTTTTCAAAGCTCTTCTACTTAGGAAGCTCTGATTCATATTAGACTAATAGTAACAAGAAGAAAGTAAACTAATGAAAATATTAACAATACTGTTGTCATGACTGGAAGTTAATTCCTTTTTTTTAAAAAAAATTTTATTTATTTTTGAGAAAGAGAGAGAGAGACAGAGTGCAAGTGGTGGAGGGGCAGAGAGAGAGGGAGACACAGAATCTGAAGCAGGCTCCAGGCTCTGAGCTGTCAGCAGAGGGCCCGACGTGGGGCTTGAACTCAACGAACCATGAGATTATGACCTGGGCTGAAGTTCCACGCTTAACTGACTGAACCACCCTGGAAGATGATTTTTTAGGTGCATATTATTTGAAGTTCAGACTTTAAAATAAAGACAACGACTTTCACATATTAAAAAAGCAATGGCTTGCTATAGACAGCTATTGGTATATTGATAGTGGAATTCTATGTTCAAAACTATAAATTATGTAAGTTGAACTAACTACAAATTCACTGTATTTCTTGCTGCTCCTTTGTTGTTCATAAAACAACAACAACAACAACAACAATAATAATAATAATAAAGGTTTTGGATCATATGTCTGCATGTATATTTATGGGTTTTATATAAATATAAAATATTAATAAAGACTTAAGTATTACTTTAATTGCACAGGATGTTAGAGGAACTATAAATTGCATTTTTAAATATAGAGGTAAACTTTTATGACAGGAAAACTACTATTTAAGCTAAAAGGAGAAATGTATATATAATAGATTGGATGTGTATGTATATGTGTATACATATCATCAATTTCTTTTTTTTTTTTAACATTTATTTATTTTTGAGATAGAGAGAGACAGAGCATGAACGGGGGAGGGGCAGAGAGAGAGGGAGACACAGAATCAGAAGCAGGCTCCAGGCTCTGAGCCATCAGCCCAGAGCCTGACGCGGGGCTCGAACTCACGGACCGCGAGATCGTGACCTGAGCTGAAGTCAGACGCTTAACTGACTGCGCCATCCAGGTGCCCCATACATATCATCAATTTCAAAGAAAAAGTGTGATAGTAAGAAATATAAATACATGTAATATTAAAATCTATGATATGATGCATATTTTAGAAATATCCTACAGGCAGGTGAATGAGATTATATTAGTGAATATAATCTATATTTAGGTGAAAGATTATATTAGTGAAAATGGGTTATAATGGGAAGTTCCAATAATAAAAATTGGTTCTTCCTGCTTGCGATTTCCAAGTCAAAATACTGTATGTCTTCTGGAGAAAGGCTAAGAAAAAAATCTACTTATAGTCAAATGACCAGATTTTCAATGTAGAACATGGGCTTTGCAAAATTAAAAATATGTTTGAAAGCAACAAGACAATATTTTATTTGATTTTATTAATGTTTATTTATTTATTATTTTTTTTAAATTTTTTTTAACGTTTTTTTATTTATTTTTGAGACAGAGAGAGGCAGAGCATCAACGGGGGAGGGGCAGAGAGAGAGGGAGACACAGAATCGGAAGCAGGCTCCAGGCTCTGAGCCATCAGCCCAGAGCCCGACGCGGGGCTCGAACTCACGGACCGCGAGATCGTGACCTGAGCTGAAGTCAGCCGCTTAACCGACTGAGCCACCCAGGAGCCCCTATTTATTTATTTTTGAGAGAAAGAGCGAGCACGAGCAAGTGAGGGGCATAAAGAGGGTGGGAGAGAGAATCCCAAGCAGGATCGGCTCTGTCAGTCCGCCCTGTCAGTGCAGAGTGGGGTGCAGGGCTTGAACGCACCAACCAGGAGATCATGACCTGAGCTGAAATCAAGTGTCGGATAATTAACTGACTGAGCCACCCAGGCACCCAAGCAGCAAGACAATATTTTAAAACAGAGTAGAGTTTTATAAGTATAGAGATCATATTGTGAGTAATATAAAGTGTTTAATTAAAAATATTAATAAGTTATTGCATTAATATATATTCTACAGATTTTATCTTTGCCTCAGAAACCAGCACTGTGCAGTAGAATTTTCTGCTATTCTCGCCTTAATTTAATTTACTTTTTATTTTAATATAAAAATCTACATGTGGCTTGTGGCTACCGTACTGGATAGCACATGCATAGACCTTTTCTAAGACAAATGTAGACATTGTAATTGCAATGAAAACAAGAAAACGGACTCATATACCCAAGAAACTATCAAGTGAGTAAAATATGGTGGGTCCCGGATCAGTCATGCAGATCTAAACTACATTAGAAGGGTCATCAAGCGAACTTTAGCAAGACAATGCCAGAAAAGGTGTTTGACGTTTCCTGACCACTAGGAGGCACTGATTTGATAGCACGTAAAGAGCACAAAGAAAAGCCACTCTAAAATAAACCTGCCAGGTTAAAGGGTCCTGACAGTGACAAAGGGAGAATAAAGATAAGTATTGCCTGTTTGACCACTCACTCTTCATGTTTAGGTGAATAGTGTCAGTGAGCCAGAAATAAAGGCCTTAAGTAGTATGTGTATTCTCAGACAAGAAATCCTCCTACAATATTTCTGCTTTGAATGCTTGTCATGAACGTGATAGGCAGGAAGCCATGGCAACTAGAAATGTATGAAAGACATCAGAGAGCAAAGCTAAGCCAGTCTGCTATGACAAATACTATATTTGCATTTTCCTGATTTACCTAAATTAAAGCTTTCAAATCCATCTGTGTAGACTCTTTTTTTAATTAATACTTCTTTTTGAAAGATAAGTACACCCCCTAGAAGACTGGGGGAGAAACTGGAGGAAAAAAAAAAGAAAAAAACCCACATATACTAATTTAGTCTTACAAATACTCAATTTTCACAAGTAATTTCTAAAGCAAAATAAAGCTTTGAATAAATACAATTCTAGTTGATTTTATTTATTTTCTAATAGTAACACATATTGTACACAAAACCTTATGTATATTAATAAAATAAACCTTTAAATGTCTACTAGCCATAGTTTGAAATTGCGTGTGTTATTTCCGCAAAATTAAACAAATGCTTGATTGACCTTAAACTCAGACTTAAAAACACAAACCGAAGAAAGGAAATAAATCAAAGATGTAGAATTTCACAGAAATGTTTCCTCTTTCTCTCTAGTCCTTTTTTTTTTCTCCTATGCCTAATTCAAAGCAATAATTTGCTCCTCTCAACCCCTTTTTAGATGAGGTTGATTTCTGATACAATAGTAGCCCAAATCAGCTTATTTGTGGAAGGATTTTATGTTCTATGTTACATGTTAATAAACATTTTGGAGACTATTGTATACTGAATAGGGCAGTAGTCTCAATTTACAACTGAAATAAAACAACAGCATACAAATTAAAAAATACTGTCTTTGTTCCGAATATAAAAGTGTTGAGTCTTTGGTGTGAAGACAGGTGACCCTCGATTTTGCGTTTTCCCCTAACTGGAGGACCGTTCGGCTCTGCTCATTTTTAATTACAAGTTTGCTTGTTTTTGTCACGAAAAATACAAATGAGTTTCTGATGAAGAACCGCAGTCTATGATCCAGCATTTTAGGAAATCTTTACCTGAAAAGAAACAGATTTTATCCCAGTTGCACGGGGCAAATATACCAGAGTGGTTGAGCATGGGAGCTCTGAATTCAGTTTGTGTGGGTCCCATTTCAGAACACTCTCTTTAGTTATATTAGCTTTTCCTCTGTATAATGGAGGTTGTAATCATGCCCACCATGTAATGTTGCAAAAGGAAAATCACTTAGTAGATGGCCTGGCACACAGTAAGTCCTTGATAAATGTTAGCTGGGATCTTCAACATCATTATCATCATCATCATTGTAACCATGGTCATCTTCATCAAAGCAATTCTTAGCCACTTTAGTTCAGGAAAAAGTTCTTGTTGACCATCTCAGCTCTTTTTAGTGACTTGGCAGTTACAAGTAGAAAGGATTTCACTGGTATAAGTACTTTCACAAAAAGTCTACAAAAAAATTCATGTATTAAAGTTTTTCTGAGTTTTAATTATTAGTTTCTAAGTTTATTTATTTATTTTGAGAGAGAGAGAGAGAGAGAGCGAGCAGGGGAGGAGCAGAGAGTGATGAGAGAGAGAATCCCAGGTAGGCTTGTGCTGTCAGCACAGAGCCTGATGTGGGGGCTCGAACCCATGAACCGTGAGATCGTGACCTGAACTGAGACCGAGAGTCGACACATAACCGGACTGAGCCGCCCAGGTGCTCCTCGTTTTAATTATTTTTAAGAGGGTAGCACCAATTTAACAGTCGAGGTGCCATGGACAGCCTATGGTCCAAATTTCTTTCTTATTTCCCTCAGTTAGCTTAGCAAAAATATTTTTAGCACCTCTAATAGATTTCCCATTCTAGTGCTGGAGATTACCCCAAACTTAAGAATGGTTCCTTGGGGAAGTTTGGCAGGCTTACATCCCATCATTGTTCACCAAAAACTAGCACCATGAAGGACAAAATGACTCCTTCAAGGGTACAATAAAGCGTTTCCTCAGAAAACATACGAAGTTAATGAATGAATGTGTGTTAAAACAAAACAAAACAAAACAAAACAAAACAAAACAAAACAACTGTTATTTGCAAAAATAAGAAAGGTAGGAGAACAGAGCAGTTCAAATTTCAGGCTTAGGAGCCAGACTGGATGGACTCCCCTTTTTACTGGGTGTGTATATCAGTCAGGATAGGGTAGGTGTGGTTGTGATAGCAAACACATGCCAATTTTTGTCTTGATTTAAGGTAACTGTTTGTTTATCATTTCTCACCTCATTTATCATTATTGGTTGCTAAGATAATCTTCTCCATGTCTTCCTCACTCCTGACCCAGGCTTCCACTTGACACATCCTTCATGATGATAGCAGTGAGTGAAAGAGAACATGGTGAATTTTATACTCATTCTGAAAGCTTATGCCCAGAAGTGACAGGTACTTCTACCCGAATAAGCCAAATTACGTCACCATTTCTGAATGTCCCAAGAAGGAGATACATCATTCTTCCGAAGAGAGAGGTTCAAATATTAATGAAAGAATATGACAGTCTATCATATTGGGTGACTATGTAGCAACAAGTGACATTTTCATCTCTTGACCTTTCTGAACGGTAAGATAGAGAATCATAAAACCTATTTCATAGTGATACTGTGGGGACCAGATAACAAACACTTTTAAAGCACTTAAGATATTTAGCAGCACATGACAAGTGGTTAATTAGTGGTTTTTAGTTACTCAGATAGTATACAAGAAAAACTGTAATTTAAATACTATGGTTTCTAAAATAACTAATATTTTAATAATTATTTTACAAGTGATAACCCATTGTGACAGCATTAGTTTTGAGGCAGAACAGGTAGTATTATTTTCATTAGACAAATGAGATACATGGTTACAATTGATCAAATCATGGTTCAAATATAGCTCTTCTGATTGGATAATGATACATGTAAAAGATGGGGAGACCCAAACTTAGAAGAGATCTAATGAACCATCTACCCAGAAAGATGTATATATGCAAAATTTTGCATAAACCTCAAAATTTTACTGACTCTCTGAGGTTAAAAACCCCAGTTCTAGAAATTGCTCCCTTCTGAAGGAAGCTTAGCCTCAATCAGAAAGTTCTTATTTTAATATATGTTGTCAAGTCTTTAAAAGGAGAATATAAATACTTTTCATTATTTTTCAAAACAATTGGAGCACCAAATTATAAATTCATGGGCTGTCTAATTGGTGTAGCTTCATTAAAAAAAAAAGGCTAGACAGTTGGGGGTATGAGTGGGACATAGCATTGACTGGGGTGAGCCTAATTTTACATTTAAACTCGAGTTCTGAGACCTTATCACTGGCTGCTACAACTTACGTGTCCAGTTCTGTCAGTAATCTTCAAAAAGAGTTTTCTAATACTTCAGATTCTGCTATTAAGCTATGGATGGAGGATTCTTAATTTCATTGGAAATAAATTCTGCCTATTATACACTTACTGTAGTAGGTAATGACCAAGGATACCCAATATCAATATTTTCTTCCTCCTATCTGAATGTGAAGTTGTTATTTCTAACTTTGAATACGAACTGATCTTGTTTTGACTTAAAAAATGTGGCAAAACTGATGATTTTAGTCCCTATGCACCTAGTCTTTAAGAGGCCTGGAAGCTTGCATCGATGTATTCTCTGGGTAAATGAGGCCTCATGTAAGAATGACCACCATGAGACCACTGTGCTGTAAGAAAGCTCGAAACTGTCATGTAGAGAGGCCCTGTGGAAAAGCACTGAGGTGCCAGACATGTGTGCAAAGCTGTTTTGGATCTTAAATGCAGCCTGCTTCCCTGATTCGTGCAGCAAGTGAGTGAACTCAGCTGATGCCTCATGGAGAAGAGCCCTTCAGTAGAGCCTAGTCACTCATAGAAGGGTTAGAAATAGCAAACTGTTATTGTTTCAAGCCATTAAATTTTGGAATAACTTGTTCTGCAACAATAGATAATTGAAACATCTATTAAATATATACAGTTTAAATGATCTTTATATATAGGGACTTGTTATTTAAACAGAATGAAACGAAAAGCTTATTTTGGTTATTCAGCAAGATAGTTGATTTATTTCATGTTGTTATCAATATATGTATTATGGGTCCGCAAGTTCTTTTTAAAGCGATTTAACGAGAGAGAAAGCTTGGAGCTGTTTGGGATCTCAAATGTTGTAAAGAGAGGGAGTTGGAGTCAGTTAAGTTCCTATGTCCTCCCCTGAAATTGCTTCCCTATCAAGGGGGCAAATGAAAGCACGAAGCTCCTCTAAACCCCAGAAGTACTGCAGAGTGTTGCCAGGGGGAAGTCAGGTTTGGGATTGGAGAGAAACAAAATCTGAGCATTATCCTTGTATGCTACCTGCAGGTGTGGAGGAAGTTATCAAGAAGGATGTGCAGATGCTTGCGATTGACCAAGGGATGGGTGAGGTCTTGAAGGTGACTCCATCAACTGGGGAGTATCTCGAAACACAAGGAACTGATGTGTGGATCATCCAGACACAGCTTGGCTGCCCAGGGTGTTGGGTGGGAGGGGTCTTCTATTCCACCTGCTGATGGAGACTCAGCAGAATAAATCACTACACGATGATGGAAAAAAATATATATATAGCTATATAAAGAATGATTTTTTAGTTTTTACATAGTTGACTTAAACATTTAAAAATATTCTTTCTATTTAAATGAAACCTGGAAGAATATGCTTTTTATTTAAAGAAACAGAGTAAAATAATGGTTTTTATATATTTAATCCATGATTATAAATATGTCACACATTTATTTACTCCCAATCCTTCTGTGTCTCTTTAGCTTGGATTTTAGACAGATCCTCTCACATTTCCTTATATGGATTCCTTTTTTTTTTCTACCAATGTTGACTACTTCTGTTTCCTTCCAAACACATACTTTCATTTTTCTATGCTTTATTTTAACTCCCTTCTCTTCCATTCTTGGCTTTCTTAAATATTTCTACTTATCTCAAAAATTGTACTTAGGTCCAGCTTTCTATGACATCACCGATCAAGAAATTAATTACTTCATTATCTGTACTTGTATCATTATTTATTACTGTGAAACAACATCACCAAAAATATAGTGGTTTGAAACAACACACATTTATTGCCTCCCAGTTTCTGTAAATCTGGCCTTTGGGTACAGCAGGATTCTCTGCTTCAGGATCACATAAAGTTGAAATTAAGGTATTAACCATGGCTGCAACCTCGTCTTTGCTAGTGGGGGGAGGGGGGGAGATGTGCTTTCAAGCTCATATGACTGTTGATAGTATTCATTCAGCTCCTCTCAAGCTGTTGGACTGAGAACTATGGTTTCTTTCTTCCTCGATGTCTAGAAGTCACCCTCATTGCTTATTATCTGGTCTTTTACATAGGCAAGCTTACAACATGCACCTTGCTGCTTCAAAGACAGCAAGGAAGAGAGTCAGTTACACAGATAATTACAACCTTATGTAGTGTTATCAGTAACTGATATCCATCACTATTATGGACTAAATATTTGTACCTTCCTCCACACACCAATTCATGTATTGAAGCCATAACCCCTAGTGTGAATGGTATCTGAGATAGGGTCACTAATAAGTAATTAAAGTTAAGTGATGTCATAAGGACAGAGCCCTAATTCCATAGAACTAGCTTCCTTCTAAGAAGAGACAATCAGAGAGCTTGCTCCCATATTCCCTCTGCACACATGCAGAAAGGCCATGTGAGTATGCAACAAGAAGAAGCCCATCTACAGGCCAGGAAGAGAATCCTCACCAGAAACCAAATGGGCCAGAATCTTGATGATGGACTCCCCAGCCTCTAGGAATGAAAGAAATAAGTTTTTGTTGCTTAAACCATCCAGTCTATTTGGTTTTGTTGTTGTTGTTATGATAGTCCATACTGACCAAAGACCTTTAGAATATTCTTTTGGTTAGAACCAAGCCAGAGGTCCTACCCATACTCAAACAGAGGGAATTTACACAATTATGAAGACCAGGAGGTGGGGATCATGAAAGCAACATTAGAATCCGTATACCAGCCCTCTTTTTCACTTTGTGTTATTCTATTATGCATACATCCTGCTTTAGGACCAATGGTAATCATTAAAACTATTCATATATATTCCCATGGTGCTTTTCAGAACATGATAAACTTGTTCTTTCTGGCCCTGTTTATTAATTTATTATTATTTATTTTTTAATGTTTCTTTCTTTGTTTTGAGGGGGGAGAGAGTGAGGAGAAGAGAGAGAGCAGAGAGGGAATCCCAAGCAGACTCTTTGCTGTCAACGCAGAGCCCGGCGTGGAGCTCAATCCCATGAACCGTGAGATCATAACTTGAGCCAGAACCAAGAGTTAGATGCTTAACTGACTGAGCCACCCAAAGGCTTCATTCTGGTCCTGTTTAAAGTTAGAAAGGTTCATGTGACTTTCTTTGACCCGTGAAATGTGAGTGGAAGGTATTGTGTTATATGCGAATAGAAGATTTAAAAGCAGTAAGTGATTTACTTTGCTTCTTTCCCTTTGCCTTGGTGATCATGGAAGTATAACACGAAATGGATCTGTCAGCCTGGATCCTTGAGCCACTATGATGAGCAGAATCTCACTTCTAAATTTATTGGACATGTAGTACGAACAAAAAGACTTTTTACTGGGTTAAGCTAACAAAATGATAGAGATGTTTGTTATGCCAGCATAAACCAGGTTATTCTGATATGGAGTTTTATACATGCTTTTTATTTGTATGTGTCTCCCCTACTAGATTTTGACGTCAGTAGGGACAGGAACCACCTCTGCTTTGTTTACTCCGTGATACCCAGTTGTTAGTAAGTGTTTGACATACAATTGGAACCACACCTATGGTTATTACGTGAATGATTAAGTAAATAAATGCATCTGACTCTATTTCACTAATTCCTTTATGCATTTGACTCTCTTTTCCTGGAATGCAGTAAAGTAGGATAATATTAAATATGGTCTTAATATGTTACACATACATTTGTTCTTTCACGTAAATTATTAAAATACATATCTTTGGAAGCCCGTAATTGTTTGATAAGGCTGAATGAAAATTTAAGCAGCTGGAGATGAGCTAATTTTTTGCACTCGCTAGAGTGTCTTGACCTTGGTCAATTTGTTTAACTCTTGTGAGCCTCACTTTTCTCGTACATTAAACAGGAAAAAAGTGATTATTGAATATGCCATTCAGTGTATATAAGAATTAAATGAGATATACTTTGCACATTCTTAGGAACTGTCAAGTCCTAAGCAAACATAAAGCAACATAAACCAGTTTTTTTTTTTTAACATTTTGCAAAAACCAGCTGTCTCCTGAGTTAAGTATTTTTATTACCATTGTTCTAACGTTTGTGAATTTTCCGTCATCTCTTCTTATAGCTGAATAGAAGACACAAATAGCAGACACTAAAGGTATGTGTCCCCAAATTTTGAAGATCTGGAGGTAAAATTTTGAGAAAACGTATACAGAAAACAAAATATGACAGGATAATTATATGCTCTCTAATATTAGCTTCAAAAATGTGTCAAGAAAAAAATAAGCTTGGGAGAATAGGCCTATAAGTTCAAAGAGGTGGTTATCTTAATCCTATATTTTGAAGAGATTGTATAGAAATAACTCATTTGTGAGAAAATGTAATCCCTCTTGTATTACAAAGGTTACAGAATCTTTTCACAGTGTTGTAACAAAAGTGGTTTTATTTCTTGGTGCTCCAAAGACTGTATTGTTATCTTCCTTATTACTCTAAAACTTATAAAACCATGTTAACATATCCATTTTTAACTATCCTATATTTTCAAAATTACAAACAAAACCCAATTCTATGTTTCAGGGACTAGATAAATTATCCATGCCATGCAAAAGAATATCAAAATAGATTACTGAATCAGTTGCTGATGTGAGAAAATTGCATATAGAAAGTTTTATTTTGATATATTTTCATTATATCTAAGTAATAAAAACTGCTTAAGGATACAACCTACCATTTCTTGCTGTCAGGAATTTTGAGAGGCTATTGTGACAAGTTCTCGAAAGCTTTCTCTAAAATGTGTTAAAGAAATTCAACTTAGGCAAATTTTAATGAGTCATATTCTAAATTATATATTTTATCCATACATTTATATTTGATCACAACTATGAGCTTAGTAGCTATGTAGCTGTTTTAAATATATATATATATATATATATATAGTTATATAGTTATATAGTTATATACCATATTGTTTCTCATATATTGGTTAAAGATGAAAATATAATATCTTCACCATATTGGAATAATTTTCGGATTCCTTGTTTACCCTTTAGGGTACTTCAAAATAACTTTAATACATGTACACAGAGAAGGTAAGGAATATTTAAGGAAAAGTGAAGCAAGTCACTTCTGTGGTAACCAACACCAGTCTGAGCTTACATAATTTTATGTAACAAGTTTTAAATATATCAAACTTCCTCAAAGTGAGCCCAATTCCCTGTGATTTTATGCTTTTCTAGTAGCAAAATTATACTGATTTTAAGATAGATGTCTCAACACAATATAGGTGAAAGAATTCAAAACAGGAAGTTGAGAATCAAGCACACTCATTTTTGCTTTGTCACTGTCTGTGTGATTTGGGGGGAAAATATTTCTGGGCTTTTTCCTTTAACTACAAATCAAAGAGGTTATTCATGCTTCTAACAATTCACTTTTTTCCACTAATGATCCACTGCTTTCAAGTTCTCTCAATAGTTTGGTTATTATGAACCATGGAAAGTTTTGTGGTTGTATATGTAAGGGGAAGTTGTCAAAAACATACATCTAGTTTGATCACCATTCATCATGATGGAAGGCAATACATGACATAGGTGTGAAGGAGGAGATTAGAAAGGTAGAGATCATGCAAATAGAGCAGAAGTTGCTCTTGAATCAGAGTTTGTGGGCAAGAATTGTCATTGGAGATTGACAAACCTGGCCTCAAATAGCACTGTAGGTTTCAATAGTTAACTATTTCACTTCTTCCATCTTTATTTCCCTGATTTTAAAAGCCCATATGATGGTCTCTAATGACGTTATTTTGAGGCTTTCATGGTACATATATGTATGTATATCCTTATGTATATGGACAGGAGAAGTTGCCTTTACTAAGCACACATTATTTTTGTTGGCTGTGTAGACATTAAAAATTTTAATAAGTATATTATTTGATAAAACATGGCAAATGAACAAAGGGAACCATTTATTTATGCTGTGATCCCAATATGTTTTATTTTAAATGTATTTTCTTCTTCTTCTTCTTCTTCTTCTTCTTCTTCTTCTTTATATATATATAGAGAGACAGAGTGTGAGCAGGGGAGGGGCAGAGAGAGAAGGAGACACAGAATCCGAAGCAGGCTCCAGGCTCTGAGCTGTCGGCAGAGAGCTGATGCGGGGGTCCAACTCACTGGGAGATCATGACCTGAGCCCAAGTCTGATGTTTAACCAACTGAGCCACCCAGATGCCCCCCTCCTTTTTAAAAATTTTTTTTCAATATGTATTATTTTAAACATCTAAACTATTTTCAAGTGCTGTAAATACCACAGAAGATACAAAAACAACTCCTTATAAATCATGGATTGCCTCTAGGAAAGTATAGTTTATTTGAGAGTCAAAAGTAATTAGGGTCTTGAATTAGATTGTTAAATAGTAAATTATCTCCAGATTAACTATAGGGAGATCTAGCAACCTTAAAGAACGGGATAATTGTAGTTGCAAGTGACTTGAGATACATAGACTCATTGAGCATTAATAATGATAATTGAAATAATTATTATTTTACATACTGCTTCATTAGCTATAATTCAACATATAAAAGCGATACTTGAAGGAGGAAAGATGGGAGTGGATAGTGGCATTGAAGTTATGTCAAAATTTAGCCCTCATACCCTTCATTATTCCATTCTCCCAGTCACTGATCACTCTTCAGGGCTGACATTTCTATGCAATTCATACACTACTCTATTCTTAAGATTTATTTATTAAAGGCCTTGCATGAAACCACATAAATTTGGTCTCTTTAGAAGCCAGTCAGATTGAGGAGGGCAGTTAAAGGGATAAATGTCATGTAGTAAGTTTTAGAAGGCATTGTCCCTGAGAATAAATAATTTTTAAATTTATGGTTATAACTATGCTTTCCACTCAAGGTTAGGTTTTCTCTCCCTCTCACCTCTGTAAGTTCAGTTATAATTTACAAATGTTTGCTGATATGAAGTATCGTCCATGAGCGTGGTTTGGAGCGATCTTCTACCTGATCCATCCCTCCCAAAGCATTTGCTTTCTTAATTCCTTAACTGGAAATTATGGAAACTGTAAGATTTTCTTAGTTTCAAAAAGTAAATACTCGAGTGGGAAGTGAGGCTCAGGAAAATCGTTATTTTTGACCTGGGCAACATATAGCAAGTGATGTATATCTGCAGTATCCGTTTTTATATATTCTATCTACTTTTCCACCAGATCCAAACTGGTCAGTACAGGGTTTCTAGAAGGGGATGCACAAACAAAAATCAAAGGAAAACAAAACAGACTTGTAGGAATAAGAACCTGCGTATTTAGGGCTCTATACTTTTTATGGAATTCTGAGTAACACTTGTATGAAGATATTATGGACAATAGAAAATGAATGAATATGGTATCAGGGAAATCTTTTTGAAACAATCAATCTTCTGTTAAGTACAGTGATTTTTTAAAATTATTTTTCTATTTTAGAAGTTGAAACTTATTTTCCCTTTTTTAAATAATCAAAATTGGTTATTTGGTACCTACAAACCACAAAATCTTATGTACTGAGACACTGTGGGACTCTTCTTTTTAATTATAACATAAAGTTTTGCAAATTACACATATTCATGTTTATTGTCATTTTTGAAGGGTATGTGGCTTTATACAATTTTGCTTCCCATGTTTTCTCAGAGTTGTATTAGTATTAGTCAACTGAACAGACTTGGCGTTTTTCTTAACGTATAATTCTTATTCCAAGTGATCACTAAATGACAACAGTTTTATTTTCTTTTTAGAATGCATATTTATGATATGGCTAGCTGAAATGAGAAAGTTTTTCATAATCTTCAAATAGATAATTCTTGCTCTATTTTTACTTTATTAGAGTGTTTCATAAATTGTAATAATTAGGGAAGTTTCTAACTTAAACATACAAAGCTAGAAAATTCATAGTCAGACTTGTCAGTGCATTCTAAGTCACACGATGTGTTAATTAGGATCATTTGAGTAATAGTGTATTAACTGAATTTACTTGCATAAACATTGTACTATTTCACTGAAATATAAGGAGAAAAACAATAAAAAAAGATTTTGTTTAAGTAGAAATGTACTTTTTGTATACACTGAACTAGTATTACTCATAGTCAGTCATTTTCTTTTTTTTTTTTTATTATTATTTTAATGTTTATTTTTGAGAGAGAGAGAGAGAGACAGAAGACAGAATATGAGCTGGGGAGAGGCAGAGAGATGGAGACAGAATCTGAAGCAGGCTCCAGGCTCTGAGCTGTCACCACAAAGCCTGATGCGGGGTTTGACCTCACAGACCACAAGATCATGACCTGAGCTGAAACTGGACACTTCACTGACTGAGTCACCCAGGCGCCCCACCAATCATTTTCTTAATGTAGCCATATGTACTTATATTTGGAGAATAGGCCAGTTGGCAATGTACAGTCTTATTGTTTTAGTAATTTATCACCATTTCAATAGAATTTATTTTCAATCATTACTCAATTTAAAAGGATTTATTTAATAAAACAAGTAATTTCTGTGCTGTAAGATTCTGCCTTTGCCCTCTCAGTGACTGGATGTTAGTATTAGCACATCACAGAACTTTATTTAAAGTCTTTGCAATTGTTTTTAAAAGCCCAAATTGAACTGATGAATGCTATTTCCAAGATTCTTCATTATATCTGGAAGGGATTATTAAAAACAACTTTATTTCCAAAAAGAAAAATACATATCATTTTGTATAAATTACTGGGGATACTCATTAGGAGTCAAATAGAAATATATCCCAGACTTTTATTATCCAACAATAGTAATTTGAGACAATATTATATTTTTGGAGATTTTTTTCCTAAATCTCTGTGCTTTTGTCCACATCAGTTCCATTTATTTTACAATACATTTTAAACTTGTCTTAGTAATTTTATTTTAAGATTGGTGACTGTAATAGAACAGTGTTATCCCAAGTATGATCTATTAATGGTTTAGTTCTTTGTATACAACTTCGTGGATTATAGTAATTTATACACCAAAGTTTCAGAAAGCTAAAAGTTCCTTTAAAATCATTTAAAGGAAGAAATGGGTAAAATTCGAGAAGATCAGTTCTCTATTCTCTGTGTAATTACTTAGTGAACAGATAGATGGCAACTTTTTCTTGAATGCCAAGCATCATTATGTCTTTGAGTAATTATGAGAATTATTGTTTGTATCATATAATTCAGGACTTTATTCTCAAATTTCCTTGTACTATTTTGTTTTGGAAATATCCACAGTTATTGGAGTAAGCAATTTAGCCATAGAAACCATGGCTTGTATATTTTCTCAAGAGCCCACACATCCTTATTCATTACCTAGATATTTAATACTTATGCTGCATAATATAAGTGACTGATAGACTCTGAAGATAGAGGACAAAAGACAAGGTTATAGCATATAAATCAGCATGTTCCACGTTAGAGACTCTTGGAATTATAATCATATGAGATATTTCATCAAAACAGTATTCTGTGGCCTGTCAATTTTGGAAAATGTTGCATAAAAGATGTCTAATTCAGAGATTAATAATGAATGGACTGAAGGCATTAGTATTGCTGTATTAGGAAAATTATATACCCTCATTAATCTAGTATGTCTCAAACTTGTTTGTTCCTAGAACTTCTTTTTCATGTAATCACAGTAGGAAGATTCTGCTGAACATCTTTTCAAAAATACTAATAAATTTATGAAGTATTTCATCTTTACTCTCTCTCCTTTTTTCTTAGAGCCAAAAGATACCCACTTTTTTTTCCTTTTTCAGACCCAGTACTCTCCTTTTGTTCCTGCTATTGAAACGCTTTCTTTTCAGGGGCAAGGCATTGATATTATCTTCTCCACTTCACCCCTTATATCTTCAGTTTCTCTAAATGGCTCCTTCCATTTAGTCTGTAAACATATGTAAGTACTCTCATCCTGAAGGAAAAAAAAAACTATTGGGACTGATTCTCTTTTGACATTTTATTCCCTCTTTTATTTCACACACACACACACACACACGCACACACGCACACACACACACGTAAGGACAATTCTAAAATTATCATCACCAAGTTTTCACCTTTTAGTACACTCTTCACATTTATATGACATGTCTTAAGCATGTTTCACCAAGATGACTAATGATCCTCAAAAGACTTTCTTGAATTTGCTTTTACGTGGTACCTAGAGACCTCTATTCTAATTTTTAAAAATATTTATTCATTTTCGAGAGACAGAGAGAGACATAGAATGAGTAGGGGAGGAGGGTCAGAAACAGAGGGAGATACAGAATCCAAAGCATGCTCCAGACTCTGAGCTGTCAACATAGAGCCCGATGTGGGGCTTGAACCCACAAACCATGAGATCATAACCTGAGCCCAAGTCCAATGTGCAACCGACAGAGCCACCCAGGTGCCCTGACAGACCTCTATTCTAAGTCTTCTCCAATCTCTGAGATAACTCATTCTCCCATCTCTACAAACTTTATGTCATGGTTCTCTCCTCAGTTCTCCACTATTCTTGCTCTAGAATATTCACTAGATTTCTTCATCCACATCTATGAAGCTTCCCATCATCCATCAGCTGCTTTTCTCTAGCTTTGACTTTGTCCTTTCAGTGATAGGTAGATCTGCAATTATACATTGGCTTCGCTTTGGAGAACATGCCTTTTTGCGGCAAACCATCCACATTAGACTACATCGCTTTTCTTCCCAAAAACTTTCACCTTTTTTTTTTCTCTAAGTGGTAGCATTATCGATTTATCAATGTAAGTAATGTAGGAACCTCCTTTAAATCTGTCCTTTTCCTTATTTTCTACAAACAGATACTGTCATTTTCTTAAGGGCCACAAAATAGCTTTAATCATTCCCCTTGTTTAGTATTAGTGGAACAGTCAGTCAGCAAGTACTTACTAGGTACCTATATGTACTAGCCACTGTGATAGTTTACACGCTCACTATCTTTTGCCTGCACTACTAAATGGCTTACTAAGGAAGCTTACTAAGGTTTCCTGCTGCCTGCGTCCTTACATTCTAATTATTCTATAAAATATTTTTAGAATTATTTTTCTATTTTTTTTCTAAAATATAAACTTGATTCCATAATTATTGGAATTAAAATTGATTCCATAATATGTTATGATCCAAATTATCAAAATGATAAAACGACTCCCTCGTAAATCAAACATATCCATTCATAATCTGCCTTTCTAAAGTTTTGCCATGTTCCTTCATGTTCCCATGCTTTAACTACATAGCAGTATTTCCGTATACATTGTAGGTCTCTCTCTCTCTCTCTCTCTCTCTCTCATTCTCTCTCTCTCTCTCTTTTTTCCCCTATGCTATCTGTTCTTTTTGGAAAGATCTTCTTTTCTTCTTCCAGATGATTCAATACTACTCATCAGTCAAACGTGTGCATATATTTTACCACTTCTAAGAAGAGTTCTCTAAACTTCCTTTTCACCAAGAGTAATAAATTACTTCTTTCTCAATAACTTATGGTTCTTAGGGCATACTATTTTTGGTCAGTATATATGTAACAGAATTATTCAAATATCTTGTTGATTTCGATCTCTTCAGAGGAAAGTACTATAGCTTACTGTTTTGTAAAGCCAACAATTATTACTGGACTTGAGACTTCTAGATCAATAAAGATTTGTCATTATAAATAAAATAAAAAATAAAATAAAATAAAATAAAAATTAATTATTAAATGTGCTGTTTTGAAATCCAAAAGACATATTCTGTGCTATGGACTATATGAGAAAATACTAACATCTGCTCTTTTTTGTGGGTTTTAACTTCTTTGTTAAGTGCTCTTTACTTCAATTCATTTTTTAGTTTATAAAAGTTAACTCAAAATGGATTATAGCTGCAAAACTGTAAAACTCCTAGAAGACAACCTGAGAGAAATTCTAGATGACCTTAGACATTGAGAAGACTTTATAGATATAACACCATAAGCATGATCCATAAAAGAAATAGTTGATAAGCTGGACATCATCAAGATGAAAATTTCTGCTCTATGAAACACAATGTCAAGAGAATGAGAAGACAAGACACAGACCTGGAAAAATTATTTGCAAAGGCACATCTGGTAAAGGACTGCTATCCAAAATATACAAAGACCTCTTAAAACTAACAAGAAGAAAACAACGCTGTTAAAAAATTGGTCAAAGACCTTTAACAGAAACATCACCAAAGAAGATATACAAATGGTATAAAAGCATATGAAAAATTCCCCACATCATGTGTCACCAGAAAAATGTAAATGAAAACAACAAAGAGATACCACTAAACACCTATTAGAATGACCAAAATCTGGAACACGGACAGCATCAAATGCTGGTGACAATATGGAGCACCAGGAACTTTTACTCATGACAGGAGGGAAAGCAAACTAGTACAGCCACTTTGGAAGACAATTCGTTGGTTTCTTGTAATTCAGTCTTACAATCACGCTCAATGGTATTTAAACAAAGGAGTTGAACACTTACGTGTATTTAAAAACACACAGAGATGTTTATAGCAGTTCTATTTATTGCTGAAAGGTGGAAGGAAGCAGCCAAGATGTCCTTTAGTAGGTAAATAATAAGCAAACTGGTACATCCATAC
The DNA here is from genome assembly GCF_018350195.1 of Panthera tigris. NCBI lineage: Eukaryota > Metazoa > Chordata > Mammalia > Carnivora > Felidae > Panthera > Panthera tigris. Next base: position 33,457,424 of record NC_056660.1, on the reverse strand, counting down.
AATGGACTATTACTCAGTTTTAATACAGAAATGAGCTGTCAAGCCATGAAAATACATGGAGGATCCTAAAATGCATATTACTAAATAAAAGACATACTTTACAATTATGCTTTAGATTTTGAAGAGCTTTTATATGTCTTATAAGTGGTAAAGGACTCATAAAAGTCCATAAAACAAACAAATACAAGAAAACTATGTTACCACATTTTCAGAGAGATAGTATAAAGTCATAAGTTTTATTCTTTATCTGGAACAAGTCGTACATATAGAATCTTTAAGTTGGGGAAGCACATTTCGTGCTAAATGATTCTATGTTCAAACATGGTTGTTTTGAAAATCGGTGTTCTAAGTGTCTTAGATTGGACTCCCCAAAAGCAGATCCTGAGGCAAGAATTTCTGTGCAAGTGATTTATTAAGTGATCCCAGCCAAATCCAGTGAGAGTGGCAGAAACAGGACAGAGATAAAGAAGAAGCCAAGGAAGAAAACATGGGTACAATTTCAGGAAAGATCTTACGGAGCACAGCTTAACCCTGATATGCCAGAGAAACTTTAGCATGTAAATTAGGCCTTGGAGGCTGTCTCAACCAAAGGCCAGTAAGTTGGGTTTTCATTTTACTATACTCATCGGCTCTTAACGCAGGACTACTAGGATTGTGCTTGTGGGGTGATGGACTGTATCTTCCAGGGGTGATGTAGGCTATGGGAAGCAAAACCAAAATTGCAACATTGCTGGAGGAACCGAATACAGAAATGCTACAATGGATCCCAAATGGTCTGTTTGGAACAAGTGTCTATTACTAAAGAACAATGCCATCTGCCTCTATAGGTATGAATCTAAAACGTTGAGAGAATAGTGATTTCCTCACAACCATAGTCTCACACGTAATGGGGCAGGTGTTAAAGCATGAGTCTTCTGAGTCCTCTGTTTTGTGCAGGCTACCTAAAAGTATACCTTTTAGGTATTTGGCCATGTGATTTATGTCCATATGTAGGAACAAAGGGATGTACATATTAATTAAGCACCCTGTGAAGACCAAAATCTCTGCCCATCAAACTCAAAGAGGTATGTCACTGTCAGCCATTATAAATAGGTCCCTGACATAAGTCTTGAATTCTTTGGGCTGAGAATTTAGTTTCAGAAACCACTCATTATCTCCTTGGGTCCATGGAGCGTCCCTGTTCTCAAACATTTTTCCCCCGGAATTTCTGTTTGTCACATGGTGTCCTGATCCTCATCATTTCATGCTCCCTAATCATGGACAGCTCAATATTTTCAACATAGAGAAGATATCAGGTTAATGCCATTTTCAATACATTGTGAATTGGAAATTTAGGTAACATAATTTTATTTCTAGGTAAGATATACATATATATATATATATATATTTTAATCCAGTGGTTAAAATAATTATTTTATCCCCAAGATAAATTGAGTCTTTAACAGATTGGATATTGTGCAAGTTTATTTGAACATCATCTCCCTCTCTCCCAAACATTAAAATCTTGAAAAGTTTCAAACTGGCTACCTTTGATGTAGAACATACTCTGATTATATTGTCTATTGTCTCATCCCCGGCCCCTAGAAACCTATAATTTTAGTATTTTCTATTTGCTCCAGGTACGATGTTAAATTTATCGTGTCATACTGTTTCTGATACGGTTAGGCTATGAAGTTTTGTCTCTTTCTTTCACAAACTTCCACGAGTTCTGCTACCACTCATTCATTTTGGTCTCATTATTATCCGGAGAATGAAGCAGGAGTGATTCACAGGGTGACTGAAGGCCCAAGCTTGTGGCCTTCTTCACAGTTTTCCTGCGCCTGCTATGTGGGTATATATAGATCACACTGACACTTTTTACAAGGCTAGGCATTTGTTTATTAACACCTAGTTTAGAATCTCTCTGTGATGCTTCTGCAGCAAGACTGAATTAATTAGATTTTTTTTAACCATTAGCATAGAAAAGTGATATTGGGAATTTGCTACCGCTTTTTAATGTCCTTAAAATTGTTCCCTGTTTGTATAGGAGGGTGGAACAAAGATGAGTAATTGTCATGCAGCTAAATTTAGTTCATGTTGCTTCTGTAAACCTAATAATCCATCACACTTTGGTGTTTTACTTACATTTGAAAAATACAGTCCTCTACTTTCTAATAGTTGTGAAATGTTTTTGCTGTTACCAAAGTGGGATCTTGGTGATAACCATTAATTATTTGAGAGATCAGTGAAAATAAACAAGTTATTCGAAAACATCTTTATGTACATAATCATCTCACTGTACAAAGATAAGGACTATGAAAGAGCAATTTTTGTCTAATTTAAACTAATCTGAAAGAAAATAATAGTACCTCCCACAGACACCTTAAATTATTTATTTATTTAGGATCGGGAGCATTGAAATTAGATGAATGTAAAAATTGAAGCATTACATTCCCACTAGATGTCCAAATATAGATCTAATGATTGCTCCAAATGAATATCAAATTAAGAGATTCTTTTAATTCAAAAGGATAAATTAAAATTATTAATCATTTGACTTTCATCAATTAATGGTCTTAAGATCACTGACTGTATCTTAGTATATATTAGGCCAGGCTACTTAATTTCTCCAAATAAAATATTCAGTGATAGATTTAAGGTAAACTGAAATTGTTGGGAGTCCTTTGTTAGGTTGTCGTTTATTTTTTTGTATCTTAGATATTGAACTAATGAAAAAAAGAGGAGGCAATTAGTAAACATAACTGTATACTTACCTCCTGTAGCATTTTGCTCTCCCCTGATCTATTTTATCCAATGTCTTTTAACGATTTGTCAAAATAAAACTGACTTCTGAAGGCAACTCTATCTACTATAGCAGCAATTTTCAAATTTTATGAATAAGGATCACTTTGGAAGCTTGTTAAAAATAGAGTTTACCAGACCATACATGCCCCTCCCCTATTCATATTTAGCAGCTGGGGACAGTCTAGGAGATGTGTATTACTAACAATCACACTAAGCCTCTCTATTGTAGATGACCCAGAAATGAAACTTACACACTAGGATAGAAGCTGATAAAAATTCAGAATTCTGAGTGCTATTATGTGAAAATCGAGTTCTTGGCTTTCAGATCTTATATAGAAGAAGCAGCTACAAGGGAAGTAGAGAAAAGCAGAGGTGGTCTGTCAGGTAGCTATGGAGTTTTTTACCTCTCAAATCATCACCATGACCTTATATGGGTGCTTCAGGTTTCCTGTGATACAGGCCAAGTGTCCATTCTCTCTCCTAAATGTTGTCTTATTTATACCCATTTCCTCTCTTACCTTTTGCTCATGAATGCTGGGGTAGCCATTTAGTAGGTATTGTAGGCAAAATAATGTCACTCTAAGGAGGTCCATGCCTAATCACCTGAACCTGTGAATAGACTACGTTTCATGGCAAAATGGAATTTGTAGATATAATTAAGGTAAAGACCTTGAGATGATAAGATTGTCATTGATTATCCAAGAAGGCTTAATCAATTACAGGATTTCTTAAAAACCAAGAACTTTCTTGAGTGGCTTAGAATAAAGAGATTAAAGAAGGAGGAAGCATGTTGGAAATTTGACCTGCTGTTGCTGACTTTGAAGGTAAAGGAAAGAGGCCACAAGTCATTGGAAAGTGGCCCCTAGAAGCTGGGAATGGCCCTCAGATTCATAGTGCAAGGAACTGAATTCTGTTCTCAAATGGGCAGGAAACAAATTATCCCCTTACAGCCTTCAGAAAGGAACACAGCCCTGCTAACGCGTTGATTTTAATAAAGCAAGACCCTTCTGAACTACAGAATGGTAAGACAATAAATTTGTGCTGTTTTAATCCACCCACTTTGTGGCGATTTGTTACTGTAGCGATAGGAAACTAATACAGAAGGAATATAAATTTATTTTTCTCATAATTATGTTCATTGTATTTTTTTTTTTTTCTGTTAAATTTCCAGACTAAGGTCTCTTCTGTTTTTAATTTGATTTTACTGGTTTCTTTTAGGGGCTAATAGGCTTTCCACCTGTTTATTCCAAACATATTAGAAAATACCATGGGACAAATATGTGTCAGCTATTAAATGCAACTTATTCAGCAAGATTCAGGGCACTAAAGTGGGAACTCACAATGAGCTCCTGCAAAGTATTTTTAGCAATTTATCGACTAAGTTAGCTGATGATTGTTTTTGGTGCAAAATTCACAGTTCTGCCTGCCTTCTAAATGAGCCATGATGACTGACTTTCACAGATTCCTTTGTCTTCCTCCTTGGCATATACACCCTGCTTCAGTATGCTGCCTGTTGACATCACATATTTCAGACGTTGACTGGCGTTCCTATTCTCAAGTTCTCTTTGCAGAGATTATTTCTTCACATATTCCTGTAGCTCTTCAGGGAGGTCTTCTTATTTTTTGCTGTACATTTTTCCCAATAGAAAGCTCAGATGGTTAATAGTCTGGCTTGCACTTTTGCTTAAATATGAGACCATAAATCTCTGTTGCAACTTTTATTTCAGGTTTTAGAGCTCAGCATCATTAAGAAGTTGTTTTTCTTAGGAATAACTAAGTCTTCATTTGTAAGATGTTGGTGCTATCAATACTCTCAGAGGAGAAATATAGTACAGATGGTTGGAAGGCATTGTTTGTCCTCACTTATCAAAAATACAAAAAGGCCTATTTTTCATGTTTTATGATTATTTTCAAATGCAGGCAATTTGATCTTCCTATCTTCAGTTTAAAAAAAAAAAACACCCAGAAACAAAACAAAACAAAAAGCACTCAGTGGCTTGCCATAACTTATCAGATACAGGTTGTCTGAGTCTCTCTTCTATGTGTGTTCTTTTTACCACAGCCCAGAAGGAAGAATCTACCTTTATTAGACTAAGATGTTCTTGGGATGGAACTATGCAAAGACCGGTAACTTCCGTTTTAAAAACCTTGACTATCGTTGACACACAATGTTACATTAGTTTCAGGTGTACAATACAGTGATTCAATATCTCTATACATTATGTTATGCTAGGTTCACCCCAGGTGTAACTACCATCTGTCACCATACCCTGCTATTACAATATCATTGTAATGTAAAGTCAATATCATTGACTATATTCCTTACACTGTATCTTTTATTCACCTGCCTTATTCATTCCATAACTGGAAGCCTGTACCTCCCACTCCCTTCACCCCTTTTGCTCATCCCCTTGTCTGAATCCTCTCTGGCAACCATCAGTTTGTTCTCTGTATTTTTAAGTCTCTTTCTGCTCTTTGTTTGTTTAATCATCTGTTTCTTAGATTCCACATGTAAGTGAAGTCATATGTTTATTTGTCTTTCTCTGAAATAACTGGTAACTTCTGAAGGATAATTTCATTCCATCCACCTTTAATTGGCCAAATAAATTCATACGCCAAAATAAAACATCCATGGGGTGGGAAAGATTCCTCTCATAGAAGGTGCTGGAGATCATCACATGGCTAGGGGTTGAGATGTTATAGAGAGGGGACTAAATGATTGGTAAAGTAATAAAAATCTAGAATACTATATTTATAACACATTTTTAAAAATTGTATATTTCTATATAATGCCAATTTTCCCTTTCATTTATGAGTAAAGAATTAAATCCATCTCACCTCCTGGAATGAGTAAACCCTGTGGTAACCCAGGCTATTATTCTCTCAGATAAGACAGAAGCAAATACTTCTAATCCAATTTTCTCAAATTCTTTAAAATCTAGAGAATAACTGTTACAAATATGAAATAAGGTATTAAATTAGTCAGTGTCATTCTTAGGTATCATTAAAACTACTAAGATGTATTGAGTGCCCCCTGTCCCCTGTAAGATGTATTGTGCTTCCGTGCATTTGTTGTTGGCAAAGTTCTAATTCCCTGTTTCTCTGGCAGGAGTGGGGAAGAGATAGGGAAGAATTTATACATTTCTCCACCATCATTTTATCGAGGAAGAAGCATGAACAGCAGAGCAGTGCACAGGAGGTTAAGATGCACATGGACACTTGAGAAAGCAGAAGATTATATCTTTTTCTTATTTTTGATTAAGAAGATAGGAGAAGCTTGGGGTGAAAATATGTTACTGAAATTCAAAAGTCAAAGAAACTCACAAATCTAAGATATATGCTGAAGGCTGATTCATTTGCCTCTTGAGACCCTTGCTTTGTCCCGTTTGTTAAAAAACTGATAATTTTTTCGAATAGAGACTTTTTTCCAACCTCATTTTCCCTTATGGGATCTATGAGGATGAGTGCTTGTGTCCTGAAGACGCCGTTCAGTGTAGCCCACACAAAATTCTCCTATTTACTGTCCCTCAAACATATATATATTGGTGGCACATGGCACAGCCAAAAAATATTTATTACTTTTTAATTTCATTAGTCTATACTCTATGAATTCATAAAACACATTAATAACATCAATTTGCATATAATAAAAATTATAAAGTAAACTGAAAAAATAAAGTGTCATAACCTATTTCATTCATTTGCTTGTTTTTTGTTTAATTTTTAATCTTCTCTAACTCTATGGGAGAATTATTAGGAAGGTATATTATTACCTTACTATATAGCATGGAACAAAAAGCTAAAGCAGGAAGACATTGTGTTTTCTAAATCTAATGAGAAAGTTCTTTTTTAACCTAATAAACGTAATATTGCATTAACCACTTCCAATTATTTTCCTTGCTTTAAAAATAATTATAAAAGTAAAATTAAAAGGTAACTGAAGTGGGGGGCACCTGGGTGGCTCAGTCAGTTAAGCGACCAACTTCAGCCTAGGTCATGATCTCCCCATTCCCAAGTTCAAGCGCCAAGTCAGGCTCTCTGCTGTCAGCTGGGAGCCTGCCTGCTTCAGATTCTGTGTCTCCCTCTCTCTCTGCCCCTCCCCTGCTCGCACTGTGTCTCTCTCTCTCTCTCTCTCAATAAATAAATAAATACAAGGTAACAAAAGTGGATATGGATATTTGAAGTCGGATCTCACTGTGATCAATGTTGTAAAGGCATTATTTATTTTTTGCATTTTTATTTTGAGGATAATTCCATTTTGAATTACATCCAAGTGGCTATATATTTTGAAGATCACCATAGAAAGAAAGAAAGAAAGAAAGAAAGAAAGAAAGAAAGAAAGAAAGAAAGAAAGAAAGAAAGAAAGAGAGACGGAGGGAGGAAGGAAGGAAGGGAGGGAGGAAGAGGGTTCCCCCCCCCCCCTCAGGAAATACTTGTTGAGGAGGAGAAAGGGAGGGAAAAGGAAGAGGAAAAAGAGGCATGGAATAGGCTGGGGAAGGGAGGAGGAGTGGGGGAATGTAGGCAGGTCCCTGAGGCCCCTTGGCCAGGCCAGCCAGCTGTCCCCACAGCCCAGCCTTCCCGGCTACAGGCTAGATCATGTTCAAGTGGGCTGTCGCAAGGCTTGATAGTGAATTTTCGGGCCTCCCTCAACTGGGAAGCCAGGCAGGGGTCTCAGAGGAAGAGTGGTCCAGGGGGCAGGGATGGGAACACCGCAGTTGGGGTATCATATCAGGCAGACAGCAGCATGAAAGGGTTAGAGGTCATGCCAGGCCTAGCTGGCGCACAAGGAGCTTCCAGAGCTACGGGTCCTGGCGGCTCAAGCTCAAGCTCACGGGCCACGCCCAAGGCTGCCCTTCAGAGTAGGGCAGGGGCGGGGCAGTGGGCTCGCTCTGGCCGCAGGTGCTCAAAGCTCCAGCCGCCGCCTTCTCACACGACGACGTGGGGAGGGAGTCCCAAGTCCTCGGGCCTCCAGCACCCTCTCTTGCTAGGGTGTATGCCGGAAGTGGACTTCCACTTGGCTGGCCTGGTCCCGTGCATGATCTTCCGAAAAGCCTTCAGCCACGCCCGTGGCGACGTTTTGCAGGCCCGCAGAAACCTGCTTCAGCACGACCGTGACGGTGGCTTGCGGCCAATGGTGGCCCTGGGTGGACAATGCCTGCCCCTCCAGCACGACGTAGCCGCGCTCCCTGCTGCCAGTGAAGATTTCCCCGCAGGCCGGAGTGTCCTGGGGTGTTTGAGGTACTAGAGCCTCGGGTCGTCCAAGGTGAGCCCGTGCTTCCAGGAGCTTTCCGTTGGCCGCGGCCGCATTTTCTGCGTGTTGTCTTCCTGACGGTAGTTCCTGGAGAGCACCCACACCGGCAGGTTGTGGAAGCGGGCCCCGAGGGGAACGCTGACCCAGCGCACCACCTCCTGGTCGAGGGTAGACGAAGATGTTGCAGGTGCTGTTGTCCTTAAGGTAGGTGACCCACAGGCCATGGGGGGGGGGGGGGTGGTGGTGGTGGTGGCATATCTTGGCTCTTTTTTTTTTTTTTTTTGAGTTTCAGGTGGCTTTTATTGAGATAAATTAGCAAAAAGAACCACACACAATCAAGGTTTTACCAACCAACTTTTCTGACCCTTTTACGCTCATTAGCGACTGTGGTCCATAATGGTGTGCATCCAACATAACACATTCCAACAAGAACAGAACCCCACGGGGGCAACAACAACAACAAAACACCACGGGCATGGTTTTGGTTTTGTTTTTTGCTGCAGTCAAAAAATGTTGAAGGGAATGCTGAAATTTAAAGCGTTCGTAAAGATGATATTGTTCAGGCGTGTTCTTGTTTATTTCGGGTATTCGCTTCTTTTATCGACTGCAACTTTCGTGAGTTGTTGCTTATGTGTTTGAATGATGTTCACCAGTTTCAAACGTCGTCCAGCAGGGGACGAAATAAGATGTGGTGGCTTGTTTGGAAATTATTTGAAAGAGGAGTGGTTTTACATACTGATTAAACAGGAGTTATCATCGGTTGTTAATGTTTGAAACTAGGTGATTGGTGTGTAAGAGTTCATTATACATTTTTGTGTATATCTGTGTATGTTTGAAGTTCTGCATAATAATTTTTTTAAATTGCACAGAGCTTACCTGTTAGCTTTTACTGTGGGGGAAAAAAATCCAGAATTCGTAAAGTTGAAACAGCCGTCACTCGTTCATTTATTCTTGTTCATTTATTATTGTTGTTCATCTATTGTTCATTTATTTTTGTTCATGAGTCTAAAGCCGGAGGGGTAGTTCTGCTAATTATTGGGGAGAAACAATTAGAAGATTTTCTGCCAATCCAGAAATTCCGCTACACAAATACAGGAAAGAAAGAAAACAGTTTTATTATCGAATAAGCATTAAACCAGACTGAGATATGCATCACAGGCGATTGCCTAAAAAGATTTCAAAAACAGAAAGAAATCTCACCCTTTTATACAGCTGGGTAGATGCGCTTAATTGCATTTGTGTTCTCAAGGTTAACTATAACTAGTCCTCAAGAAAGAGGACTCATAGAGGAGCCCCATGTGTCACTCATAGAGTGTTGTAAATTTGCCTGGTAATTGGAATGGCCATCTGTGTTAGTTAATTGCCTTTATCCAAAGGGAAAAATAAACTTCTCATATCTTGATGATGACAGGAGCTAAATTCTGCAACTTGGAGCCAGGAGCAGAGGTTAAGCTAGTTAGTCTCTTTCCATCCAGTGTCTCGTTGGAGACTAGGAGATAGATGTACTGTTTTCCTTAATGATTATATTTCAAAGAGTTGGCTTGTAGGTCCTTAAGGAAAGCATGCTTGAGTGGTAAAACTAGCAGTAGACTTTTTTTTTAAATTATATTACATCTCAAAGAACAGAGAATTTACAATTATACGTTTTCAAAGGTAATACTATTAAAAAAGGGAAGGAGGAGCTCTTTCTCTTTTTGTATCAGGGATAATTAAATTCTTTTCTTACTTTTCATTTGTGTTTCACCTTATAAGATTCAAGCCAGGTTCATCTGATCTTGTCTGGACTGGCTCATGAGTCTGCCATAACCTGACCGCTATGCTGGGGGCTGACTCACCTGGGGAGTTCTCACTCACATGTCTAGAGGCTGGCTTTCTGTGGGCTGGTTATCAGGGATAGCACGTGTTCCTCATGCCCAGGCTTGTTCACATAGCAACTGCGGGCTTCCAGAAGCAAGCAGAGCATGCACATTTCCTTGAGACTTAGATTGAGAACCAGTACAATATTTCTTTCACACTCTGTTGGTCAAAGCAGTCACAGGACGGTCTAGATTTAAGAGATGGGGAAATACATCCCATCTCTTGATGGAAAGAGCTTTGAAGTCACATTCCAAAGGGAGCATGGATACTGAAAAGAGAAAAAAAAAAATGTTGCCATTCTTTTGCAAACTACCAAACACATAGAGAAATATACAATTTTCAAAGAAGTTTCGTTGTGGTAGAGATAGTGATTATAGTTATTTTATGTGATTCTTAGAATTCTCAGGCTTCCTTGCAGTGAGATTGAAACCACTTGCTTAACTCTGATGAATGACCCACTTGAAGTAGCCTGTCTGTTACAGTCAGAGAGTCAAGTTGAAGATGTGCCTTCTTGATTCCTCCCTTTCCCTACCATGGCAGCTTTGGAGGGCACGTGGTCCAGTGAGCGTAGCATCATGATGGGAGGAAGACTTCTCACTTAATATGAGTTGGTGAGAGATAAATACTTATTGTAAAAGCCACTGAGGTTTCTGAACTTGTTGTGGCATCTAGCATTAATTAACCTGACTTTTCAGAAAATATCTCTTCAACATATTTTTGCAAACATGAAATTTATTAGACCTTTCCCCTTTCCTTTTCGTAAAAATTCACCAAGAGATGTTTATCACGGAATCCCACCCAAATTGCATTTAAGTCTTTTCTTAGTCAAATATACGACTGTGTGGGTTACCGTACAACCTAGTAAGTGTACAGAGTAAAATTCCTATCTCCCTTTATCTGCCCGATAAACTCTATGTGCCAAATTTGACTTCCTTATCTGTAGCTGTTCCATCTTACAAATACTGGTTCTATGGAATGTGTCATCCAGTTGTGTATTTGTTTATGTGCCTGTCTCTGTGTTAAACCATAAGCTCTTTGAGAATGAGAACCAGTCTTATTACTCTTTGGGCCTTACTAGTCTTTAATTCCACATTACATAGATCAAGACTGTTATGTAGGAGATAAGATACCCAATAAATGAATACATTTATTGTGTTTGAAGGTAATTGTAAAGTGTTAGACTATAGGTCATGTTACTGTTCTAATGTAAGTATAATAAAATAAATTCTCTATATGTGCAAGATGTTTAGGTGTATATGTATATATGTATCTATCTATTTATATATGCATCTAAATATATAGAGAGATATATATAAGCCTAATCTAATCTACATATATTATATTTTAAATATACATGTACAAATGATTTTAAAATAGTTTTGCTAAATTTGAATTTAGAAACATGAGTATTAATGATGAAGCGATTAATTATAGGAATAAACAGCCTTCTATATAATAATCAGAAATTATTAACATCTATGAACATATGAGGCATAAAGAAACAAAGAGGTACCAGCTAAAGGAACAGCAGTTAAATAGATTTTATCACCAGACGGATAATCTTCTAATAATCACTAATATAGTGTTTGGATAAAAGCTGAATTAAATAACAAAACAAAGGCCGGGAGGCTCCCTACTTTGTCTTCCCTTTCTTCTTTGCAACAAGTAAACAAAAGAATGGCTAGCCTTTTCAGGTAGGCTGAACCACCCTTGGTCTGCTGACCACATGGGGCATCCAGTGATTTTTTAATACGTTCACGGAGTTCTGCAACCATCACCATTATCAATTTTAGAACATTTCATAATCCAAAAAGAAAGCCCCAAAGGCCATACCTATTAGCAGTCATTTTCCATTTCCCCTCACTGTCCTAAAAGTTTCATGCAACCACTAATCTACTTTCTGTCTCTATTTAGTTATTCTGGAAATACGGTGTAAATAGAATCAAACAGTGTGGGGTATTTCATGACTGGCTTTTTCACTTAGTAAAATGTTTGCAAGGTTCATCCACCTTATAATTTGTAATAGCACTTCATTTCTTTTCATTTTCAAATAATATTCTATTCTGGACAGGCCACATTTTACTTTCCATTTGTTAGTTGATGTATGTTTGAGTAATTTGGTTATTAAAATTAATGTCTGAGGGGCACCTGAGTGGCTCAGTCAGTTGGGCGACAGCCAACTTCGGCTCAGGTCATGATCTCAAAGTTTGTGAGTTCAAGCCTCACGTCGGGCTCTGTGCTGACAGCTTGGAGCCTGGAGCCTGCCTTGGATTCTGTGTCTCCCTCTCTCTCTGCCCCTCCCACACTTGCTGTCTGTCTCAAAGATAAATAAACATCCAAACAAAATTTAAAAAAATGATATCTGAGAGGTTTCTTTGTTTGTTTGTTTTGTTTTTAACCTTTTGATCCCAAATACAGGGTATTTTTCCAACACCACTTCAACTCTCGGACAATTGGGTGTCTTACAATTCAGTTCAATTCTAACACTATCTGGAGTTAGCTTCCAATCCCACAAATTAAAGGGCTCAGTCCCACAAGACTGCCCCCACTTCGGATGCCATTTGCAAGTCTCTGGCCACCTGAACTGTCTGGCTGTAAATCAAGGGTTCCCCTGACATCCTTGTCTGGTTCAATAATTTGCTAGAATAACTCACAGAACTCAGAAAGGGATCATACTTATGTCTACCAGTTTGTTATAAAAGATAGAGATAAATAGCCAGACGAAGAGTTAAATAGGGTGAGGTACACAAGGGTCCCAAGTGCAGGAATTTCTGTTCCTATGGAGTTGGAGTATGTCACTCTCCCAGAATGTGGATGTGTTTGCCAATGCACAAACTTCACAAACCTCATTGCTTAGAGTTGTTTATGGAGGTTACATTACGTAGGCAAGATTAATTAAATCTTTGGCCATTGGTGACTAACTCAATCTCGAGTCCCTTTTCTCTCCTCAGACATGGGGACTGGGGCTGAAAGTTCCAAGCTTCTAGTAAAGGGTTTGTCTTTCTGGTGACCAGCCCCCATCCTGAAACTGTCTGGTGGTCCATCAAGAGTCACCTCATTAGAACAAAAGACATTCTTACCATCTTCATCACTCAGGAGATTCCAAGGGTTTTAGGAATTTTTGTGCCAGGAACCAAGAACAAAGACCATGTACCTTTCTTAGACGACAGTGCTGCTTTCAACATTTGTATACAAATTTTTTGTGCCGATGTGGTTTTTATTTCTTTTAAAGATATACCTTGTGTATACATGATATGATAATTCTATTTTTTTAACAATTTGAGGAACTGCAAAACTGCTTTGCAAAAGCAGCTGCACCATTTTATAATCCCACCAGCAATGTGTGAAGAGTTCCAATTCCTCCGTATCCTTGACATTATTTGTTAGTGTCTTTTCAATTGTACCACCTTAGTGGCTATAAAATAGAATTTATTTTTTTCTTTTGTTTTTTAATGTTTGTTTGTTTATTTATTTATCATGAGAGAGAGAGAGAGCACACAGATCGGGGGAGGACAAGAGAGAGAATCCCAAGGAGGCTTCATTCTGTCATCGCAGACCCGGATGACACAGTCTTGATCTCAGGGATAGTGAGATAATGACCTTAGCTGAAATCAAGAGTCATTCACTCAACTGACTGAACCACCCAAGTGCCCTGAAGTGTTTTTTTTATTGCTTTGATTTGCATTTTCCTAATAACTAATGATGCTGAGCATCTTTTCATGTACTTATTGGCCATTTACATATCTGTTTTGGAGAAATGCCTAGTCACATCCCATTGGCCCATTTTGTATTGGTTTATTTATCTTTTTTTTTTATATATTTATTTATTTTTTGAGAGACATAGAGAGACAGAGCACAAGTTGGGGAGGGGCAGAGAGAGAAGGAGACACAGAATCCGAAGCAGGCTCCAGGCTCTGAGCTGTCAGAAAATATGTATGTCAGCACAGAGCCTGATGCGGGCTTGAACCCACAAACCGTGAGATCATGACCTGAGCTGAAGTCAGATGCCCAACTGACTGAGCCACCCAGGTGCCCCGGTTTATTTATCTTTTGGTTATTGAGTTGATTGTTATGTTCTAGATACAAGTCTCTTATCAGATATAAAATTTGCAAATATTTCTCTCATTCCATAGGTCGTATCTTCACTTTCTTAAAGGTATGTTATATAGCATAAAACTTTCTTTCAGTGAAGTGCAGCTTATCTGTTATTTTCTTCTGTAGCTTGTGTTTTGGTATTGTATTAAGAAACCATTATCTGATCCAAGGTTTACAAAGATTTACTCCTATGTTTTTATTTTAGTTCTTGCAGTTATGTCTATGGTCCGTTTTTGTGTTAATTTTAGTGTATAATATCAGGAAGGGACCCAGTTTCACTTTTTTGTATGTGTGTATCTTGTTTCCCAGTAACATTTGTTGAAAAAGCTGTTCTTGGCATCCTTATAAAAAATCAATTGAATGTAGGTTCTTCAAAAAATTGAAAATAGAACTACCATATGATCCAGTAATCACACTACCAGGTATTTACCCAAAGACTATGAAAATACTAATTTGAAAGGATATATGCACCCCTGTGTTTATTGCAGCATTATTTACAATAGCCAAATTACAGAAGCAGCCCAAGGATCCATTGGTAGATGAATGGATAAAGAAGATGTGGGAGATATGGATATCTAGATATATCTATATCCAGGCATAAAAAAAGAATGAAATGCTGCCATTTGCAATGACTTGGATGGATCTCAAGAGTATAATGTTAAGCAAAATACTCAAAGACAAATATCATATGATTTCACATATATGTGGAAGCATAAACAAATGAACAAAGGAACATGGGATGGGTAAAACAGGTGAAGGGGGTTAAGAGTACACTTATCTTGATGAGCACTGAAGAATATTTGGAATTGTTGAATCACTATATTGTAAACCTGAAGCTAATATAATACTGTATGTTAACTACACTGGAATTAAAATAAAATAAATCAATTGACCATAAATGGTTTATTGCTAAATTCATAATTTCATTTCACTTATTTCATTTATTTTTATATAAGTAAAAGGCTTTCTTGATTAGTGTAGCTTTGTAGTAAGTTTTAAAAATGAGATGTGCTAAGTCTTCTAATTCAGTATTTATATTTCAAGATTATGTTTGTTAAACAGAGTCCTTTGTAATTCTGTATTAATTTTAGGGTCAGCTTGTAAATTTCTGGACAATGTCATTGGGTTTTGATAGGGATTTTGTTAAATGGGTATATCAACATGGAGAATATTGCCATTTAACAAAGTTCAATCTTCTGGTCCATGAAAAATGGAATGTTTTTCCATTACTTAGATCTTCATTAATTTCTTTCAACAATATTTTATAGTTTTCAGTAGATGTTTTGCACTTCTTTTGTTCAGGTAGGTTGCCCAAGTAGTTTATGCTTTGATGCTGTCATAAATGAATTCTTTTCTCAATTCACTTTTGGAGAATTCATTTTTAGCATATAGAAATATCATTGGTTTTTATATATTGGTCTTCCAGCCTGCATAGTGTATAAATTATTTATTCTAGCAGGTTTTGTTTGTTTGTTTGTAGATTCCATTAGGTTTTGTGTATAGATAGAAAAAAGTCTGCAAATAGATATCTTCAGGGAAAACTTTCACTCTTTCACTAACATTCAGCATGATATTAACTGTGTTTTGTTTTGTTTTGTTTTGTTTTGTTTGGTAGATACCTTTTATCCTGTTAAAGAAGTTTCCCTAATTGTCTATTTCTAATTAAGTCAGTTTCAGTTATTTGTATCTTTCCAGGAATTTATCCATTTCATCAAAGTTACCTAATTTATTGGCATACAGTTGTCATAGTATTCCTTCATAATTTTTTTTTTCTGTAAGATCAGTACTAATGTCCCCACTTTAATTTCTGGTTTTAGTATTTTAAGTCTTCTCCTTTTTTCCTTGTTAAATATAGTGAAAAGTGTACCAAATTTGTTAATTATTTCAAAGCATTAGCTTTTGTTTCATTTATTTTCTTAATTGATTTTTTAATCTCCATTTGATTTACTTCAGTTATAATCTTTGTTATTTCCATCTTTTTGTTTGATTGCTCCTTCCCCCCCCCCCCCAAGCATCTTAAGGTGCAAGGCTAGGTTATTAATTGGGCATCTTTCCACTTTTTAGCTGTAAGTGCCCATTACTTTTTAGCTTTCTACTTTTTAGCTACTTTTATAGCTGTAAATTCCTATACAGCTATAAATTTCCCTCTAAGCATGGCTTTAGCTGATTCCATAAGTTTGCTATGTATCCATAAGCTGTATCTATTAATTTTGAAAATGTTTTAATTTTCATACATCTTGAAGTATTTTATAATTTCTCTTGTATTGCTTAATTTCCATATATTTGTGAGTTTTCTAAATATTTTTCTGCTGTTGATTTCTAATTTTATTTCATTATGTTTAGGGATCATACTTTGTATTCTTTCAATCCTTTTAAATTTATTAAGGTTATTTATGCTCTAGAATATTGTCTATCTTGGGGCATCTGCGTGGTTCAGTCAGTTAAGTGTCCGTCTTTGGATCAGGTCATGATCTCAGGGTTTGTGAGTTCGAGCCCTGCTTCAGGTTCTGCGCTGACAGCTTGAAATCTGGAGCCTAATTCACATTCTGTGTCTCCTCCTCTCTCTGCACCTCCCATGCTCATGTTCTCTCTCTCTCTGTCTCTCAATAATAAATAACCATTAAAGAAATTAGAATATTTTCTATCTTATTAGAGAGTGCTCCATGTGCTTTTGAGATGAGTGTGCAGTTAGGTGTTTGGAGTACTGTGTCCAGTAGATGTCTGTTAGGTCTTGTGGGTTTATAGCGCTGGTCAGGTCTGTTTCCATGTTGATCTTCTGTCTCCTTGTTCTGTCCCTTATTAAAAGTGAGGCATGGAAGTCTCCAACTACTATAACTCTATTGTCTATTTTCCTTTTTATTTCTGTCCTTTATTTTAATATATTTTGAGGTGCATATGTGTTTATGATTATGAGGTGTTTATGATTTTCCTGATAGTCTACATTTTATTATTATAAAATGGTGCTCATCATCTGTAGGAGCATTTTTATTTTTAGAGTTCATTTTATCTAATGTTAGTATAGGTACTTCAGCTTTCTAATGACTACTGTTTGCATGATCTTTTTTTTTTTTTTAATCCTTTCAATCTGTTTGTATCTTTTCATCTAAAACATCAAAAGTGTGTCTCCTGTAGACAGTATATATTGTTTTTAATCTAGTCTGATGATCTGTTTATTGATCACATTGCTTAACTCATTCACATTTAATTTTATTATTGATATATTTGGACTCACGTTTGTCTTTTTACTTAAAAAATTGTCTAATATCTAATTTGTTCCTCTAGTCCTCTTTTAATGCTTTCTTTTGCATTAAGTGAATGTTTTCTAATGTAACATTTAATTCCTTTAATGGTTTTTCACTGTAGTTTTTTTTTCAGTTATGTCTTTAATGGTTGCTCTACATTTATCTCAATTTATCAGAATCTACTTCAAATTTATACTAACTTAATTTTAGAGAAATATAGAAATATTACTCCTACAAAGCTCTATCTTCCCCCTTTTTATGCTATTATTATACATAGTACATCTAATTAGTTTACAAACCCATTAATGTATTGTTCTATGTGTTGGTTTTTATAATTTTATGTCTTTTTTTTTTAAATTTTTTTTTAACGTTTATTTATTTTTGAGACAGAGAAAGACACAGCATGAATGGGGGAGGGGCAGAGAGAGAGAGGGAGACACAGAATCGGAAGCAAGCTCCAGGCTCTGAGCCATCAGCCCAGAGCCCGACGCGGGGCTCGAACTCGCGGGGCTCGAACTCGCGGACCGTGAGATCGTGACCTGAGCTGAAGTCGGACGCTTAACCGACTGAGCCACCCAGGCGCCCCTATAATTTTATGTCTTTTAAAGAAGTTAAGAAAGGAGAACAAGTATATATTTATAATATTTGTTATATTAAACTTATTTTCCATTTCTTATCTTTTCATTTCTTCCTGAGGATTTAGTAACCATATGGTGTCATTTTCTTACTCCAAAACAGCTTTATTTTCACCCGCCCCCTTTAAGCTGTTAGTGCTAAATATATTACATTTCTACATGTTATAGGCCCAACAATATAATAATATGTAAATTACAGTTCTGTGTGTAATATATAGCCACATCTTTCTGTGTATATATAGGTATATCTATACATACACATACAATTGCTTTTCAAATAAGAGAAAAGAGGTGGAATAATAAGCATTTATACTGTCTTCTATAATATTACACAATTACCTTCACTGGGGAGTGTTTCTTTTTTCATGTGCATTTGAATTTCTGTCTGAGTTTACATGCTTTCTGTCTGAAGAACTTCCTTTAGTATTTCTTGGAAGAAGGCTCAGCTAGCAATGAACTATCTCAGCCTTTGCTTCTGCGGTTGTCTTCTATTCACCTTCACCTTCATTTTTGAAACATACTTTCCCTGGACGTAACATTCTTGACAGCCTTTTTTTTTTTCTCCAGGTGTGTGGGGGGGGCATTGATTATTTTACGCACTGCCTTCTGGATTCTATTCCTGATCAGAGATCAGCTGTTGATCTTGTTGGATGGAGTCCATTGTAATGATAAGCTATTTTATCTTGCTGCTTTCAAGATTTTTTCTTCGTTTTTTACTTGTTGATATATTTATTCTGATATATCTGGGTGTGCATCTCTTTGAATTTATTCTACTTGGAGTTCGTTCAGTCTCTGAGATGTGTAATTTAAACTTTTTCATCGCATTTGGAATTCAACTATCATTTCTTCAAATATACTTTTATGTGACTGTCTCTCTTGTACTTCTGGCACTCTTGTTACAGATATGTTGATGTAATAGTGGTTTTCCACCTTCTTCTGAAGGTCCTTTTATTTTCCTTCTTTCCCTTTTCTCTTTGTTTTTCAATGTGTAATCTTTGTAAATCATCAAGTTCACAAATTCTTTTTTTTCTGCCACAATTCCTTTTTCTTCAGTGGAGCATATTTAGTAAATTTTTCATTTAAGAGTCTGTACTTTTCAATTCGAGAATTTCCATTTTATTCCTTTTTAAAATTTCCATCTCTTTATTGTTCTTGATGAGACATTGTCACAATGCCTTCTTCTAATTCTTCAAACATAATTTTTTCTGTATTTTGAACATATGTATACAATCTGCTTTGCAATTTTTGTCTGTTAAACCAGTATTTTTGTTTCCCTCAAATGCAAACGATGTGTGAGTCACATTTACCTGTTTCTTTGCAAATCATACATTTTTGTTGAAAAATACGCTTCAATGCATTTTAGCAACTCATGACATTGATACCCTTCCTCAAACCCTTAGGTCTTTTTGTTGCTGTTAGCAACATGTAGCAACTCTTTTGCTGCTGGTTTACCCCATCTACATTGAAACTAGAGCCCTAGACTGGGAGGTGTGGGGAAAGGGAACCCCACCTTTCTGATAGAATCTACATAGAGTGGAGCTTCTGTCATACTGATCTGTGCCTGGGGATGTGAATAGCTCATAACTCAAACGCTGTAAATTCACAGTGTTCTTACTGAGATTTATTAGTATTTTTTTTAAATAATGCTTATTTATTTTTGAGAGAGAGAGAGAGAGAGAGAGAGAGAGAGAGAATGAATGAGCATGAGCAGGGGGCAGGCAGAGAGAGAGGGAGACACAGAATCTAAAGCAGGCTGCTGCCAGCACACAGCCTGATGTGGGGCTGGAACCCACAAACCATGAGATCATTACCTGAGCTGAAGTGAGACCTTCCACTGACTGAACCACCCAGACACCCCTGGTTGTTTTTTTTGTTTTTTTTTTAATGAAATTTTGTCCATTTCTTATATGTCAGTAGGTTATCTTACAGGGAATTCAGTGGTTGTTTCCCAGGAAATAATTGCTTACATAAGAACAGTGTTTGCCAAGCTCCTAACACTGCTGTTCTGGAAATCCCACCACCTTACTTTTATTATATAAAAGAAAACAACTATAAAATTCAAAGGCATCTAACGCTTTCTTCCCTTGCTATTCTAAAATGAGTTTGCTGACTCCTATTTAAACTATTTCTTGAAGTATTATTTGTTGCTACACTGCAGTAGCTATTTTAGTTTGCTAGGTAATCTCTGGCAAATTAATATTCTATAGAAAATATTGCTATTAGGATACTTGATTATTTAACCTACACAGTATTCATATGAGTTTCATCAATTTTTATTAGAATGAATACCTTTTGGTCTTTGGCTTGGTTTTCTAAAGAAGACTTTTTTTATTTTTGTGTTTTTGGGGGCTTGCTCTTATTATACAAAGCAGTAGAAAAAAGTGTATGTATTAAATCTGTTTGTTAAAATGTTTATATTCTCACTTCCAGTATGTGTCCATTGAATAGAAAATTCAATAAAAATTCTAAAAATAGAATGTTTATCACAACAACATATGCTAATCTTTTCTAGATACAAATGTGATATGGGAAAGAAGAATATTTTAAAAAAACCTCTTTAAAAGTGTTCATATTTTAATCTATTTGAAATTAAGAAATAGGCCTCTTAAGGTTACCTGCAGGGATTTCTACCCTCTCAGGATATGAATGCCAATTTTAGGGCAAAAAAAAAAATTCCTAAAGGAAAAAGAAAAGTTGTAATTAATTAAAGTGGCTAAATTATTTGACAACTTCTAAAGCAGTTTAAATTAAAATAATAAATTAATAAGATTTTTGAGAAATATTAATTTAGAAGTAAGTATAATTACTGATGTATAGAAACAGGAAGTTTGCCTTTGGTTCCACTTTAACATAAAATGTGTATTTATTACAGACATGTATTTTGACAAATTAGAATATCAGAACCATAGAATTTTAAGAACCCTGTAGTACTAGACAATATAATGTCCTCAATGGTTACCTCTTTAACAGAAAAACCCAGAAATCTCAGTGCTCTAACAAAATAGACATTTATTTCTTATTCATGTGAAGGAGGCCAAAACAGGAAGCTGATATTCCTACATATGGTTATCTTTACATGTTGTTGTTTCACTTACTTTTTTTTGAACCAGAATTTCAGTCTTGAACATGAGGGGAAAAGAATAGGGAATCATGTTGGAAGGTTTTATGGTCAGGCATAAAGCGACCCATTTCCTTTATGGTCACATGCTACTGGAACAGAGTCATACCCAAATTCAAAAAAGAGGCTGGGATATAAATTCTATTTATGTACCCTAGAGGAAAAGAAAATAGATTTGGTGAGCAGTTATCCAGTCTGCTACACATTATGCCATCCGGTGGCTTGACTTTTAAAAAGAAAAATTTTAAGTCATCCATAATTCAGAATTTGCATTCCACAGGAGACTGGAAAATGGTCGTGATGTTTCCTTTCTGGCTTTTATATGCTTCTGCATGCTTTAATTGAACACTGTTTCCTAATTTTGGTAGTTTATAAGCAGGGAGCCATGAAAACAGAAAATGTGACCACTGGAAGTCATGTTCCCACCTTTTGCAGATGTGAACAAGATGACCTGGAGAGACAAAGTGACTTGACCAAGTCATAAAGCTAACTTATGAAGGATACAAATTTTTAAAATTCCCAACTGACAATAAGAAGACCACGGGGGAGGGGAAGGGGGAAAAAAAAAGTTACAGAGAGGGAAGGAGGCAAACCATAAGAGACTTAAAAACTGAGAATAAACTGAGGGTTGATGACGGGGTGGGAGGGAGGGGAAAGTGGGTGATGGGCATTGAGGAGGGCACTTGTTGGGATGAGCACTGGGTGTTGTATAGAAACCAATTTGACAATAAATGTCATAAAAAAATGAGTAGTGAGACAATATATGATAAAAATAGAAAAGTAGATTGGCCCCAGGAAACATGGATTGTGCACTTGGATACACCAGAAACTTGGTGCATGAATGTGGGTAGATGATCTTAATTTTGCAATCTCTTGTCCCGAGACCTCATCTAGGGACAAGAGATCAGTACTTATGGGGAATCTCCTTTATGAAGTCAAAGAATCTGCAATTGAGGAACACATTTTGGACTGTGGGAGTATTATAGCAGTAAGGATTATGACAGATCAAGTTACAGAAGGTGGCAGAGTGTTTGATATGTGCTCTTGGTATGTAGATGCTGTTCATCTTGCCTAGAAACTAAATGATTCTAAAATGTTGGGAAAAAAACTCACTTATGTGTTCTGTTAATAAAGAAAAATTAAAATTGCAAAACCCACTTGAAGAACATCAGTAAACCTAAGCAGAGACCTAATTTTGCTTCAAAAATGTAGAAGGACATTCTAAAAGTTTGTTTATTGGAAAAAAAAAAAACTGTTCCGTGAAGAAGAAAAATAAGAATAGAGGAAACACAGACAAACTAAGAAACAGAAAAAAATAGAAGTTGCATCTCAAGCTTATTTTTTTTTCTCACTGAGTACGGGTAATAAAAGTGTGGTGAATCACCCAACCTCCCAAGAAAAAAGGTTCTTTTTGAACCTCATCTTCTTCGTCAGTAAAATGAAGGATTTGAGAATTTCTAAAGTTCTTTCCAGATATTTCATTTTATTATCTCTGAACTTAATTGCCCATATCTCAAACCACAAAAATAGTGGCAGGAAGCATGAACACAAAGTAAAATGTATTTATAGTCTCAAAAGTTACCTTCTCATTTTACCTAGCTTATCCCTTATTCTTCCTGTGCTTTGGTATCTTTTGAAAATTAAAGGCATGTTTAAAATTTGATTCATTTCTCAGTTTTTTCATCTTTTCCCATTGTGAATGATCAGGGCAACTCCAATTCATATCTCCTGTGAGTGGAGAATATTCAGGCTATTGCTTTTTCAAGTTATCCCAAGAGATGTGCGTACTATCAAAGAAATACCCAATGAATTATTTTCTCCGTTCTAAAGTTTGAATTTAAAGGTGGGAAACATTTATAATATACTCTATAGGAAAGTTTAGGTTTATGAGTTAATATAGAAAAAAAGCTGACAATGAATAGTCTGTAGTGAGTTTAGTATAAAAGCATATTCAATAATGATATTTTCTCATACTCTGTTTAGTTTTATAGTTAGATTGTAGTATTGACTAGCTCTTGTGGCTTTTAGCAAATTACATAAGGGGTTAATACCTTCTCCTTGATCTCAGGCTTGTGTATTAAAGCTTGAAATTTGATTATCCTCATTATTTTTGGTTGGTGTAATTATGTGAGGAGTAGAAGTAAAATATAATCATACTGTTTATAAAACCAACCAGTGATTTTTTTTTTTTGTCCTCAAAATTTCACCAGTTGACTTCTCTGAGCAAGGCACTGTTTATATTTCTTTTAATTCTATTTTTTTTCCAGTTACCCATCCCTTTAAAACCCATTGGTCAGTTTATCACTTCCCTATTCTATCTCTTCTTTGATGCATTTAAATTGTCTCAATATTAAATCAATACTAAATCAAAATTGAAATTGCTGGCTCCATTATTAGTAATTAATTATGGTGAATTATAAGTTTTATAAACATTTAGTCCCTACAGTTTGTTACACATTTGGTGATACCAAGATAAATGAGAGATAGTTTCTGATGACTCAACTGGAGATCAAAATAGACATTTTAATAGATAACTACAATAAAATGTGGTGAATACTATGAAATATCCACTCTCAACTATGGAAGTATCTGGGATTGCTACTTGGACAATAGTTTCCCAGGTGGATTATTAGTATCCCTGCTATGAAATATTCAGAGAGAAAGAAAAGTTCTGCATTCCGGGAAGGGGGAGCAAGTAAAGCACAGATACTAGCAGTAAATAATATCATATGAGTGCAGTTTAGTAGAAGTAGAATCACCTAGGTGCCGTGTTGTGCTGGAGCTGATTGGTAGCTACTGGCTCACAAAAACTATGTCCATCTTTTCCCAACATCGTCTCCATGATAACACTTTGTTAACTTGATAAAGGCGATGTTGGGAGTATGCACCTGATAGAAATTGGCAGATTTCCAGTGTTGTCCTTTTTCTTCTTTCTACCTTCCTTCCCTCTCTTTCCTTCTTCCTTTGTCTTTTGTTCTCACTTTTTTTTTTCCCCTAGAGAGTTATTAAACATTTACCAAGATACCACTGCTTTGGTAGTAAAATGTTTTTAATGGAATTACACACTGAATATATGCAATAAACATGTAAACTATGACTGAGCCACTATGAGCATGGGACTGAAAGTCTGTGTTTCTGTATACTCTAAAGCTTGGGAGGAGCACCTGGGTGGCTCAGTTGGCTGAGTGTCCAACTTCGACTCGGGTGGAGATCTCACGGTTCGTGGGTTCGAGCCCCGCGTTGGTTTGGTGCTGGCGGCTCAGAGTCTGGAGCCTGCTTCGGATTCTGTCTCCCTCCCCGTCTGCACTCTGTCTTTGTCTCTCAAAAATGAATAACCGTTAATTTTTATTTTTTAAATTTAAAAAAGCTTGGGAAACACTGACAAACATATGGGAAGCCATTGAGGATTCTGAAGTGGAAAGATGACTGATGATTTGTAGTGGGAATGTCGGTTACTGGTTGGTTACTGGTCGACTAGGAAACCAGTAATTTTGTGTGATTTGAGAAACAATGGAGAAGGTCGTCTATTTTGGGGGAAGTCTTAAAAGTGATTGCTAGAGAGGCAGTGAAAAGAAAGGGAACACCTCAAAATCAGATGCAGTGCCCTTGTGCTCTGGAGAGTTTCAGGGGTTGAAACAAAGTAAGGTAATCTGGAAGAGAGTTACTTTCATTTTTCCCCAGTTCCAACAAGATGCTTCCTGTAGCATGAGGGAGGAAGGAAACATTTGTCTGCTTTATTATAATATAATGGTAATGAGTGTCTACTATTGTCAAACTCTGGAATGCTCATAGAAGGAGAATTTCAAGAGAGGAATGGAGGAACTTCAAATTATGGGTACAGAATATACCCGGATGAACTACACAATGTATTGCTTTGGCAATATGACAAGACCGTGCTTAAGCCAAGCTGGAAAAGAGCTGTCAACACTTTATAAACTGTTGAAATAACTTCTATCAGTAGAGCATTGCATTGTCTCGCCACTTAACTTTCATAACTTTATCTTCTTTGAACTATTTAATTTCTTATTAAGATCTTGAGTGCTTGGCAGATAGATGTGTGTAAAATGACATAATGGACCTTTTATGGGCTATTCAACTGGTGATCTTTGAACTCATACTGCTAAGTAGTCTGTGGAAAAAGAAGCCATTTTAGCACAATTTTAAAAGCAATCTGCATTTCAAAACCACCCCGATGGTGTATTTATTGGTTCTAGTAAGACATTATACATTGTTAAACTTTTAAAAAAATGATATGAGAATCTGTCAAGTTTAGAAAGGAGCAATTATATTCCATTCAGGTCACTGGTCATAAATTTCATGACTGAGTTCTGGTATATTACCTTTCCACAGTCATTTTGGTTGTACTCTAGGGGTCTAAAAAGATTCAAATTAAGTAAACTGGTAATGTAACTATACTCCAGATGAATTGGTTTAAACAAGTAAAGCCATAGTTCGAAGAACTTTTACATAGGTAAAGATTAAGATGTCAAGTACCAGCTTCCAAATGTACTTGTCCTTATAAGTATAAAGTTTCTGAATGTAGTAATGCGTATGGAGATGCTATGTAGTTATATGAAACTCCTCTTCTCTGGATAGTCCTCCACCACTAAGAGAGGGAACAGGTCAGGATAGTATTACTGTATACTCTCAGTGGCCTATGAATATCCAGGAGAAGATTAGAAAAGAAAAAAAAAACCTGTTAAGAACTGTAAAGAATTTTATTGTACTTATAAACTAAAAAGTTGTCCTGCCACAGGTTCATAGATGCTGGCAGAAGGTAGCTCCTGAGTCGTGTCACCCCTGTAACTACATTACCTTCAGTAAGATCCTATCTTGGCAAATTGGAGCTGGAGACTTCTCCAGATGATAGTCTTGATGAAGCAAATCACCATGTTGGAAAACCCACTTGACAAGTAACTGCAGACGCCCTTTATGAACTGTGGATAGCCTCCATTCAACATCATGTAAAACCTAGGATCTTCAGTCATACAACCACAAGTATCTACCAGTAACTTGAATGAAAGTAGAAGCAGATTCTTCTCTAGATGATAAGGCACCCTGGCGGGATTGTAGCCTTGTAAGACCCTGAGCAAAGGACCATCTTAAGCTCTGCCTGGATCCTTGAGCCATGGAAAGTGTGAAATAATAACTGCATGTTATTTTAGGCTACTATATTTCTGATAATTTGTTATGTTAGTATAGAAAACACTGCTGAAGTCCCAGAAGGTCTTCAGAAGCAGAAGCAGACCTAGGTGGATGGTGCACATATAGTGGGTTCCTGTCACAATGGATGAACCCTGATATTAGGAAACCCTGATATCCATGTAAGGGACTTCTAGCAAACCTGCTTAAGCTTTCTGTTTAGAAGGACACATTACCTTTATAATTCTGGATGGTAAACAGATCTGCCCTGTGGCCACACGAAGATACGGCCTTCATTTTCCAAGACTGTTTGCTTTTTCCTTGGAAAAGTAGCCCAGGACAACTGTTGTCACAAGTTTTACCATATAGAATTATTGCCAATAGCTCAGAGGTTCTTTTAGCATTCTAGGAGAAATTCCATACACTTAGTGGTATACAGTTGTGTGGAAAAGACCACAGTTATGTGTCATCGATGCCAAAAGGTCCATTTGGGGCAATAAAATGGGAGAGAAATAACTGAGCCCATTTCATAAGATAATATTTAGGTACCTATAATTTTTCCCTTGATAAATTTAAGTTACAGTCACTGCTGCTAATGTGCAGGTAATATTCTATTTTGGTGTAGAGCAGCTATGGGAATGTACATGAACTTAACGTGTCCATAAAAAGATAAAAGAATTTTATGCTCTCACTGCCTCAAATGTAAAGGAGATATAGATGTATTATCCCCTTTCCAGTACTCAAAATATTGGTATTTGAGATATATAAACACAAGACTCTATGGGGTGCCTGGCTGGCTCAGTCTGTGGAGTGCATGATTCTCGATCTCAGGGCTATGAGTTCAAGCCCTACATTAGGTGTAGAAATTACTTAAAAATAAAATCTTTTTTAAAAAGACTCAAGATATTACAGATGTTAATAAAATTCAGTCGAATCATTTCGGTTAAAATATTTTTACTTTTTTTAATATTTATTTTTGAGAGAGAGACAGAGAGAGTGTACACACAAGCTGGGGAGGGGCGGGGGGGGGTGGACAGAGGATCTGAAATGGGCTCTGTGCTGACAGCCGAGAGCTCCATATGGGCCTTGAACTTACAAACCATGAGATCATTACCTGAGCCAGAGTTGGATGCTTAACTGACTGAGACCCCTGCCCAGGTGCCCCTCAATTAAAACATTTTTAAGCTATAGATATTTTTCAGTTTTGCAAAAGTTTCTAATATTTTTAACACAGAGAATTAGTAGATCATGATGTGATGGATGAACTTAAATTCTGGGGTCATGAGTGTTGGAATATTAAACTAAATGAATGAGAGTTTATTGGTTTGGGAGTCTTCACTCATGATGCAGAATTTAAGATCCTGTGAGGATCTCAGGAGGTGATTTGAACTCTATAGGAATAACTTTTGAAAGTATGGAAAAGAGTTATGGCCAAAGTAGGTAAACACCCAAGAATGGAATTATTCAACTTGTACTCTCAGAAGAAATTTTTAAAAATGGATGATCTGGAGGCTAAGGGAAGTTGTCCACTAAAAATGTTTAAAATTATTTCCTAGTTTCTGGACCTGAGGAAATATTGATTCAAGATCCACTTGTTAAAGAGAATGTTAGGTCCTTTGACAAAAAGATTCTTTAGTAACATGGCAACGTGCAAGATAATGATTCACTCAGTCTTTTCCCTGTCATTTACTCAATAAAAATTTACAACGAAAAAAGAAGAATTTTCAAACATTTTGAGGAATAATGAACATTGGTATTCAGAGATTTAAAGTATCACCATGTCTCCTTTTTTTTTTTGAGTGAAGCATATGGGGGCTAGTTAATAAGTGGAACACTGGGTAGTATGTACCTCATATTAAATTTACAGACCCCTCCTAACGGCCTAATGTCAGGTGAGGATAGACATACTTGATTGTTAGAACAACCCCCACATTGGGTACTTGGCCTATGAGACGAGAACCATACAGTGGGGAAGACCAAGTAGAAGCCCCTGCAACTGCAACCTCCATGATGCACAAGATAGTTTATCGGCAAAAGTATCACGGCCTCGGAGAGGATGACAAAAATTAGTACCACCTTTAAGGCTGGGAAGTCTTAGTCCTCTTCATATCTCCATTTAATTCACCAGGAATCATCATTATTTTGCTGAACCAGGTGGATCCTCAAAGATGATGGTGTATTGTTGGAAACTCAACTAATAGCAGCCTCCAGTGCAACTGCAATTGCCAGGCATGGTATTTGTGCTACAGCGGAGTCATCTGGCATCAGTACATGAAGCAGTTATAGATTTAGCAAATGTGCTACTTTTCATCCATAGTAAAAAAAAAGTTTTGGAAACATTTTGCGTTCACCTATGGTTGCCTTTGGTATATATTTACAGTTTTCTTCAGGTCTATGTTAACTCTTATGCCTGTTAATTGTACGGCCCCAAAATATTTGAGCCATCTGGATATCTGGCAAGACTTGATCCATTGAATATATGACAATTTGTTAAAGGTGCTAGATGAACAAAAAGTAGCTAATAAATTGAAGGTCTTGGCAAGCCCCACATATTCTAAGAGTGAGAGATAAATTATTTGAGGTTTCAAGGACTTGCTATACTAGTAAGCTTTTTGGGTTCATTGGCCAGAGGTTTTTTGGGATATCCCATCCAAAATAAGAGCATCTTGCATCCCTGTATAAGCAGCCCTGCAACTTGGAACAAACAACCTGACAATTTCTGTGTTATTAGTGTTATATTAGTGACATATTCTGTGTTAGTGTTATATTAGTGACGATATTCTGTGTTATTAGATATATTAGTGAAGTTTATGGCAAGTGCCCATGAGAGAATCACAAAATAATCTCCTGGGATTCTAAATTAAGGTCATCTCATCGGCCATAGAGAATTTTACATCTGTTGAAAACAACTCTAGAAAGTGAGCCCAAGAAGAGATGGAGTGTCTGGCCATGGAACACGTGATAGGAGTCTGGAGCTGTCTATAATAAGCTGGGTTCTGGAAAATCCAGCATTTCATATAGTTGGTTGGATTCGGCAATAATGCAGTGTCCGTTGGAAGTGGTATAAGTGGAACTAAGCATGAGCATGGAAGAGGACACGACCAAGTTCCATGAACCAGTAACCTAGAACCCATGCCACCGACAGCCCATGCCTCATTGTAGCCTGGCCTACCACTCAGGGACCTGGAGGAAGACTAGAACTTTAGGGCCAGACAGAAACTTACAGGCATCAACAGGTGACAGAATCATCCTAACTGGTTGTATAATCAGCCTCCTGTAGTAGATGCCCTCAGAAAACGTTAGTATGATACAAAGAGCTTTACACATTCCGCTCACTCTTATATGTACATTTGCATACATTTTTAATGTTTATTTGTTTTCGAAAGACAGAGACACAGAGCATGAGTGAGGGAGGGGCAGAAAGAGAGAGAGAGACACAGAATCTGAAGCAGGCTCCAGGCTCCAAGCTGTCAGCACAGAGCCCGACCCGGGCCTTGAACCCACAAATTATGAGATCATGACCTGAGCTGAAGTCAGACACTTAATTGACTGAGTCACCCAGGCACCCCTTTGCCTTTATATTTTCTGGAGGCAGTTACTTTCAAAGACTCTGCTCCCTCCCCAGGCCAGCCTCTTATATCTATATTCTAGCCTAGTCACCTCCATTCAGGGGCCTCCTAATCAGGAACCTCAACTGAGACACTTTTCCTTCACCTCCTTACCAGGAGATCTTGACCAAGACACTTTTCTGCACTCTCACTCGGTACTTTTGTACTCCTATCCCCTCTTCCTCTACTCTTTTATAACCCCTAGTTACAAAAAATGGCAAGAGCATTTTGTTTAGGAGTCCTTGACATTGAGACAGTTCCCCCATCCTCACTGATTTATTTGATTCTCACCTGGTGCCATTGTGTAGGGGAGATATGGAGCATTGGGAAGCCAGCACCTACTTTTTCTCTTGCTTACACTGACACAGCCAGTGAATAAAGGCTTGATTATTACTTTCATTTTGGCTAATTGTCCGATGACCATGTTGACATCTGACAACTCAATACCTGAGCACCTGAGACTTTATGCAAGGGACTCAAAGGCAACAAAAGGAGCCGGCAGTTTGTCAGGTCTAAGTGACTCTGATCATCCGTAGGAGGTAGATCTGCTGTTACACACTGTAGTCATGGAGGAATGTATTTGGTACCCAGATAAACCATTTGAATGCCTGTTGTTGGTACACTCTTGCCCAATTTTGATGGAAAAAATGGATATATACATTAACTGGAGCCTGAGAGGGGTATGGTGACCCCCCTGGGCATAAGGGCCTGTCATACCATCAGGGAATACTATAAGACTGGCACAGCAAAATACTATAAGCTGAGGGGGAAAGGGATTGAAGAAGAATAGGGAGAAAAGCATCCGTTGCAACACCAAAACCTTGGGAAGTAGAATTTGTCTTATCTACTTCTTTGTGAACAAAGGAATGTTCACTAATCTTCTTTGTGAACAGAGGAATGTTAGAACCCTGGAAAAACTGCTGCCGACAGGTGTATGAAGTGGGTCCAGCAGGGCAAGGGGTGTACTGTGTTGGAAACTGTGATGTGCCCTAGATTCCTATGAAAAGAAGAAAATTGCAGCTGAAAGTTCTATCGGAAGGTAGCCTTCAATTCCCTGCTCCTCCTGGGGTTGCCTGGCTCAAGGATCTGCGTCTTCCAGGTTACACTGCTCAGACAGCCCATATCGAATGACTTATATAGGCACAGTATAAAGGCCTAGCTATTTTGGCCCCAAATAGGATAACTTTGATGGGTCATATGAGTTCCAGAGATGGCCATGGGTTGGCCCTTGGACTATTCCCTCTGAACAACACTGCTTTTTCCCTCTTTGTTCTGCAGTCATTGATTCCATGGACACTCCCTAAATCACAGTCTACACAGGCATCTCCAGTCTGCTTGTTGGAGTGCCCAACCTGTGTCATTTTTTTTAAATTTTGAATGACTAAAATTCTAATGACCCATAGGCTCGAGAGTATAATTTACCTTAGTTCAGTTACTTCTTTTGAACTCAAAGGAACTCATTTTGCAAGCAAAAATGTCACTTTACAAATCAAATGTTATAAATTGGATTAGTTACTTATAAGATTGATAATGGATTTGCATTTTGGACTTAAAATTGTTGAAGTAAAATGTTTCAGCTATTTGCTTCTGGAAAAATTCAGAATTCTTGTGAATAAAACCGTGAATAGTTGAG
Organism: Panthera tigris; assembly: GCF_018350195.1. Lineage (NCBI taxonomy): Eukaryota > Metazoa > Chordata > Mammalia > Carnivora > Felidae > Panthera > Panthera tigris. The sequence continues at coordinate 33,426,059 of NC_056660.1, read as the reverse complement.
GATGTATTTTAACTGCTCTGAAAATAGAATTAAGGAATGAGGAACTCCAGTTGATTTATTTTACATATTGAGATAATTTACTGAAAGTTTATAGTTTATAAACTCATAAATGGCAGATTCTATAGACTGGATGTATGTCTCCCCCATATCCAAATGTTGAAATCCTAAGCCCAATATGATGGCTTTTGGAAGTGGGTCTTCTGTGAGAGGCTTAGGTCATGAGGGCAGAGCCCTCACAGATTATGCCTTTCTTAAAAGAGACCTCACTCTCCCTCTACCATATGAAGTAAAAGCAAGAAACAACCATCTATGAACCAGAAAGCAGGCTCTTACCAAATACCAAATCTGCCAATACCCTTATCTTGGGCTTCCCAGCCTTTAGAAACTGTGGATATTAGTTTCTGTTATTTATAAGCCACCCAGTCTATGTTATTCTGTCATGGCAACATGAATGGATTAACACAGAGGTTATACTTTTTTATTGAGATGATGAGTTCCAGACATTTCTTGTAGATAAAATTAATTGTGATTATAATAATTAAAATTGTAATAATTAAATAATATTTATTTAATAATAATAATAATAATTAATTTTAACAATTTATCAATATTAAAACTTGATTCCACTGGGGACAAAGTTTTGCCTGTGACAAAGTTAACTTTTGAAAAATTTTTGGCAAATCAGAGGAATTAAATTTCAGGAAAATGTCAACAGGGATACACTTTTATACTGTAATATACATGTCATACACACAAACAACAATGAAAATATTTGTAATTGATTTATTCTTATAATTTTAATAGGGAAACCCTTTGCACAAATTAATCTTATCAGAAGTTGAATCTTGACCAATATGTGGGTTTTCAGGTCCCAATCCAGACCCACTAGGAATTTATGTCTTTAATAAATGCAAATGTAATTCCTGTGAGGATAAGAGGTTGTCTCCTTTCCGCATGGCTTCTTCCTAGCCATAGTCTGGAATTCTAGTACACCCATCCTCCCTTAAGACGATGCTGATCCTGCTTCTCTGACCTGAGTACAAGGGTGACTTAAGACAATGCTAAGGTTTCCTTTTCTCAAACTGAATCATCCACCATAGCTCACCAGTGTAAGAGTGTTATATGTGCAATAATAGCCTTTTCTGAAACTTGGGAATTATCTTAAGAGAATTATTATTTAAGGGAAAATATCTTCAAAAATATTCCCAGCTGTTAAAAATCAGTTCCTAATGGGGCGACTGGGTGGCTCAGTGGGTTAAGCGGCCGACTTCAGCTCAGGTCATGATCTCGCAGTTTGTGAGTTTGAGTTCCGCCTCGGGCCCTGTGCTGACAGCTCAGACCCTGGTGCCTGTTTTGGATTCTGTGTCTCCTTCTCTTTATGTAAATAAAACTTGTACAACTAAAACTTGGTCTCCTAATGGGGGTACCTTGTTCAAAAATTTATTTTCCCACCTTGAGATCTGCCTTCTCTCTCTACTTTGTAGACAGACTTCCTTCTTCATTCTCCATATTTTTATTTTTTCCGCTCTACATTGAGAAGATCTTGGAGTTTGTGTATCTGCTCCATTCACTTTTACCTACTAGGATTATCGGTAAACACCATAATCTGTAACAGTATCTGCCCCCGCTCCTCTGCCATTCACAGTGTGTAATGGGCAGAGTAGGAATATACTTCTACATAGAAAATATGTTTATCAGGTTAACTCATCACTATCTCACATAGTTTGTGTTTCTAACATTCTTCAGCAGAGTTGCATAGTGAATCTAGCTATAGTTCCTTTGTGTTGACCATACAATTAAAACAAACAACAGGCCAACATTGAGTATCATCCTCAAAGATGAACTCTAAGAAATAGCATCATTAAAGTCAGGAAAAAAATAAGGATGCTTGTGATCTTGAACAGTATTTAATATTGTTTTGGAAGTACTGACAACTGCAATTAGGGATACAAGGAAATACACTTTACGAGAAGAAGGAAAAAATTCATTACTTCAAAATGTTATTATAACCTGAAAGTCGAATGTACTCAACTGAAAAAATTATTTAAAGTGAACCAAAAAAAAAATCAGATATTTTATTGTTTTTAACATGAATATACAAAAGTTAATGCCCGTTAAAACCAGGTAAAGTATAATAGAAGAAAACATCACACTTACTCTACAATGACAACAAAAAATTAAAATATAAAAGATAAAAGATAATAAATGTAGAAGTATCTAAATGGAAAGAAAAATTCAACTGAATTGGGAGAATGGCTTTAATTAATAGAGCTATATCTTATCCTAAATGGCAAATAACTAAAATTTTAAAGATTCCAATGGTTAATAATATAAAATTTCCAATTCTCCCTGAGTTCACAAATAAATCAAGAAGTGAGCATATTTTAAAATTAATTTTACCAGGTACAAAAATTCTGGTTTATTTAGGAGAGTCAATGTGATATTAGCCAATAAAAATGGAATGCTAATATATTCATTGCCTATTGCTGTCCTAGCAAATTACCAGAAACTTAGTGGCTTACACAATATACATTTATGAACTTACTGTTCTGTTGGTTAGAAGTTGGACACAGGTCTTACTAGGCTAAATGCAAGATCTGAGTAGGGCTACATTCCATTTTAGAGGTTTTGGGTAGGAATCTGTTTTCTTGTCTTTTCCACTTCTAGAAGCAGCTTAGGTTCCTTGGTTTGTGGCTCCTTTCCTCTATTTTTAAAGCCAGCAAAGGCTGGTTGGATGCTCCTAACATCACATCGTTCTGACATGTACTTTTGCCTCCTTCTTCCACACTCAAAACTTTCTTGGGTTCAACTCAATAATCCTAGAAAATCTTTATCTTAAATTCAGCTGACTAGCAACCTTGATTCCAGATTTAGCTTTAATGGTGCTTCGCTATGTAACTGAACACATCCACAGTTTCCACAGCTTAGGGCATGGATATCCTTGGAGGGGATGTTATTCTACATACCATGATTGGCTAATTCTATTCACTGTACTTGTTAACTCACATTTTCCCTCATTCATTTATTTTTTCTTCCAGCCTTACTCAGGAGGTCAAAAAGATCATGTGTGAGTGTACTTTATAATAAACTATGAAGCACTCTACGAAGATGAAATATAATACATATTCTGCTTGTATTATTTATATATCAACTTATTCTGTATCAGTGATAATATCTTCTTTCGTATTGCTCAGCTGAACTCTAGCATATGCCATTTAAATGTAACAGCCAGCAAATGAAAGATGAAATATTTTTGTTTTCTTTGATGGTCAAAATCAGCAAAGAGAGGCATTTTCCTTGCCTTAAGTGTCTCATTAAAATATACTGAACTTGGGGCACCTGGGTGGCTCAGTTGGGTGTGTCCAATTCTTGATTTCAGCTGAGGTCATGAACTCATGGTTTGTGAGACTGAGCCCCAAGCCAGGCCCTGCGCTAAGCATGGAGCCTGCTTAAGGTTCCCTCTCACTGCCCCTCCCCAGCTCTCTTGTGTGTTCCCTCTCCCTCAAAACAAATAAATAAACATTAAAAAAATAAACTATATTGAACTCCTTTTCAATCAAATATTGAAAGTTACAGAAAATAAATTTGAATTTCACTTTATCCTGTTAAATAATACATTGATCTTTAGTGTAATAAGTAAGCAGTATTGAACAAAATGGATTTCTGAGTATATTACACATCCTTTCATGCACATTAACACAGTGCAATAATTGTGAAATAGTAGCTAAACTTGGATAACTCAGTAACAATTGACAGAAAAAAATAGGATCAAACATATGTTAAAGCTTAAGTAAAGAAATTTTGTATAAATATATTTTTATCAATAAAGTATAAGATAGGGCATCTTCCCTAACTAGATTTCCAAATATAGTTATTGGTTTAACTTTTTTGAATTATAAATAAAATGATTTTGATGGTTTAATTCAATTACATTGTGTGAAATATATCTGTACAACTATAAAATTGTTACTCTTTTCCAAATTTAGAATACCAGAAATATGCAGACTGGCGAAAGTCCATCTTTTGTTCCAAAGAATATGTTAAAAATGTAATTGCCATTGTTCATTCATCTAGGCTACTATTTTTTTTTTCTACCTTCTCTCAGGATGTTCAATAATATCCATTGATTGACATAAGTAAGCATTTTGAAAAATGACATGTCACATTCTTGAATGAGCTCATAAGATAACTTTACATTTATCAACTTCTCTGCCTAGAATAGTGTTATTCTGACCTAGGAAAACAGTGAAGAAATGCTGATAACAAAATGGAAAAACTGCTTGTAGAGCAACTCAATACTTTAGTGATCGTCAACATTCTCTTTATAATAATATAACTAGTTTTGACGACTGCCTCGTTACACATGTCATCATTGAAGTGAAATATTACAAAACATTAGAATCCTAAGAAAGAGAGATGTAAAGAGCAAATGAAAGGAAGTAAAGAAGGAAGAAAGAAAGGAAGGAGGGTGAGAAGGAAGAGAGAGAATGAGGGAAGGAGGAAGGAAAGAAGGAAACCTTTAAGCTTGGCATTGTTTTAATGCCCAGTAGTGAGAATACAAGTCTCTCTGCTTTTAAAGCAGGCATGATCTCTCATGTCCCCCAAATCATATTTAGAAATTGTTCCTTTCAGTGTGTTAAATGCTATGTAAATGGCCTCAAAGGGATCAACCAGTGGAGCATGTACTTGTATATCTCTATCTCTGGTTGATTTAAAAGTAGTAAAATATATGATCCTTGTCTAAAAACCCACTTTCTCTATGGGAAGACAAGATTAGCTTGCCCGAAACCACTGAAGAACAATGAAATTTTAAAAAGTAAAAGCATTCCAAATGATAAATTGTGTGTTTTAGCCTTTAAATTCTCTCCTATTCAGAAAAAAAGAGAAATCCTTCCAGACTGGACTACTCAAATATATTTTCATAAAAACAAAAACAAAAGTGAGATTTTTTGGCATCCTAAAAATTAGGTAGCAATTGAGTTGGCAGAGAGATGGGGTTAATTTCTAGGCAGGTGAAGCGAGGCCATACCCTTCTGGCAAACTGGCAAGACAGATAGAATATTTGTTTGTAGCTCTGAACTAATTTGTCAATGATTTAGTCAAATATATTACTATTAAATAATTGACTTAAACTTTCCGGTAGGGGTCAGAAGTCGTTTTTGTTCTTTGTATGTGTGATAGAAATCCACAATCATCTTCACTGTTGGCCTTGTTGTACCTTCAATTTATACTCAAGTAAAATTTCATTATAGTAAATTTCCCTTAAAGGGTCTGAGGTTATATAAGATCCAGCATCCTGATTCTATATGAAATTATTTACAGGGCTTGTAATGTTTCTTTTCTTATTTTATACCATAAATAATTCTATATAACAACTATTCTCATCTCTCTTCATGCCACGATCTTCATGAGGAACAATTATCAGACTTACGCTTCTTCGGGTGTAATTTTTACAATATGTGTCAGTAACTGCAGAGTGTATTAAATCAGCAATAATAAAATTGACATGTATCATTTGAATATTACTTAGGTTTATGTTCTTTTTGCTCATCTCAAAGGCAAAGCATTACAGAAAAACAAAATTAATTTATTTTAATAATTTTTGGGGGAAGGGATGCTGCCCTCCTCCTGTCTTTTACTGAGGAAAACGTATCAAAAGTTAAATGGAGGGATCTGTCCCTCTTTGTGGATAATGAGAGAGGGGTTTCAATGAAGGTCAAGTAAGGAAATAAGTCCTTAAATTTTGTGATGGCCCTTTTTATTCTTTTTTTTCCCCGACTGCTCACTTAGTAATTTGAAATTACATTACCAAGAAGATTATATTCTTGATTGTGAATCTCACTTTGCTGCTTGCTGTTACACTAATCCATAACTGAAGGTCCAAAAACATAAAACATAGGCCAACAAAACTAATTAGGTAAAATATTATCATGGGTATATACAAAATAAGCCAAACTAAGACCAAGTCAAGGATTGGAAATACATTTGAATTGAATGAAATAAAAAAAAATGATAGAGCTAATATTATTACTTAGGTCTATCCAAAAACTTTATATGTACACTGAAACAGTTTTCAAGAATTTTTAAAAAAAATGTTTATTTATTTTTGTTTCTGTCTTTTTGAGAAAGAGAGAGAGAGAGACAGAGGGGGAAGGGCAGAGAGGTGGGCAACAAAGGATTCAGGGGGCTCTGCACTGACAGCAAGCCTGATGTGGGTCTCATACTCACAAACCATGAGATCATGACCTGAGCTGAAGTTGGATACTTAACTGACTGAGCCACCCAGGTGTCCCAGTTTTCAAGAATTTTGATCTCAGCTCTAAAACTGGGACCATGAAATACCCAAAGCTTTATTTAGGGGGCGGGGGGTAGAAATCTGCTTTCTCTTTACTATACAGGTCTACAGAGCAGATAGTTAACTGTTTTAACAAACAGCTATTAATTGCCTCTTCTTTAGATGGTGGAAAATATCAGTGTGAGAGAAAATTCTTCCTAAAGCAATTAACAAAGAAGATTAGGGTAGAAGTCCCCAGCATTATACATTATTCATAGTACTAACAAAAATAGTAATAAGATATAAAACTTGATACTCTTTCTTAAGCTTATAGTATTGATTCATTATAGTATTAATTCACTAACAAATATCTGTTGCACATCACATACAATCAAATCATTGAGCTAGACCCTGACAAAGTTCAAAGTTGGATATCTTGATCCCTGCTGTCGCAGAGCTCATCATCCACTGAAAGACTCAGTTTGTAAGCTACCAACAAAAATGGAGAGTAAAATATAGTTTTTAAAGAGATATCTATACTAATAAAACTTAGCAATTTAAAATGACTAAGATTTATTATGTTACAATGCCAAGCAGTATTTGAAGCACTTAAAAAGTTCTAACTTATGATTCCTGAGAACAACCTTCCTGAGTGAAGTGTTATCACCATTTGCACTGAAGAAGCTGATGCTTAGGTAGATGGAGACACTTGATTAAGACCTGGTAAGTGGTATGGGGTGCCTGGGTGGCTCAGTCTGTTAAGCATCCATATTCAGCTCAGGTCATGATCTCACAGTTTGTGGGTTTGAGCCCCACATCAGGGTCTGTGCTGACAGTTCAGATCCTGGAGCCTGCTTTGGACTCCGGGTCTCCCTCTGTCTCTGCCCCTCCCCTGCTCATGCTCTGTCTCTCTCAAAAATAAATAAGCATTAAAAAAAATTTAAAGACCTGGTAAGTGGTAAAACTTTGCTTTGAAACCTGTGCTAATTCAACTGTAGTGATATTTGTTAACCCCTACGATGGATGTCCAAAAGGGAGTCTATCTAAAAACTACTAATAACATATATTTAATAGTGTTTTAGCACTTACATAGAAAGAGTTATTTTAAAGAGTACTTCTTTGGTCATCATATTTATCCTGTGGGTAGCTTGAACTTTTACCCCATTGTTCACAAAAGCAAACTAAACTAAAATACTAAGAAAAGTAATGGTTTTTATGGTGTGCTATTTGTCTATGAGGGAACTTCATAGAATGTATCTTCATTATTGACTATTTTAATTTCCATATTGGTTGAATTTAATATAATTTTAAACTACTAATTTCATACATACTGCTATATAGGAGAAAATAAGTTAAACCTAACAATAATTAGTGATATTCAAATATTCAATTAATTAGAACAGATAACAACATTCTCTTCTGTATCTATTATCCTGAACATACTTTTCTGATATAGTATGAGAACTATAGTATAGTTTGAGAAGAAACATACTTGTCTTTTTTTTTTTTTTTTTTTTTTTTGGTAATAAGAAGTTCAAGACTGTGAACTGAATAAAATGTTTCCTTATCAATATTCTCTTTTTAAGTCTCAGGCTTTGTTGAGTCCACCAATTCAAAGGTATAAACTCTGTAACAATCTGTTCAATCTTAATCAGTTCTCTATTTTATAAGAACCACGAAGATGTTCAATCTCATTAGTCATTAGTTACATGCAAATTAAACCATGATGAGATGCTACCACACATTCATTAGAAATGCTAAAATAGGGGGCACCTGGGTAGCTCAGTCAGTTAAGCTTCCAACTCTTGATTTCAGCTCAGGTCATGATCTCACAGTTCATGTGTTTGAGCCCCACATTGGGCTCTGCACTGACAGCATGTAGACTGCTTGGGATTCTCTCTCTCCCTCTCTCTCTCTCTCTTTGCCCCTCCCCAGCTTTCCATGTCTCTCAAAATAAATAATTAAAGTTAAAAAATATATAAATGCTAAAATAGGGGTGCCTGGGTGTCTCTGTTGGTTAAGTGTCCAACTGTTGATCTCAGCTCAGGTCATGAACTCAGGGTCGTGATCTCAAGCCCACTGCTGGGCTCTGCACTGGGCATGAAACCTACTTAAAACAAACAAACAACTAAAATATAATGACAAAACCAACTGCTGGAGTGGATGTGAAGAGACTAGGCCTTTTGTCAACTGCTCTTGGAATTATAGAATGATATGGCCATGATTTAAAATATTTTGGAAGTTCTTTATAATATTAACCATACAATGCAGAAATGGCACTCTTGGACATTTATCTGAGAGAAATGAAAACCTATTGATACAAAAACCTGTACATTTACATTCATAGCAGCTTTATTTTTGACATTAAAACCTGTAAATATCCTCTCAGGGTGCCTGGGTGGCTCAGTCAGTTGGGTGACCGACTTCGGCTCAGGTCGTTATCTCGCGGTCTGTGGGTTTGAGCCCCGCGTCAGGCTCTGTGCTGGCAGCTCAGAGCCTGGAGTCTGCTTCTGCTTCTGTGTCTCCCTCTCTCTCTGCCCCTCCCCTGCTTGCTCTCTGTCTCTTTCTCTCTCAAAAAATAGACATTAAAAAAAATGAAAATAAATAAATAAATATCCTCTGTATGTCCGTGAGAAGGACTGCTAAGACTCTGTCTAGGTGGTGTTGTCCTTTATTATATAAATTAAATAAACCTAGTTCTGTTTAATCAGCAGGTTATTCTGCTAGCCATTTTTGGGAGTTCACAACAGACATAGTAAATATTTGAGTCTTTACTATCTGCTGAGCACTGGGGGTGCAAAGATAAAAGGCAAAAGAGGCCAGTATTCTCCTGAAGCCTGGAGTTATATAGGGACAGCATGTGAAAAACAGGTAAATCCACAAATAAATAAATAATTGCAAAGTATATTGTTACGAGAGAAACAAATATACTTTTATTTAGAATAAGGATCGGCAAATTATCACCTATTTGGTTAAATCAAGTTTTGTTAGGACACAGTCACAATCATTTATCTGCATAACCTATGGCTATATTCGTGCAGTAAGGATGGAGTTGGGTAGTTGAAACCAAGGATGACCTACAAAGTCTAATATATTTAATAGCTGGACTTTTAAGAAAAAGTTTGTAAGAGGCACCTGGGTGACAGGCGGTTAAGCGTCTGACTTGATTTGGTCTCAGGTCATGATCTCACAGGTTTGAGAGCTGTGCTGACAGTGCAGAGCCTGCTTGGGATTCTCTTTCCCTGTCTCTCTCTACCCTTCCCCGCTTGCTTTCTCTTTCAAAAATAAATAAACTTAAAAAAAAAATTGTAGACCTCTGATTTGAGATAAAGACATTTTGAGTTTCAATATTTTTATTTTTCCTCTCTTAGCAAGATCATATTTGTTAAAACTAAGCGTTAAGGATTTTTTTTAAGATGATTTTTTAAAGACTTAATCCTCATGTAGCATATAAAGGCCTAGGTCTGGTGTATTCTAATTATAGCTAAATTATGTACCTTGCTGCTTTATGGTAGTAGGATGATGTGATTTCAAACCATAGGGGAGATCCATCAGTAAATCTTAAAGTCAATTTTCTGGTCATAACCAGAATTTAAAAAAAGCGAAAGAGACTAGGGTAGAAAAATAGTGTCAGGGACAACATAGTAAGTGCAAGATTGGCAAGGCTACTTATAAACCCATTGTTTCACTTTGGTATACACACACACACACACACACACACACACACACATTTATTCTGGTTTATCATTTATGGTCACCAGTTTGAAAAAGTTTGAAAGTCATTGTTTAATAAACTACGAAGCCTGTGGCCTAGACATTGTGGAGCATTAAGGGTGATGGAGTTACATGTCATTATCAGTGTTCCCGTGTCATCTTCATGGGCCAGAGATTAGAAGAGGGAAGAAGATTAGAGGATTTTTAATGCAGAAAGACTTTTGCATCCCTTCTGATTTAGGATTCTGGAGGGGATCCCTTTGAAGACGTCCTCACACAAAGAACCAACGGCATGGCAGGGATCAGAAAGCTAACAAGTATATTCTGCATGTATTCCCTTCTGAAATGTCATGCATTAGTTTACTAGAGTTGTGGATGAAGGTGGGAGCTGAGTCTGAAGCTATATTATTGTTTTCCCAAGGCCTGCTTGTGGCATATAATTTTATCCTCATGATACAAGAAGGGGTGATGGGATTATTGAAAGGCCAGTAGCCTGTTAAGAGGACAGAATTCAAAGCAAATAGCCCACCATATACAGCTTTTGAGACTGAAAGTAAATGGCTAAGGTGTAGTTCTGTCACATCCTTTCCCCATCCTAAAGCCAGATGACAATGGTGATCTAGAAATTGACCAGTGGTTTTAGGAGAGTCCAGCCATGCCTCAGGAGATAAGTACATTTCTAAAGGCTGTGACATGAGTCTAAGAATCCTATCTGATTTTCTGTTGCAATAAAATCAATGAGATCATGTAATACATGCCCTCAGTGGAGGATCCAGGTGTTGTGAGTCCTAATGCTTATATAATTTTGGAGGTACTCTTTCAGAAAAAGAATCCAAAATTGTAAATCCTTGCCAGGGGCCCATGCAGATGTAAGTCCCAGAACCGTAGGATTCATTTCCTTTCCACTAAAGCCTCTTTGTAATTATTTCTACAATGTATACTAAGGAATGCTTAGAAATGATGAAGCATTGGGTGGAAAATTGAAATACTGAGAAAGCGCTTGAGGTTAGCAAACAGAAATCCCCAGAAAGAAAATTTATTTCTTTCAGCAAAATTTAACAGGGTTTCCAGAATCTTACATTTTGTTTCATTTTCCTTGCTACTTTATACAGTAACAACTTTAAATTTTTTTTAAGTGTATTTATTCTTAAGAGATAGAGAGAGACAGAGCATGAGCAGGGGAGGGGCAGAGAGAGAGGAGGAGACACAGAATCGGAAGCAGGCTCCAGGCTCTGAGCTGTCAGCACAGAGCCCGACACGGGACTCGAACTCACGAACCATGAGATCATGACCTGAGCCGAAGCCGGACTCTTAACCGACTGAGCCACCCAGGTGCCCCTGCAGTAACAACTTTAAAGATCAGATGCTTTAATAAGAAATAACCAACCCACATTTTATTTTTACATTTTTAGTCTGTGTAAATTCTAAGACTTAACCCATAGAATAATTGGTAGATCATAAATATTTAACCTTGCTTTGTGGAAGACGGCACAAGGGTAAGAAGTATGTAGTGGAATTGGTTGCCAATTCTACTCAGTCATTAGTGCCGATCTCCCTTTCTTTTATTTTTGAAATTATTTCATTTTAATTATTTTATTTTATTGACTTGAAGATGGCATCTACCAAGAGAGAGTCTAAAATTGCCAAGTACTCACTTTGCAAGCCACCTACCTGGAAGCTAGGGCAAAGGCGTATGACAATATAGTCCTCTACTGGCAAATAAGACTTTGGAAATCTGATGATTGCACTCTGGAAAATGATTTTTTTTTTTTCAAATAAAAAAGACCTATGAGAGACATACCCAAGCCAGATACCACAACTGGTTTAATACCTAAAAGTGTCAGACTATCCCACAATCTTAAAGAAACAAGCTAGATTTCAAACCAATATTCAGGATTGCAGAAACAGAACAGAACAAAACTAAACTAAACTAAACTAAGATCCTGGATAACTGATGTTATCTGTACGTTGCTGAATTAACTATTTTACCTTTGAGATACGGAAATTTGCAATTATAAATTTCCCCAAGGTTTTAGTTGAGGAATACTGAACTTAAAATACATAACTGTTTTCTCTCTTTTTTCTTGTGGTAGAAAACACATAATATGAGATCTACCCTAACAAACTTTTAAGTGTATAGTATTGTTAATTATAATTATAGTATTATACAGATGATGTCTAGAACTTTTTTTTTGGTCTTATATGATTGAAAATTTATACCTAGAGAATGGCAACTTCTCTTTTTCCGTTTCCCACAGCTCCTGGCAACCACCATTCTACTTTCTGCTTTAATGAGTTTGACTAGTTTAGATATTTCATGTAAGTGGATTTATGTAGTATTTGTCTTTCAGTAACTAACTTACTTTCTTAACATAGTGCCCTCTGGATTCACCTTTGTTGTAGTATGTGACAGGATTTCTTTCTTTTTTTTTTTTTGTGACTGAATAATATTCAATGCATAGAACACATTTTCTTTATCCATTGCTCTGTTGATGGACATTTAGATTCCTTCCACCTCTTGGCTGTTGTGAATAATGCAATTAACATGGGAATGCAAATATCTCTTTGAGATTCTGATTTCAGTTCTTTGTATATATACCCAGAAATGAGGCTGTTGAATCATACAGTAGTTTAATGTTAATTTTTTGAGGAACTTCCATAATGTTTTCCCTAATGGCTAGACCATTTTACATCCCCTACAGTGTGCAGGGTTTCCAATGTCTCCACATCCTTGTCAACACTTGTTATCTTTGTTTATTTTGGTAATGTTGTATTTTCATTGTGTCCGTTGTTTCCTTTGCTGTGCAGAAGTATTTAGTTTGATGTAGTCCCACTTGTCTATTTCCTTTGTATTGTCTGTGTGTTTGATGTCATACCTAAGAAACCATTGACAAGATCAATGTCAGAAAGCTTTTTCCCTATGTTTTTTATCATAAGTTTCAGTTTCAGGACTTACATTTAAGTCTTTAATCCATTTTTGTGCAGTGTAGGATAAGAATCTAGTTTCATTCTTTTGTATGTGGATGTCCAGTTTTTACAACACCATTTGTTACGGTGATTATCCTTTTCCCATTGTGTATTCCAGTCACCCCTGTTGAAGGTCAGTTGACTATGTATACATGGGCTCATTTTAGACTCTCTATTTTATTCAGTTAATATATATGTCTGCTTTTATGCGATTACAATGATGTTTTAATCATGGAAGCTTTGATATACATATTTTTTTATTTAATTTTTTGATATGTATTTTAAAATCAGGAAGTAAGATTTCTCCAGCTTTTTTCTTTTGCAATATTGTTTTGGCTATTTGGGATACTTTCTGATGCTATGTAAATTTTAGGATTATTTCTTCTATTGCTATAAAATATGCCATTGGGATTTTGACAGCAAGCATTGAATCTGTAGGTTTCTTTGGGTAGTATGGGCATTTTAACAATATTGACTCTTCAAATTCATGAACATGGAGTATTTTTTATTTATTTGTGTCTTCTTTAATTTCTTTCATCAATGTTTTGTAGTTTTCAGTGGAAAATCTTTCCCCTCTTTTGTTAGATTTATTCTGGTTATTTTTTTAAAATACTATTGTAAATGGAATCAGTATTTAAATGATTTTTTGGTATGCAAATTTTGTATCCTGCAATTTTGCTGAATTTGTTCATTAGTTCTGGAATTTGTGTGTGTGCGCATGTGTGTGTGTGTGTGTGTGTGTGTGCGCGCGCGTGTGGAGTTTTAGTATTTTCTCTATATAAGATCGTGTCATCTACAGATAGAGACAGTTTTACTTCTTTCTTTCTCATTTGGATGTCTTTTATTTCTTTTGCTTCCCTAATTGCTCTTATTAGGACTTCCACCAATATATATGGAACAGAAGTGATGAGAGTGAGAAACCTTGCCTTGTTCCTGACCTTAGAGGAAGAGTTTTCTTTCCATGGAGTATGATGTTAACTGTAGGTTTGTCATATATGGCCTTTATTTTGTTGAGATACATTCCTTCTATATTTAATTGGTTGAGAGAATTATCTTTTTTTTTCTTCCATGAAAGGATGTTTTATTTTATCAAATGCTTTTTCTGCATCTATATTGAGGTGATCATGTGATTTTTTGTCTTTCATTCTGTTAATGTGGCACATCACATTTATTGATTTGGGTGTTTTGAACCATCTATGCATCCCAGGGATGAATCTAACTCAGTTATCATGTATAATCCTTTTAATGCTCTGTGCATTTGGTTTGCTAGTACTTTTTTTAGGTCTTTGAATCTATGTTCATCAGGGTTATTGACCTTTAATTTAATTTTCTTGTCATGGCCTTACCTGGCTCTTGTATCAGGGTAGTGCTGGCCTCATAAATTGAGTTTGGTAATGTTCCTTCTACTTTAATTGTTTTTGAATAGTTTGAAAAGGATTAACATTAATTCTTCGTTAAATATTTCATAGTATGCACCCATGCAACCGTCTGCTCCTGGACCTTCTTTTGCTGGGTGTTTTTGATTACTTATTTAACCTTTCCTTCATTATTAGCCTGTTTATATTTTGTATTCCTTCATGATTCAATCTTAGTGGTTTGCTTCTAGGAATTTTTCCCCATCTTCTAGATATCCATTAACAAATCAATTTGTTAATGTATAATTGTTCATACTAGTCTCTTTTGATCCTTTTTATTTCTGTGGCATCAGATTTAAAGTCTTCTTTTTCATTTCTAATTATATTTATTTGACTTTTTTCTTACATAGTTTTGCCAATTTTGTCAGTTTTTCCAAGCACCAACTCTTATTTTCATTGATCTTTTCTATTGTTTTTCTAGTCTCTATTTCATTTATTTTTTAAGTTTATTTATTTATTTTGAGAGAGAGAGGGAGCATGTGAGCACAAGTAGGGGAGAGGCACAGAGACTGAGAGAGAGAATCCCAAGAATGCTCTGTGATGTCAGTGGAGAGCCTGTGATGGGGCTTAATCTCAGGAAACATGAGATCATGACCTGAGCTGAAATCAAGACTTGGACACTTCACTGATTGAACTATCCAGGTGCCCCTATTTTATTCATTTCTGCTCTAATCTTTTTTTTTTTCCTTTCCTTCTGATAACTTGGGCTTACTTTGTTTTATCTCTAGTTTTTTGAGGTGTGGAGTTAGTTTACTTGCGATCTTTCTTTTTTAATATAGGCATTTATCACTGTAAACTTCTTTCTTAGTACTTCTTTTGATGCATCCTGTAATTTTAATGTTTTTTTTTCATTTTCATTTGTCTAAAGATAATTTCTAATTTCCCATATGATTTCTTCTTTGAACCATTGGTCATTCTAAAATGTGTTAATTTTGGGGCGCCTGGGTGGCTCAGTCGATTAAGTGGCCGACTTCGGCTCAGGTCATGATCTCGCGGTCCGTGAGTTCAGCCCCGCATCGGGCTCTGTGCTGACTGCTCAGAGCCTGGAGCCTGTTTCCGATTCTGTGTCTCCCTCTCTCTGTGACCCTCGCCCGTTCATGCTCTGTCTCTCTCTGTCTCAAAAATAAATAAACGTTAAAAAAAATAATAAAAAAAATAAAATGTGTTACTTTTTACATATTTTGATTTTTTTGGTTTTCCTTCTGTTGATTTCTGGTTTCATTCTGTGTGGTTGGAAAAGATACTTGCTATGATTTCAATCCTACTGCATATGTGCATTGTTTTTTGACCTAACATGTAATTTATCCCATATAATGTTTCATGTACTCTTGAGAGAAATATATATTATGTTGTTAGGTGGAATCCTCTGTCTGTCAGGTAGATTGGTTTATGGTGTTGTACAAGTCTACTCTTACCTTATTGATATTCTATCTAAATGTTTTATCTATTTTTGAAAATAGGATATTGAAGTCTCCTTCTGTTGTTATTTTGCTGTCAATTTCTCTGTTCAGATCTGTCAGTATTTACTTTATATATTAATGTGGCCTGATGTTGCATGTATATGTATTTGAAATTTTTACATCTTCCTGTGGATTGACCCTTTTATCTTTATGTACTGTCCTTTTTCTCTTTGAAGAGTTTTTGACATAAGGTCTATTTTGTCTGATACAAATATACTTACTTCTACTATCTTTTGCTTACCATTTGCATGGAATATCTTTTTCCTTAATGGTCAGACTATGTTTGAATTTAAATTGAAAGTGAATCTGGGGCGACTGGGTGACTCAGTCAGTTAAGCATTTGACTCTTGATTTTCTCTCAGGTGGTGATCTCATGGTCGCAAGATTGAGCCCTGTGCTGGGCTCTGTGCTGAGCATGAAGCCTGCTTGGGATTCTCTCTCTCCTTCTCTCTCTGCCCCTCTCTCGTGCACATGCTCTCTCTTTCTCTCTCCCAATAAGTAAACAAATAAAAATTAAAAGCAAGTCTGTTGTACACAGCATATAGTTGTATTTTGTGGTTTGTAAACTCCATTTAATTATTCTCTTTTGTATGGGGAATTTAATTCATTTACATTTAAGGTAATTAGTGGTAGGGAAAGGCTTACTATTGCCATTTTGTTAATTGTTTTCATTCTGTCTTGTAGTTCTTTGGTGTCTCTTTGCTTCTCTTAGACTCTTTGTGGGTTTTCTTTTGTTTTGTTTTGTTTTTGGTGTGTGTGTTGACATGCTTTGCTTTCTTTCTCTTTCTTATTTGTATCTTAAATATATTTTCTTTGTAATTATCATTGGTCTTACATAACATGTATTTTAGTCATAACAATTTATTTTAAGCTGATAACAAGTTTAATCACACACAAAAACTATACTCTTTTAGTCCCTTTTACCACACTTTATGTTATTGTTGTCATAGTTTACATCATTTTCTATTGGGTATCCATTAACAAATTTTTGTCATTTTAATTATTGTTAACATTTTTTTTTTAATTTTTATACTAAATTAAAAGTGACTTACAGAGTATAAATCTCTTTCAGTTCAACAGTTTGGATCATTGGGTTTTTTGAATCTGATGTTCATTTCCTTCCCTAGACTTGGGAAAATTTCAGCCACTATTTCTTCAAATAAACTTTCTGCCCCTTTCTCTCCCTTTTCTCCTTTGGTGACGTCCATAAATTGTATATTGGTCTCTTTGGCAGTATTCTACAAAGTCCTTAGCTTTTCTTCAGTTTTTTTCTCCTTTCTTTTTTCTTTCTGCTTTTCTAACTGGGAAATTTCAAATGATCTTTTATTCTTTTGTTTGCTCAAGTCCATTTTTGAACCTTGCAGTGAATTTTTCAGTTCATTTATTTTTCAGCTCCAAATTTGTTTCTTTTTTATATCTTCCATCTCTTTATTGAAATTCTCATTTTGTCATGTGTCACTTCCTTGTACTCGTGAGCATCTTTTTGACTACTATTTTGAAAATTTTTCCAGTCATTCATATCATCCTTTTGTCCAGTAATTCACATATCTTCTTTTCTTTTGGGTCTGTTTATGGAGTATTTATTGTATTTCTTTGATTAGGACTTTTCTTCTTTTCCTTTGTATTCCTTGTAACTTTGTACTGGTATCCACATACTTGGAGAAAAACCAAACAAAACAAACAAACAAACAAATAAAAAACAGCCACCTTTCCTAGTCTTTAAGGACTCTTTAAAAGCAAAGACCTTAACCAGTCAGCCCTGGAAATACTGGGGGCCTTTCAAACCTTTTCTATGGAATTGTAGTTTCCTTAGACGGATTTGCCACTTTTCTTTTCTTTTCTTTTCTTTTCTTTTCTTTTCTTTTCTTTTCTTTTCTCTTTTCTTTTCTTTTTAACATCATAATCTCTTCCTCCCTCTGTTGTCTATCAGCTGTACCATGGGTCCTCTGAAACAATAACATGCTGCCCTACTTTTTTTTGTTCTCAAAGGTTGCCAGGCATCTAGAGTATATGGGATCCTTTATTGAGCAAAATTGGATTAGACACTAATTCCTCAAAGAGGCCCCTGAAAAGCCAGAATATTGGATGTACACTCCACTCTTCACTCTCTCTCCTGAGGGGAGGCCAGTGAACTGTATTGGCCTCTGTCTCTTATACCATTGGACCCTCTGGAGCAGCAACATGCTCCATAATCATTTTTATTAGGGGTCTTCAGGCATCTAGAGTATGTTAGGTCCTGTCTATACTCAGAGACAGGCAAGACAGAAGCCAGTCCCTTAAGTACCTCTTCTGAAAAGCCAGTAAATTGGCCATATGGTCCCGTCTTCTTTTTCGTTCCCCAGGGAGAAGCCAAGAGTTGGGAGTTTTTTCCTGATCATGTGGCACTGCACTGGGGGGATAGAGAATGG
Source organism: Panthera tigris (assembly GCF_018350195.1). Taxonomy (NCBI): domain Eukaryota; kingdom Metazoa; phylum Chordata; class Mammalia; order Carnivora; family Felidae; genus Panthera; species Panthera tigris. The sequence continues at coordinate 33,407,821 of NC_056660.1, read as the reverse complement.
TGGTAAGAAGATACTAGAATTCTTCCTACCAGCTTTGATTTGGCTGTTTTTTCACTTGCCTGGGGTGTAAGAGATCCTTAACTATTTCTTGGATTTCACACAAAGAAAATTGGTGCATGTATTGTTGAATCAGTGTCTCCGTGGGTACAAGGAGGGTCTGGGGCTTCCTATTCCACAATCTTACTGGTATCATGGTATCTAATCTCTTCTTGCTGAAATATTTTTAACCACTACAGAGAATTTGGGGAAATCGCAAAGAAAATGCCTCCAGAAAGGATGTGCTTCCCTATAAACACTGTTGTTAAAACAAGTATTAAAGCATGAGTTTAAACAAAAATATTTGAGGAGGCTCAAATAGGAGCCCCTCCCACACTTTTATTAAACTCAAACAGGGTGATCAATGTAGATACATTTTCAGAGATTCAACATAATGGGGGAAAAAGATGTTTGTCAGCTTCATGATCTCGCCTCATAATCTTAAAATAAATAATGTCACACATGTCAATAAAAGTATGAACGTAAATGTATGTTAAAGTAGATATCTCCCCCGCCCCCAGCTATTTATTCCACAATGCGCTTAGAAAAGACATATGGGGGGGCACCTGGGTGGCTTAGTCAGTTAAGCATCTGACTTCGGCTCATGATCTCTCAGTTAATGAGTTTGAGCCTCAGATTGGGCTCTCTGCTATCGGTATGTAGCCTGCTTCGGATCCTCTGTCCTCCTCTCTCTCTGCCCCTCCCCCCCATAAAAAAATAAACATTTGAACAACAACAAAAAAAAAAAAAAATAGAAGAAGAAAAGAAAAGACATTTTAGCCCAGTTGTATTACAGAAACTTGTTTATATAGGGAATCTAATGCTCTGGGACAAGTGTACCTGGTGTGCTATGCGATCTAGTGTGTTTTACTGGAGGCATTATGTCTTAGCTGTCCTCTTGATTCTAAACCATTCTTTTGTCAAGTGCTCCTGAACACCACCACATCACATTCTTTTCATACACTAGGTTCCTCATGAAATTCCTTACCAACATTAAATCTGTATTCTCGTAGTTTTCTTAGGACTCCTTATTTCTATAGTCTTGCTCTGCCTATCCAGACTTTTCCCTTAACACTTGCGGGAAAACACCTAGTGCTGTGGCTGGAACATTGCTCAGATGCAGGAAATGCTTATTAAATCTGTTTTTGTTAAATCTATATCTCAGGCTGAAAGCTCTGTTCCAATCAAGCTACTCACCGTGTCTCAAAACCAGACCACACTGTCATTTCTAGATCACCTCTAATGCTTTTTCTCTGGCATCTTCTTTGTGCATCCTTTAATATCGAGCTTGAACTATACCTCCTTTGTGAAACTTCCCCTTATTACTCTCAATTACTGTCAATGAACTATACTTCCTCTGAATGGTACCATTTATTACATGTTCCATGGATTTGAGACCTCCCTCATATAAAGTAGCACATTAGATGCTAGCATTTTCATTTTAACAATCGTCTCAGCTTCTGTATTGTGAAGAAAATGTCTCATGCTTCTGTATCCCTCTCATATAAATCTCTTCATAATTTAAAACTTATAAGTCAATACACATGGATGATTCATTCATTCAATAAATGTAGCATTATTTCAGGCTGGGCGATAGAGTCACAATTGTAGATGCTTCTACTATAGCATTCACCATGCGCCAGAAACCATATGAAGTACTTTAAGTTTATTAATTCACTTCACTCTCATAATAACTTTATCAAATGGGCACTATTTACTCAACCCAAATGTAAAGTTACAGACAGGGAAACTGAGGTACTGTGGTATTATGTGACTTCTCTAATTTCTACAGATAGAACCTATGTTGTGGAGCCAGGGTGTGAGCCCAAGTAATAGTTATGGGGTCTGTGCTTTAACCACTATTCTATTCAGTATCTTTAGTTGCCAGAAATACTCATATTTTAAAGCTTTCTTTCCCCTCAAGGAGCTAATAGGTCTGAAAAGAAAGAGAATGATGTCAACATGTAAGTGCAATGCAATATTTTAGGTTGTGGGATATCAATCTGTACAGGCATACCTTGGAGACATTGTAGGTTTGGTTCTAATCTCCCACAATAAAGTGAATGTTGCAGTAAAGTGAGTGTAATGAGTTTTTTTGGTTTCCCAGTGCACATAAAAGTTATGTTTACACTCTCCTGTAGTCTGTGAAGTATACAATAGCATTATGTTTGAAAAAACAATATAAATACCTTGATTAGAAATACTTTCCTGCTAAAAACTGCTAACCACCATCTGAGCTTTCAGTGAATTGTGATCACTGAACACACATCACCATAACAAATGTAATAATAATGAAAAAAGTTTGAATATTGTGAAAATTAACACCATGTGACACAGACACACGAAGGGAACAAATGCTGTTAGAAAAATGATGCTGGGACTCCTGGGTGGCTCAGTCGGTTGAGCATCCGACTTCGGCTCAGGTCATGATCTCACAACTTGTGAGTTCGAGCCCCTCATCGGGCTCTGTGCTGACAGCTGGGAGCCTGGAACCTGCCTCGGATTCTGTGTCTCCCTCTCTCTCTGCCCCTAACCCATTCGCATTCTGTCTCTGTCTCTCTCAAAAATAAATAAACATTAAAAAAATTTGTTTAAAAAGAACAAAAAAGAAAAATGATGCCGATAGACTTGCTTGACACAGGGTTGCCACACACCTTCAATTTGTAAAAAATGCAAATATTTGCCGATGACAATAAAGCAAAATTCCATAAAATGATATCTGCCTATATAAAGGAGCAGGTGGAGTAATCATTTTTACATGAACTAAGGGGACAGTGTGTTTTGTGGCTAATCTGATGGTTGAGCTGGGACTTGAAGGGGAAGTAATGCTTGAGAGTTGAATGAAGGCACATAGGGACAAAAGAAACATGATGTTTGGGACAGTTTAATGTAGTTTGGCATATAAGGCTAGTTGTCAAACAATATCTATTCTTCGTTTCTCATATATGTTAGAACACTAACTTTGTTTATAAGGGCAGTGTAGTCAGTCTGCCTTATAGCTGTATTTATCCATATGATTAAGTTTTAGCCAATAAAAAAAAAACAACACACAGTTGTGTGGGACTCTGATAACACTTTAGAACCATCAATGTGTACCTTAAAACTCTTTTTTTTTTGAATAGGAGAAAAATATACATTTTTATTCTATTTCAGCCACTGGTTTTGAGTTTTTATGTTATATGAAGTAAAATTCCAATTTATGTAGAGTTGCTGGAACACAGAGCAAGAGAGGAGTCCCTGCTTAGGAAGGCAGTTTGAAAATATTTGGAGGGAAATAATAAAATGTATTGTATCCCATGTAACGAATTTGTACTTTGTCTCATAGGCTAGTGTTTCTCAATTCTGGCTAATTTGTAATCACCTGGAGACTTAAAAAAAGAAAAAGTGTATGTGTCTGTGTATATATACGTGTGTATATATATATACACGTATATATAAACCTTCAGGTCTTACCGTTAACCAGCTAATTAATCTCTAGGGCAGGGGTTTTTAACCTTGGCTTCACATTTAATCGTGAAGCCTAGACCATACCCAGACCTAGAATATCATGATCTCTGGAGGTAGGGAATTCAGGCATCATTATTTCTAAAGATCTCCCCGAGTTATTAAAATGTTCAGCCACGGGTGAGAAACACTGGCGAAAGCAACAGACTTGGGAGTGTATCAAAGGAATTTTAAGGAAGTTTAAGACATTTAGTTTATATGTTATTGTTTTGGCTGCAGTGTGGAGAGTTGATTAAGAAAAATTTACATTTTAGAATGAAATGTGCTACTGTCCCTAAATTGTTTCAAAGGGTTTTCCATACAGTAATAAAATTTCAGTTTTCTACCAAGTATGAGTAGGTGTATCTCCCCAGGCATGGCATGTTGTAATTTTTAAAGAGCACTAGACAAAGAATAAGTTATCCTAGTAGAGGCTCATCACTAGGTCACTTTGAGGTATGTGTTCTGCTGCAGCTATTGAAAACTCCGCTAAAACTTATTTGATCAATAATAGTATTTGTTATTTTACCTAACAAAGTCCAGAGGGAGAGTGCTTCAAGATTTAGTTCATTTATCTGATTAGCGGTGGCATTAAGTCCCTCCACCTTGTTCCTCTGCTAATTTAGGTGGATGGCTTATGGGTTGTTGTAAATCCAGGTGTTACATCTAAATAGTAATATACAGACAGGAAAAGAGAATCGCATGTCTTTTGTTCTTTATTGAGAGAGGACAATTTCTGAGAAGCCCTAGAAGCCCATTTCCTCTAACATCTCATTGGGCAGAATTACACCACGTGACCATTCTTAAACCCAATCATTGTCTTAAGGCTGGATTGTCCTGACTGCAATTTCTCAATTCTACCTGCTATCTGTGGATCATCCCGAAATTTGGCTTAAAGTAGGGCCAAATTTCAGGAAACTTTAAGAAACAATTTCGATGGTAAAATATTTAGCCAGAGAAAATCTTCACTATAGGAGATTCAAAATAAAAAGACAGGGGCGCCTGGGTGGCTCAGGCAGGTGAGTGTCTGACTTGAGCTCAGGTCATGATCTCACAGTTTGTGGCTTCGAGCCCCGCACTGGACTCTGTGCTGACAGCTCAGAGCCTGGAACCTGCTTTGGATCCTGTGTCTCCTTCTCTCTCTGCCTCTCCCCTGCTTGTTCTCTCTTTCTCTCTCGCTCTCTCAAAAATGAATAATATTTTTTTTTAAATAAAAAGAGCCAGTCACAGTATATCTTGTGAATACCTCAAAAACAAAGAGGAAATGGAATTTCTGTGTCTAGAATGAGTCAGATGGAGAGCTTGTGGAGACATGGAGTTGAAGTGGCAGGCAGAGCTTTCCTGTGCTGTCAGCACAGGGTGACAAAAGAACACATAAATAAGGGGCGCCTGGGTGGCTCAGTGGGTTGAGCGTCTGACTTCGGTTGCGGTCATGATCTCACAGCTAGTGAGTGGTCATGATCTCACAGCTAGTGAGTTCGAGCCCCGCCTCTGGCTCCCTGCTGACAGCTTGGAGCCTAGAGCCTTCTCTGGATTCTGTGTCTCCCTCTCTCCCTGCCCCTAATCCACTTCCATTCTGTCTCTGTCTCTCTCAAGGATGAATAAACATTAAAAAAAATTAAAAAAAGAACACATAAATAAGTCAAAAAAGACATACTTTGACTTTGTTATTAATTATATTATGATGCAAAGCAAGTTACTTAACCTTTCTTAGTTTCAGTTTCCTCAATATAATGATTATACTACTTTCTAGACTTGCTTGTGTGATTTTTTTAAATGAGGAAATTAGATACATAGTTTATCATTTACAATTGCAATTATTAAATAAATTTTTAAAACATGTTTTATAGACACTATAATAGTAAGCACAGTAAATACTTACCTGTTTTTGGTAGATTAGATTGCCATTGTTACCTGAATAACGTGGAAACGGCATTTACTGAGAGTCGGCTATGCTCTAGGTATTCTGCTAAAACTTTACTTATTATCTCACTGCTATGAAATATATCTTTATTTTATTATCCATCTTCATTTTAGAGATTAGGAGACTCAAGTTCATGAAATTTAATTAGTTTGCCTACTATCACACAGATAATAAATGCCTAAGCTGAGATTCCAGTACGCTACTTACAGATTTCATCATATTGTTTTCATGTTTCTGGGTATATATGTGCGTGGAGGGAATAGCCTTTTATTTTAAATTACTTTTCTAGTAATATTACATGTATAAAAAATCCGTACAAGGAACACTTTTTGAGTGTTAAGCATGTTGTTGAATAAAGTTACCATTTTCTTATACCTTGCTTGTAGTAAGTCCCGGCGAACATACTATCTCTCACACTCAGGCGATTGGAAAGGGAGATTGATGGTTGTAGGGATGAATTAAAAGATAATTTTGGAACCTGATCCCAGTTTGAGGAAGAAGAAGAGAGGTTAGGCTAATGCATTATAAAATATTGGATAAGAATACGAGTAGACAGACTGCTATCAAGCAGAGATAGGTAACACCAGGAGAGGAGGACTGGGAAGGTTACGAGACAAAATTTACCTTACTTTCTTTTGGGCCAGTCCTGGCTCTACCCTCATGAAGTTCTTGGTCCTTGTTCTGGTCAGGATGGTTGGATATGGGGAGGGGAGTATAACTCCATCAGAGCAGGTATGCACAATGTAGTCTGTAGAGACCATAAGATTCTCAATGCACAGGATCATCTGCCATTTATTATGTGATTCTTCATCACCCACCAGACTGCCTTCTTCATTTTAGATGGACAAGAAATCCTTGTTGAAATAAGTTGTTTCTTAAAACTAATGACTCACAAATAAGCTGACTATGTATTAGAAATTGTGCAAGGAGTATGTTATGGCTATGGTGAATTAACAGAAACTACCTGCCTCATGTTCAGTTGCATTTATGATGTGCATAGTAAGTGTGTAAGGCTTCCATTTTTCAGCTCTGGACTTGGGCTGTTGCAAGATTACAATGATGGATCAGAAAACACAGTGCTGAACATCATCACTAGAAGGATGGGAGAATCAGAAATCTAGATAGCCAATGTAGGCTAATAAATTCCACATGTGAGGCAGTGATTTTGTTATAAGGGAGTGTTGAGATTATAAAATATAAGTGAGAAATTCCAAAATTTAAATCTAGAAATGTGGAAGCTAAATTTTTGTGATGGTCTTGAATTCAGATGCATTGAGAGGAAACAAAGTGTACCCAGAGTTATAACATTTTCCTTGTGTAATATTTGTGTGATAGCGTCCTTGGAAAATATCTTAGAGTCCTTCTCTTAAGGATACACTTTTATCAACATTAAAGCAGAGCTCTCTTATTCTGGTTTATTTTCATGGTTAGGAAATGTCTTCTTTATTTAAACATTGATTAAGTTCTCACTTGTTATATTTATAGAACATTAGATTTTGACATTTTACATTACCATTTTATTAATTGGTTTATTGTATGTAAAGAAAATTGTTAGTAAGTCATACCCTAAGTAAATGTTTCCTTTAGCCTTTTGGGCTCTAGTTTTCTCATCTTAAAATTAATGTGACTCCTACTAGTCTTTTATGATTTGCGGAAGGAAAACCTTCCTACTTTTGATAACAGCAATGCACAATTGGATCATGATATCCTAAGGTGTTCTGTTGAATAATTCTTGTTGGTTAAACTAGGTTGTATTTTAACCCTAAATTATACTTATACTAGAAATCAGGTGGGTCTTAGCATGGAAATTATATGGGAATCACTGTCCTAGATTTATGTTTACCTAAAAAGCAACCTTCCGGGAAAGACTCATTTTGACAGAGAAGAGAATCCAGATGCCAGTATTTTATTCACTCAATGAAAGAGTCAGTGAAAATATTGGTAAAAGAGATATGGTCTCTCAGATTAAGCTTTGGTTCTATCTTCCTAGACTCATCCCTGAGTTTTAGCCTAAGGAATAACAACAAAATAGAGAGTTAAGAATTAACCTAAACGAATCGCCACCTTCTTAAATACAGTAAGGCAACTCTGTTTTATTTATTTTTTAATTTTTTTAACTTTAGCATTTATTTTTGATTTGTTTGTTTGTTTTTTGTTTTTTTTTTCAATATATGAAATTCATTGTCAAATTGGTTTCCATACAACACCCAGTGCTCATCCCAAAAGGTGCCCTCCTCAATACCCGTCATCCACCCTTCCCTCCCTCCCACCCCCCATCAACCCTCAGTTTGTTCTCAGTTATTAAGAGTCTCTTATGCTTTGGCTCTCTCCCACTCTAACCTCTTTTTTTTTTTTTTTTTTTTTTTTTGGAAATATGGCCCTTTGTAGCAACGTGGATGGAACCGGAGAGTGTGATGCTAAGTGAAATAAGCCATACAGAGAAAGACAGATACCATATGGTTTCACTCTTATGTGGATCCTGAGAAACTTAACAGAAACCCATGGGGGAGGGGAAGGGGAAAAAAAAGGTAACTGTTTCAGTGGAGGTTTTTCAATGTTATGAGACAGCCTTTTTGCAACTTCACAAAGCTCCTTATTGTCTGGGTGTCAGCAAACTCTTGATGGGACAAGGAGCAGCAGAATATTTATGGACATCAACAAGACAGCCCCCCAGGTTTCCACTGCTGTAGTTGAGCCCTACAATTCCATCCTCACTACCCACACCACCCTGGAACTCTCCGTGCCTTCATGGTAGACAATGAGGTCATCTATGACATCTGTCATAGAAACTTTGATATTGAATGCCCAACCTACACTATCCTTAACCGCCTTGTTAGCCAGATTGTGTATCTCATCACTGCTTCCCTCAGATTTGATGGAACCTTGAATGTTGATTTGACAGAATTCCAGACCAACTTGGTGCCCTATCCTCACATCCACTTCCCTCTGGCCACATATGGCCCTACTTCTCTGCTGAGAAAGCCCACCACGAACAGCTTACTGTAGCAGAGATCACTAGTGCATGCTTTGAGCCAGCCGATCACATGGTGAAATGTGACCCTCACCATGGTAAATACATGGCTTGCTGCCTGTTGTACCATGGTGACGTGGTTCCCAAAGATGTCAGTCCTGCCGCTGCCACTATCAAGACCAAGCATACCATCCAGTTTGTGGACTGGTGCCCCACTGGCTTCAGAGTTGGCATTAATTCCCTGCCTCCCACTGTGGTACCAGGTGGAGACCTGGCCAAAGTATAGTGAGGTGTATGCATGCTGAGCAACACCACAGCCATTTGGTGAGACCTGGGCTCACCTAGACCGCAAGTTTGACCTGATATAGGCCAAACGTGCCTTTGTTCACTGGTATGTGAGTGAAGGCATGGAGGAAGGAGAGTTTTTTGAGGCCCATGAGGACATGGCTGCCCTTGAGAAGGATTATGAGGATGATGGATAGTACTGAGGGAGAGGATGAGTGTGAAGAGTATTAACTTGTCTGCTACAGTTTTACTCTCCATTGCCTTGGGACTGTCTTATTTTTGTTCTGGAAGCTGTCCATCGTGGCCCTAACTTGTTAATAAAAGTAGTGTTTCTATGTAAAAACAAAACAAAACAAACAAACAAACAAACAAAACAAGAAAGCAAAAAGCAAAGGGACATAAGGAGACTTTGGGAGGGAGATGTTGGCTATGTCCCTTCTCTTGACCGTGGTGATGTTATTATGGAAATCTGCATATGTCTATACCATCAGATTATACACATTAATATGTACATTTATTTGTATATAATTTATACCTATGGTAACCTTATGAGACTAAATAAGAAATGAAAGATGAAGGCTTTATATTGGGCTCTGTAGCAAATTACTATAAACAGGCAGCCTCAAACACTATTTATTAGCTCGTAGTTTTGTGGGTCAGGAGTTCAGGCATGGCATGATTGACATTTCTTCTTTAGGTCTTACAAGGTTGAAATTATGGTGTTGCTAGATGTGTTTTCATCTGGAGGTTGGGAGTTTTCTAAGCTCATATGGATATGGCAGACTTCATTTTTTTGCAGTGTGGTACTGAGATGCCCTTTCCTTGCTGGATATTAGTTGTGGGCTGTTACCAAGTCCCTAAGGCTACTCACATTCCTTGTCAGATAGCCCCCTAGGGTTCAAAGCCGGCAACAAAGAATCTCCCTTGACTCAAATCTCTCTTATGCTCAAATCTATGATTTCTAGAAGATCTTATTCTAAGAGCTCACCTGATTAAATAAAGCTCATCTAGGATAATTACCTATCTTAAGGTCAACTGTTTTGAGCCTTAACTGAATCTGTCAAAATCCCTTCACAGCAGCATCTAGATTAGTGTTGGTTTCAGTAGCTGGTAGAAAATATGTTATGCCAGGGACAGAGCATCTTTCGGTCATTTTTTTTTTCCACGTTTTTTTTTTGTTTTTTTTTTTTTGTTTTTTTTTTTTTTTATTTTTGGGACAGAGAGAGACAGAGCATGAACGGGGGAGGGGCAGAGAGAGAGGGAGACACAGAATCGGAAACAGGCTCCAGGCTCCGAGCCATCAGCCCAGAGCCTGACGCGGGGCTCGAACTCACAGACCGCGAGATCGTGACCTGGCTGAAGTCGGACGCTTAACCGACTGCGCCACCCAGGCGCCCCAAAACTCAGTCATTTTACAAGACTCTGGAAAATACTATGCACAGGATTTACATATTTCAAGGTCTCTTTTGTTCTGGTCCCAACCTTTGTTCCTCTTCTTGCCTACCATTAGTCTACTATGTAAAGTAATTCCATCCAAACTTGTTGATTAATTGTCAATTTAAGAACACTTATGTTTTTGGGGTGCCTGGGTGGCTCAGTTGGTTAAGTGTCTTACTTCATCTCGGGTCCTGATCTCATGGTTTGTGGGTTCAAGCTCTATGTCATGTTCTTCACTGACAATGCGGAGCCTGCTTGGGATTCTCTCTCTTTCTCTCTCTCACTCTTCTCTCTCTCTGCCCTTCCCTTACTTGTGCTTTCTCTCTCAAAATAAATAAATAAACTTAAAAAAAAGAAAATGAAAAAAAGTGTCTATATAATAGTGTATATATAGACTACATAGAGAAACTATATATATTAATGAATTCAGATTTTTTATAGAACTGAATTCTGGAATTATAGAAAGGTGTTTTGGTCTGCCAGAAAAAGCCTAATTTGTTTTCTTTTTCTTGGACTTTTTTATTTTCTGTTTTTCATGAATTCCAGCTCTAACTACTGTATAATTTTTCCTTTGCCATGTCCACCTAACATGATCATTTATCGATTTTGTTGATCGATATGTGCCACTCATTTTTAGATTTTTGGCAACGTAGGGGAGGTATTTTCTGTAACAGGAAACTATTTTTCTGAAACAAAGGATTTTGAGGTCACTCACATGCTACCTATTAAGCGATCTGGTTTACACAAACGCCGCTTAATTAGGAGATCATTTTCAATAGAAGATTAAGGGGGCTCAGATTAGTTAAGTAAGTAAGACCTTAGAACATCTTCCTGTTTAGGGCCAGCTGGGTGGCTCAGTTGGTTAAGCATCAGTCAGACTTTGGCTCAGGTCATGATCTCAAGGTCCATGAGTTTGCACCCCTTGTCAGGCTCTGTGTGGACAGCTCAGAGCCTGGAGCCTGCTTCGGATTTTGTGTCTCCCTCTCTCTCTGCCCTCCCCCACTTGTGGTCTATCTCTCTTTCTCTCAAAAATAAAATAAAATCATAAAACAATTGTAGAACTTCTTCCTGTTTTAAGATTTTTCTTTGTTCTGATTTAGAAATACTTTGACTTTTTAATATTAACTAAAGCCATATACTTAAATGTTTAGCTGTTTGCATCTTAATTACTGAGCAAAACAGCAACAATTATGCATATTATTATAGGCATATAAAATTAATTTTTGTTGATTTAGTAAGTTTGTTGATTTGTTGTAGTTATCTTTGTCCTTTAGTCTGCAAATGGATTGCTGTTATAGCAGGATTCTTTGCTTATGGCTCTCCACTTATAATGGAAAGTACACCATGGAGTTAGACCTAGGTTTGCATCCTGGCCCCACAAGCAATCTGGGTAGGTTATATAATGTTTTTGAGCCCCACTTCATTTGAAAAAAAGGGAGATAATAAATATGTGTCAAGTGGTTACTATGAAGATTTATGAGATATTTTCAAAGCATATGGAACAAGTAAGTAATAAATTATTTGTTTGCCTCTTTTCTATCACGATTTTGTGAAAAAATACACATTTTATATTGAGTACTTATTACCTGTGGTAATAAGGAAAACGTTATGTGTTGTCCCCCTTAAAATAATATTGAAATAGAACATACTAATAACCTCCTCTGAAGGTTGGGCTGTAAACTTAGCAAAGAAGTCTTCTTTAAATCTCCTCAAAGATTTGGAAATGAGGTAGGGAGACTGGTTGACAATCCAATCTTGTGTTTGTACGTTAATGTTGGCAGATAAGCTAATATTGGCAAGGTAGTAGTATCCCCTCCCATAGGAGACAAGGGAGAATACATTGACTTAGAAGATTACACATTGTTGTTTATTTCCTATTCAATTTTTTAGACTTGTCATAGGGACATAACCATGCTGGGTCTGTGATTATATTTCATTGTGAGTTTATACATTTTAAATATGGGGAAAACAATCAGACTTTGCATGCTTGGTCAATGTGAGTCTCCTCTATTTAAAAAAAAGTGTCTATATAATAGTGTATGTATAGACTAGATATAGAGACCATATACATTAATATGGTCTCTAGATATAGAGACCATATACATTAATTAACTCAGATTTTTTTATAGAACTGAATTCTGGAATTATAGATAGGTGTGATGATGGAAGGAATGAGTGAGAAGGTGAGACTACGGGGAAAACAAATTTGTTTTCGTATGCTGACATGTCACTATGTTGGAAAAACGACAACATTAATTTGATGCTTTTTACAGAGGAGAAATAAGGTTACCTGTTTGAAGAATTTTTTAGAAATCAGCTATGTGTTTTAAAACTTAAGTGTTTAAAAACTTTTTGTAACAGATATTTTAAAGTGTGATTAATCATTAATGTGCTAGCACATAGCTAGAATTATGTACTGCTTTACCCGTGAGAGGCAGCCATCTGTGATAGAGCCATAGTTAGCTCTATGAGAGGCACTTTGGACAAAGGTGCAGTAAAGAGAGGTATTTGGGAAATCCAGAAAAACTGTTGAAAAGGAAATAGTATTATCATGCTGGTATGCTAACAGGGAGGGGGTTCTCTAATGAGAACAACATGGTGAACAAGAAGAATAGGACCAAGTTGAGTGAAAAACTGCCTTCAGAGATGTGACAAAGCTACAATGACTGTTTCTTACACAAATATATTTTTATAGACAAACCATGAACTATGCATTTAAAACAATTGAAATGGAAAGTTTCATTTAAGTCAACAAACATACGTATTGAATGGATACTATGTATTTTTAACTATGCTACTTTATATTGATATATAATGAATAAAACATGATCTCCGTATTCTAGTGGTTCACAAGGGTAAAATATTTATCTGGTTTTAAAAATTGCAATATGTAATCATAAGATATAATAAAACATGATGATAGTGGCAAGGTCAGGGTGCTAGGAGATCACGAAGAAATACTGGAGTACCTAACTTCTGGGACAGTGAAGGAAAGATTCACAAAAACATTATAACCATCGCTGAAATTTGAAAATAATTTAGAGTTCACAAGAGAGGTAAAGCAAAAAGGATAGATTATTTGGAGAGTAATCTACCTGCAACATCTGTTATGCCCTCAGGAGTTGATCCTAGTCCAAATGACCTGGCTGGTACTATCTCCCTGTTTGATCTGACCACTCCATGTGAATCCATCTTGAACTTGACACCCCAGTCAAATAGTGTGACCTTCCTCAGTTAAGGCTTATCATTCTTTACACTGTGTTAATTTTTTAAACTATATTATCCCAAATTTTAGTTTTATGCCCTGATAAAAATGTTTAATTCCTTCACAGTAGATTAATTTTAGTAGACATTATTCATTAAATCACAGAATCCCAAAAAAAGAAATATATTTGAAAATAAAGCTTTCTATATGGATTCAAAAATTGTATTAAATAATTATATGGGAGAAACAAAGTATTCTATAACTGTTCTCATTATTGTTATTTTGCAGAACTCACATTGATTTACATCTTACCTGGTTTTCGTTTATTTCTAAACGACTTTGTAACCACTAAAATCGTTTAAAGAAATGGACAGGATATTTCTACATGTATGAATTTAAGTAATGTGATGCCATCTATCAGCTCCAGGGAAACAATGGCCACGATGAGTTTGAGTTATTTAAAAATATACATGAATTCCAATTTGCCAGGAAAAGACAACACCATATACATTTGGTGTATCATCTATTACAATTTTATGTGTCATTTTCCTTTGTTGATAAAATTGAGATTATATATATTTAATACCTAAATTTCCCCTTTTTCCTCTCTGGCCTTTCCTTATATAAGTTTGTGGTTTTTCTGTGTAGCCCTGTGAGTCTATAGAAATTACAGACTTAATAAGTACTTAATTTACATATGCCCATCTCCCATAGATTTTGGGGGGTGTAGATTCTTTTTACAACCTTGTTGGTGTCTCCTAGGACAACTAGTACTTCACCATGTATTTAAGGGGGGAGGGAGGATAAAAAAAGGGTTGATATTTGAAATGTCATTACTTGAATAAGTCTATTAAAAATACTGTTTCCTGAACAAAGAAAAACAGTGATTTTCAAGAATTTTACTTCTTTGGAAAGATAATAAGATTTTAAAAATAAAAGTCTGATGTGTAGGATATATTTTTGAGAAGTTTTCTGCCCTGTGAAGCCAAAATAACAACTAGAAGAGACAGAGAAGTTAATGATAATTATTTGGGGAAGAAAAAAAAAAAAAAAACAAGGCTGTTATAATCAAGGTTAATATTTATCTAGGGCTCATTCTGTGCCAGACAATTTTCTAAGGACTTTATATTAACACACATTGTGCAAGTAAGCAGTATTAGGTCTCCAATGCACGGAAAAGACAACAGAGGCATAGATAATTAGCTTGTTGGTGTTGCACAGCCAGGAAGGAGCAGAAGTCCTCTGAAATCTGGCAGTCCAGCTCCAGACCCCAAGTTCTGTTTTTTTTTTAATTTTTTTTCCAGACCCCAAGTTCTTAATCATTGTGTTTTATTACCTGTTAGGTATCATCCAATCTGATTTTGTAAAGGCACATAAATAGCATGTGCTATCTTAGTTACAGTTTCCAACCTTGAACGATAAAATGTCTATATTCACAACATAAAATCAACATTACTGAGCAGTTGCTCTTGGCAGAAATAGTGTCTTTCATCCTAGAAATGGTGAAAAGAGTTATTTTATTCACCAAAGAGATCTTAGAAATCTTTCAGTATAACTCTTGACCTAAACTTTTTGATATGGAGGAGGACTTCACTATTTACATTGGTAAAACTAAAAATAATGATGAAACTCTTGCAGGTTAGTAGCATAGATGTCAGATATGATTCTGAGTGGTGGCAATTGATTAGTTCTCTGATGCACTTTTTAAGTTCCTGTTCTCTGAGACCTGGGTGCCAGGAAGCCAAATGTGGCTATTTCCATTAGAATGTGCCTCTTACCCTAGTTGAGAGTGTTACTAGGGAGAGAAAATGTTGTGATCAGTTTTTTGGGTTATGTATCACTCACAATGCCGGGGGTGTATTCAAGTATTATATAGATTGCTTTGAGAATGAGCTAGAATGGTTGTTTCCAAAGAGAGTGCCCTTTATCGAATCTTTAATCAGGGCATGATGCTTGGAGAACTTATAAAACTGGCTTCACATCGCACCACTAGCAATTGCTAAAGTCGTCTCTTCCCATCCAAATCTCCTTGCTCATTAGTAAAACATTATCCTACGTATGATTGTACTATATAGATACTTCCCCACCACTTATGCTGAAATTCATGTCACTCATTAGCCTTTTTCAAATGCTCAAATACAGGTTTCTGCAGCTATCTGAAAGTTCGCTTTATGCCTTACATCCCTTTGCTTTTATCACAGACCTGTGTGTTTTCATTAAATGAAAGCAATCAAAGAGGATTTTTGATTTTTTTTGAAGTGGTTCATTGCTTCTTTGCTTAATGCCGTTTTGGCTTTACAAAGTTTTCACCGGAGTGCTGTACTTTTGGATAATGGGGGAAACCTGTACTAGCAAAGTGTGAATAAAGATAATGACTAATTAGTCTTCTACTTCCAAGTACGGTTGAGTAGCTAGCAAGAGCAAATCACTTTCACAGCGACAACTAGGGAAAACAAAAGCTGAATTAACATTTAAAACATCAGAGGTGATGAAGATAAGATGAACTAAAATAACAGAGGAAAGAACCCTTCTTGGGTATGTTTAAGACTGTCAGACCTTTTCTATTTACAGGGTGAGAGTTAAACTTAATCTAGGGATGTTAAGGTAGATTAATTTAGGTAGATTAATCAGGTGGGGGGAGAGAAAGTATCAAAACTCATGATAACCATATGGGCTGATATGCTGGATTGGATCTAGAGAGACCCCTCCAAGCTCATGACTGTTTTCCCTGTAGGACATTTCTAAGTGCTTAGATGATGATGTCGAGGGCTGGAGGTTGGGCTGGACAGCCAAGCTGAGTTCTTTTACCCTGGTGGCACTTAGGAGACAAAGTCCCACTCGGGGATAACCTGAAGCAAATACACAATACATCTTGTCATGGAGACATTGGAAAAGAGAGATGGCTAAATCTAACTAAAACAGCAACCCAGTGCTGATCCAGATCGATGCCTGATTGAATTGAGATGACAGCCCTTCCTTATCTGCCTTCTCAAAGGGAGGAAATAACAACAACTTTAGGATTAGTTTTTATGTGTCTTTTATATACAATGTCCAGTATAAAATATTTTATTTTATATATATATTGTATAATATTATATAAATTTATTATATCATATAATACATGACATATGTAATAGAATACTATATTTGATATAGGATAAATAACTATACTAATTTGGTGACTAAAAGTTACATATTAATAACATATATAAGGTATAGTGTGTGTGTGTGTGTGTATATATATATATATATATATATATATATATATATGAACAATCATAACAATGTGATTTTCTTCCTTCTTCATAGACCAAATCTTTTAATTTTTACCCCCAGATTTCTCATCTTCTCAGCCACTAAATATTGTAGTGCCCCAACTCTAAGTCCTCTAAAGCATCCACTTTTTTCCCTACACTCATTCTTTTTGTGATTTCATGTATTCTCATGGCATTAAATGCACCTGCCAATTGATAATCGATACATTTAGGACCTCCCTATGATCTCTAGTCTTGCCTAGGCAACTGAATATTCAATGTTACCGTATAAATGTCTACAGGCAAATCAACTTAAAGCCTCCCTAACCAGATTTCCATTCAACACATCCTGATTTCCATTCAACACATCCCTTCTCAGTACTTTCCATCTTGCTAAAATACAGTGATCTACCAGGTGCTACACAGTGTGTTTCTCTGTTACCTCTCTGAACTCATTCACTGTCACTCATCTCCTCACCCATTTACTTGTTTCTGAAATGTAGCCATGGTTGTGTGTGTGTGCTTTGCACTTGCTGCCTTCTGTGCCTGGAATACTCTTCCCACAGACAGCAGCTTGCATCTCTCTCTCACTTCTTTCGGGTCTTTAATCAAATACCACTTAAAAACAGACTTTTCTTATAATTGTATTTAAAAATTACACTCTTTCATCCTATACCCTTTACTCTTTTGTGCTCTGTTGTTTTCTTCACAAAACCAATTACCACCACCCCCCCCCACACACTTATATTTCACTTATGTATTTGGTTATTGCTTTCCGACTACTACTAGAATATGACTGCAATGAGGGTAGGCAGTTTTTTTTCTTATTTTGTTTATTGCTATATTTCAATCATCCAGGACATGAGCTGACACATAGTAGGTACTCAAGTAATAGTTGAATAAATATATATGATTAACATTTCTTTGGCAAACTATGCTAATACGATCTGACTTTCTGTTCATTGGAAGGATATCTTTATTCATCGACAACTCAAAGAGTATTGGAGTTATTTTACGGTATAATGAAGATATTATTTAAATCATACTTTTAAATCTTTTGCATAATGCACCATTGGGAAGAGAACACTCAGTGCTTTAACACACATATATGAAATGCGAACAGAATTAACTTAGGTAGGTGGTAGCAGGAAGCCAGATATGTTTGTAGTCAAAATTACTGATTCTTTTATTGAATCTTACAGAGTTAGACTAGGAAGAAAATGGAAAGAACATCTGATACCCATTATTAGATACTCATTTAACAATTCTGGGAAATAGCAATTCTTATCACATTTTCTGTTAGTATCCTAAAAGTGGTCCTGTCTGACAATGCAGCCATGGGGAGAAATGTTTTGATCAACTCTGTTGCTTTTTCCTTTCAAAGTGAACTACATAATGCACCTGTGTAACTTCACTTCTTAATCGGATCAGCAGGATTGTATTGAAACTGAGTGTAATGCTGCTACAAGTTGAATTTTGCTTGAAAAGGAGTGTCCTAATCCCTTTTATTCTTTAGAAGAATAAAATAGATAATACTTATGTTTCTGTCCCCTAAATTTAGTAAAACTGGGCAAAACTTTGAACAATGTTATTTCTGCCCTTGCATTTGATTTGGCACACAGAGGAAACCTGAAAATTCAGCTAAGTTCACAACAGCTAGAAGAGGATTAAGATTGTTGCTTTATATACAAGGAACATATCATTCTTTTAAATAAAAGAGAAGATTCTTCTAACATATTCTGACTTTCTAAAGCTTTAAATCCAAAAGTGTTTATTACTGTATCATCAGTTTTTCAGCCTCCTTTAAGATTAATGCAATTGACTCCATCCTTCTGCATTTGGCCAGCTTAATTAACAGTCGTACTTTAAGTCATCTAAATGTCAGTCTTCAGCACAAAGTAATTGATCTACTTGATCAATTACTAATTTGTGTATCTCAATTGTTATAGATGCTGCACTTCTGTACTTTTGTAGTTACATGTTATTAACAATAATAAAAAACATTTTAGTATCTTATTAAGTAAAATTCACATTCTACCAATAGATTTAGCTAAAACACTTTATTAACAGAACACACTTAATTATTTCTTTTTAATTTGTGTACATCTCTAGGCTGGCTTATCGGTAAGAATATGTTCATGCTACACAAAACTCGTATTTCAGCAAAAAACAAATCAGTGCATGTCATTATTGGTATTAAGAAATTATTAGCAACTGTCTCTGTAAAATATTTGCAGCACTTGTCATAACTTTGTGATATGTACCGTGCTCCGTATGGAGGCTAAAAAGATTGCCTAAAGAACAATATGGGCAGTAGAGGGAATGGCTGGACTGGTGTGTTAAGTTAGTAAATGAGCAAAACTTTTTCTCAAATGTTTTTCATTTTCTTCTTGTCTTTTCTTTTTGTGTCTCTTGCCCAAAGCATTATCTTTTATGAGGCAATATTTGCTAAACCAAATGCTTACTGATAATCTAAACAAGTCACAGTCAGAATTCCTATGCAAATTATTCTCCAGAAAAGAATCATTCAAATTTGCGGTGCAATATATTTACTTCCACAGGTGATTTTTTTTTAGCTGAGCCAGTGTGTGGATGAAGGAGAATGAGGCAGGGGAGATAAAGAAGAGAACAGTAGAGAATAGCCAGAATACTTAGTGATTGTGTGTATTATATTAGTGATATGTATATGTATATGTACATATGCATATATGATATGTATGTATTGGAATAACAGATTCCTTCCAGATTATACTTCAAATATCCTTGATTCCACAGATAATAACATCATTTTTTTAAGACATAAACCATCAGGATATTGAACCATATATAAATGGAGATAGATGATCCAGCTTTTGCCTTAAATAATTTATAGGCTAGCAGGCAAAATATCATAAATATATAAATATATGTAAAGATTGATGTGACAAACATGTTTAAGGTATAAAGTCTAATCTTCAGTTTAAAGTGTTGATTATTGTGTTAGATTCTGTGTTTGAATTTGGAGATTGATGTTAAGATGACAGAAATGTCATTAAATCTACACTTGATCAGAGTATGAGAGGAATTTTACCCAAGATTAAAGTTAACATTCACCTTACTTTAGCCTTAATCATGAAGCTTAATTAAAGGCATATTATGTCTTTGTAGACACTGAGAAACTTTGTCCCTCTTTTGTACAAAATATTAACTTTGCTTTGAAATACTCATGTCCTTTTTTTTGGTTACCATATTCCATTTATTGGTATAAAACATTTTCAAATATCAATAGCTTATATACTGGGGATGAGTATCTTCTAAAGAGATTTTTTTTTTTTTTTTTACTTTTGGCAGATTAATTGCAATTCATGCAAACGAATACATTTCTTAAAGAAATTCTGTTTCCTTTGGAGGAACCAGACACATAGAACATGGAGTAAAGAGAAAAGGGGGAGGGGGTGTTTAGATAAGGGGGTGGAGGAATAGGGAGAATCCTACTGCCCTGGAAACATCCCATAACTTCTCTTCCTGAAAGGAGATAAGAAAGGCATGAGAGATGCAATTGTATTTTATAGCTTTCTTTAGTCAGAGATAGCCACACATCTGCATTCAGGGAAACTTGTGGGGGACAGTGAATGTCACAGAGAGTGGTAATGTGGTCATTGCAAATGTAAAGATTAAAAAAAAAACAGTGTAGTAAATGTCTAAATTTCAACCACATTTTGCATTATTGAAAGCTGCCCAAATTATAAAATAATCAATATAGAGCACTTTTCTTTCGTTGCTTACTTTACAAATACTTATAATTTTGTCTGTTCACAAAAGGAAAGAGGTTTATCATAGAATTTTTGAAAATAAAGAAAGATATAATGAGGAGATCAGAGTCACACATCAGCTCACTACTCAGCTGTAATCATATATCGGTTAGGACTATTTTGGTTGTAAATGATAGAAATCTGATCTGAATCAGCATAACCACAGGGAAAAAAAAAAGAATCTATTTAAAGATAGTATAGTGTTTTAGAGAAACAAAATCAGAAACTGGAGGATCTTTGGAGTATATGAAACCAGACACTCAAATACAATCAGGTCTCTCTGTCTTTTATCCTCATTTCTACCCATGGCCTCAGCCTGTGTTTCCTCCTATAACTGGACGACCTCTGCTTCTCTGATTCATATGGCTGGAAACGGTTTATATTTTAGTTTCAGCCACAGGAAAAAGAATGAGGTCATCAAATCCAACAATGCCAAGGAATGGGGATAGTCTGAGATTTCAAATGCACACATTTGGAACACTGTGTTCAAATCAGTGTCACATTGTGTGAAGTTGCAGATGCTGACAGTAACCCTGTGGTTGGAGGAAGGAAGAAAACCCCGTAGGTGTCTACCACAAACACTGTTCACATCTTGAATTAATGTCCTTTGTGCTGTATGCCATTTTTTAAAAATGCAAACTGATTCCAAAGTTGATCTATTTAAAAAGGACGTGGGGGCGCCTGGGTGGCGCAGTCGGTAAAGCGTCCGACTTCAGCCAGGTCACGATCTCGCGGTCCGTGAGTTCGAGCCCCGCGTCAGGCTCTGGGGCTGACTGCTCGGAGCCTGGAGCCTGCTTCAGATTCTGTGTCTCCCTCTCTCTCTGCCCCTCCCCCGTTCATGCTCTGTCTCTCTCTGTCCCAAAAATAAATAAAAAACGTTGAAAAAATTTAAAAAAAAAAAAAAAAAAGGACGTGATGTGATAGTGTAATGACCAAGCCCTGTTGGTTCATGCCTCCACATTTCCCAACAGTCTATTAATGTTTTGAAGAGATCATAGGCAAACTTTTGCCAGCAAAGGTTTAACAATACAGAGAGAACTTCTAAAAAGAGCTGAAAATAAAATGGAACTGCCTTCCATTCGTAGAAGTAGTGACTGGTTTAGAGGCTTAAAAAATACTACACTTTCAAATGTGTTAAGATGCCTGGAGAAGCTGAAAGTGCTAATAAAGAAATTGTAAAGATGCATCCTTGTGTTAAAGAATAAAAGGAAATATCCTTCAGAGTTTTTATTTCAAAGGAGGAAGCAAGACCCCTAGTTTTAAGACCACAAAGGATCTTCTTACTGTGACATCTAAGTAAAATGCCTACAGAAATTTAACTGTTAAAGTATTTTTATTAGGGTTAGTATTGTTTTCATTGGTGCTCTGGTTACACAATTTCATAGGATGTAAGCATATTGCTCCTATCACTAATTTTGTCATAAATCCCATTATTTTTAGTGTGTAGGTTTTAGAATGTTTTTCAGAGACACATATAGTGTTTCAGCAGAAATGATTGTATATGCATTCCTGCTCTTCTCTTTATATATATATATAAATACTTATATACTAATATTTTAATATTAATAATTAATAAAAATATAATATATATATTTATATATATAAACTGTATATTTATATATACATATGTATATATATGTGTATATATATATGTATACACACACAGACACTTGCACACATATGCACACTCCACTTATACACATTTATACACATATACTATTCTGATATCTTTAAAAACACATTGAAATATGGATATTCATATTATTGGCTGAATTACGTCCCTCCCCTCCATTCATGTTGAAGTCATAGTCCCAAGTACCACAGAATGTATGTGGAGATAGGGTTGTTGCAGAGGTCATTATGTTAAAATTAGGTCACTAGGGTGGGTGCTTTTCCAACATGACTAGTATCTTTATAAGAAGGAATTTGGACACAGAAATATATAGAGTGAAGACACAGAGAAAAGATGGCCATCTTAAAAGCCAAGGAGACAGGCCTGGAGAGACAGATACTTCCCTCATGTGTCTCAGAAGGAACCAATTCAGCCGGCACCTTGATCTTGCAATTCTAATCTCCAGAACTGTGACAAAATAAATTTCTGTTGTTTAAGCTATCCATTTTGTGGTGCCTTATTCCTGCAGCTGTAAAAAACTAATACAATGCATGTAATATGTTTATTTCATAAATTATATACTACTACTTTTATAACCAGCTTTTTTTTCCTTTAATGCATTCTGAACATTTCCCCTGAACTGTACTATCACTTTTGACAACTACATAGTGTTCCAATCATTGGATACCTAAAGTGTTTTAAATTTTCCCTTTTTATACAAGATGCTGCAATGGTAAACTTGTGAGTACATATTTGTTCGCATCCATGATAATTTTCTGATAAATACCTAGACTTCTAAGTTGTTGGGTTCATTAGTTACATTTAAAAATGCCGATGAAAGTTGTTTGATAGTCCTCAGCAATCTTGTGCCATTTGTACATCTACTTATTCCTGCACAGGAGTGCCTAATTCTCCATATTCTGTTAGCTATGAGCAATTTTGTTTTTCAAACCTATACAAACTCTGTTGTTTAAATGGAAACTCATTGTGCTCTAAAGTTTCGTGGTTATTAGGGCAGCTGACCACTTTTTCCTTTTATTTTTCTTATTAAGCTTTTCACTTTCATTCCAGTGTATTAACATACAGTGCTATATTAGTTCAGGTGTACAATATAGTAATTCAATGGTTCTATACACTGATCAGTGCTCATCATGATAAGTCTACTCTTTACTTCCCACCACCTATTTCACCCATCCCCCACCAACATCCTCTCAAGTAACCATCTGTTCGTTCTCTGTAGTTAAGAGTCTCCTTTTTGGTTTGCCTGGTTTTTTCCCCTTTGTTCATTTGTTTTGTTTCTTGAGTTCCACATATGAATGAAATCACATGGTATTTGCCCTTCTCTGACTATATCACTTAGCATAATACCCTCTACTTCCATCCATGTCATTGCAGCTGGCAAAATCTCATTCTTTTTGATCACTGAGTAATATTCCTTGTGTATATATACCGCCACTTCTTTATCCACTCATCAGTCAATGGACATTTGAGATCTTTCCATCATTTGGTTATTGTTGATAGTGCTGTTGTAAACAGTGGAGTGTATGTGCCCCTTCGAATCAGTATTTTTGTATTTTTTTGGGATAAAGACCCAGTGCAGCTGCTGGGTTGTAGGGTAGTGCTATTTTTAACTTTCTGAGGACCCTTCATACGGTTTTCCAGAGTAGCTGTACAAGTTTATATTCCCACCAACAGTGTAAGAGGGTTCCCCTTTCTCCACATCCTTGCCAGTATCTGTTGTTTCTTGAGTTCTTAATTTTAGCCATTCTGACAGGTGTGAGGTGGTATCTCACGGTCGTTTTGATCTGTATTTCCCTGGTGATGAATGATGTTGAGTATTTTTTTTTTCATGTGTCTGTTAGTCATTTGTATGTCTTTGGAGAAATGTCTGTTCATATTTTCTGCCCATTTCTTACCTGGGTTGTTTGTTTTTTGGGTGTTAAATTTGATAAATTCTTTATAGATTTTGTATACTAGCCCTTTATCCAATATGTCATTTGCAAATATCTTCTCCCATTCCACAAGTTGCAATTTAATATTGTTGATTGTTTCCTTCACCAAGCAGAAGCTTATGATATTGACGAAGTCCCGATAGTTCATTTTTGCTTTTGTTTCCCTTGTCTCCGGTGGCATGTCTAGTAAGAAGTTGCTGCAGCCAAGTCTAAGAGGTTGCTCCCTGTGTTTTTCTCTAAGATTTTGATGGTTATGTCTCCCATTTAGGTCTTTCATCCATTTATAATTTATTTTTGTGCATGGTGTAAGAAAGTGGTCCAGTATCATTCTTCTGCATGTCGCTGTCCAGTTTTCCAAACACTATTTGTGGAAGAGACTGTCTTTTTCCCATTGATATTTTTTTCCTGCTTTATCAAAGATTAGCTGACCATAGAGTTGTAGGCTCATTTCTGGGTTCTCTATTCTGTTCCATTAACCTATGTGTCTATTTTTGTGCTAGTACCATATTGTCTTGATGATTACAGCTTTGTAATACAGGTTGAAGTCCAGAATTGTGATGCCTCCTGGTTTGGTTTTCTTTTCCAACATTACCTTGGCTACTCGGGGTCTTTTATGAGTCCATACAAATTTTAGAATTGTCTATTCTAGCTCTGTGAAAAATCATGGCATTATTTTGATAGGGATTGAATTCCTTTGCGTATTATTGACATTTTAACGATATTT
Organism: Panthera tigris; assembly: GCF_018350195.1. Classification (NCBI taxonomy): domain Eukaryota; kingdom Metazoa; phylum Chordata; class Mammalia; order Carnivora; family Felidae; genus Panthera; species Panthera tigris. The sequence goes on along the minus strand of NC_056660.1, from coordinate 33,383,147 downwards.
GTTCTTACAATCCATGAGCGTGGAATTTTTCCATTTCTTTGTGTCTTATTCAGTGTCTTTCATCAGTGTTCTATGGTTTTCAGAGTACAGATCTTTTACCTCTTTGGTTAGGTTTATTCCTAAATATCTTATGGTTTTGGGCATAATTGTAAATGGGATGGATTTTTTTTCTGATTTATCTTTCTTCTGCTTCATTACTGGTGTATAGAAATACAACAAACTTCTGTACATCGATTTTATACTGCTGAATTCATGTATCAGTTCTAGCAGTGTTTGGGTGGAATCTTTTGGATTTTCCATGCAGAGTATTATGTCATCTGCAAAGAGCGAAAGTTTGACTTCTTCCTTGTCAATTTGGATTCTTTTATTTCTTTTGGTGGTCTGATAGCTGAGGCTAGGACTTCCAGTACTAAATTGAACAACAGTGGTGAGTGTGGACATCCCTGTCATGCTCCTGACCTTAGGGGGAAAGCTCTCAGTTTTCCCCCATTGAGGATGATGTAAGCTGTGGGTCTTTTGTATATGGCCTTTATGATGTTGAGATATGTTCCCTCTATCCCTACTTTCTTGAGGGTTTTTATCAAAAAAAAAAAAAGATGTTGTATTTTGTCAAATGCTCTTTCTGCATATATTGAGAGGATCATGTGATGCTTTTTCTTTCTTTTATTAATGTGGTGTATCATATTGATTGTTTTGTGAATATTGAACCAGCCCTGCATGCCAGGAATAAATCCTACTTGATCATGGCAAATAATTCTTTTAATGTACTGTTGGATTTGATTTGCTAGTATCTTGTTGAGAATTTTTGCATTTATGTTCATCAGGAATATTGGTCTGTAATTCTCCTTTTTAGTGGGGTCTTTGTTTTGAAATTAAGGAAATTCTGGTCTCATACAGTGAATTTGGAAGTTTTCCTTCCACTTATTTTATTTTATTTTTTTGTGTGGGGGACAGTTTCAGAAGAATAGGTGTTAAGTCTTCTTTAAATGTTTGGTAGAATTCCCCTGGGATGCCATCCAGCCCTGGACTCTTTTTTGTTGAAAGATTTTTGGTTACTGATTCAATTTCTTTGCTGGTTAGGGGTTTATTTAAATTTTCTATTTCTTCCTGCTTCAGTTTTAGTAGTTTACATGTTTCCAGGAATTTATCCATTTCTTACAGATTGCCCAATTTGGTGGCATATAATTGCTCATAATATTCTCTTGTTATTGTTTGTATTTCTCAGGTGTCATGATCTTTCTTCTTTGATGATTTTATTCATTTGGGCCATTTACTTTTTCTTTTTGAGAAGTCTGGCTAGGGGTTTATTAATTTTGTTAATTCCTTGTGCAAGCCAGTGCCTTTTGTTCTATTCTACAGAGGGTTTAGTTTAGTTTAGTTTAGTTTAGTTTTATTTTGTATTGTTTCTATATCATAGATTTCTGCTCTAATCTTTATTACTTTCCCTTCTTCTGCTGGTTTCGGGCTTTATTTGCTGTTCTTTTTTCAGATACATTAGATGTAAGGTTAGGTTGTTTATTTGAAATTTTTCTTGCTTCTTGAGGAAGACCTGTATTGCAATATACTTCCCAATTAGAGGAAAGTACACCTTTACTGAATCCCAAAGGTTTTAGAGAGTTGCATTTTCCTTTTCATTTGTTTCTATGTATTTTTTTATTTATTCTTTAATTTCCTGGTTAACCCTATCATTTTTTAGTAGAATGTACTTTAATCTCCAAGTATTTGTGGTCTTCCCAAATTTTTTTTATGGTTGACTTCGTTTTATAGTGTTGTGGTCTGAAAATATGCATGGTATGATCTCAATCCTTTTGTGCTGATTAAGGCCTGATTTGTGACCCAGTATGTGATCTATTCTAAAGAATGTTCCATGTGCACTCGAGAAGAATGTGTATTCTACTGCTTTAAGATGAAATGTTCTGACTATATCTGTTAAGTCCTTCTGGTTCACTGTGTCATGCAAAGTCATCATTTCCTTGTTGATCTTCGCTTAGATGACCTGTCCATTGTTGTAAGTGGGGTGTTAAAGTCCCCTACTATTATTGTATTACTATTAATGAGTTTCTTTAAGTTTGTTATGTTTTTTAAATTTTTTGTAAGTGAGAAACAGAGCACGAGCTAAGGAAAAGGGCAGGAGGAGAGAGAGAAAGAGTATCAATCAGGCTCTGTGCTGAGCACAGAGCCCAACATGGGGCTCGATCCCATGATCTTAGTATCATGATCTGAGTGAAATAAGAATCAGACACCCAAACAACTGAGCCATCCAGGCACCCCTAAGTTTATTAACTGATTCATATGTTTGGATGCTTGCAAGTTATGGACATAAATATTTACTGTTATTAGATCTTCTTGTTGTATAGATCCCTTTATTATGATATATGCCCTTCTTCATCTCTTTTTTTTTTTTTAATTTTTTTTTTAACGTTTATTTATTTTTGAGACAGAGAGAGACACAGCATGAACGGGGGAGGGGCAGAGAGAGAGGGAGACACAGAATCGGAAGCAGGCTCCAGGCTCTGAGCCATCAGCCCAGAGCCCGACGTGGGGCTCGAACTCACGGACCGCGAGATCGTGACCTGAGCCGAAGTCGGACGCTCAACTGACTGAGCCACCCAGGCGCCCCTTCTTCATCTCTTATTACAGTGTTTCATTTAAAATCTAGTTTATCTGCTCTAAGTATAGCTATTCTAGCTTTCTTTTGATGTTCGTTAACATGATAAATTGTTCTCTACCTCCTCACTTTCAATCTGGAGGTGTCTTTGGGTCTAAAATGACTCTCTTATAATAAGCAGCATAATGATGGGTCTTGTTTTTTGTTGTTGTTGTTGTTGTTTTGTTTTTTAAATCCTTTCTGATGCCCTATGCCTTTAGATTGGAGAATTTAGTCCACTTACATTCAGAGTAATTATTGATAGATATGAATTTAACACCATAGTATTACCTGTGGGGTCGCTGTTACTGTACATTGACTGTTCCTTTTTAGTTTTGTTGCTCTTGTTCTCTCCCACTCAAATGATCCCCTTTAATAATTCCTGCAGCACTAGTTTACTGTTCACTAACTCCTTTAGTTTTTGCTTCTCTTAGAAATCCTTTAGCTATTCTTTTATTCTGAATGACAGCCTTGTTAGATATAGTGTTCCTGGCTGCATATTTTTCTCATTTTGCGTGTTCAATATATCATGCCAATCCCTTCTGTCCTGCCAGCTTTCTTTGGACAGGTCTGCTGCTACTCTTATGTGTCTACCCTTGTAGGTTAAGGACCTTTGCCTCTACCTGCTTTCAGAATTCTCTCTTTGTCTTTGTATTTTGCAAATTTTACTCTGATATGTCTTGGTGTTGACCTTCTTTTGTTGATTTTGAGGGGAGTTCTCTGTGACTCTTAGACTTGAATGGCTGTTTCCTTTCCCAGATGAGGGAAGTTCTCAGCTATAATTTGTTTAAATAAAACTTCTTCCCCCTTTTTCCTACCCTTCTTCTTTTGTGAATCCTATGATATGGATATTGTTGTGCTTTGTGGAATCCAGTAGTGCAGTTGCTAGATCATAGGGTAGTTCTATTGTTATTTTTTTGAGAGAACTCCATACTGTTTTCCACAGTGGCTATACCAGTTTGCATTCTCAACAATAGTCATGACAGTTCCTACCAAAGAGTGTTTCACTTTTTTTTTCCTTGATTTTTTTGTCATATATTCTTGTACTATAAATTCTCTATTGCTATCACTTTTTATTCCTCTTGTCCTAAAAACAAAACAAAAAAATCATTCACCACTGATACTTGAAGTCTTTCTCTCCTGTCAGTTATTGGGCGTGAAAACTTGAATCATGTGGATTATGTGGTCAAGAATGACTTAAAGACTCTTTGGAAATTATATTGGCCACATGATACCTGGACTTACCATGGATTTAGGCTTGATCTTATCTCAAATCAGACTCAGAGAAACACTTTCACAGAGGTCTTTATAGATAATTCTCTTATTATAAATTTCCAATTTCTGTAACTATGTAATAGCTATCATCACCTGTATCTTAAAATAAACAAGTAGTATTTGTGAACAAAAGTAGCTGGAGGGAAGGGTTTTGGTAACTTTCTGGATCTTTTTGTTAAGACTCCTTGATATTTATATCTCAGATAAACTGTCTAAAGTGTTTATGTTGAAATGAACTTTGACCTACTTACAACATCTCTGAGCTTGCTGCCTAGATCCTTTGGCCACCCTGTTGCCTTTTTATTCAATCCAGAACTCAATTCCTCTTTCCAATTCCTCCTGAATTTTTTTTTTAACTTTCAGAATCCTCCCTTTCAGTATTCTTTTCCTTAGAATAAGCATGTTTGGTGTCTATTGCTAACAACTAAAAATGCTGACTGAGATAGCCCTGAAGGAATAATTTTGAGGTTGAGGAGTTGAGACCAGTGGCAAGCTTTAGACGGTATGCTATGGTGTAAGACTTTGGACAGCATATGAGTACCTGGGGAACAGGTCATAGGACTTCTAGGAGGTTGCAGGAGGTTAAAGGATAAATGTGAGACTGCCAATGAAAGACATCATCCACTTCACAGTTTTGTCTAAGATGACCCTACATCAATAAACCAAGCAGCAATATTTGAGCAAGTAGAGCACAAGGGGCAGAAAAATCTGGGCAGAATCAGAAACAGATGGTACCATGACATGATCCCTCAACTGGGGTTATGCACCTGAGTTCAGCAGACCACTGGGCAAATGTCCAAATGCCAAGCAGATCTGGCTGTCCTTGATAATTAAGGCTAATTAAGTTGTCCTTTCATGTAAGTCCAGTGCTGGAATATTCAGTATATATTATAGATAAATCTTATTTAATCTGGGAATATTTATGTGACAGATATTTATTGATCACATAGTAGGTGAAAACTACAATATTTGTTTTTAAGTATTGATTTATCTATGCCTTGGTTATCTATGCCTTGGGTTACCTTTGAACTGAATTGACAGAATCTCTTGACCTCTAAATATTATTAGAGATTTTGAATTCCGACATATACACATACATAGATATTGACCGTAGTAAAATATTTTCTATGGATGTTTACTATACAAGAGTATTTTTAAGGATTTCTACAAATGTAAAACTTAATATGTGAATTTTGGTGAATTGTAAGTTCTTAAATGTAGTCTCATTTGCCAATGAAGAATAAATCCCATGTTTCTAAAAGATCACTATTTTCTTATTCATTTCTGTGTCTTATCCATTATGTAGTTTGAAGTGACTTTCATAAGTCTACCTTTAGAATATTAGGATAATAATGAAGAAGTTTGAACTTTTTGTGTTTTTCCATTCATAGATATTTATGTTTCCTATCTTTTATTCATAGAATAAATTTCCTGAGATTATTGTTTTTGTATGTGAATTAAGTGCAGTTACTATTTGCAACACTGGAGACTGATTCTTACACACTGTGTTTCATCTTTGTGAGAAATGAAAAAAAAAAACTTCATTAAAATGTCTTTCTGATTGGATATATTGGAGATGAGTTCCTGATTTTAGGAGGCATTTCTAGTTTATATATTTAGGGCATATAAAAAGTTCATTATAAAAACACATTCTGGATGTGCAGGATTCTTACTGTAGGAAAGGAAAGCTATTTATTTCAAATATTTGCTTATTTTTTTGTCTAAGAAAATAAAAATTGCTTGCATACCTTATTTAAATTATTTAGATCAATTATATTATCCATTAAATATGGATTAATGCTTGCTGGCACATTCAGTGGTTGTGCAAAAAATGTTTATCTGTTTACTTTTTAAATAACTGTTTAGCTACTGTCTCTTTTTTTGCCCTTCATCCTTTCCTTCTTCTGAAGAAATGTTTGGCACAAGGAATCTATTATAGTAACTCAAATGGAAAACCTCGTGAAGACTCGCAAATATAGAGAATGTTTGGGTATGCACAAGCTATAGTTTACCTCCCATGCCCACAAATATGCTTTAGTATAGACAGCATTTACTTACGGATTTTGTTTTGTAAAGTTTATTTTTGAGACAGAGAGAGAGGGAAAGCGTGCATGTGCACAGGATCACGAGTGGAGGAGGGGCAGAGAGAGGGGACAGAGAATTCCAAGCGTGCTGTCAGCGTAGAGCTCAATGCGGGGCTTGAATTCGTGAACCGCAAGATCATGACCCTAGCTGAAATCAAGCTAGGACGCCTAGCCTAGCCAATGTGGGACACCTAACCGACTGAGCCACCCAGGCACCCTTATGGATATTTGATCAATTTGTTTGCTTTAGAAAATACTAAATTTCATCAACCTCTTGATGTATTTGCTCCGTTGTTGTTGTAAAAGGCTACAGATAAATTTGAGCTTTCTCATGGGTCTCTGTGCATCAAATGTCACTCAACTGCTACTTATGCCACTCTTACCCTGAAACACAATGTCTGCTGGCAATGCCTGCCACCTGTAGGGCACAAGGTATCTACTATGGTACATTTTAATAGGTGATGCTCAGAAAACAGAAAAGTATACTTTTACAGTTGTTGATAAGCTTAACATCCACAAGAAAATCCTTATTATTGCTGGGATGAATACTGTTTTACAACAACATTTTTGGTGGTGACTACTTTCTGTTACCTAATTTAAAGATGATAAGAAAAAAAATTATTATACTTAACTATTTCTAGCACTTTCTCAAAATTATTGAGTTAATGGACTATTTGTTAATAACTATCATAGTTCTAAAGATGTTCATAATCCAAGTAGTTGATTCAGTTGTTTTAAAAGCAAGTTGTAATTATTGTAGAAGAAAATGATTAATAGTAGAAATAATAGAATTAAATACATATTATTAATCTGATTTTGTTGTTTATTACCACATTGATATTCATAAAGAGGACAGGTGAAAGAATTATACTAGACTAAGAGTCTTATTTGACTCCTTTACAGTAACTAGATACATGCACATGAACACATACACACAGAGTAACTGCTTCTACAGTTTGTATAGATTCTGTAGGATGACAGTCTAAATCTACATCCAAAACCCTTTTATATTGTGCTGTTTCCATGTTATATGATAAGACCAGGTATGAAGATGCTGTGAAATATCTTGTCCATTTTCCTCTAAGTGGAGAATCGATAAAGAAAGATGAGGAAAAGAGTATGTATTATAAATCTTAAATTTTATTTAAGTTATTCTTTAAACATCACATAACTTTGTATTCAAAATCTGTTATTAACACTCAGACAATGTTTTTTAAGATCCCGGAGCAAGCTGTTTATTATAACATGGTTATTTTAAGTATAGTCAGCTCATTAGTTATAAAATGTCTCTAGAACACACAGTCTAGGCACCAAAAAAAATCTTAAGTGAATACTTCATTTACTTTAAAGAGAAAAATGGTTATGAAAAGGCCAAATTAAAATATACTGAATTGTTATTCAGTGTGATTCTTTTTTTGCAACGGTAGTGTTACAAGCCTGCATAGAAATCTCCACTTTTGTTACCTTCTAGAGAATTTTCCTCTCTCCAAAAACAAACAAAAAAGTTAGCAATAAACAAGAAACTTTTGTCGTATAAAGGCCAGATTTTATAAACATTGCATAAGCATACCAAAATAAAAGCCAGATTTTGCCTTTTAGTATGGAGGGATATTCTGTGGATGAGATGTGTATTCTTTGTACTCACTCGTTTTCACTGTACTGTTGACACTATGAGATGCCACACAGGAAAGAAGGCTCTAACACAAGTTTAAGTACTTCTGTGGTTATGAAAAGCTGTGTGAAAGTATACTTAAGATCAGCTGGCCACGAAGGTAATTGTTTCTCAAGAGAAGAACTGAAGAAATTATCCAGATAATGTAAACAAAACCCAGGTATCTCAGTTACATGGACATTTATCCTAGACTCAGTTGGTGTCAGAATTATTTGTAAGATTGGAATCTTCTTACTCTATACAGACAGGATACCCCTAATCTTCTGTTCGTTAGAATTTATGAGTGGTCTTTTTCGCTGAAGCATATTTTATCTTTTTCGTAGTAAATTTTGTGGAAAATTATGTTTATGAAAATAAGAAATTAATGGTACTGTTGGCAGCCAAGTGACTAGGCCAAATATTAGCCTGCTGTTTAGCATCCCTGTACAGATCCCAGGGTTCTCCTAAGCAAAGGCTTCCAAGTCTGTGTTATTACCAGAAATTTGTAGTCCAGTGATGTGGACAAATGGGCTAAATTGAAGCCATTAAATTCATTCAGTTTGAGGTCAAAGCCAGATTAAACCCAAACCTCTAAAGGTGAAAGTTAAATATATTAAATCAATATGTCATGAAGCCTCATGCGAGATGGTTCCAAGCCATTAAAATTTAGTTAAAAATTGAAATATAAATTATTCACCAAACAAGAAAGTCCATAACATGTTCAATTTCAATATATCTATCATCTGCACCCTCTGGTAGATTCTATTGCATTTCATTCATAAGGGCACTAGCAAAAATTTGTAGATTGAGAATGTTTTAGAATATAACAGTACGCTAAAGTTTTGTCCAGACTAATGCATTTTGAAAATTTGAATAATTACTGAAAATTAGTAAATCCTCCACTTGAGGGACCAATACTATGGAAGCAAAATTTCCAGTTACTAAGAGCTTCTCTCTTACCAAAGGGTCTAAAAAGGATCTCTGCCCCATTGGGCTACTTTCTTTCCGCATACACATCTTGGTGCCTCTGTTAGGGTTGGGAAGAATAAAATAAAAGCATAAATTAAGACATGAGTATTTTTCATAACATCATAAATAGAGTCATAGCCATGAATGAAGGGTATTTAGAAGAACCTGCTGATTGAATTTAAGGAGATATATATATATACATATACATATACATATACATATACATATACATATACATATATATATATAGTCTAACTCAATGAGGTTAGGGGTTTTTATCATTCTGTTCACTGGTATATCCTATACCCCAGATACCCCAGAACTGTCTCTGGAACATTGTAGAAATGTAACTAATACTTGTTACCTGAAAAGGAATACTCCAATAACATAGCAAATATAAAAATAAATATGCTGGGATTCTAAGTATTTTAATCAAATACCGCTTGTAATCTATTCCCATATATCTTTTCCTTCTCTGACCTCTATTTACCAGTAACTACCACCCAAACTACTATCAAAAACTACATCATGGGGTGCCTGGGTGGCTCAGTTGGTTAAGTGTCCAACTCTTGATTTCTTTTTTTTTTTTTTTTTTTTTAAATTTTTTTTAACGTTTATTTATTTTTGAGACAGAGAGAGACAGAGCATGAACGGGGGAGGGTCACAGAGAGAGGGAGACACAGAATCTGAAACAGGCTCCAGGCTCTGAGCTGTCAGCACAGAGCCCGACGCGGGGCTCGAACCCACCGACCGCGAGATCGTGACCTGAGCCGAAGTCGGACGCTTAACCGACCAAGCCACCCAGGTGCCCCTCCAACTCTTGATTTCTATTCAGGTCATGATCTCACAGTTTATGGGATCGAGCCCCCGCATCGGGCTCTGTGCTGTCAGCATGGGATTCTCTCTATCTCCTTCTCTCTCTACCTCCCCCACCCCTACTCAGGCTCTCTCTCTCTCTCTCAAAATAAATAAATAAAACTTAAAAAAATACAACCACTTATAATCATATCACAATAACTTGGCTTAAAGTAATCAAGGCCTTTCGTATCTTACAAAGGTAAAAGTATATACCTATTCATAGGATTCTCTGTGGCACATATTTTAACAAGTCAATAAAAATAGTATTTAAAGTGTCTCTATTTTTATTGGTAAAGGGATATTCCAGTATCACTAGGACATTAACTTCTTTCAGATACCTGAGTTAATTATTTAAACATGTTACATGAAGTAAAGGGTAAACTTTTATAACAAAACAACATGAATGAAGTATTCTTGTCCCAAATCTCAAACCTGAATCTGAACAAATATCTAGATCTAACTAGCATTTTTAAGGAAATATAAAACCAAATAATAAGAATACCATGAGGATATTTTGAACAAGTCTGACTTTAAAATATTGTGTGAGAAAGTGACCCAAGTTCATCAACAAATTAACTGTAATGAAGAGAAAAAGGAGAGATGGAAGGAGAACCTATACATTAAAGGATTAACAAATGTCATTGGTGTTTAAGGTCAATTTTAGTGTGTTAAAAGTGTCCATGTATGTGGCCTGTTGTTTAAAACTTTTTACAGACTGAATAGTAGTCCAAAACTTCTAAGGTAGTTGGAAGTTACCATCCTAGAAACATATTACTGATTTTAAATATTTAGGTTTTTACTCTTTAGAGGTCCTCAAATATACCAGCATCCAGATATTCTAGGCAATATGGCAATATGGATCTCTAGGGTATTTAGAGGACATTTTCCTGAGTATAGTTGACACACAATGATACATTAGTTTCAGGTATACAGCACAGTGATTCAACATCTCTGTATGTTATGCTTATGGTCACCGCAAGTGTACCTCCTGCCTGTCACTATGCAATACTATTACAGTATCATTGCCTATATTCCCTATGCTGTACCTTTTAGTCCCCTGATTTATTCATTCAATAACTAGAAGCCTGTATCTTCACCCATTTTGCCCACCCGTCTCTTCCCTTTGGCAACCATCAAGGGTATTTCTAGTTTTTAATTAAGGTTTAAAAAAGATAAAAGTAATACTATTTCTGAGAATAAATCTAAAATTCCATTATATTTAACTTTATATTTCTAGGCAAACTAATAAGGTACATATTTCAAATTTTGGCTGAATCTAGCTGACATTCAATAAAACCTTTAGCGTAATTTTGCTAACAAATAAATATTCCCTTTTCTTTTTTTTCATATTGCAATCATGGAAAATTATTATATCTCATGAATGAAAGATAACTGACAGGTAGGGTGCCCTTGTTATATATAAACTACAATGAATCAGATGTCACCTGTCATATTCATCAAAACATTATGTCACTTTGACGATGTTTGATTTATTTTCTTTTGTAAGGTGAATAGCTAGACGTGAATAAATTTTGATTTAATGTGCGAAATGAGTAAAAAGAGAACACACTACATAGTTTATTGATAGTATTCATTTTCATTATGTTTAAGCTTGGGTTCTTATTTTCCTTTAACATTGTAATAAAAAATAATTGTTTTAGTTTTCATGATTAAAATATCCCTGTATGAGAAAATATTTAATAGAAAATTATGACTTTAAAAATTAAACAGAACTCAATTACCATATTGTTCAAGGCTCATAAATACCAATTTAAGTTGGGATTTACTTATAAACATGAACATAATATTTAATATGCATTCTAGGGTGTTATTTTTTTTAATGTTTATTTTTGAGAGAGACACAGAGTGTGAGTGGGAGGGACAGAGAGAGAGGAGACACAGAATCCAAAGCAGGCTCTAGGCTCTGAGCTGTCAGCACAGAGCCCGACCTGGAGCTCTAACCAACAGACCGCGAGATCATGACAGCAGCCAAAGTCTGATGCTTAACCAGCTGAGCCACGCAGGTGCCCCTAGGGTGTTTTGAAGGTACATTAGGATACAAGGGTAACTAAAATAGTATGCTGATTAGCAACAAAAAACAACACATTTGAAATTCAGCACCTTAAGTCTTTCAAATTCACTGACAATTACAAATTCAAACTGATTCTCAATTTTCTAGAATTAATGAAGTTTAGATATGGTTTTTAAGATGACAGATTTAAATTCCTATTATCCTTTGGCATTTCACAAACTGACCATCAAAGTAAAATTGTTGTATTAAAATATTGTATATTTAAAGTTTGAGGCATTTTCCAATTGTAAGTATTAATAGGTAGAAGAAATTCAGGGCTACGTGAAGACCCTAACCAGGCTTTTACTAAGCAGTTTAACATCATTTCTAAACTGCTGTCTTGGATTATACTCAATTTACATTTTTTTTAATTGCTAGGTCAAAAATTAGCATAACAAATAAAAAACGCTTTTGTTACCTATTAGAATGTGAAATTTCAAAACATGCCAATCTTTAAAGAAAATCCACTTCATTGTTTAAAAAAGTTTTTTTAATGTTTATTTTTTGAGAGAGAGAGAGAGAGACAGAGCATGATTAGGGGAGGGGCAGAGAGATGGGGAGACACAGAATCTGAAGCAGGCTCCAATCTCTGAACTGTCAGCATAGAGCCCGATGCAGGGCTCAAACTCATGAACCATGAGATCATGACCTGAGCCACCCAGATGCCCCCAAAATGTACTTAATTTTGCTAGAGATGCACTGAGCACTAACAGAAGAAATGCAATGATAATTAGAACAGATATTCATTTATTAATAACTTATTTTTTTCTTCAGGTTTATCAATAGAATCAGTCATAATAATTAAAATCCTGTTTGGACAGGTTTTCCAAAACCTTATTTTACAGCATTTGCACAGAATTATAGAGACTTGGAATAGAAAAGACCATGGAATTCATCTAAAGAGTACTGTCTAATAGAAATGCAATGAGTCATACAGGTGAAGCACATATACATTTAAAATTTTCTATATAGCTCCATTTAAAAAGTGTAGATTTCATGGAACCCGATATCTCAAAAAAATTTTTATTTGACATAAAACAGTATCAATATGAATGAGATATTTTGCATTTTTTCTCAAAATCATTGAATATTATTATATATTTCACAATTACAGCACATCATTGGAAATAAACATTTCAAGCACTCTGGAATCACCTGTTACTATTTTGTCGGCTATCTTATATGGCATAGATCTGCAGCATCCCACTACCTTGATATTCAGATGTGAGGATACTTACTCTGAAGTGAGTTGATGTGGTTGATATATTTAGATAGGAAGAGACCATCAGAGACTCGAGGAGCTACAGGATTCAGGCACAGAAACTGGAACCTACAGTGGCTAAGTCATTAACAAGCTGTGTGACCTTGGTATGTTATCTGCCCTCCTATTTGCTTGGTTCCATCAACAGTAAAGTAGGAATCATCATCATCATCATCATCATCATCATCATTGACATCATCATCATCTCACAGAGTGATGTAAAGTTCTTAGTATAGTGCATGGTACATTAAAAGAATTATTGTAAGTGTACTTGTTTTAGTCAATTTACTCTCTTTCTGTAGACCATTTAATTTCTATCATTTACTTTTTACTGTTAAAAATCAGTTTGGGAGGTTCAGTCAGTTAAGCATCCAACCTCAACTCAGGTCATGATCTCACGGCTCCTGAGTTGGAGCCCCACATCGGGCTCTGTGCTGACAGCTCAGAGCCTGGAGCCTGTTTCGGACTCTGTGTCTCCCCCCCTCTCTCTGTCCCTCCCCAGCTCGTGCACATGTGCTTGCTCTCTTTCTCTCTCAAAGATAAATAAACATTAAAAAATTTTTAAATGATAAAAAAAATCAGTTTGGAATAATTATTGATTGAAGAATGCATTTCAACGTAGTAAGTGTTTCTTGGATCAATATGTTCTTGTTTAGTCAGATAGGTGCGTGTTCTTTTGTACATATTTGTGAGGCTGATTAACTCACCTTCTCAGAACTGGCTATTAAAATCTAAAATCACCTTGTTTACATTTGAGATATTTCTCTATATACTATTGATCTTAGTACCAAATTGGCTAATTCTTTGGTTAAATAGCATTTAAATCAAGTTTCTGAATATCTTCATGTAACTCTTTAGTTATTATCACTAGAACAAGCTCTTCATCCCTTTTTTTCCCCCTTTTAATCTAATCTGTTTGTAATGCGACTTGATTCCCTTAGTCATTTTGAGCTTTTTCTCTGAACTCCTTCCAATCTGTCTACATTTCTGTGCTACTGAGGCAACCCAAACTGAATGGAACTTTGATGCAGTTCATCAGAATTACATAAGGAAGGCTATCACCCATGTGTCCCAGGATATCATGATTCTTTGCCTGCAGATCAAAGTAACAGTGAACTTTTATGCATTTTATTGAAGCATCAGCCAGATCTTTTCAGTGGATGACTAACGTGCTTCTTGGAAAAGAAGAGTCAAAATTAATAAGACTCAGAGGGTCTAAAAGAAATGAAATCTATTCAACAACTTCTTCAGAATGTTTTCTTTTCTTTTCTTTTCTTTTCTTTTCTTTTCTTTTCTTTTCTTTTCTTTCTTTTCTTTTTGGGCTTGGGCTTGGGAATGGACTTCCTCAAACATGATTTGAGGCAGATAGATATTTGGGCTTGGGAATGGACTTCCTCAAACATGATTTGAGGCAGATAGATATTTGTCTAACGTTAATGGGAGTGGGGAGGTGGAGATAGGAAGAGTAAAAGATGGGAAAGGTAAATGTAAACATGACAATGAAATTTTGCAAGTCTAACAAGTTTATAAAGAACATACTTGTTAGTATATTAGTACATAGAAAAGTTTGTCAGGATTTGTTCTTTTTTTTTCTTTTGTTATGACTGTGACTAGATTTTTTTCTTATCATTTTAAAAATCATTTAGTAAACACTTTATTTTTGCATTACTTGATGGTCTGATTATTTGATTGTAATTACTTGATTACATTCAACATCATTATATTTTTAGAGTTAATAAATGTAATTCTATATTTTTTAATTTGTGTTGACTTACAGAATATAAAATATACCCAAAGTACGTGCCAGTGAACTCAATTGTTTAAGCTATACAATTTCAACTAGCTGAGATGATGGCTAAGTTCATTAGAAAAGTGCATACTAAGCTAAATTTATGAAGAAAGGTGATTTTTGACCTCCTTTTAGTTTAGGGAATTTGCAGATGGAAAGACAGGATGAATATGCCCAGCGTAATCAGGACTCATTGACCCTATAAGGAAACCATAGGAGTTAGACCAGTATCCTTCCTAGGTATTAAATTTTAGTTAATTGAAGAAAGGAATATTGTTTCTGTAATTCTTCATGATTCTGTTTTGTGAATTACATCTTATCGAACTCACTTGTGGTCCTAGCTCCATACTGGAGCTCATAAAAGCAGAGAATCTCATTTTTTCTTTGATTAAATCCCTCCATTCCAGTTCACAGTTATGCTTTGATAATCGGTAAATACTGCTGAAGAGTTAGATCAGCTTTGTAACTGATTGTTGTGAAATGGCTCATACAGGAAACGCTGAATTAGTCACCAGATTAAAATTCTGTTTATGACAGTATTGTGGTGTTGGTGTTTACATCCCAACATGTCTATGCTAAGATCTTGTATCTAATAAGCCAGTTTTGGGATATTTGTTTTTTTAATGGAAGTATACTTGACACACAGGTTTCAGGTATACATCATAGTGATGTGACAACTCTATACTTGATGCTGTTCTCACAAGTATAGCTACCATCTGTCACTATACAACACTATTCCAGTACTGTATTCCCTATGCTGTACCTTTTGTCCCCATGACTTATTCATTCCATAACAGAAGCCTGGACCTCCCACCCTCCTTCACCCATTTTGTTTTCCCCCTCGTCCTCCACAATCTAGCAAACATCACTTTGTTTTCTATTTATGGGTCTGTTTCTGCTTCATTTGTTTTGTTTTTTAGATTCTTCGTCTAAGTGAAGTCATATGGTATTTGTTTTTCTCTGACTTTAGAAATTTTATTTATTCTGAATAAACACATAGTCTTGAACTTTTAAGAAGTTTAGTGTAATTTTGATATGTAATCTGCACTTGAAAAAATTGAAAATAGCAAAATGCATAACATAAAGATTTTTTAATGATTACACTAACAATTGTACTCATTAAGTTCGAGCAAATAATATTTTAAGCTTATAACTTTAGACTTTAGGTTAATATATTATCTACCTAATTATTTTCTATTATCAAGGTTATACCTAAAGAGGGAGATTTATTTTTTCATGCTAGTTATCTAATTACAGTTTGTAAGGACTACATCAGGTACATGATGTTTCTTTACTACTTCCAGTTGAAAATTTCAATTTATAATTTTAATTATATTTCAATTTATACTTACAATTTCACATTACATTGCAAACTGAAATGTATTTCTAACCTACTAAGGAATAATAGATGTGTACTATTATTACTTGTGGGAGAGGAGATTAGCAATGCATGGCCATTAAAATACTATTTATATAGTAGGACAATCAGATTTTTGTTATTTTTATGTGTTCTCTGTGAGTAATGATGACTTCTAATTTGTAGCATTATTAGTAACCAGTCTGTCTTTCCCCATAGCAGGTGTCTTCGAGTTTCCTTTTAAAAGTTCCATTTAAAACCACTAAACAGAACACAAATGACTATCTATATGTCTATACTTGTAGAAAACATAATTTCCTAAGTGAGCGTGCCAAACAGAAAATTTTGTCATTTGTATAGTGCTTCTATTAAACACTTGTGTTTTTTTTTTAATTTTTTTTTAATGTTTATTTATTTTTGAGACAGAGAAAGACAGAGCATAAATGGGGGAGGGGCAGAGAGAGAGGGAGACAAAGAATCGGAAGCAGGCTCCAGGCTCTGAGCCATCAGCCCAGAGCCTGACGCGGGGCTCGAACTCACGAACCGTGAGATTGTGACCTGAGCTGAAGTTGGACGCTCAACCGACTGAGCCACCCAGGCGCCCCTGTGTTTTTTTTTTTTTTTTAAATGACTTCTCTCTTAATACATTGTACTTCTCTATTTAATATGATCAAATAAATGCATACATATTTGTTTTCTTGCTTATTCCTGCTAACTTGTCAAAAACATATGGGTGCATATAGTTAACCTTAATATGAAGAAACAATTTGAGCAAATACTTTCTCAAAGTGGGGTGTTTTGTTGTATCAATGATAGGTTTTTCAACAAACTATGTGGTAGAGCACTATGTGGTAGGCACAGTTTTATACCATTATTATATGGGTTTTAGAGATAGTAGAAGTAACTATGGATTCCAATGAAAATAAATTGAGTAAAATATGACTTTGAAAAAGAAAATTTGGGGGGGGGGGCACCTGAGTGGCTCAGTTGGTTGAGCGACTGACTTCAGCTCAGGTCATGATCTCACAGTTCTTGGGTTCAAGCCCCGCCTCAGGCTCTGTGCTGACAACTCAGAGCCTGAAGCCTGAGTCAGATTCTGTCTCCCTCTCTGCCCCTCCCCCAGTCATGTTCTGTCTGTCTCTCTCTCGAAAATAAACAAACATTAAAAGTAAATAAATAAAAAGAAATTTTTTAATGTTTATTTTTGAGAGAGAGAGAGACAGAGCGTGATTGGGGGAGGGCAGCGAGAGAGGGAGACAGAATCCAACGAAGGCTCCAGGCTCTAAACTGTCAGCACAGAGCCCCACATGGGACTGGAACCCACAAACTGCAAGATCATGACCTGAGCCAAAGTCAGACGCTCAACCGAGTTACCCAGGTGCCCCAAACATGACTTTAATTGAAAATTACACTGATGAATTTTTAGTGCACTTACGGTATGTTTTCCACCTTCGAACTGACTATTAAATGATTTACTAGCTTGCTATAGCCGAGTTCAGTTACTTACAGAGAGGCACAGCCTGAGCCATCAAAATTGGCTCTTCATTTGACATTTACTTGATGTCTTCTGCCACCTACATGGGCTTACCTGAAAAGGCAAAGCATCCATAACCACCTTGTGACTTCTTGGTGCCATTTGAATGAAACCCGTGTGCTCTGTTGAGGTTAATCGTATTTATTTGACCTTTATTTCAAGTCTGCATTTTTCCTTTCAAATGTAAGCCCACTGAAGGAAGCGATGATGTTTTATTGTTTTTTACTTACATTTTTTTACACAGTATAGAGTTTTTCAACTAATGTTTGCTGTTTCAAGAATACAAAAATTAATGACACGGGAAATTGAGAAATATGGTCACATTATCTGTCAAAACAAGTCCTTTTTAAACTGGGCTAATTAGGAAATTAGTCATTCTTTTAGAACAAATATCATAGTTGTTTTCTAATGAAGACCTTTCTACAAGTGAGTTTACAGTTGATTTCTATAGCTCACTGAATTACATCATTGCCATTTTATACTACTGTGGTCATTTGGAGAGTTTGAAGACACGACGTTACGGAAAATTATTATTCCTCTCTCCTTTTGTCGATGGAAAGGTACCACTAGTGCTTTTTGTTGATTAGATATTTGCTTCAGGAGTAAATGAAATACACATTTTACCCCCTAAGAATAACTGTAAAACTATTTCTTTATTACTCACACAATCAGTCAAAATATAACAGAATATTTTGGTTCCGGTATATTTAGCATTGTTCAAATTATATAGTAATAAAAGAATTTTGTGATTATATTTGAAATAGTGGCTCAAGGCAAAACTGACTTTAAAAGTACAGTTTTTACAAATTATCAACCAGGCTATTAAGAAGTTTATATATTCATAGACTTCCCTGAAAACACACTACATGGCTTGGACTAGATAGAGATATCCATGCTGTTCCTACATGAAGTCATACTTGCATCCATTTTTCTTTGCAAGGAAATGAATTTCATTGTTATTGAAAAACTTCCATTTCATACAAAATGAAAGTCTGTGAATAGTCCAGAATTGCTGTTTTTCTTTGGAAAGTCGGCATCTCATGTTCTTTGCAGGAAGTTAAAATAGGGTTGCTGACTTCCGAATATGAGGAGGAAATAGGGAAACTTGTATTATCAAAACAGTCAGTATTGAAAAAAACTATTTAAAATATGTTTTGAATTAAATGGTCTTTTACACACATATATAAATACATGCATACTAAACACTAATACAGCTATAATACACCGCGGACAACAGACGAGGCCAGTGCTGATCACTATAGCTAACTCAAACTCTCAGTAAATTTTCTGCCACTACTTTAGTCCTTCCACCCTAAAAAAACAAAATACAACTAGCTACCACTATTCTTTGGGCATACAAACTAGTACATGAACCTTTCTTAAGGAGTTTATGGTTTTCAATTCTCTTCTGCATCTCAAATGAGTAAAAAAAATCCTTTATTAACTTTAACAATTAAATGTTGGAATTACTAAGAGTGTAACATTCTAAGTTCGATTTTCCTCTATATTTGCTTGACCATTTGACTATAATATTTGTAATAATGTTAGCCTCATCACATTATAACCCCAGACAGATAAAATGATTTTTCTTCTAAACCCACACCTGTCATCCTTTTCCAAATACATTATGATCATACATGTGCTGTACTTCATTTAGATTTAAGTCCAGTTTCACCAGACGGGTAACTTGACTACAACTTCCATTCATTCTGACATTTCTCAAGATGGCCATGAAGTCTGCACTATCTTAAAGCATCTCTATATAAACATATTCATGTTATCTCATAAAGGTATTGTGAAAATTCACTGACAGTGAGTATAACACCGAGTGCATAGCATGGCGTTAGTAAATGGTAGCTGCTGTTATTGTTATCATTATTTCTATTATTAATTATTATTATTTACCTCAGTCAGACTGTGCCACGTAGGGCCAGCATATCAGCAGTAAATCTCTAACCTTTTTATCTGTAAATATGTTAAATAGATTCAGAAGAGTGGTTGTATTCTCTGCATGTGCAGTTGACCCTTGAACGACACACGTTTGAACTGCACAAGTCCACTTATACCCTATTTTTTAAAATTATTTATTTTGAGAGAGAGAAAGTGCACATGCACAAGTGGGAGAGGGGTATAAAGAGAGGGAGAGAGGGAATCCCAAGCAGACTCTGCATTGAAGCAGGGCTCAATCTCATGAACTGTGAGATCATGACCTGAGCTGAAATCAGGAGTTGGACAGTTAACCCACTAAGTCACCCAGGCACCCAATACCCTATATTTTTTAATGTTTATTTATTTTTGAGAGATACAGACAGACAGACAGAGTGTGAATGGGGAGGGGGCAGAGAGAGAGGGAGACACAAAATCTGAAAAAGGCTCCAGGCTCTGAGCTGTCAGTACAGAGCCCGACATGGGGCTTGAACTCACGAACCGCGAGGTCAAGTCCTGAGCTGAAGTTGGATGCTTAACCGACTCAGCCACCCAGGTATCCCCCTATTTTTTGAAAAATAAATACACCACCATATTTTAAATATATTTTCTTTTCCTTATGATTTTCTTAATTATGTTTTCTCTAGCTTGGGTTATTTTATGAATGCAGTATGTATTACATATAACATACAAAATCTGTGTTAACCAAATTTATATTGGTAAGGCTTCTAGTCAACCATAGTATATTAGTAGGTAAGTATTGGGAGACTCAAAAGTGATGCACTGATTTTTACTGCTTGGGAAAGAGTGCCCCTAACCCCCATATTGTTCAAAGGTCAACTGTACTATCTTTGTTTTCTTAGCTTAAGAACTTTTAGTGCCTTTCCACAAAGGTAGAACTTAACAATGATGATTCTTATTATTCTTATTATACCAACATTATCACTACACCAACGCTATGGCATAATTGTGCAGGAAACAAGAGTTTCAAGTAGACTAGTTCATGAGCAGCAACATATAGTTAATATTTGCATAACTAAAATCAGTTAAGTGGCAAAGTCCACATGGTTGAGCTACAATCTTCTTTGCAATTCAGAGAATTGAAATACCTGATAAACATATCAGCATTATATAACCTTATCAAGCATATGGATTCTATAAAACTTGAAAGTAAAGCAATCTGATTTCTTGGCAGTAATCCCCCAGTATCTCTAATTAGGCTGATTTTCAAAAGAACTGTGTGTTTAATTGGACCCTTTTTTCGGATGGAGGTATTTGGAGTTAAGTATTGAGGCTGTGGATGGAAAATGCCTTTATAGCCAAAAGACTTACTGTTTGCTTGCTATGACAAGAACCATCTCCTTAAAAACTGAACACGGTTGTGATTTGGTATTTGCATGTTGTGATAAAAGTTTTATAATTAAATTCTATATATCATCGGACATCATACCATCACGCTGTTCATAGAAGTGATACGTTTCTAATATGATGATTAAGGGATTTCAATTTTGTAAGAGAATACAGTTGCATCAGTGACCTATTCCATTATAATCTTTGAGTTTTAAGTGTGTCAAATTTAAGAATTTTGCCTGCTTCCTAATGGATGTAGTATGTATGATGCTTTCAAATTGATAGGACCATGCTTTTAGAAATATTTGCCAAGGGGAGTGAGTAGGTGAGAAGAACACAGTTAAAAGTTAAATAGGAAGGTACCTAATATATAATTGTTAAAAAGAGTGAATAACAGAAATAGCTTTCATTTGATATGGCTTAATAGCTTATAAGGTACTTTCAAAATACTTAGTCATTTATTTTTCCAACAAATAATTGTGGATCCACTATATTTGATAGGCATGGGGGCTATTGAAATGAACATGATAAACTCTCTTTTTTAAAAAATGTTATGGTCTAATTGAGAATATAGATGAACTGGTGATTCTTTTTTTGGGGATACACTGGTGATTTTAATACGTTCCCCAGAACGGTATCTAACACATAAGGAATAATGAATGCTTCTATGTTGAAGAATGGGTGAATAATGAGCATGGTGTGATTAAGTATGACTGAATAAAGTTCTATCCTTCATACTACTACTATTGCTAATAGTAATAATAACAACAATTATTCTAATAAGTCTGGCAGCTGGCATTGTTGAAGGATTAATATCTACAGGGCACTGTGCTGTTTCATTTAGTTCTTACGGCAGCTCTATGAGGTGGGAACAGGACCAGTTACATAATTTTCAAAGCCAAATGCAAAGTGAAAACATGGGGACCTTTGTCCAAAAAAAAAAACTGTTAATAATTTCAAGATACCAAAAACTGAACACCAAATCAAGATTCTTCTAAGTGTAGGCTCTATGTAACTGTTTAAGTCACATGCACAATGAAGCCATAAGAACTATAATTATCCCCCATTTTACAGTTCAGGAAATAAAGTATACATTCGCTGAGGCTGCTTGTTCACATATTTTTTCTGAATTTGGGGGGGGGCCATTGCTTAAATGGAGATGCTCTAGCTTATAGAGTATAGAATAATTTAAAATGAAAATGTTGAATTCACAGACCAGAGACTGTTACATCCATCCACTATTGGTGATTATCTAGAGTTAGCTCTTATGAAAACTTGTAGTTTTAAGATCAATATCCAAGCAATGCCTAGTGTGTTACTTTTCAACAATGAGGCCATACAACCCCAATACCTACTTTTCCAACGCCACCTCAGGACTTATGATTTACACTACACTAAGCTTGAGCATGCTAGTCACCTTGATCTGTCTGGAGAGAGTTATCAAAAAAACATCAAAAAATGTCTTCAGTATTGTAGTATTTGAATACTGCTCAGAGATTGAAATCTACTTTCATTATTGAGCTTTTGATATTGGGACTTCATCTTGGGTGACCTGTACTTGTGAGGTCAGTTAGTTCACTCATGTTCTTTGTATAGGACCCCATACCCTTATCCATACCCTTATTGCTATACGGCTTTGTGTTACATCTTCCCACTCAGGGTCATTTCTTTCATTGCTGACCTCTTTCACAACCCTTTGTATTTTCTTTTCTACAAACTTTCTTCCACTTCAAAGATATCACCTGGGTTTTTAGCTAAACATAAGAGATTCTCTTAGAGAATCTCTGAGATTCTCTCAGCTTCCTACAAAATAAACAAACACTAAAATGGCTGAACTAGATTTTTACAATTGTATAAATCCACAGAGATGAAGAAGAGAAGGAACAATTGAACTTAAGAAATAGTAAAACATGAAAGTCAACAAATTATGAAAACGAGTCATTGGTAATTGACCGAATGGAGCCAATTAAACTTGAAACCTGAGCGCTGGCCAGGAGGAAGCCCATGAGGACCAAAGTCAGTCTCTCACTCAGAACTTGCACACATGCCTGGAGTGGAGACATGAAGAGCTTCAGCGTATGGGCATGAATAGAGGAACTAGAAGAGCAAGAATCTGTTGAAAACCAACCCTACCTCAGTCTCCCTTGAACAAAGGAGACATTTCTGCTCTTGAGATAGTAAATCTAGAAGACTGTGGATTGGGGCCTTCAGAGCTCACTGAAGGCACTGCAGGGTGAGTGCACTAGAGATGGAGAGATTAAGTCAAATTCTACACATTAAAGATTTGGGCAGCCTGTTGCCACATGTCCGCCTCCCAGTGTGTATAGGCTTATATCCCCGAGGAAGGAGAATGCTGGGCTCTTTTCTAGAGACAATGAGAGGCCAAGAGAAAATATAAGCATTGAAATTTAGAAGTTTCTACTTAGTCTTTTTACATTGAATGTCATTCACTCACAATGCTCATGCAGGTTCACAAAGCTTCCAGATAGTGTTTTTATGCCTCATAGTATATCGTATAGTATACAGCCAAGAATTATGACACATTTGAGGAAATCTACATCAAACAAAAATGCACATGAAGGGAACAGAGACAATAGAACAGAAGAAATGTCTGTCTCATTCTTTAAACAAGAATAGTGATAAACAATCAGAACACAGGGAAGGTATTGTTTTGAAATTTGAAATTTGTAAGGCAAAATATAAATATAAATACTGGAAAAGACATTTTGGGAAACCATTGCAAATAGAAAGAAATAGATGCTGATATAAAAATAATAAGAGGAGGGGGGCGCCTGGGTGGCTTGGTCGGTTAAGCATACAACTTCGGCTCGGATCATGATCTCACAGTTGGTGAGTTTGAGCCCCGCTTCGGGCTCTGTGCTGACAGCTCGGGCCTGGAGCCTGCTTCGGATTCTGTGTCTCCCTCTCTTTCTCTACCCCTCCCCCACTCATTCTCTGTCTCTGTCTCTCAAAAATAAATAAACATTCAAAAAAAATTTAAAAAAAAAATGAGGAGGCCCTGGATGGTTTAATCAGTTAAGAGTCTGACTCTTAATTTCCATTTCAGGTCATGATGTCACAGTTGTGAGATTGTGTAGGGCTCTGTGCTGGGCTTGGAGGCTGCTTAGGATTCTCTCTTTCCCTCTACCTCTCCCCCCTCCCCTTCCTGTGTGCCTGTGGGCTTTCACTCAACAACAACAACAACAACAACAAAAAAAAAAAAAAAAAAGGAAGAAGAAAAATTACTCAAGAAACTTGACAAGTCATAGGAAACTAAAAATCCTACTAAAAGAGTTGTAGGGAAATTGCAAGCCCAGTCAGGAGGAAATTATAAAATAAGTAACTGAAGAAAATTGGAAGGACATGAAACAGCCATTTCAAAGAGCACACCGAGTAGCTGAACAAAGAATTTTTCAGTTACCCGTATGAAGGTATAATTGCTACGTGATTTTTAAAAAAAACCTGAGAAAAATTAATGACCTTAAAATCTTCCAGAGAGAGAGACAGACAGACAGTGAGAGTTAGTTTATGCCAAGATTATCATGTTAAGTAATGGTGTTAATTTATCAAAGCACCCTTGAAAGTGGGAAGGGGAAGACGACCCTTCAAAATATAAAGAACATTTGTTTCCAACTCAGTAGTTTACAAACTTTGTACATTATCCGTTACATATGATGGTAGAATAAAGCAGTTCCATAAATGCAAGCTCTGAAAAAGAAAAAAAAAAAAAGAGAAAGAAACAATGTTTCCTAGAAATAGTAGGAAATCATTTCCAGTAAAATGGATAATTGGTACAGATTGGAGCTAGAGAATAGGGCTCAGGAGGAGGCGGTTTTTCTATTTCCACCATATTAAAAAAAAAAAAAAAAAAAAAAAAAACAAAGACAAAACTATTACATCATGTGTATTCACCATGAAACAAGGGTTTTTACAGTTGTTTTTTTTTAACTTATTTTTGAAGGAGAGAGAGAGACATGAGCGGGGGAGGAGCAGAGAGAGAAGGAGACACAGAATTTGAAGCAGACTCCAGGCTGTCAGCACAGAGCCGCATGCAGGGCTCGAACTCACGAACCCCAAGATCATGACCTGAGCTGAAGTCAGCTGCTCAACCGACTGAGCCACCCAGGCGCCCCTACAGTTTTTTTTTTTTTAAAGAACCTTGAAGAAGGATGGTGATTAGTACCCAGAAAGTCAAGCAAATATAAAAAAAAAAAAAAATTGTATGCATTCACCAGAAAAATATTGCACAGTGCAGCAATGCCGATCGTGTTACTGTTGAGGCTGACCTGCCTTAGCTCTTACCCTCACTTACTGCCACTGCCTTAGTTCATCTCTCTTCTCTGCTAGTGTAGTTGTCTTGTAAATAATTTTCCTACTTTCAGCATTACTTCTCTTTCTTCTCCAGATTGCAGTTATAAATGATCTGGAAGAATAAAATTTAAAAACTGGTTGAGTTACTCACAGAGGAAACAGTTCCACATAACACATGTTAATTACCAAATGTGAACGTTTAGCTTAAATAAAGGGGACAACTTGGAAAATAAGTTTGGAGATAGGTCAGTGAAACATTAAATGATTCTTTAATGAGTTTTTCCCTCGTTCTGTGAGAAATGGGCTGATTAAATCTGGTGTTGGAACAGTGAAGAGGTGGGAAAGCAGAGCTTAGCAACTGTTTGCAACGTACAGGTAAATCTTTTTTAATGATGCCAGTTTGGTGACCCTTCAGTAGCAAAATGACAAGGACTTTGGTTAATGAGACTGATAGAAATACTAACACACAGGAAAATGAGGCATTTAAGAATAAGGGAGAAACTTTTGGGTATTGTGGTAGATTGGATGAGTAGCAGGATGGATAAGAAGGGATCGGTTATTCTCTTCTGTGGTATTGTTTAAACAAAAGTTTTTCTCCATACAGAAAGTGTTTGCTTCCAAACGGAAGAAAGGTCCAACAACATAATGTAATACATGCCAGTGGGCAGTTCAATTTTTGTTAGTGTCCACATACATGCTGCAACACCAGGTCATGAGTTAGTAGAAATAGAAAACTTTAAGATTATACTCATGTGTTCATTCACGGCACAACGAAATGGGAACTTTGATAAAACAATGGGAGGAGTGTGTGAAAAATCATTATAATAGTAAGAGTTACACAGTTATGAAAGGATATATCAAAGAAACAATAAAAACTCACAGATAGGGTTCTGCTAGTAACTAGTATTAGCTCATCTCTAGGGATTGAGCGTAATTTTGGCAAAATTTATCTAAGGAGATTGTTGCAGTTTGGGTCCAGATTGCACTCAGAGTTTGCTTTCTTTTCGGCTAATATTCCAGTCTGGGTTCCATACTATTTGTCTATTACAGTCTTTATACGCATTGTCCCTTCCTTTGTTGGGGAGCAACAAGACTTCTAAGACTGCTGGAAAAGATTGTCTCCATGATGTACGTACCTTTACTCAAATTTATAGATAATAGAGTACATAATTAACCAATTCCTATGGTAGTTTGTTTTCCACTGATGTGATTTTTCAAATGCGTGTTTATAGTTACTAAAAAAACCCCTTAACTTCTCTAAGTGGTTTTGTATTTTCATTCTCTCTGAGAACTCTAATTTCTGCTCTGTTTCATGATGCCCTAGTATGAGTTTAAACAATGATTTGCCTTGGATCCAAGTTAAAAGTAATTCCATCATCACTGAGAAGCTGGTAATGACATAGAAGTTCCTAAAAACACTATTAAACATACTATTTATTTTGATTGTTTATCACTTTTCATTTAATATCTTCTAAGCTACCCAGTAGGAGTTGTGTCAGCTCTACCCAAGTAATTGAGAGTTCCTACCTTCTGATTAGATTCTTCTTTTCACTGACTATGCTGCTATATCTTTTAGACTGCTCTTAGGTGCTTCTCTTATGCAATTCACCATTCCTCAAAAACATAATCAGTATTTTTCTTCCCTGTTCCTTCCCGGTCTCCTAGGAAACTTGATGAAAACTTCAGTCTGGCTGGAAAGAGTTCAAGTGTTTATATTAGCACGTGCTAATCCTTATAGCAGAAGGCTTTGCTTGTTTGTTTTTGTTAATTGAGTTATATTTTAAAAGATTTTTCTTATGATTTATACTATGTAAATGTTTTCTAAGAATTGTACAATATACCGACGGACTTAGGACAATTTTTCATATTCTTTTTCTTAACTTGTAGTTTCAACTGTAATATTCATAACGTAAAGAAATTGTTACCTTTCAATGACAATTTGAGACACCCATTTTCTGGCCGGCCCAGAGCAGTTACTGCTAACATTATTGATTTTATTATTTTACTGACATATTGTTTAAAATGTAGCTTTTGTCTAAACTACAGAAAATTAATACTCTCTTTCCTGGTTTCTCTGTGGTTGATTTTTTTCCTTCCCTCAATTTTTCTTTGGTATGTTGCTCAGGTTTTCTTAATCTTAGCCATTCAGTCTGCTGGGCAGTGGCCAAAAAACTGAGAAACTAAATTTGTCTTGTTATTTGTTTTCTCCAATTCTTATGCCCCAGGGCAGAAACCCACCCAGAGGAAGCTTCAGAGTAGGCTTTGAGTGAAAGTAGTGGCTAAATCTCCCCTCTAGATTGGGATATGCCTCCGGACATTATGTTTTCTTGGCTTCTATTGATCTTGCTGGTGAGATCAGGAAGAGATTTTCCCAAGAGGCATGAAAAACCACCCCGAGAGTATCAGCTTCCATCATTCTGATTGACAGAGCTGGGCAGCTTATCCTGACAGTTTGCAACACTATAATTTAGATCTCAGCAAACAATCAACAGACTTTTCTGTTCTTTTTTTAATTTTAATTTCTACCTTCCATTCTTGTGCAGGATGGAGAATGCAACAGAATGTGCCCAACTCCACACTGAATTTCTGAGGTTGTGAATTTTAATTCTTCTGTCACCAACTTCCAGTAGAACTCTGGCAGGTGACATATCTCAGTTCCCACTCCTTGTTTCCTTGGCAGTTAGCTTCAATGACAAATGATGGCGAGTGAATATCCTAAGCTGAAATGTGCATTATTGAACACAGTCATTTCGATAACAAAAGTAAAAAAAATAAATGTGATAGAATTATACTGTAGATTGTAAATAAAGGATTACCTTGAGCAGAACTCAACAATTTTCTAATTTGACTGAAACAATCTAAACTGAATAGCAAATGTATGAAGAAAATGTACAATTATGGTATCAGTAAGAAAACCCCCTTGAATAATAAAGAAGTATGGATGACTTCGACATGGAAAAGTGGGAAACAATGAAGAGATTAAAATTTCATGAAAATAGTGCATTCTTGGTCATGCATTAAATACTTTTACAAGTGCCATTTTATTCAGTCTTGAAAAATATACTATGCGATTGATAGAAATTTTACAGTGAAGCACAGACCTCAGCCCAGGCTAGTGCTGCTTAAGAAAGGAGAAAGGCATAGCATGTTTCAGAAAATGATTCTGCTAGTGTATGTGAGTTATGTTTTTATTTTTGCTTTTTTGGTCCTGAATATGGCAAAAAGGAAAAATCAGGTGAGACGCTGCTTGCTACTGCTCAGTCATTGAGTCAGTCAATTTCGTGTAGGAGATGTTAAGGTAGATGAATGAATTCACCATCGGTTTAAAGCAAAAGTTGTAAATTGTAACCATAGGAAAGGGACAACAAACAGTGTTGAAAACAGTTTGTTAAGTTGATTATAGGTAGATACCCAGCACTCATAGGTAGCTTAACAACGAAACCACCACCAGACTGGAATCATGTCATGTATTTAATATATTAAAATTTATGTGGTGGGAAAACACTACATATATGTCTAATTTGACCTAGATATTAGATAATATTATTTTTCTTCTCTAGATGGGAGAATAGCTAATTTGGAACTCCTGAAAGCTGCAAAGTTTTAGTGTTTACAAAATAGTCTTATCTTCGACAGGGCTTTCAAGTTACATGCATTAAATTTTGAGTTCCTTCTTCCGTGTGTCTCTTCAAGTCAAAATTGAATGCATTCCTAATTGACCTGCATTGAAGAGTTATTTTCATGACCACATATGTTAAAATTACCTTGAACTCACTGGCTAGTAGGTTTACATTACGGTTCAGGTAGGTATGGAGGCTAAACACACAGTTTAAATCTGTAGCCAATACAACCAAATAGATATGTCTTTTCACCTAAAGAAATAGTCATTTGGGATCTGCACAGTGACATCAATGAGAGGGCCAACTAGAAGACTCCAGTCTCTGTTCCAGCAAAAAGATCAGCAATTAGACAGTAATCCACAAACAAAACCACATAAGAAACTTCAGGAACACAGTGGAACATAAATCTTCAGAATAACTGCACTGGGGAAGGAAGAACAAGGTTCATTTTGCATGCATCACCCCATTCCCCAAACTGCCTTTGCACAGCACCAACAGGGAACTCCCTAGCTTAAAAGAGTCCCCCTCACAGGGAAAAGGAGGGGGTGAATGACAAGTTTCCCTAGCCTTTTGGGGTACCATACAAAAGTCCCACTTAGGTTTCACCCCACCCAAAGACTGGCAAAGCTAAGATAGATGTATAGAGCCAGCTGGGAACAAGGAAGAAAAGCAGGGGATATCAGTATCAGACATGTTGTGAAAACTTCTTCAGTGGGTACCTGCCAGTGACCTTCTCTTCAAATGACCCCATCTGCCCTGGTCCCTTGCAGATTTCACCAGGTATCATTGCAGAGGGGGCCTTCTGGGACTCAAGTTTCCCCAGATCTGCAGGTTATAGACACATGTGGAAATCCGTAACTATTACCAATGTGAAGGGACTCTATTGTGTGTTATTCTCTGCAGTTTCTATGACTTGACTAAAAATACCTAATAATCAACATAAAGAAAGAATCAGTGGAGATCTGGAAAAAAAGTTTTTTAAAATAAGACTAAAACACTTAGGAACTAGGTAGCTTATTTTCTTATTACTGTAATAATATAGAATATGATATTTTTGTAAAAATCTATTTCACAATGCTACAAATATTTTTTTTAGCAACTTCTCATATGATCTATATAGTAGGCATTAAATAGCAAGCAGCAAAGTCCAAAGGAGACAGGATTTGGTTGCACATGGACAGCTTTTAGAACTAGCTGCTGAGAGTGGTGATGTTTTAGGAGAAAAAGAAAATTTTAAAAAAGTGTATTGAAATAGATTGTCATCTCAAAGCATCACTCTCCTCAGAAAAATACAAAAAGTACTGAATATATTGATAGAGCCTTTCTCTATTTACAAAGACCCTCTTAAACGTTTCACATTTATTCTGTACCAGTCCATAAGTTAGATATCTCTAACCCCATAATTAAAGAGGAAGGTATTCAACTAAAGAGGTTATGGAAGTGTCAAAGTTTGTATAACTAGTGAGTACTAAAGGCAAGACTTCAACCAGGTTATTTATACAGGGAACCTGGAAATTTTGTCCAGTCTCATCTGCTATGGTTGGACTGTTATGTCCTCCAACATTCATATGTTGAAATCCTTATCCCCAAAGTAATGGTCTTAGCAGGTGGGATCTTTAAGAGCTGGTGAGGTCATAAGGGTGGAGCCCTGATGAATGGGATTAATGCTATAATAAAAGAGTCATGCAGAGCTCTGCAGACACAAAGGGCAGTCTGCGACCTGCAAGAGTCCTCACCTGGCCATGCTGGTACCCTGATCTCAGACTTCCAGACTTCAGAGCTATGAGAAATAAATTTCTGTTGCTTTTAAGTCACCCAGTAATATTTTGTTATAGCAGCCCAAATGGACTAAGAACAGACTGAAAAAAAAAACAAAACACATTAGGAGCTTGGAAACAAAAGCAGCCTGTGAATTTTGAAAATTATGCACAGAAAGACTGAGAAGCTGGGAAGCTGGGAAGCTGACAAGTCACATAAGCCTTGTAGCAGTTAGTCTAGCCTGTGTGACTAAAGCACTAGTATACTCTATTTGGTTGATTCTATCATTTCTTATTGTGTATTTTCTTCCTTCAACTACCCATTTTGCCCTCCCATTTTAAAGAGACCTTTCTCTTTAAAGATGAATGATTATTACTGTTCGTATTACTGATCATGTAAAGATTATTACCATTTGCAAATGTGCTTATGAAGATGAAACATGCATTTAATGCAGCAGAGTCTGAGTTTTTCGTGGCATGTTACCTAAGCACTTTAACTGGAAAAGTGATGTATTGTGGTCTAAAACATAGAACCTCAGCAGGTTCTGTGGTCTAAAACATAGAACCTCAGCAGATGAAAAAAATAGCCCTTACCCCTGAAATTAAACATCCCCTTTCCTATTCAGAGAGAAGTGTTGGAAATATAATTACCTATTAATTTCACTTTTTAACTTTTCTAAGACACATCTAGAGTAGAATTGGGCTAAATAAATGTTATTATCCGTTTTCACTATGAAATAGGTAAATGTCAATTCTGTATTGGAAACAATGCAAATAAATTTTTGCTCTTTTCTCCCAATTAGGTTTTAAGCAGAGCCAAATTAGATGACAGCTTTAGGGAGGGAAGTTATTAATATTATTTCCCAGTGATATTACTGCCAACAAATACTTTCAAATACTGAGAAATCCCTAATTTTATGACAGTGATGGAGTTTAGACAAATAACATTTTCTGAAAATACGTCTAATATTTTTAAATCACACATTTCCCTGTGTTTATTCTGGATAATTGATACTGAAGTTAAGTATCAATAAAAAATAAATAAAACCCTTGACATATTCAAATAATGTTAATTTTAAAACCAATGCAGTTTTTCAAGTCTAAATATACCATGTATATTAGTTGGGGAAACAGATCTCCAGAGAAACAAATACTTTCTCTCTGTCTCCCTCTCCCCTGATCCTTCCCTCACTCACTCCTCCCCTGCCACCTCTCTCTGTATATATATGATTGTATATATGATATAGATATCATAATGATAATTATATATTTATATATGTGTGTGTGCGTGCATATATATATATATATATATATATATATATATATAATCCTGATGCCACAATAATTTCAGCAACACTATATGTTATGTTTGTACATAAGATTTTATGTAGAAAGAAAAAGATTGTAAGATTTTTGGCTCCCATGAGTGCAGAGGCTGGCAAGTCCAAGATCTGCAGGGTAGAGTGGAGAGCAGGAGACCCAGGGAGGAATTGAATTGCAGCTCAAAGCCAAAGTCAGTCTGCTTGGCAGAATTCCTTTCTTTAGGGAAAGTCAGTCTTTTTACTTTTAAAGCTTTCACCTGATTGATTGAGACCTACCCATATTATGGGGTGTAATATGCTTTATTCAGCCAACTGATTTAAACGTCAATTTAATCTAAAAAATATAACTTCACAGA
Source organism: Panthera tigris (assembly GCF_018350195.1). Classification (NCBI taxonomy): domain Eukaryota; kingdom Metazoa; phylum Chordata; class Mammalia; order Carnivora; family Felidae; genus Panthera; species Panthera tigris. The sequence goes on along the minus strand of NC_056660.1, from coordinate 33,351,009 downwards.
AACATCTAGAATAATGTTTAACCAAATATCTTGGTACTATGGACTAGCTTGGTTGACACTTAAATTCACCATCACGTTACATATAATAATTCTTAAATTATTCCATAGATAGACCCATAGATGGTCTATCTTGTCTTTGTTCAAAAGTGGTTAAATAAGGACATGTGGGTGGCTCAGTTGGTTGAGTGTTTGTCTTTTGATTTAAGCTCAGGTGACAATCCCAGGGATGTGGGATCAACCCTGGCATCAGGCTCCATGCTGAGTGTGGAGCCCGGTTGAGATTCTCTCTCTCCCTCTGCCCCTCTCCACTAGTGCTCTCTCTCACTCTCTCTAAAATAAAAAAATAAAATAAATTAATTAATTAAAAACATTTTTAAAAGGCGCTAAATAATCTTTCTTAGTGATTAGTCCATAAAAAAGTATGATGGTCAGGGGTGCCTGGGTAGCTCAGCCAGTTCAGAGGCGAGTCTTGATCTTGGCTTAGGTCATGATCTCACAGTTCATGAGATAGAGCTCCAAGTCAAGGTCTGTGCTGACAGTGAGGAGCTCTGGGGATTTTCTCTCTCCCTTTCTCTCTGCCCCTCTTGCTTGTGCTCCCCGCCTCCCTCAAAATAAATAAACTTAAAAAAAAAGTGTGTTGGTCACCTAGGGCAAAACTAATCAAAATACTGATGACTTCACATACTACTAAATGATATACACAAAGAAATATTGACGGCCTTGAAAACAGTGTAGGTAATCAACAGGAGACTTAGCTTTCTAAGATTTTTGAAAGTGGTTCATTTTAAGGGCCTCATCAACATTGCAATTGTATTGTTTTCATGAGAAATAATTGCAATAAGTAGTATATCTTCTCACTTTTAATGTACTAGAAATTATAACTAAGAAATGAAATACTTATTTCATAGTTGAATATTAAGATAGTAAAAAATACCTTCAGTCCTTGAAAATTTATTTTACTTTCAGTAATTTTTATTTATCCTAAGAAATTCTAGATTTGTTTTAGAAACTAAATCAGATATAGGAAAATAGAATAATTATTAATTTTCATGAATTTCCTGTTAAAGGTATGAGAGAAAACTTATATTCAAGCTCACTAAGTGGAGTTTGTATCTTCTGTTAGTTATTCTGCATTTACAAGGGCATGTATTTTTTTTTATTCCAGTTTCACAGTTAATATATGTTCTTACTTCTTGCTGAGCCTCAAGAAGCAGTTACTGAAAGGATAATTTTGATTTTATGCAGTAACATAATTTTATCTGTTAAAAAGTAGCCCATTACAATAATAGTCTATTACTTTCCCATAGAAAATATTTGACATTATTCCTTCCAGAGATATTTCCTATCTGTTACTTGTCTGGGAAGTTTTAGAGACGTTTTAAGAGTTTATTTCCAAGAAATTCCCATTGACAAACATGCCAGTAATTTCATGTAAAATACATTTCTAAGTTTGTGACTTATCTTTAATAGTCATTGAGTTTTAAACAGTTTTGTTTTTGTTTGTTTAATTCTTTGCTTTATTTTTAATTGAAGTATAGTGGACATAAAATATCATATTAGTTTCAGGTGTCCAACTTAATGACTTGATGTTTATATACAACATGAAATGCTCACCATGATAAGTGTAGTTACTATCAGTCATCATATAAATGTATTACAATATTATTGACTATATTCCCTATGGTCTACTTCCATTCCCGTGGCTTATCTATTTTATAGCTGGAAGTGTGTACCCCTTCATCTCCTTTACCCATTTTGCCCATTCCTTTAACACCTCCCCTCTGGCAACCACCAGTTTGTTCTTTGTACTTATGAGTCTGTTTTGGTTTTATTTTGTTTGTTCATGTTTTGTTTTAGAGATTCCACATATATGGGAACTCATATGGTATTTATCGCTCTCTAATTAGTATAATTAATATAATACCCTATAAGTTCACTTAACATAATACCCATGTAGTTTAAAATGGCAATATTGGGGCACCTGGGTGGCACAGTCGGTTAAGCGACTGACTTCAGCTCAGGTCATGATCTCACAGTCCGTGAGTTCGAGCCCCGCGTCGGGCTCTGTGCTGATGGCTCGGAGCCTGGAGCCTGCTTCGGATTCTGTGTCTCCCTCTCTCTCTGACCCTCCCTCGTTCATGCTCTGTCTCTCTCTGTCTCAAAAATAAATAAACATTAAAAAAAAATAAAATAAAATGGCAATATTTGGGACCCCTGGGTGGCTCGTTAGTTGAGCATCTGACTCCGGCTCAGGTCATGATCTCACAGTTCATGGGTCTGAGCTAAATAATTGACTTGGGGGACTGCATAAATGGAAGTGCCATCAAAAAAAAAGGGGGGAGGCAGCTGAGTGGCTCAGTAAGTTAAGAGTTTGACTCTTGATTTCAGCTCATGTCATGGTCTTGCTTTCATGGGATCAAGCCCTGTGTCAGAGCTTCAAGCAGGCTCTGCATGGTCAGTGCAGGGCCCATTGTCAGGCTTGAACTCATGAACTATGAGATTGTGACCTGAGCCTAAATCAAGAGTTGGACACTTAACTAATTTAGCCACCCAAATACCCTTTAGCAGTATATTTTAACTCATAAAGCAAAACAGACATTTTAACATAAAAAACAACTTAATAAACTTTTAGCCAGCACACTTAGACTATAAGAAATGCTTAGACTATAAGAATGCACACTTATACTATAAGACTATCAGACTATAAGAGGGAAGATCTTTAGTATGAAGGGGAATAACATAAAATGAAAGAAACATGTGATCTAGAAAAAGAAATAAATTTTACCCAAACAGTAAGTAGTGGATTAAATGTAAAAAAATAATGTTTTTCTTTATTCTTAAATTAATTACAAGGTAAGTGATTATTCAATAGGAAGATCAGACAACTGGAAATGGATGCCCACTTTCTCAATCTGATAAACGGTAGCAGTGATACTCCTAGAACTACCCTTTTACTAGTTCTGAACTATTTAATTATTTTACTGTTATGTTGGGTAAAAGGCAAATTTGCTTATTCTCATACCTTCCATTCAACATTACATGGGAGTCCTACACTGTGCAATACAGCAAAAAAAAGAACATTATAGGCACAAGGACCAGAAAAGAGTAAATACTGTTGTTGCTATTGGCAAATGACATACATGTTTATGTAGAAAAGTCCTAAGAAATTTAGCAAAAAAACAAACAAACAAAAAAACAAAACAAAACAAAAAAAAACTGTTAAAACAAAAATTGAACTTAACCTTTCTCACTGGATACAGGGCCAATATACAAAAATCAAAGAATTGAAAAGAAAGACTCAAGAATTGAAGCATTTGCAATATTATCAAAAATCTAAATACTTAGGAAGAAATGTAAAAAAAAAAATTTAACATTTTTACATGAAAACATAAAAAATTACCAAGGGAAAATGAATGAGACCTGTACAAATGAAGAAAAGTATAATACATGTATATCAGAAAACTCAGCTTTGTTTTGTTTTTAATTCTCCTTAGGTTGATTTATAGGTTGAATGCCATCCAATAAAAATCCCAAAGACCTTTGTGTGTAAATTGAAAAGTTTATTCTATCCTTTATATAGAAAAACATAGGATGTAGAATAGATTTTTTTTTTAAATCTTAAACAACTATGTTAAATATTCAGTTACCTCATAGCACACTTACTTTTATGGTAGACTTCGGTAAGTGGGACTATGGTATCGGTGTAAAGATAGGCAAACAGATCAATGGAACAGAATTAGTCAAGAAATAGACTCACATATACATGATATGGTGTGTAGAATAATGGCCTCCCAAAGATATGCACATCCCAGTCCTCCACACCTGTGGTAATGCTATGCTACATGGCAGCGGGAAATTTAGGTTGCAGGTAAAATTAAGATTGCTTATCAGCTGATCTTAAAACAGGGAGTTTACCTTGGATTATCTACATGGGTCTAGTGTAATCCCAAGAGTACTTAAAAGTGGAAGAAGGAAACAGAAAAGCTTCAGAGGGAAATGTGACAATGGAAGTAAATCAGGATGATGTCCCAGCATTGCTGCCTTAGAAGATGGAAGAATGTGGTCATGAGCCAAAGAATGTGGGTGTCTTCTAGAAGCTTGAAAAGGCAAAGAAACAGATTCTCCTCTAGAGCCTCCAGAGAGGAACATAGTCCTGCCAGCAGTTTGATTTTGCCTAAGAAGAGCCACGTTGAAATCCTAGTTACAGAATTATAAGACAATTGATTCATGGTATTTTTGGTCATTACATTTGTGGTAATTTGCTAGAGCATGAATAGACAAAAGGGAGAGTGAAAAGAAAAAAGAATAGTAGGGTAAGGAGGAATTGGAATGCAGGGCAGAAAAACATGATATAGTTGGTTAGGTAAATCTAACTGAGAAGATGAGAATTGAGCAAAAGCCTGAAGACCTGAAGAGGTGAGTGACTTAGTTAACTAAATATCTGGGGAAGAGGTAAAAAAGCAGCTATAAAAGTCTAAAGTGGGGATGTTCCTGACATGTTTGAAAATAGCATAGCAGTCAGTGTGACTGGGAAAGTGTGAACAAAGGGGAGAGTCATAGGAGAGAACTGAGTCGTTGGCTTACATTTTAGAGTGATCTCTATTGCAAAGTAAGGAATGCAAAGAGAAAATCATGTGAATGAGTAACAAAAGGTTATAGGATCAATGGATTGGAGTTCTTAATGGACTTGAGAGAATGTTGGGTTTGGGAATGCCAGAAATAATGAACTTGAAAATTAGGAAAAAGTGGTCAGAGAATAAGAATTGGATGAATGGCATTGGATTTATGAAAATATTGCTGTTAGTAACACCAAGGTCTACTTTCATGGATGACCAGGCTAGTAGGTGGTTGAGATAGGGATGACACCATCATTGGTGAGCTGAGTAGAATGGAAATTCCAAAGGGATAGAAAGATTGTTTTTAATGTATAAATTGGTATAACCATGCCAGAAATGGAATGAGTCACTAGGAGTTGGGGAATAAACAGAATTTGTTAAATGACAAGAGTAGTCAGGGTTATAAAACCTATACACGAATGAATATCACAGCTGGGGCCTTTAGAGGACAATAAAGGAGAATATCTTGCAGCAACAATGAGAAGCCCAGTCATATTAAACTCAGTGATCTAATTTGAACAAAACCCAAAAACCAACCAACCAACCAACCAAACAAACAAACAAACAAAAACAGGTCCCTACGGAGCAATGATGGCCAGTTTTATTTTAAGACAAAATTGATGGATTTGAGGGTAACATTTCCCAAACCTCACACAAATTCATCTAATTTTGAAATAATTTTCAATACAGAATCTTACCTGTAATGATATCTGAGAAATGTAGTTTTCAGCTAAGTTTGGCAGTACAGAAAAACTTCTGAGGAGGTGGTAATTAGTCAACAACTAATCATCGTCAGCATTATTATGGTATCCCTTGTGAATCTTAAAAGCTTGCTGAATTTCAAGGGGCCGAAGTTCCTTCTGTCTTCTGCTTCACATTTGTAAAATGTTATTTCTATCCTCGAACTCAATTTATAATGCAAGATGGTTGGTAGAGCCACCATCCCCGTGTGCTCATTTTATGAAAAAGAAAAAGGGGAAAGCAGGAAATAACCAATATGTATGCTTCCTAACTGACCACATTGCCTTCTACCAAATACCAAAAAGTCGTTTTAATGTCACTGACAATGACAATTTAGTCACATGCCCATATTTAGCTATAGCGGCGGCTGGGAAATGTATTATTTTGGCTGGGAACACTGCTTTATTGAATAAAATTAGGATTCTGTTTCTAAGGAGGATATTTGGAAGGCATCTACATTTCTGCAACTTTAGGGATGGCAGGCAGGATGATTCACATGAATGAGGTTGAATATACCATAAGGCTTTTCTTTAAGAGCTTAACATTAGATTATTACATTAATAACTAATAACTACATCGTATAAACTAAAAAAACATTGGTAACAACAGATAAACGTGTTACAATATATTCATAGTAATTCTTCCCAAATGATTCTGTAATTATAAGACATCTTGAGAAAGGACTTAAAATCGTGGAGAAGTAGGGGGACCCTGAGCTTTCCTCATCCATCAAACACAGCTGTAATGAGATCAGATCACTTGAAATACCCAGGAAATTTATCTGCGGAATGGAAGAAGGATCTCCATAGTTGGAGGGAGACAACTTGGCAGGTGGAAGGTGTGTGGAAGTGAATTGGTGGAGAGAAAGACAGCAGAGCCATGGAAGGGAGGGAACTCTACATGGAGAGACAAAAGGGAAAGAAAGAAAGGGGGTAGAGAAAATGTGGCATCGAGTTCCCACTAGAGGAAAACCTCTCTAGACCATGGACTGAGAAGTGAGAAGTACTGAGAATCCCAGTTTTCTGTTTTGTTTTTGTCTGTTTGTTTTTTTGCAAATAGTTTTTGGAGCTCAAACTCTGAGGTTTTGGAAGTGTGTAACTGGGAGCTGGCCTTGGATAACATAGCGTAGTGTAGGGATCTCCAGAGGACACTGAAAAAGAACTTTCCCTTTCCAGGAGTACTTTTGGAAGAGGGTTTATTGCCTCCCAAGGATAACAGACACTGCAGGTGCCAGCCAAAGGCTTTTAATCAGCAGGAGACAGAGGCACACCCAGAGGGAATATAACCTTTTCTTCTTTAGCAGTGCCACACCATAGATTCTATACACTGTGCAGGCATGGGGCTGTTGCTCAGGGACAGAGGACTTCAGACAGCATGGACAGGTTCTACTCTGGAGGAGGGGAGTGGATCTGCATGATCCTGGGTCCTTTAAGATTTTGGGTTTTGAATCCCAGCTGTGTGCAGAATCAAAAAGACAGGAGAGCTGTGGTGCAGGGTGAGCTGACTGTCCTCACTATTCTGTGAAGGCTGCCTAAACAGTGGAGGATGTGAGATCCTCAGTCCAGAGACAAGCTATTGGGGTGGCACCATTTTCCCCTCAACACCAACACAGTGGGACTTCAGAGAGCAACATAGCAGGCCCCAGTGGAGGCAGGACCTGCTTACACCAAACCCCACAACACCCCCCCCCGCCCCACCCATGTCTGGCAACCATTTATTTATTGGGGCAAGACTGACTTGGAGCCAAAGCAACAGATCTCTTCTCCAGAAGACCAGCACACCCAGCACCCGCCATACACCAAGTGCACTGAAAATCCAGGGCTTCAAAATGACACCCATAGTTCTTTTTTCTTTGTTTCTTCTTTTTCTCTTTTGGAACCAGGCTCAGAGTTTCTTGTTTGTTTGTTTTTTATTTCCTTTTCTCTCTCTCTCTCTCTCTCTCTCTCTCTCTGGATCAGGCTTTTTTATTCTTTCTTCTTCTTCTTCTTCTTCTTCTTCTTCTTCTTCTTCTTCTTCTTCTCTTTTCTTTCTTGTTCTTTAGAACCACCTTTCTAGTCTTTTGATTCTGTTTGTTTCTTTTTGTTCCCATTCATTTTCTCTTTTTGGTGGCTCAGGCCTCCCCCCTTTTTTCCAGGGTTACTTCAACAACAACAACAACAAAATTCAAAGCACACTTGGTTCAAAGTCCAAACACTCCACCACTGCAAGCAAAGAGGAACTCTGCAGAGGACTGATCAGAGGGAAAACTCAACATCAGAGTGTACATAACATATACCATAAACACTTCTTGAAGTGCCAGGCCCTGGACAGTGTATGACCCCTTTTTAATATAATAGTACTCGCAAGTGCAGGAAACATAACAAGCTTTTAAAACATGCAAAAGACAGAAACTTAGCCAAAATGATAAGATAGAGGAATTCTCCCCCAAAGAAAGGTCAAAAAGAAATTATAGCCAGGGACTTGCTCACAACAGATATACACAATTTATCTGAAGAAGAATTTAGAAGAAAAGTTATAAGATTAGTAGCTGCATTTGAAACAAATTTAAAAAAAGAAAAAACATAGAAGACTCCAGAGAAACCCTTGTTGCAGAGAACAAAGACCTAAGAACTAGTCAGGTTGAAATAAAAGATGCTTTAACTGAGATTCAAAGTAAACTGGATACAGTGACAATGAACACTGAAGAAACAGAAGAGAGAATAGGTGATGTACAAGGTGAAATTATGGAAAATAATAAAACTGAAAAAAGGGAGAGGAAATTATTAGATCATGAGGGCAAACTTAAAGAACTAAGTGATTCCATGAAATGAAACAACATCCATATCATAGGAGTCCCAGAAGAAGAGAAGGAAACAGGAGCAGAAGGTTTGTTTGACCAAATTATAGCTGAGAACTTCCCTAATCTGGGGAATCCCTTGGGAGGAAACAGGGGTCCAAATCTAAGAGGCACAGAGAACTCCCCTCAAAATCAACAAAAACATGTCAACACCATGACATACCATAGTGAAACTTGCAAAATATAAAGAAAGAATTCTGAAAGCAGCTAGGGACAAAAGGTCCTTAACCTACAAGGGTAGACACATAAGGTTAGCAGCAGACCTTTCCACTGAAAAAGGGAGTGGCAAGAAATTTTCAATGTGCTAAATAGGAAAAATATGCAGCCAAGAATTCTTTATCCAGAAAGGCTGTCATTCACAATGGAAGGAGAGATAAATGCTTTCCCAGACAAACAAAAACTAAAGGAATTCATGACCAGTATGCCAGCCTGCAAGAAATTTGAAGGGGGGTGGGGAAGACCAAGGCAACAAAGACTACAAAGAACCAGAGAACATCACCAGAAACACCAACTCTACAGGTCGCACATGGCACTGAATTCATATCTTTCAGTAATCACTCTGAATGTAAATGGACTAAATGCTTCAATCAAAAGACATAGGGGATCAGAATGGATTAAAAAACAAAAACAACAAGATCTATCTTTAGGCTGCCTACAAGAAACTTATTTTAGACCTAAAGACACCTGCAGATTGAAAATGAGGGAATGGAGAACCATCTATCATGCTAATGGAGGTCAAAAGAAAGCTAGATTAGCCATACTTATATCGACAAGCTAGACTCTAAAACAAAGACTGTAACAAGAAATGATGAGGAAATCATATCATAATTAAGGGGTATGTCCATCAAGAAGATCTAACCTTTGTAAATATTTATGCCCCAACATGAAAAAACAAATATATAAATCAATTAATCACAAAGGTAAATAAACTCATTGAAAATAATACAAAAATAGTAAGGGACTTCAGCACCCCACTTACAACAATGAACAGGTCATCTAAGCAGAAAATCAACAAGGGAACAATGACTTTGAATGACTCACTGGACCAGATGGACTTAACAGATGTATTCAGAACATTTTATCCTAAAGCAGCAGAATACACATTCTTTTCAAGTGCACATGGGACACTCTAGAAGAGATCACATACCGGGTCACAAATCAGCCCTTAACAGGTACAAAAAGATCAAGATCATACCATGCATATTTTCAGATCACAACACTATGAAACTTGAAATCAACCACAAGAAAATGTTTGGAAATGCCTCAAATATATGTAGTTTAAAGAACATCCTACTAAAGAATGAATAGGTTAACCAGGAAATTAAAAAATAAAGGGAAACAAATGAAAATGAAACAATGGCAGTCCAAAACCTTTGGGATGGAGCAAAGCCAGTCCTAAGAGGAAGTTACATTGCAATTAAGGCCTATTTCAAGAAGCAGTAAAGGTCCCAAATATACAACCTACCCTTAGAACTAAAAGAGCTAGAAAAGGAGCAGCAAATAAATCCTAAAGCCAGCAGAAGAAGGGAAATAATGGAGATTAGAGAAATAAATCATACAGATCAACAACAAAAAACACAGTAGGACAGATAATGAAATAAAGATCAGGTTCTTTGAAAGAATAACCCCCAGCCAGACACCCCCAGCCAGATAACCCCCAGCCAGACTTAAAAAGAAAAGAGAGAGGACCCAAATACATAAAATCACAAATGATAGAGGAGAGACCACAACCAACACCATAGAAACACAAACAATTATAAGAGAATACTATGAAAAATTATATGCCAACAAACTGGGCAATCTGGAAGAAATGGAGAAATTTCTAGAAACATATAAACTACCAAAACTGAAACAGGAAGAAATAGAAAATTGTAATAGGCCCTAACCAGCAAAGAAATTGATTCAGTAATAAAAAAAACCTCCCAACAAATAATAGCCAGATGTCTTCCCAGGGGAATTCTGCCAGACATTTAAAGAAAAGTTAATACCTATTTTTCTCAAACTGTTCCAAAAAATAGAAATGGAAGGAAAGCTACCAAACTCATTCTATGAACCCAAGATTACCTCGATTCCAAAACCTGACAAAGACCCCACAAAATATCCCTAATGAACCTGGATGCAAAAATTCAACAATATACTAGCAAATCAAATTAAACAGTACATTAAAAGAATTATTCACCATGATCAAGTGGGATTTATTCCTCTGCTGCAGGGCTGGTTCAACATCCACAAATTGATCAATGTGATACACCACATTTATTAAAAAAAAAAAAAAGGATAAGAACCATTTGATCATCTGAAGATGCAGAAAGGCATTTGACAAAACACAACATCCTTTCTTGATAAAAATCCTCAAGAAAGTAGAGATAGAGGGAACATACATCAACATCATAAAGGGAATATATGAAACACCCACAGCTAATATCATCCTCAATGGAGAAAAACTGAGAGCTTTTCCCCTAATCTCAGGAACATGATAGGCATGTCCACTCTCACTATTATTCAACATAGTACTGGAAGTTGTATCCTTAGCTATCAGACAACAAAAAGAAATAAAAAGGATACAAATTGGCAAAGAAGTCAAACTTTCACCCTTCATAGATGACATGATAAAAAAAACATGGAAAACCCAACAGACTCTGCCAAAAAGTTGCTAGAACTGATACATGAATTCAGCAAAGTTGCAGGATATAAAATCAACATACAGAAATTGGTTGCATTTCTATACACCAATAATAAAACAGCAGAAAGAGAAATCAAGGAATCGGTCCCATTTACAATTTCACCAAAAATCATAAGATACCTGGGAATAAACCTAACCAAAGAGGTAAAAGATCTGTACACTGAAAACTGTAGAACACTTATAAAAGAAACTGAAAATGACACAAAGAAATGGAAAAAACACTCCATGCTCATGGATTGGAAGAAAAAATATTGTTAAAATGTCGATACTACCCAAAGCAATCTACATATTCAATGCAATACCTATCAAAATAACTCTAGCATTCTTCATAGAGCTAGAACAAATAAATCTAAAATTTGTACGGAGCCACAAAAGACCCTGACTAGACAAAATAATGATGAAAAAGAAAACCAAAGGTGGAGGCATCACAATCCTGGACTTCAAGATGTATTACAAAACTGTAATCATCAAGACAGTATGGTACTGGCACAAAAACAGACACTCAGATCAATGGAATGGAATAGAGAACCCAGAAATGGACCCACAAATGTATGGCCAACTAATCTTTGACAAAGCAGGAAAGAATATCCAATGGAAAAAAAGACAGTTTCTTCAGCAAATCGTGCTGGGAAAACAATTGGACAGTGACATGCAGAAGAATGATACTGGACTACTTTCTTACATCATGCATAAAATTAAATTCAAAACGGATGAATGATCTAAATGTGAGACAGGAAATCATTAAAATCCTAGAGGACAAAACAGGCAACAACCTCTTTGACCTTGGCTGGAGCAACTTCTTACTAGACATGTCTCTGGGGAGACAAGGGAAACAAAAGCAAAAATGAACTCTTGGTGCCTCATCAAGATAAAAAGCTTCTGCACAGTGAAGGAAACATTCAACAAAACTAAAGGGCACCTGACAGAATGAGAGAAGATATTTGCAAATGACATTTCGGATAAAGGGTTACTACCCAAATCTATAAAGAACTTATCAAACTCGGCACCCAAAAATCAAATAATCCAGTGAGATAGATTTTGAAGTGATAGCAGGGTAGGTGGAGAAGGGTACCGAGCAGGGTGCAAAGAAAGCAAAACAAAACAAAAAAAAACCCAAAAAACAAGCGAACAAAAAAAACCACACTGGAGATGTATGAGTTAAAAAGCAGGGAGGCCATGGTATTGAGCAGATCATAAATCTTTACTTGATGCACAAAGGAGGAGTCTGAGCCAAATGGCAAGTGGTCAGTGAATCAAGTAGGGTAGCTGGTTAGACGAAAATTAACAGAAACCAGCAGAGATAAAAGCTGGATCTCACAAAATATCATAAAAGACAAATTTTTGTATGTATATTTTTATAAAAATATGGAGTAGTAGCATCACTAAGGATTAATCAGTGAGGATTAATGAGGTCAAATTCTAACTTTTCACACTTAATTATGATGAGTGATGGAGAAAGAAGAGATTATGTAAACAAAATAGTAACAGCTTTCAGTTAGGTTCAAAGGGTGAAATTAAGCTTTCATAAAATGTTTAAGAGGGCAGGGGAGAGTTGTTTCCAACCTGTGCCAAGTGGGATGGACTCTGCAAAGAAGGGTGGCAAGGAGGGCCTTTTTGCCATCAATGAGGTGGTGACCAGAGAATATACCATCAACATGCACAAGTGCATCCTTCAGAGTCCCCCTTGGACACTCAGAGATTCAGAAATGTGCTGAGAAAGAGATTGGAACTTCAAATGTGCACATTGAGACAAGGCTTAACAAGGCTGCCTGGACCAAGGGAATAAGGAATGTTTCCTACTGTATCTGTGTGTGGTTGTCCAGAAGTGAAGATGACGATTCACCAACCAACCTCTGTACATTCTTTACGAGTGTACGTGTCACCATTTTCAAAACTCTACAGACAATCAATATGGATGGGAAGTAACCACTGTTTGTCAAAAAAAGTTATAAAACTGCACACACACACACACACACACAAGGAGTGTAGGGGAGAGTGTTAATCATATATATGAGGTCTTAGAAAGTATAATGGAAAGTCTGGGAAGGAAGGAAAGCCCTTGAAAACCATTTGGAATGAATCTGCGTCAACAAAATATGGAAGGAACTTGAGGTGAAGAATAATTATCAAAGGAATTTGCATATTGAGTGCTTAAAAGGAAAATAAGCAAATATGGTATATATTTTGTTCTCACAAATTTGTGAATTATTTCTAGTTGGAAGTATGTTAAACTATTTAGTTAAGTCACTGTAACATTTAGTTCTGGAATGGAGACTTTCAATCAATATTGTTTATGATCCTGAAATTTTCTTATTAGGATTTTTTTTGGTTATATATTCAGCATAACACAAGAACTTTTTATTTACATTTGCCAAATCCATTATATTTATTAAAAATCCTCATGTTATTTTAATGCGTGAAGGCAAAATGCCTTCTTATAACTTCTTTTTAAAGTAGGTTCCATGCTCAGCATGGAGCCCAACATGGGGCTTGAACTCATGACCCAGATAGATCAAGGGTCAGATGCTTAACTGACTGGCCACCCAGGTGCCCCAAAACACCTTCTTATAACTTTTGTTCAGAGTTAGATCTGAACTAAACTGGTGATAGATTTTATTGTTTTAGGAAAGAATGGCAAGATCAATGCTTCTCTTTTATAAATCTATGTAAAGGATTTTGCCAAGTGCTTTCACTTGTTAATCTTGCTCTAATGATAAAACAGTTTGCCATTTTTATAAATTACAGTGAACATGTTATTTTTCAGTTTATGCTTTAAATTTGATTTATTTTGTTAGTAAAAAAGTGTTAATTGAGGTATCACTACATATGTAATAACAAGTGACGAGCTTTTGGGGAATCATGAAAAACTTCATTGGGTATGCATGATCCATATACATAAATCAGTTTAAAAACAATATATTGAATTATGGAGGGTTAGTCATGTGCTATAGATTATATTTCACTTAAAAATAACAGTTCAAACAGAATCAAATAATCAAAGTAGACATTTTGGGAAGGAACATTTGGAAATGATTTTTTTTTACTGGTACTTGGGGCTCTTTTGAAAATCAGAACCTCTTTGTCATGAATACTGTCTTTTTGTTCACAATAAGTTGCAATAGAAATCTTTAGCTATTAACACAAGCCTAGTAAGAAAATTAGATGAGTAGAATTTTTTTAGAATGTTAGTGAAAAAGCTTGAGGTTTTTTTTGTTTGTTTGTTTTGTTTTGTTTTCTGTTTTTTTTTAATCAGCTTTTTAACTTTTGGCAATTTCCTTTTGTATGGAAATACGGATAATAACTAGTATAAATATGAAGATTAAATAATCTGTGTTGCCATTCAATGTAGGTTAACAAATACATTGCTGAGAAAATGAAGATGTGATTCTCATCTCCAGAGCCAAATGGCCAGCAATATTTATTATTGTTATTTGGATTCCATGTGTTGGAGCTGTTTTATGACGGTGGAGAACAGACCGTGTAGCTGCTTGAAAAACTCAACAGTGGGAACTGAATTCTGCAAAATCTAGGAGGTTTTACCTTTTTATTTGGTTTTATTCATGAGCACCTGTTGTAAATATATGTTACCTGCACTGTTGCTACTAAGTATATGGAGCACCATATGTGAAATATATGGGAAAGAATAAAAGACTAGAGAACAAATGGGAACAATAAAATGGTGGTCTTCTGCAGCTTCTTCTAAGTTTCTCAGCATAGGAAGAAAAGAAGGTTATTCAATTTTCATAATACACACCAAAACATGGTGTGTCCCCAAATTGTAGTGTTAGCAAATATGGGGCAACAGAAATTATCACACTTAACTTAGACCAGTAAAAATTGATATTTAAAGTCAAACACCCATAAAATCCATTTCTTAAACGTTTGGTAGTTTCTTACAAAATTTTAAGAAGTTATTGTGTTGCCTTCGGTAACTTCTTGTAAATTCAAGATGAGTTTTTTTTTTTTTTTTTTTTTTTTTTTTACCAAAAAATGAAGGATTCCCTCATATTCTGAATCAAAGTTGAAATTTTGATGTCCTTATTGAATGTTCTCTTACCTCATTCTAAAGTTCAGTTAACAACATGCACTTGGTCTGCTACTCAGGGGTCAGGAAACCTAGTTGAGCAGATGGGTGATTGTTAATCAGCCAGTGGCAACACGCAGATTCTGCAGAAATCTGCTTTGTAATGGTGTACCCCCCTACCCCTGCATTATATATATACCTTCCCTTGGTGATGGAGAGACCTCTAGAACTGTACATTCCTTTCTAAAGGTGTACACCTTTCTCTGGAGTTTTATTTTCTTTACAAGGGCCATATATCACATGGGGAAAATGTCACTCTTCTGATTCTTAATAAGCTCAGAGAACACATAGTCTGACCACGTTTGGGTGGATGTTAGCGTCTTACCCGCCGAGCAATATCCTGATTGGGTTTATCTTGAGGAAGCAATCAAGAACCTTACACAAACCGACTCCGTTATCTCTGGAAATACAGGAACAAGCTCAACATGTTCTCCTAAATCCCATTCCCGGGCATAACCTGTGCAATACTTTAAGACACATTTGACTTCAACAGTTCCTTCAATGGCTGCCATTATTTTCATTCAAGAAGTTCTGAATTCAATAACTAATCATCGCCATAGACTAAACCTTCCTGATTTTATATATTTTAACATATTCTACGTTCTTACATTTTTACATGAAAATCATTTTACATTTCTTATTCAAATTAAATTTTATATTCCAATAGAACAATCTAAGTTGGGTGTGAATTCCTAACCTAAAACTACTTCTCACTCTGTATTATTTCTTTGTTCTTTCACTCTGGCATATCACAATTAGAAATGTCTTCCTTTCTTAAGAAAAAGACTATGGGGGTGCCTTGGTGGTATTGAGCATTCAACTTCAGCTCAGGTCAGGATCCTATGGTTGGTGAGTTCAAGCCCTGCGTTGGGCTCTCTGCTATTGGCACAGAGCCTACTTCGGATACTCTGTCCCCCTCTCTCTCTGCCCCATCCCTGCTCATGCTCTCTCTCTCTCTCTCTTTCTTTCAAAAAAAAATAAATGAACATTAAAAAAAAAGGAAACGACTATAATTTGTGTATAATTTAAGATTCAGTTATTTCACAGCCTTATGTGTAACTCCTTTTTTGAAGCCACAATGTGTTTATATAATTTTGTTTATATTTATAAACTTATATGACTATTATATATTTTCATGTACAATTAAAATATTATTCTAAGTTTAAGATTTTGTGTTTCCAGAATCAGGAGTCCTGTCTACAATAATCACTTTCAATAGAAGAAAGGCCAGGTGTGTGCAGAAAAAAGCAATATTTAAATATAGAATGCAGATTGTGTCCATATCTTATCCTTTAAATATCCTGAGAAAGTATATAATTAAAATTATGTTTTATTTTCACATAAAGAACTGGTAAGTAAAGTAAGTATAAAGGAAACTGATAAAAATGTTGAAGTGTGCAATTCTGGATCTCAGTGCCTGGGTTGTTTTGTCTCAGACTGTTTATGCTCTGAAGTGAAGAGTGGATTACTTTCAACTAAGAAGGAAACAGTTAC
Organism: Panthera tigris; assembly: GCF_018350195.1. Classification (NCBI taxonomy): domain Eukaryota; kingdom Metazoa; phylum Chordata; class Mammalia; order Carnivora; family Felidae; genus Panthera; species Panthera tigris. The sequence goes on along the minus strand of NC_056660.1, from coordinate 33,334,555 downwards.
TCCTGGTTGGATTCTACCTTTATGGCACTCCTTTGGTTGTGTTCAGAAAGGGAACACAATTGACTAGAAAGGAAATAAATACATGCTGTAAGATGTGGCAATCTTTTGCAGTCAGTGTTGTTTTCTTGGACCTTGTATTGTACTGCAGGAAGGATGAGTAAACGTGCATCCCAATAATTGCAGTGTGGTAAATCAACTTCAATATAAGAAATGAACCTAAATATAAAAAGTCAAGAAAATGTCTTAGCTCAATAATTAATAATTTCACAGAGCCAGCTCAGGGAAATTGTATAAAAGTTAGTGAAATTTGGTTGGGGGTTTCCCATAACCTCCACCCTTCTAATACATTTTACCCACTGTCCGTTGACATATTGATGCCCTTCTGTCCCAGGCCCTATTCTGGTATTTATTTCCATATGCTTTCTATTTCTTTCTGGAGTTTTTTTCAGGAATGGTGATAACTACTACACCAGAGTTTTGACTTTACATAGACTTTGGAAGGGTTTAGGGGATGCTAGGAGTCACCAGATAATACTAATAGGGTGTGTATCAAGTCAAAACTATTTTACAAGACTAAGATTGTGTGGTGGAGTTTCCCAAAGGGTATGTGACATATTATTACAGTAGGTTGAATGCAGAGCTGATATGACAATCCAATTGTCTTCCATTAATCCAGCCACTAAAGGGATTTATAAAAATGTAAAGCAATGAACTCCTCTAACCATTCTTTTTGTTTTGGAAAATATATGTGGGCAGTGTATGTAAATGCCTGACGTTAATCTTGGATAGCTGAGCAATCCATTTTATTTTATTTATTATTTAAAAATTTTTTTCAACATCTGTTCATTTATGAGAAACAGAGAACAAGTGGGGGAGGGGCAGAGAGAAAGAGAAAGAGAGAGAGAGAGAGAGAGAGAGAGAGAGAGAGAGAGAGAGGTGGGGTAGACACAGAATCTGAAACAGGCTCCAGGCTCTAAGCTGTCAGCACAGAGCCTCATGCGGGGCTCGAACCCGAGATCATAACACGAGCTGAAATCAGAGGCTTAACCACCTGAGCCACCCAGGCACCCCAAGGAATCCATTTTGAAGATATTTATCTAGAATAAGCATGTTGCCAGCTATACAACTAGAGAAAGAGCCAGGATACCTCACCCATGAAGTCCCCCTGTTAAAAAACTAGATAAGCTAGATAATTGATGGCTACAGTGACCCTGCTTTTCCCTTCCCTGCACTTTAATTCCTACTTTTATGTTTTAAATTCTCCAATAAGGGCAACCACTCCTTTACCCCAATAAAGGCAGAATGCCAAGTCTATTCTGTCTCTACCTCTCCATGTGGCCCCAAGCATACCTGGTACACTTCAAAACTTGTGAATAATAAACTCTGTTTTTGTTTTTGTTTTTCCAAAGTTCCCTGATGGTTGTTGCTGAGATGTGTCTTGCAATCACAATAAGAACCACAAAGGCTGGTCTACTCACAACGTTGGTTTTGGTTGGGAATTGTCTATGGTGGCTCCCACGAGTAGCAGGAACCCAGGTGAGTGTTCACAGACATCGTGATAGATAGCATCACTATCACTATGCTGAGACTGATACAAAACAATTTTTTCCATTAAAAGTATGGGATGTAGGTTAATGTATAATTGGTTTACTCTTGCTGTTTTAAAAGCGATCAATAAATATTTACAAAAGGTATCAGTTGAATTTCTAATACTAAATAAAGAGAGCTATAACCTGCATAAGCAAGAGTTCCTTAGGGTGCTTAATAAATTTTAAGAATGTAAAGGGATCCTGAGACCAAAAATTGGAGAATCACTGTACTGTGGTAGACAGTTTGAAACACTGAGTAGTGTTGAATGGGGTATTAAGTGAATAATATTTCAGTTAATAAATTTGTATATTCCGGGAGCCTCCTGGAATATTGATACTTTGTCCCAAAGTAATAAACTGAAGTATGATTTAAAAAATTGTGGCAAGCTATGAAGCAGATTTTATGGTGGGTCTGAGGGAGGAAGGTGGTCAGGACAGATGACTCCCATTCTATAATAGAAGAGGAATCTATTTACTTGTTTCAGAGCTGGCACTGATGGATTTTCAGATTCAGAATGCAGCTCACTGATTCTACCCTGGTTTGGGGTTTGTTCTTTAAAAGTAGAGCAGGTAGCAGATGGAACCCCATGTGTCTTAAACCATTTTCTGAACTTGTGAATGTTTTTTCTGTTCTTAAAGGATCACTATAATTACATGTGCTATTTTGGTTAGTTCTATGGAGGAAAAAAATTTCCGATATACGTCAAAAAACCTTGTTCTAATTTTATTTATTTAGTTATTAAAGCATGATGACATTACTGAAGCTACCTGAATACCTAAATTTTATTAAGCAATTTTTTCTAGGACCGAATATATTTCTTGTAAATGTAAATAATGTATCAGGTGAACTGTAAATATAAAATGTAAACAGTAAAAATGTACATATTCAATTTAATTATGTGGAGTCTTTATTGAAAATCATATTAATCATTCCTTGAAAGCTTGTTGAAAATGGGCTTTGAACTGCCCAGGTGGAAAATTTTAAATACAGCAAAACATAAAAACGAACAAACAAACAAACAAACAAAAACAATATTGGATAGAAACACTAAGAAGATATCTACTGAATGGTCTATTTGTAAAAACATTGTAAATGATGAAAATTTTAGTTTAAATATGGCTAGCACATTTTCTGCTCAATATTTTTATTTTAGTTTGCAGATACTGTCCGTGAATTGCAAATGTACTTTGTACTACCCATTTGGTCCAAACCTTTAAAATAAATAAAATAAAGGTAGTTTTAAACTTACATAAATTAAAACACTTTATTGTATATATGTATTATATATATATTTCATGTTTTATATGTATATGTATATTTTATATATGTATATTTTGTTTATATATCTATTCTTATATTTTATTAATATATTTATTAACCCATACTTTTTTATTTTAGGTATGCATTATATTTTATAATTTTCTTTATTTTACATATATATTATATTTATGTTTTATTTATATAATATATATCCATACTGCATTATGGGGAAAATTAAATATATTCTCAATCTTTACTTTTTTATTTTTTTATTTTTATTTTTTAATGTTTATGTATTTAATTTATTTTTTAAATTTTATTTAATTTTATTTTTTTTAATGTTTATTTATTTTTGAGAGAGACAGAGACAGAGCGTGAACAGGGGTGGGGCAGAGAGAGAGGGAGACACAGAATCACAGAATCTGAAATAAGCTCCAGGCTGTGAGCGGCCAGCACAGAGCCCTATGCAGGGCTGAAACTCATGAACCGTAAGATCATGACCTGAGCTGAAGTCTGACGCTCAATACATTGAGCCACCCAAGCGCCCCTATTCTCAGTTCATTAAAGGAGTAAAGAAAATATTCTACTTTTGTTTTCCTAAATATTTGTTCAGCGGAAAACTGTTCCTATGGAGGGGCACCTGGGCGGCTCAGTTGATAAAGTGTCCGACTACGGCCTAGGTCATGATCTCCCCCTTCCCAAGTTTAAGCCCTGCATTGGGATCTGTGCTGACAGCTCGGAGCCTTAGAGCCTATTTCAGAATCTGTTCACACTCTTTCTCTCTCTCTCTCAAAAATAAATAAACATTAAAAAAAAAAAAGCAGCTGTTCCTGTGGAATTTTTTTTCCCCATGGAATTTTATAAAAGTTCACTTAAGGGGCGCCTGGGTGGCTCAGTCGGTTGAGCGTCCCACTTTGGCTCAGGTCATGATCTCGCGGTTTGTGACTCCCTGCCCTGCATTGGGCTTTGTGCTGACAACTCAGAGCCTGGAGCCTCTTCGGATTCTGTCTCCTTCTCTCTCTGCCCCTCCCCCACTTGCGCTCTGTCTGTCTCTGTCTATCAAAAATAAATAAATGTAATAAAAAATTTTTTTAAAAAGTTCAGCTAAAAATATTTTTTAGGAAATAAGCCTGGGGAATATTATATATTTGTTTTTTCTTGGAGAATTAAATGCACATTAAGTTCTCAGAACTGTTTTAATAAAGAGATATGTGTTTTGTGTGTGTGTGTGTGTGTGTGTGTGTGTGTGTAATTTGATCTTGGGAACACTTGTTTTGGAACATCAATTAATGATTCCAAATTATATATTTAGACATCTAATAAAACTGAATTGGAATGCTCTTTAAGATTATTATAGTTGCTTTTGATTTGAGTAAAACTTGAATTTGGCATTTCTAAATTTCTTCTTGCCTGACATTAAGAAAGAAAAAAAATGCCTGGCTGGCTCAGTTGGTTAGGTGTCTGACTCTTGATTTTGGCTCAGGTCATTATTTCATGATTCGTGGAATTGAGCCCTGCACTGGGTTCTGTGTGGATAGTGCAGAGGCTGCCTGGGATTCTCTCTCTGTCTCTCTTTGACCATCCCCTGCTCATTCGCTCTTTTTCTTTCTCTCTCTCTCAAAGTAGTAAACATTAAAAAAAGAAAAAAATTATCTTGCTTACACAAGAAAAAAAAGCAGATTCTGTAAGAGTGCTTTGTGAATTACTTTCATCTAGGCAAATATAAAATATGTCAGATAACAGAAATATAGTGACTATGCATTATTCAAATATAAAGCTGTAAAAATACTCTAAGAATTGAAGTATCTAGCATTGTAAGGATTTTTAAGAATTGAAGTATCTATATATTTTTTAATAATTAAAGTATCTAAGAATTGAAATATCATAAAGTATTTTGTAAGAATTGAAGTATGCTGGAGATAGCTAAATTTTTCAGTTGTGGAACTATTATTTTATTAACCGAAAAAAGAAGAGGAACAACTTTCACTAAACTGGTTATAGTACATAAGTAGCGTATTAAAATAGTAAATATCACTCATAAGTAAAACATTGTTCTTCATCTTGCCAAATTTCATACAGAGGTCCAATATATTTTGTGTGACATACATCTTACTCAAGCTTAGCAGACTTAGTGATTATAATAATAATAGAAGGTTTTATACAAATTAAATGAATATAAAATAGTAAAAAAAAACTATAGTTGGGTTTATTTACTGCATAGTTTAGTATAAATTACAATAAATTTTAGAAAATATTACTGTGGGTGTTGTGCTTTAGAGTTCAGCAAACTAGAGATAACAGAGATATACGTTATATGGTTATTATATCATTTTTACAAGATTCTTTTTTAATTCATTATTCAGAAGATTTAGAAACCAATAATACACTGTACTAAAATTGCTTTTCTTCTTTCATCATGAAAGGACACACTAAGAATAATTAGGAATTGCATTGTAATTTAGTTGTAATGTATATTTCAACTTAACTGACATGTATTTTTGTTCCTGAGTTGTACGTGAAGTTATTAGGGAAAATAGGCTAAGAAATTTAGCATGTTCTGTGTTTCAGGAACTGAATACTATTGCCTCAGTTATGATGTTTACATTATAGTTGGTGATATTCTTAATAGGGTCATTATGCATACTGTGAACTCATTGGTCTGTTTTATAGTATAATTCTGGCAAGACTGACCTGAAAGTAAAGTTAATTTTACTGTATTAGTTATGACTTTCAATGTTAAAGAGCAGAAACCCAACTCAACCTGCCTTTAAGAAGCGAAATAATTTAATATCTTATACAACCAGGAAGTCCAGGGGTTGTTTTGGCTTCAGGAACAATTGGATCCAGGGACTAAGATATTTCATTAGGAATTAATCTTTCTTTATTTTATGACTCGCTTACCTGTCTTTGGCATGATTCCCAGGCAGACTCTTTGCAAATATTGTCATTAAATATAGCCATCAGCAGCTTCAGAATTCCACCTTTGTGTTTTGGCAACTTCAGTGGAAAAAGCAAACTTCTTTACAAATATTTCAAGTAATAGACTCTATACGGTTCATGTTGACTTGGCTGCAACATACCTATCCCTGAATCAACCACTGTAGCCAACCACTTGGCTGTGTTTTGTGATCCAGGAGTTTGGATGTGAGCCAGTTCTGAAAGTGGCCAAATACTGAGAATGAGGAAGGAACATTCACCCGAGGAACATCACAGAGACTCCAGCAGAATAAAGCTGGGTAAATGTTAGGCTAAAACCATTCACGTCCGCATAACTGTAATAATAAGTTACTATATTTATGCAGCTGAAAAACTGCATCTGTCATGTACATTAGGCACTAGACACTGCTGACATTATAAATTAACTTGTACACATACACACTGAAAAGTAAGTTTTGTAAGCAATGTGCTTTTCTATAGAAACATATCTCAGGTTCAATGTGAGCTATATTTACATCTTAGAAAAGAAGCCTTCTATGAAACTGACATCAGCAACTTCAATTCTTTCAATGTTGCAGATAGAAAAGAGGCTGCACACTTTGACGATTTGTGTAACACTCTGATTTCTATAATAAATGGAAATAAAGATCAAATAGTAGCCACTCTAGGATTAATAGTGCATCAAATGAGACAGTCAGCATATTGCACATGAATACACGGAAGCATATATTTTTAAGGAGCCAACATATTATCCATTACCAAACAAGTTATGGCTACCATAACCTTAAAAAAGCAAGAAGAAAGGTGCTGACATTCTGGAATATGAAGCTATGTTATAACCAAAAATACACTCCTATTACTCAATTTTCAAGGGTATCTGTGTATCCTAATTTAAAAGTAATATACTTTTTATTTTTCAAATAAATGTTGATGCCTAATCTCAGCTCTGGGAAGGATTCACCAATAAAATTCAGTAGTTTATTTTTAATCATTATGTGCTAGCTACCCTAGCATAAGGTAAAACAGCAAACCTGGTGTTTTGGTGTAAAATACACCAAAGTTGGTTTTTCCAAATGGCCCACAGTCCACTACCATTTATCAGCACAAAAAAGGCACTGAAAACTGGTGCAATTTAAAATATAATAGGTGTATTACAAAGTATTGAGGGAATCAACATGAGATGTAAGTTATTCCATATCTGGATGGGTAGGATGAACAGGATGAGTAGATGACATTTAAATAATTTTTTTTGTAATATAAATGGAAACATGTCAGGTGAAGAGAGACTACATTATATTATGAAAGATTATATTGAAAGGTTGCATGGAGGTATGCAGGGATAAAGCATTTCAGTAGATTTGCTTATTTAGTGTCTATGATATTTGAAGGAAAACATGAAATTTCTGAGAAGCTTGTGCTAGTACTCATATAACAGTCTGAGAGCTTGGGCTTTATCATGTAGATAAACATTTGGAACTCAGAAACTCTTTACACTCTTAAAACAATTGATGACGCCAAAGGTTCTTAGTCTAGTTGGATAATTTAGGTGGATAGTGTCCGTGGTAGAAATTAAAACTGAAAACATGTTAAAATACATATTTAATATTTTTAACTGGTCATGGAGATCTTCCATGTAGTGGCACATTTCAATTTAGAGCCAAGAATTACATTCATTAATATAATTACCAGACTTTTCTTTTTAAGTTTTTAAGTCTTTAGAAACCGTGACAGACACAAGTTTTACAGAACTCTAATTTTCACTTAAGAGCACGCATTTTAACGTTGATATCAGATACTGTCATTTGTGTTCCTTTGAGTGACTATCTTGGTTTATTTTCAAGATAATATCTGCCAAATACTCACATTTGCATAGTTTAGCTCTGTCGTACTTTTGGTGTTCAATTAAAATGTGAGTAGTTCAGCTCAGACTGCACTCACTTATGTGTTTTCCTCAAGACAACTGTTATATGGCGTGCAACAGATGTTCTTTTATGTTTACTTCTCATCTTTTTTCAGTATAATGAAAAGAGGTATATTTAAGATCAAGATTTAATACAGTTGATATTTTGTCTTATTTTATCAGGGGCATTCTTTTTTTTTAAATGTTTATTTGGCGGGGGAGAGAGAGAGAGAGATAAAGAGTACCAGTGGGGGAGGGGTGGAGAAAGAGGGAAGGAGACACAGAATCTGAAGCAGTCTCCAGGCTCCGAGCCATCAGCACAGAGCCTGACACAGGGCTTGAACCCACAAATCATGAGATCATGACCTGAGCCGAAGTTGGATGCTTAAATGACTGAGTCACCCAGGTGCCCCATCAAGGGCGTTCTTAAATGATTCTATGAAACAGTCCCTTTAGAAAATGAATCGGAGGGTGTGGTAGTGAAGAATATGATTTCCACGATACTTTTGTACCATTGGCTTGATTCATTCCAACGTACATGCAATTTTGCCCAACATTACTTAAAAAAATTTTTTTTAGTTTATTTTTCGAGAGAGAGAAAGAGAGAGAGCAGAGAAGGGGCCGAGAGAGAGGGAGAGAGAGAATCCCAAGCAGGCTCCATGCCGTCAGCACAGAGCCCAATGCGGGGCTTGAACCAACAAACTGTGAGATCGTGACCTGAGCCAAATCAAGATTTGGTCGCTTAACCAACTAAGCCACACAGGCACCTTCCAACATTACTTTTGCTTCAGTAGTACAAATGTCAACACAGTTAAAAGGTGTGATCATTTTAAATATTATTATGAAGATACTTGTGACCTCACAGACCACCTGGAAGCAATAGTTAATAAGAAATATATAATGAGATATTAATAAGTAGTAGGAAATATGCTTGGGAAGGCAAAGGATGCTATAGAAACTCAGACTTCAGCTATACCGTAGATGAACTCATAGGAGGCTAGCTGGATATTTCCTCCGCTAGTTGTGCACTTTGTAGTCCTACTGCCTGGAGTCTTTGTTAGTATTCCTTAGCACCCAATACATGCTGTGATATGGAACAGGTGCTTAAAAATGGAGGGATGAATCAACGAACCAATGAAAATCCTCAAGAAACAAAGCCAAGAATAAAAATCCAGAGAAGATAGCATTAATGGAGATGGCAGAACAAGAATGTAAAAGCAGATGATATTAGTAACTGATCCAGAGATAGGCTGAATAGTACAAAGTCGTCTCTGCAAAACTTGATTCTAAGAAATAATGTGTAATGTCATCATATAGGCAACATTATAAAGGAATGATGAAGGGATACTTTATGTATTAATATTAGGAAAATTAACTAGAATGTGAAAATAATTTAGTCTCACACAATATAAAAAATAAATGGGAAATTGTTAATATTAACAGCAAGAAGAAACTAGCAGTAAAACATATACCTATAGTTAAGCAAGGAGTTTCTAAGCATGAAATCAAGGGAAAAAAGCCAACAGGAAAATGATGACAAATCTTACAAAATAAAAATAAGAATCTCAAATGCTGGAAAATAAGATATAATAAAAAATACATATATATTTGTTTATCTCTTCCTACTTCCATGGTCAGCATCCTGAAAAGAGTGAAAGAACATATAAGGATGTGCTACAAGAAAAAAACAAAACAAAACACTTCCTAGTTGCCACAATATAAAGAAAAGTGGTATTTCTATTGTATGTTTCATTGACATCATATTCTGTCCCAACCTCTTTACGTTCATTTTCTCATTAAATACTAATTCATGGAAATATAAACAGAAAGTTTTTTTTTTTATTAAAGTATAGCTGACATACAACGTTATATTAGTTTCAGGCGTACAACAGAGTGATTCGACAGTTCTGTGCACTGCATTATGCACGGCTCACCATGAGAAGTATAGTTATTGTCCTCATCATACACAGTTATTACAGTATTATTGGCTATATTCCCTGTGCTGTCCTTTTCATCACCATAGCTTATTTATTTTATAATTTGAACTTTTACCTCTTAATCCCCTTTACCTATTTTGCCCATCCTCTCATCCCTCTTGAATGACTGCTAAGAAAGATATTTTGCTAGTAAGATTTGAAGTCAAATCTTGTTAATAAACACATCTGAATGAAAACTCAGGGAGAAAACTATTTTGCTATCGAATTTAAAAATGTTGAAAATAGCCACTACTCAATGGGAATGAATGAGGTGAAAAACTGTTTCAACTCACTGCTTTTGTGAGGGTAGTTTAATTTTTCTTTGCTTTTAATTGTTTCTGTGTATTCCAAATCTACAGTGAATATTAGTACTTTATATTTATCATAAAATATAAATGACTGATAAGAGACATAGAAAGGAAATAGATAAAATTAGTATCTATGAAGAAAATAGAAAACAATTGTGTAAACCTCATGTAGTCCATTAACATTGGCAAATGCTATGTGTGTGAAGACAGGTGAGATTCAAGCACCAAGTATGTGGTTATTAATGACATTTTTTAGAGAAATTTTCTGATTACCAATTGTCTCAGTTCTCTATGTTGTTGAAGTATGTGTGTGTGATGTGTGTGTGTGTGTGTGTGCGCGCGTGTGAGAGAGAGAGAGACAGAGAAAGAGAATCAACTCAAATAATAAATAATGAACACCTTCCTCATTTAGATAAATTTCCTGATGTTCTCTTGCTATGGAAAATTGGAGGACGTTTCTCTATAATATTCAGACTGATGCTTAACCATCTCCCTGTCTAAAACGTATCCTCTTCTGTAGTTAGCCATATTAATTTTCCTCCTGAGTGATTTTGATATTATATTTGTGCTTATTTTCACATCAGTGTTTATAATTGAATGCTTAATATTATTTCTGAGTATGCATTTGTTAAAATAATGGGCACCATATATCTAATGAATTTTAATTGAAGAAATGATAAATATGTGTCCAATAGACATAAAAATGTCAAATGTGAGTACCTCAAATGCTTTCCTTGTCATATATTAAACGACAGTGTGAACCAGAAACCTATGTCCAGTAATGTTAAACATTCAAACTATTTTTATTTTTTCCAATATTTCCTCTTATATTTTTCTTTTTTCCCTTACTATCTTTAGAATATGAAAATCATAAACTTCACGTATTTGTTGGCAGTAAGGACATAAGCAGGAAACAATTTTATAAAGGGATAATAAAGTAACTACAGTCTTAGTGATTCATCAAGTAAAAAGTTCTCTACAGGTAATTAAAAATGATCAGCTGGGTTCTTCCATCTGTTCTGAGAGCATGAATTCCCTGCTCTCCAAGAAATACTTGTTTTGCTTTTCCCCCTCCAGGAGCCTGCATTTTACTCAATGAAAGGCAACATGAACAGTGTAATTTGGGAAGCTCTGATAAATTTCATATATTCATCTTTCATCACTCTTATTCTATGTTAATAAGTAATTAAAGGCCTGCTTATATTGGCACTTAATTATCTTGGGTAATGAACAGATACACAATAACAGTTTGTCAGCAAATGAATATATGTCAAATATGTCCACTTTTCTCTTTTTCAAGTATCACAAAACTTCCATACCATCATCGTGTTTCTCCTAACTGAAATATCCAATTTCACCCCTGCAAGCCCATATTTAGGAGATAACACAGGAGGACATTTATATAACCAGAGTTTTAAATGACTATTGAGATAAACAAATCTAAAAACTTGAAAGCAAAATTCATGAAAAAAAAAGATAAATTGGACTTCATTAATTGTGACAAATATCCCATACTAATGTAATGAATTAATAATAGGGGAAAATGGGTGTGAGATATGTGGGAACTCTGTAGTATATTGACAAATTTTCTATAAATCTATAGGTTCTAAAATGAAACATTTTGGAGAAAGATCAGTATTTTCAAATGCAAAAAGTTTGATGTCATTCTTTACTGAAATCCTTTCTTTTACTATGTTTAAAATAAAAAGTCCATTAATATGATTTGTGAGATTCTCTAACACAGTAACACCCTGAATGATATAGTCCTGATCTCTCCCTCCAGCCCCCCCCTTTTTTTAACGTTTATTTATTTTTGAGACAGAGAGAGACAGAGCATGAACAGGGGAGGGGCAGAGAGAGAGGGAGACACAGAATCTGAAACGTCCAGCCCTTTCTTGAAGGGCTCACCATGTTAATGCACACCGTGGTCCTGCTTCCCTGGTCTACAGCCCACTCACTTTCTCGCTAAAATATTCACTCATTGGCTTGTAAGTGGGAGTGATATACGTCACTTCTAAGCTAGCCAGGAGCTTTTCCCAGTGCTTCATTCCATTTCTGCCTTCTGGCTGAATGGAATGAAAATGACAATGACAGTCTTGCAGACCACCTGTTGAAGATGAGAGAGTCTTCCTCAGCCTGAGTCTCTGAGTCACTGTGATGTCAATTGACTTGAAATGTTACATCAAAAAGGAATTATTTTTGTGCGGGCACTAAATACTGGGCGTCTATTTTTGTTATGGTAGCTTAGCCTTCCAGAACTGACACAAAGTTGTAATGAAAATTTAGTGATATAATATGTATCAAGTTCATGGAACAAAGACTGGCACATAGTAAACATTATATAACCCATTGTCCTTATCATGACTTTTAAAAGGGTACGGAATTTACCTGGTATGGTTTTTTGTGTTGCATGTGTGTTTATCTTCTAGGTGTAAGGTGAAAACCTGATATATTTTAAGGGCTTGGCTGCAGAATCTGTACCTGACGGATCGTCTCATTTTCTACAGCTGTTCTTATGCCATTTACTTAGTAAGGCACTGAACTCATGAGTGGAGCTAAGGTAGTTTCTACTGATATTCTTAAAGTTGCAATGTGTGTTAAGTTTATATAATTTATAAGAATTATTTTCTTGAACATGACTCATGTATAATTTCAAAATCACACTATTAATAATTTGTGGACATTTTATATCATTTAAGGGTAGTTTTTCATTATATTTGTGGAGCCTTCCAAGTTTTTAAAGCAGAATAGGACATTGTAACATTCAGAGATCAGGTTTTCCAAATTTATGAAACTAATAGATTTATTCTTAATTTCTTTTTTCTCCCTTCCTCCATTTCTTCCTCCCTCCCTCACTCTCTTTCTCATCTCTCTCCTTCTTTCTTCTTTCTTCTTTCTTTCTTTCTTTTTCCTTCCTTCCTTCCTTCCTTCCTTCCTTCCTTCCTTCCTTCCTTCCTTCCTTCAACAATCACTTATCCCTTCTGTTGTTGAAAGGAGTTAAAGATGAAGCGATCTATGAGTTGACAGCAAATATGAAAGTTTTAAAATGTCTCCACAATATCAGGATATATTTTATAGCTACATTATTTCCAGAACAGAAACAATTTTTTTGTTGAAAGTTCATGCTAGGCCAATATAAACTATTAAGTCTTTCCCTAAATATGTGTCCATTATCCTGTATACAAATCCATAGAGATGAGAGAGAGGAAAAGCTCCTGCTGCAATGTGGTTGGTGTTAGAATAAGTAACAAATCATTGCATTACGAAGAATAAACTATTTTAATAATCAAGAATAATCATGAACAGACTTTTCTCTAGAGTGTACCCAGCTATAAGAGGGTAAGTAAAACATCATTCATTTGTTTGAATAATATGGACATTTGCCTCAGGTTTTCTATTTATTTATTTATTTATTTTATTTTTTTTTTAACGTTTATTTATTTTTGAGACAGAGAGAGAGCATGAACAGGGGAGGGTCAGAGAGAGAGGGAGACACAGAATCTGAAACAGGCTCCAGGGTCTGAGCTGTCAGCACAGAGCCCGATGTGGGGCTCGAACTCATGGACTGTGAGATCATGACCTGAGCCGAAGTCGGTCGCCCAACCCACTGAGCCACCCAGGCGCCCCTTAGGTTTTCTATTTATATAACCTATGGGAAAGTGTTTTGCAAAGCAATGTGATAGTATGGAAACGGAGCTGTTTCTTTAATAGTGAGATTTAAGTTCCATATCTGGGACATATCTTGATTAAGTTAACCAAATCTAATGGAAGTTTTTACTACTACTGTGTGTGTGTGTGTGTGTGTGTGTGTGTGTGTGTGTGTGTGTATGTATATATGTAAATACACTCACACACACACACACACACATATATATATAATTCTATCAAGAACCTAAAATATTACAGTTGTTTACATGTCAGCCATGCTTCCACTTTTGTTCAGTTTTATTGCAAGTATTTGAATTTAAAAAAATGTATTTCTAAAAGATGCTGTTGAAATCAGCCATTTAACTTTATTTTTCTGAGTTGATAAAAACAAAGAAAATTAGGAATATATTAACATTGTTTAATATAGCTTTTAATAGAATCTCTTTATTATATTTGTTCAATTTTTTAATTTTTATTTTTTATAATTCCATGTTTTTTTCTTTCTGATTTCAATCCACATATTACAGTAGAACTCTCAAAAACCCCCATAGTCAATACATGAAACATAGAGCTTATTAATGGGATCACAGAAAAAAAAAATCTCAGTTGTCACTAAAAATTCAAATGGAGTTCTCTAGATCACAAATTGTTTCCATATCTTAGATTAAAAAAATTGTTAAAGCATACAATTAAAATCAGTAAAGGTATTTGAAAATTAGAAACACAAAATTTAAGATGAGAAGTTTTTAAAATAGAAATCAGGAACCAGAGTGGGGGCATGACGGGAAGTAAGAAAAGTAGGAATAAGGACCCAAACCTTGCAGCATTGTCAATCTCTGTAAATCACCTAAAGCATCACCATTATTGTTACCGCTATCAGCTACAGCACCAGGATCCCCCGCCATCATCATCGCCAATCATCCTGTAGCAGAGAGA